>NC_048584.1:15454300-16654300 GCF_013265735.2 Oncorhynchus mykiss
CTGTTCTGTCCTCCTCATCCCCACAGAGTAAACAGTTCTTTCCCACGGGAAGGAACAAGTGATGCTCCTGTCTACTAGCCACATGGTATGTGGAGGAGGATCATGACACACACACACAGAGAGAGAGAGAAAGAGAGAGAGAGAGAGAGAAACATCTACTCATGCACACACTCCCCAAATCCCAGGTCTAATGCAGGGGCATCTGACCGCGGTTGAACCAGCGACCAGATGTGTCTAAATCCTATAGGGGCAATATCTGTGGTCATAGTCATCAATGTAATAGCCGGATCAGCGTAGGATTGGGCCTGGGTAATATGGTCACCTGTATAGGTGGTACATGTTGTCTTACCTGGCACTCTCGAGCGTGGCCGATGAGGTCTTTCCTATGGCTCCGAACCCTACACCAACAGCAAGGCCCTCTACAAGAGAACGAAAACACATAGCCATGGAGGTTGAAGTTGAACATGTGTGTGTGTCGTGGTGTGTGTAAGTGAGAAAGAGAAAGGGAGAGAGAGAGAGAGAGAGAGAGAGAGAGAGAGAGGGAGAGGGAGATCGAAAGCGAATGGACAAATGATAACAGAATTAAGGATAGGGGTTAAGGTTAGGTTTAAGGGTTAGGGAAAATAGGATACTGAATGGGAATCAATTGTTTGGTCCCCGCAAGTATAGTAAAACAAATGTGTGTGTGTGTAAGTGAGAGAAAGAAAGAAAGACGGACAGAAAGAGACTCCAATATTTATTGCTAGGCACCAGTCAAGTTCAAATAGGCTAAACGGTGGTCTGCCACATCACGACGTCCCCATTTATGTGTGGAGGGTCAAAAGCTATATGTTCTCTTCTGCCATCTAGTGTTAGTGAGAGGAACTTCATCCTTATCTCCGACTTCTCATTACTGCCTTCGAGGTGTGGATCGATGGACGAGTGGGTTATCTCTATTTAATCCTCCCTCTCTCACAGCCTGCAACTTTATCTCCTTTTCTCTTTCCATCTTCTCTCTTTTTTCGTTTCGCTTCCCATCTCTCTGTACACCTCCTCTATTACTCATCCCTCTCAATCTCCCTCAATATGAGTGAACGTGCAACGGACGAACGCTGACACACACAGCTCCTCAGTGTAGATTTACGGGTGGGTAAAACAGCCGAAGCAGAACTGAGCCATATCTTTCTCTCCCTCCCTCCCCCTTCCCACGGGCTTAGAGAAATAAACTCTTACAGGTCATGTAAGTGAATTAGAAAAAAGAGAGAGAAGGAGAACCAACTATGTCTCCCCCGGGCTCTGACAGGAGAGGGGGAGGAGGAGGTCACTGATATATTCGCACAGCTTGAAATACATGGTGTATTCAGATGAGCAGGCCTGTCGAAGCCATTACGGAGGAGCCCATTACAAACTCAGGCAGAGGGAGTAATACCTTCATTTGTTCCTGTATGGGACATTAGGAGGGGTGCTGTTTAGGGGAAGGAGGGTGGTGGTGGTGGTGGTGGGGGGGGGGTCAGTCTCTAGCTTCACAACGATGTGGTATAGACAAGGGGGTGGTCTATCCCATGTGGGAGCCAGGTTTAAGTAATCTGCTAGAGTAACGTACAGTGATTTCAGAATGTATTCATACCCCTTGACTTATTCCACGTTTTGTTGTGTTACCGCATGAATTCAAAATGGATGAAATAGATTTTTCGGTCAGACATCGACACAGAATAACCCATAATGACAAAGTGAAAACATGTTTTTGACATTTTTTTGCACATTTATTGAAATACCTCATTTACATACAGTTGAAGTCAGAAGTTTACATACACTTAGGTTGGAGTCATTCAAACTTGTTTTTCAACCAAATTTCTTGTCAACAAACTATAGTTTTGGCAAGTTGGTTAGGACATCAAACTTTGTGCGCAACACAAGTAATTTTTCCAACAATTGTTTACAGACAGATTATTTAACTTATAATTCACTGTATCACAATTCCAGTGGGTCAGAAGTTTACATACACTAAGTTGACTGTGCCTTTAAATAGCGTGGAAAATTCCAGAAAATGATGTCATGCCTATAGAAGCTTCTGATAGGCTAATTGACATCAATTGAGTCAATTGGAGGTGTACCTGTGAGTGTATTTCAAGGCCTACCTTCAAACTCAGTGCCTCTTTGCTTGACACCATGGGAAAATCTAAATAAATCAGCCAAGACTTCAGAATTTTTTTTTAGACCTCCACATCCTTGGGAGCAATTTCCAAATTCCTGAAGGCACCACGTTCATCTGAACAAACAATAAATAGTACGCAAGTATAAACAACATGGGACCACGCAGCCGTCGTTCTGCTCAGGAAGGAGACGCGTTCTGTCTCCTAGAGATGAACGTATTTTGGTGCAAAATGTGCAAATCAATTCCAGAACAACAGAAAAGGACCTCGTGAAGATGCTGGAGGAAACAGGTACAAAAGTATCTACATCCACAGTAAAAGTCCTATATCGACATAACCTGAAAGGGTGCTCAGCAAGGAACAAGCCTCTGCTCCAAAACCGCCATAAAAAAGCCAGACTACGGTTTGCAACCGCACATGGGGACAAAGATTGTACTTTTTGGAGAAATGTCCTCTGGTCTGATGAAATAAAAATAGAACTGTTTGGCCATTATGACCATCTTTATGTTTGGAGGAAAAAGAGGGTAGGCTTGCAAGCCGAAGAACACCATCCCAACCGTGAAGCACGGGGGTGGCAGCATCATGTTGTGGGGGTGCTTTGCTGCAGGAGGGACTGGTGCACTTCACAAAATAGATGGCATCATGAGGGAGGAAAATTACGTGGATATATGGAAGCAACATCTTAAGACATCAGTCAGGAAAATGGGTCTTCCAAATGGACAATGACCCCAAGTATACTTCCAAAGTTGTGGCAAAATGGCTTAAGGACAACAAAGTCAAGGTATTGGAGTGGCCATCACAAAGCCCTGACCTCAATCCTATTGAACATTTTTGGGCAGAACAGAAAAGGCGTGTGCGAGCAATGAAGCCTACAAACCTGACACAGTTACACCAGCTCTGTCAGGAGGAATGGGCCAAAATTCACCCAACTTATTGTGGGAAGCTTGTGGAAGGCTACCCGAAACGTTTGACCCAAGTTAAACAATTTAAAGGCAATGCTACCAAATACTAATTTAGTGTATGTAAACTTCTGACCCACTGTGAATGTGGTGAAAGAAATAGAAGCTGAAATAAGTATTTCTCTCTACTATTATTCAGACATTTCAGAACTTCCAGAGCTTCCAAATAGCAATTGTGAATAGCAGAATTGGTCAGGAGCCCGTAAGACAGCTACTATACACAGCAGCTCCATCTTTTTTTGCTGACCAGTAGTCAAACCATGTAGTCAATGACCATCACACCATAACAATTCTGATTTGCAGGTTTGTGGTCTGAGTGTGTTATGACATATACAAAGCAGTGAGTGTCAAAATCTGTGTCAAAAGCTCCAGGGCCTTCTCTGTGTCTGGGAGATAGTTAACCTTTCATGAACTGATCCCTGGTGGTGCCTTTGGGAAGTTGTGTCGGGATGTCTCTTCTCCTCTGCCTGTCTTTTTCCTTTTCTCATGTGGGGCTAGACACACAGCAGAGCAGGCCGGTAGAGACCTTACGGCCCAGGTTTGGAGTGTGTGTGTACGTGCGTGTGTGTCTCTGTCTGCTGGCGGCCATGTCGTGACATCTCCGCTTGTTGTTTCATGCTGTTTCACACAAGGCAGTCGGCCCTGACATCATCCATTGTTAACAGACACTCCGCCTTCACCTCTTCCCCTCTCTTCTCTCCTCCACTCCCTCTTCCAACTCTTATCCCCTTTCTCCAAATATATGAATTCATCAAGACCTTCGAGGCCTAGGGTGCCTCGCTCCTTGGTAACAGCAACGCCAGATGCTCACCTACACACACCTTGCTGTGTGGGTGTTGTCGTTAAATGTTGCTAGTGAGTCATTCAACAAATGTACATCTTATCAAATGAGCTCAGCCGAGGTCCTGGAGGAACGGAAGGAAGGGAGGAGGAGGAACAGGAGGAGGAGGAGGAAGAAGAGAAAGACGAGGAGGAAGATGTGTACTATTCCTCCTCGTCTCTTTCCATCTCTCCAGGACCTAGTCCGAGCTCATTTGCTTCACCCGCGATAACATCTGCAAAATATGTGTACACGAACAATATAATTGGATTGATGGCGTTTGATGTGTCATACATGTCTACTCCTTGGAAAGGTACAAAGTTCAACTTCACTTAATAAAAGAAAGATTCAGCCATTATGAATGTTATATTGTTTTTGTGCATCTCAGCAATCCTTACAACATATCTACATGCTCTGAGCTCAGGCACAACGAAGACAAACAGAATAAAAGTAACTTTGCTAATACAGCTACAGTGGGTATAGAAAGTCACCACCCCTTTCAAAATGTTCCCCTTTTGTTGCCTTAGAGCCTGAAATGAAAACACATAAAAATCCAAGTTAAAATAAAATAAATAAAAAAACGTTTTAAATAAAAATTAAAACAGTTTAATACCCTATTTGGATAAGTGAACACCCCCCTGAGTTAATACTTGGTGGAACCCCCTTTTGCTTGAAATACGGCCATGAGTCTCTTTGAATACGTCTCTATCTTTGCACACCTAGACTGTGCAACATTTGCCCATTCCTCCTTGCAGAATTGTAAATGAAATCTTCTAATTTTTCTAAGGGGGGGGTTCACTTATCCAAATACGGTGTTTCACTGTTTCACTTTTAGCTAATTTTCAGAGTTTTTTATATATATTTTTTTCTCAATTATATTCTGGGTTACTGTGAGTAAATAAAGTTTAATTTCATGTGCTTTCATTTCAGGCTGTAAGGCAACAAAAGGTGAACATTTTGAAAGGGGGTGGTGGCTTAGTTAATTAGTTTGCAGTATTATAAGATTACAGTGGGCATAATCTTATAATACTGCAAACTAATTAACTAATCAGAGATAAGTGTGTGCGAGTGACTGTGGAGGCTAAGTTTGCATGACTGACATTAAAAAGCATCCAGTCGATTATTTTATTGTTATTTGTCCCCCATTCTCTTTGAAAATAGCACTATCACTAGGCTATCATAACAATGTCACGCTGTCACCATGAAGTGTCAGAAAATGCCATCGAGCTGTCCTACTGCTGTCATTATTCTATTATGGCGCTGTCTCCTGTCTCTACATAATCATTGCTGACAAGGTCAGAATGATGACAGAAATATCAATAGATCATTTAATTGCCAGGTAAGAGGTTGGTCCCTGTGGTACAAAAGTCTGGAGTTGGCAAAGAAGTGTGAAGTGAAGAAAACTCTTGACTCGCTGGTTTGCATACAACATCTCTAATTAGATAGACAGTCGGAGAGAAGGAAAGAAGCCGTCAAACAGACAAGTGCATTTTCAAAGCGGTAGAGAAACATTTCCCTTAATGGGCAATAGGCCATTCTAGGCATGTTCAAAGGGCTGATGTAGCCGAGCAAAGATGCATATGGACTAAATGCCCTAATGCATCAACTCTGAGGGACACACAGGTAACTAATCCTGAAAAAGAATGACATATGGTTTCCTCCCAGCTCTCAGCACGTTGAGCCCTAGAGATAATGAACAACTACTTTTCCAGGGAGGAGAAGTTTAATTACCATTCCTGTTCCCAGTATTGGGAGGGAAGCACATGTGGATAGAGAGAGAGAGGGGGGGAGGGGGGGGGGGGGGAACGGGAGAGATGTACAAAAACACACTCAGCCATGTATAGTAACTAACTCTGTTTTTGTCTTCCTGCGTCTTCTCTGTAGGGAAATAATAAACATGTTTCCATGTTCACACTAGCCAAGCTGTAGCTAATTGATGTGGGAATTGATGTGTGCCAGCGAGGGGCCTGGATCCTTCATCCAGGATTTCGCACAAGGCCTGCACTATCAGAATAGCTTATCAAATCAAATTTTATTGGTCACATACACAAATTCTAGCAGATGCCAGGTGTAATAGCATGGCAGGTGTAGCAAAATGCTTGTGTTCCTAGCTCCAACAGTGAAGTACTATCTAACAATTCACAACAATACACACAAATCAAAAAGTTAAAGAATTCATTTAGAAATATAGAAATATTAGGACGAGCAATGTAGGAGTGACATTGACAAAAATACAGTGGAATAGAATACAGTATATACAAATGAAATGAGTAAAGCAGTATGAAAACATTATTAAAGTAACCAGTGATTCCATGTCTATGTTTACGGGGCAGCAGTCTCTAAGATGCAGGGTTGAGTAACCGGGTGGTAGGCGGCTAGTGATGACTATTGAACAGAGTGGTGGCTTTGAGATAGAAGCTGTTTTTCAGACTCTCTGTCCCAGCTTTGATGCATCTGTACTGACCTCGCCTTCTGGATGGTAGTGAGCAGGCCATGGCTTGATGAGCTTGATGATCTTTTTGGCCTTCCTGTGACATTGGGTGCTGTAGGTGTCCTGGAGGGCAGGCAGTGTGCCCCCGGTGATACGTCTCCACCCTCTGGAGAGCCCTGAGGTTGCAGACAGTACAGCTGCCATACCAGGTGGTGATACAGTCCGACAGGATGCTCTCAATTGTGCATCTGTAAAAGTTAGGGGCCTAGACTAATTTCTTCAGCCTCCTGTGGTGAAAGAGGCGCTGTTGAGCCTTCTTCCCAACACGGTCTGTGTGGGTGGATCATTTCAGATTGTCAGTGATGCCGAGTGGCCCATCAGGAAGTAAAGGACCCAGTTGCACAGGGCTGGGATAAGATCCAGGGCCCCGAGGTTAATGATGAGCTTGGAGGGTACTATGGTGGAGGGTACTATAGTCAATGAACAGCATTCTTACATTTAATATTTTTTTTTAACCTTTATTTAACTAGGCAAGTCAGTTAAAGAACACATTCTTATTTTCAATGGTAGCCTAGGAACAGTGGGTTAACTGCCTGTTCAGGGGCAGAACGACAGATTTGTACCATGTCAGCTTGGGGATTTGAACTTGCAACCTTCTGGTTACTAGTTCAACGCTCTAACCACTAGGCTACCATGCCGCCCCAGGTGTTCCTCTTGACCAGATGGGATAGGGCAGTGTGCAGTCCGATGGTGATTGCATCGTCTGTGGATCTATTTTGTCAGTATGCAAATTGAAGTAGGTCTAGGGTGTCAGGTAAGGTAGAGGTGATATGATCCCTAACTAGCCTTTCAAAGCATTTCATGAAGACAGAAGTTGAATTGAGATTCCACTTTGTCACTGAAACGTTTGCTTGTTTGATTGACTTACGGAGGGAATAACTACGCTGTTTGTATTCAACCAAATTCCCAGTCACCTTGCCAGGGTTAAATGTGGTGGTTCATGCATTCACTTTTGTGCGAATGCTGACCATCTATCCACAGTTTCTGGTTTGGATAGGTCTTAATAGTCACAGTGGGAACAACATCCCCTATACACTTACTGATGAAGTCAGTTACCGTTTCCGTGTATACTCATTGGCTACACGGAACAAATCCCAGTCTGCATGATCAAAACAATCTTTGATGCATGGTTTCTGATTGGGTCAGACCAGCATTGAATAGATCTTTGCACAGGTATTTCCTGTTGGAGTTTCTGACTATAGGAAGGGAGGAGCAAAATTGTGATCTGATTAGCAGAAGGGAGGCAAGGGACTTTCAGGCATCCCGGAAGGGAGAGTGGTCAAATTCTTTCCAGCGCGAGTACTACAGTCAATGTGTTGATAGAACTTTGGTGGCGTTTTCCTAAAATTTGATTGGTTAAAATCCCCAGCTACAATAAATGGGGCCTCAGGATATGTGGTTTCCAGTTTGCACAAAGTCCAATGTATTTCCTTGAGGGCCATCGTGCTATCGGCTTGAGGGTGAATACACACAGCTGTGACTATAACCGCAGATAACTGTCTTGGGAGGTAATATGGTCAGCATTTGATTGTGAGGTATTGCTTATTGTTTTATTTCACTGTAGAGCCCTCAGACCAGCTCAACATGCCTTAGATAGCTCTTTTGTCCCACCCCCACACATGCAGAGACCTCACCTGGCTTAACTGGTGCCTCCGGAGACTAAACATTGTCACTCAACGCCAAGGTTTACCTCCACTGTACTCACATCCTACCATACCATTGTCTGTACGTTATGCCCTGAATCTATTCTACCACGCGCAGAAATCTGCTCCTTTAACTCTGTTCCGAACGCACTAGACGACCAGTTCTTATAGCCTTTAGCTGGACCCTTAACCTACTTCTCCTCGGTTCCTCTGGTGATGTAGAGGTTAACCCAGGCCCTGTAGCCCCCAGTTCCGCTCCTATTCCTCAGGAGCTCTCATTTGTTGACTTCTGTAACCGTAAAAGCCTTGGTTTCTTGCATGTTAACATCAGAAGCCTCATCCCTAAGTTTGTTTTATTCACTGCTTTAGCACAATCCGCCAACCCTGATGTCCTAGCTGTCTGAGGGGGTGGAGTTGCAATCTACTGCAGAGATAGTCTGCAGAGTTCTGCATTGCTATCCAGGTCTGTGCCCAAACAGTTCGAGCTTCTACATTTAAAAATTCACCTTTCCAGAAATACGTCTCTCACTGTTGCAGCTTGTTAAAGACCCCCTCAGCCCCCAGCTGTGCCCTGGACACCATGTGTGAATTAATTGCCCCCGAGTTCATACTGTTAAATGACCTAAACTGGGACATGCTTAACACCCAGGCCTTCCTAAAATCTAAGCTAGATACCCTCAATGTCACACAAATCATCAAGGAACCTACCAGGTAAACCCTAAATCCGTAAACACGGGCACCCTCATAGAAATCATCCTGACCAACCTATCCTCTTTAAATACACCTCAGCTGTCTTTAATCAGGATCTCAGCGATCACTGCCTCATTGCCTGCGTGCATACTTGGTCTGCGGCCAAACGATCACCCCTCATCACTGTCAAACGCTCCCTAAAACACATCAGAGAGCATGGCTTTTCTAATCGACCTGGCCCGGGTTTCCTGGAAGGATATTGACCTCATTCCGTCAGTAGAGGATGCCTGGTTATTCTTTAAAAGTTTCTTCCTCACCATCTTAAAAAAGCATGCCCCGTTCAAAAATTGTAGAATTAAGAACAGATATAGCCCCTGGTTCACTCCAGACTTGACTTCCCTTGACCAGCACAAACACATCCTGTGTGTTACTTCCGGCGCCGACAGAGATGGCCGCCTCGCTTCGCGTTCCTAGGAAACTATGCAGTTTTTTGTTTTTTTACGTGTTATTTCTTACATTAGTACCCCAGGTCATCTTAGGTTTCATTACATACAGTCGAAAAGAACTACTGAATATAAGATCAGCATCAACTCACCATCAGTACGACCAAGAATATGTTTTTCGCGACGCGGATCCTGTGTTCTGCCTTACAAACAGGACAACGGAGTGGATCCTATGCAGCGACCCAAAAAAACGACTCCGAAAGAGAGGGAAACGAGGCGGTCTTCTGGTCAGACTCCGGAGACGGGCACAGCGCGCACCACTCCCTAGCATTCTTCTTGCCAATGTCCAGTCTCTTGACAACAAGGTTGATGAAATCCGAGCAAGGGTAGCATTCCAGAGGGACATCAGAGACTGTAACGTCCTTTGCTTCACTGAAACATGGCTCACTGGAGAGACGCTATCCGAAGCGGTGCAGCCAACGGGTTTCTCCACACATCGCGCTGACAGAAACAAACATCTTTCTGGGAAGAAGAGGGGCGGGGGCGTATGCCTCATGGCCAACGTGACATGGTGTGATGAAAGAAACATACAGGAACTCAAATCCTTCTGTTCACCTGATTTAGAATTCCTCACAATCAAATGTAGACCGCATTATCTACCAAGAGAATTCTCTTCGATTATAATCACAGCCGTATATATCCCCCCCCAAGCAGACACATCGATGGCTCTGAACGAACTTTATTTAACTCTTTGCAAACTGGAAACAATTTATCCGGAGGCTGCATTCATTGTAGCTGGGGATTTTAACAAGGCTAATCTGAAAACAAGACTCCCCAAATTTTATCAGCATATCGATTGCGCAACCAGGGGAGGAAAGACCTTGGATCATTGTTACTCTAACTTCCGCGACGCATATAAGGCCCTGCCCCGCCCCCCTTTCGGAAAAGCTGACCACGACTCCATTTTGTTGATCCCTGCCTACAGACAGAAACTAAAACAAGAGGCTCCCACGCTGAGGTCTGTCCAACGCTGGTCCGACCAAGCTGACTCCACACTCCAAGACTGCTTCCATCACGTGGACTGGGAGATGTTTCGTATTGCGTCAGATAACAACATTGACGAATACGCAGATTCGGTGTGCGAGTTCATTAGAACTTGCGTTGAAGATGTCGTTCCCATAGCAACGATTAAAACATTCCCTAACCAGAAACCGTGGATTGATGGCAGCATTCGTGTGAAACTGAAAGCGCGAACCACTGCTTTTAATCAGGGCAAGGTGTCTGGTAACATGACCGAATACAAACAGTGCAGCTATTCCCTCCGCAAGGCTATCAAACAAGCTAAGCGCCAGTACAGAGACAAAGTAGAATCTCAATTCAACGGATCAGACACAAGAGGCATGTGGCAGGGTCTACAGTCAATCACGGACTACAGGAAGAAATCCAGCCCAGTCACGGACCAGGATGTCTTGCTCCCAGGCAGACTAAATAACTTTTTTGCCCGCTTTGAGGACAATACAGTGCCACTGACACGGCCTGCAACGAAAACATGCGGTCTCTCCTTCACTGCAGCCGAGGTGAGTAAGACATTTAAACGTGTTAACCCTCGCAAGGCTGCAGGCCCAGACGGCATCCCCAGCCGCGCCCTCAGAGCATGCGCAGACCAGCTGGCCGGTGTGTTTACGGACATATTCAATCAATCCCTATACCAGTCTGCTGTTCCCACATGCTTCAAGAGGGCCACCATTGTTCCTGTTCCCAAGAAAGCTAAGGTAACTGAGCTAAACGACTACCGCCCCGTAGCACTCACATCCGTCATCATGAAGTCCTTTGAGAGACTAGTCAAGGACCATATCACCTCCACCCTACCTGACACCCTAGACCCACTCCAATTTGCTTACCGCCCAAATAGGTCCACAGACGATGCAATCTCAACCACACTGCACACTGCCCTAACCCATCTGGACAAGAGGAATACCTATGTGAGAATGCTGTTCATCGACTACAGCTCGGCATTCAACACCATAGTACCCTCCAAGCTCGTCATCAAGCTCGAGACCCTGGGTCTCGACCCCGCCCTGTGCAACTGGGTACTGGACTTCCTGACGGGCCGCCCCCAGGTGGTGAGGGTAGGCAACAACATCTCCTCCCCGCTGATCCTCAACACTGGGGCCCCACAAGGGTGCGTTCTGAGCCCTCTCCTGTACTCCCTGTTCACCCACGACTGCGTGGCCACGCACGCCTCCAACTCAATCATCAAGTTTGCGGACGACACAACAGTGGTAGGCTTGATTACCAACAACGATGAGACGGCCTACAGGGAGGAGGTGAGGGCCCTCGGAGTGTGGTGTCAGGAAAATAACCTCACACTCAACGTCAACAAAACTAAGGAGATGATTGTGGACTTCAGGAAACAGCAGAGGGAACACCCCCCTATCCACATCGATGGAACAGTAGTGGAGAGGGTAGCAAGTTTTAAGTTCCTCGGCATACACATCACAGACAAACTGAATTGGTCCACTCACACAGACAGCATCGTGAAGAAGGCGCAGCAGCGCCTCTTCAACCTCAGGAGGCTGAAGAAATTCGGCTTGTCACCAAAAGCACTCACAAACTTCTACAGATGCACAATCGAGAGCATCCTGGCGGGCTGTATCACCGCCTGGTATGGCAACTGCACCGCCCTCAACCGTAAGGCTCTCCAGAGGGTAGTGAGGTCTGCACAACGCATCACCGGGGGCAAACTACCTGCCCTCCAGGACACCTACACCACCCGATGTCACAGGAAGGCCATAAAGATCATCAAGGACATCAACCACCCGAGCCACTGCCTGTTCACCCCGCTATCATCCAGAAGGCGAGGTCAGTACAGGTGCATCAAAGCTGGGACCGAGAGACTGAAAAACAGCTTCTATCTCAAGGCCATCAGACTGTTAAACAGCCACCACTAACACTGACACTGACTCAACTCCAGCCACTTTAATAATGGGAATTGATGGGAAAGGACGTAAATATATCACTAGCCACTTTAAACAATGCTACCTTATATAAATGTTACTTACCCTACATTATTCATCTCATATGCATACGTATATACTGTACTCTATATCATCGACGGTATCCTTATGTAATACATGTATCACTAGCCACTTTATACTATACTATGCCACTTTGTTTACATACTCATCTCATTTGTACATACTGTACTCGATACCATCTACTGTATCTTGCCTATGCTGCTCTGTACCATCACTCATTCATATATCCTTATGTACATATTCTTTATCCCCTTACACTGTGTACAAGACAGTAGTTTTGGAATTGTTAGTTAGATTACTTGTTATTACTGCATTGTCGGAACTAGAAGCACAAGCATTTCGCTACACTCGCACTAACATCTGCTAACCATGTGTATGTGACAAATAAAATTTGA
The DNA here is from genome assembly GCF_013265735.2 of Oncorhynchus mykiss. Classification (NCBI taxonomy): domain Eukaryota; kingdom Metazoa; phylum Chordata; class Actinopteri; order Salmoniformes; family Salmonidae; genus Oncorhynchus; species Oncorhynchus mykiss. Next base: position 15,466,912 of record NC_048584.1, read on the forward strand.
TTTGATTTGATTTGGTGTACTGCATTAGCATCGAATAGCCCCCACGATATGCAACTTTTCAGGGAAGTTAGGAACCAATATACACAGGCAGTTAGGAAATCAAAGGCTAACAGAAATTTGCATCCTGTAGCACAAACTCCAAAAAGTTCTGGGACACTGTAAAGACCATGGAGAATAAGAGTACCTCCTTCCTCCCAGCTGCCCACTGCACTGAGGCTAGGAAACACTGTCACCATCGAAAAATCTACGATAATCGAGAATTTCAATAAGCATTTTTCTATGGCTAGCCATGAATTTATACATGGCTACCCCTACCCCGGTCAACAGCTCTGTACCCCCCCACAGCAACTTGCCCAAGTCTCCCCCATTTCACCCAAATCCAGATAGCTGATGTTCTGAAAGAGCTGCAAAATCTGGACCACCACAAATCAGCTGGGCTAGACAATCTGGACCCCCTCTTTCTAAAATTAGCCACCACAATGGTTGCAAACCCTAATAATAGCCTGTTCAACCTCCCTTTTGTATTGTCTGAGATCCCTAAAGATTGGAAAGCTGCCCCGGTCATCCCCCTCTTCAAAGGGGGAGACACTCTAGACCCAAACTTTTACAGACCTATATCTATCCTACCCTGCCTTTCTGATAAGAGAATTTTGTTCTCCAGGTTCATAACCCAATTTAATTGTGATTACTCAGTCTGCTTATTCGGGATTTGTAAGATACTGATAGAAATGAAACAGACGGAGGCCCAGCTAAATAGTCAAAAAGGTTTATTCACGGAACGTTCTGAAGTCAAGAATACAAATCAATTAATTTTTAGACTGACTTCTCACGCCCACACACATACGCACACAAATACACACACACATAGGCACACACTGTCTGTCTCACTTCCCAGCCGACAGAGATAGTGACTTTGTCCTTGAGACGTACTCCCCGTTCTCTCCCAAATCTCTAGTCAGGTCGGCACCAAGCTCAGACAGTCTGTGTTTATAATACCATAAAGACATATTGTCTATACCCTAATTCTGACTTGGTGCTACACATTTATTGATTATGATTTTATACATTCTAATCAATTCCATACAATTATATGTTTCAGGGCGGAAAATTCTTATCATTCAATTAACAGACAATTCTCACCAATCACTTTCTAAAGTCTTCGAAAGCCAAGTTAACTAACAGATCACCGACCATTTTGAATCCCACCGTATCTTCTCCGCTATGCAATCTGGTTTCCGAACGGGTCATGGGTGCACCCCTCAGCCACGCTCAAGGTCCTAAACAATATCATAACCTCCATCCATAAAAGACAATACTGTGCAGCCGTCTTCATTGACCTGGCCAAGGCTTTCGAATTAACATACTCAATCGCCTTGATTTCTTAAATGACTGCCTCGCCTGGTTCAACAACTACTTCTCAGATAGAGTTCAGTGTGTCAAATCGGAGGGCCTGTTGTCCGGACCTCTGGGGGTGCCACAGGGTTCAATTCTCGGGCCGACTCTTTCCTCCGTATATATCAATGATGTCGCTCTTGCTGCGGATGATTCTCTGATCCACCTCTACGCAGACGACACCAGTCTGTATACATCTGGCCCTTCTTTGGACACTGTGTTAACAAACCTCCAAACAAGCTTCAATGCCTTACAACACTCCTTCTGTGGCCTCCAACTGCTCTTAAATGCTAGTAAAACTAAAAGCATGCTCTTCGACCGATTGCTGCCTGCACCCGCCCGCCCGACTAACATCTCTACTCTGGACAGTTCTGACTTAGAATATGTGGACAACTACAAATACCTAGGTGTCTGGTTAGACTGTAAACTCTCCTTCCAGACTCACATTAAGCATCTCCAATCCAAACTGAAATCTAGAATCGGCTTCCTATTTTGCAATAAAGCCTCCTTCACTCATGCTGCCAAACAAACCCTTGTAAAACTGACTAGCCTACCGATCCTTGACTTCAGCGATGTCACTTACAAAATAGCCTCCAACACTCTACTCAGCAAATTGGATGTAGTCCATCACAGTGCCATCCAATTTGTCACTAAAGCCCCATATACTGCCCACCACTGCGACCTGTATGCTCTCGTTGGCTGGCACTTGCTACATATCCGTCGCCAATCCCACTGGCTCCAGGTCATCTATAAGTCTTTGCTAGGTAAAGCTCCGCCTTATCTCAGCTCACTGGTCACCATAGCATCACCTGTAAACTGCAAAAGTCACTGAAGCTGGAGACTTATATCTCCCTCACGAACAATAAGCATCAGCTGTCAGAACAGATTTCCGATCACTGCATCTGTACACAGCCCATCTGTAAATAGCCCACAAACTACCTCATCCCCATAGTTATGTTTATGCTATTTTGTACCCAAGTATCTCAACTTGCAGATCATCAACTGCACATCAATTACTCCAGTGTTAATGCTAAATTGTAATTACTTCACCACTATGGCCTATGTATTGCCTTACCTCCCTAATCTTACTACATTTGCACATACTGTATATAGATTTGTCTATTGTGTTAATGACTGTACGTTTGTTTATTCCATGTGTAACTCTGTGTTGTTTGTGTCACACTGCTTTGCTTTATCTTGGCCAGTGTAATGATCTTTGTCTTCATCGGATGAGGAGTAGGAAGGATTGGACCAAAACGCAGCGTGTCCATGATATTTATTTTAGCAGAACACGAAAATACAAAATAACCAAGTGAATGTAAGAAATGAAAATCAAAACAGCCCTGAAAGGTGAAACCACAATACTGGAAACAACTACCCACAAACACCAAGTGGGAAAAGGCTACCTAAGTATGGTTCTCAATCAGAGACAACGATAGACAGCTGCCGCTGATTGGGAACCATACCAAGGCCAAACACATAGAAAAGAAAACATAGAAAAACAACATAGAATGCCCACCCCAACTCACGCCCTGACCAAACCAAAAAAGAGACAGAAAAAAGGAACTAAGGTCAGGGCGTGACAGCCAGGTCACAGTTGTAAATGAGAACTTGTTCTCAACTGGCCTACCTGGTTAAATAAAGGTGAAATAAAATGTTTATCTTAATAATAATAATCTAGGTCGGGTGAACAAAGGGACTTGAGTCTCTGTACGTTATCACAATCACACTATCATGAAACATACACCCCCTCCTTTCTTCTGCCTGTAGAGATCTTTATTCCTGTCAGTGTGATGTACTGAGAACCCTGTGGTTTAGATCTTATCTGTCGGAAAGATATCAGTTTGTCTCTGTGAATGGTTTGTCCTCTGACAAATCAACTGTAAATGTCGGTGTTCCTCAAGGTTCCGTTTTAGGACCACTATTGTTTTCACTATATATTTTACCTCTTGGGGATGTCATTCGAAAACATAATGTTAACTTTCACTGCTATGCGGATGACACACAGCTGTACATTTCAATTAAACATGGTGAAGCACCAAAATTGCCCTCGCTAGAAGCCTGTGTTTCAGACATAAGGAGGTGGATGGCTGCAAACTTTCTACTTTTAAACTCGGACAAAACAGAGATCTTGTTCTAGGTCCCAAGAAACAAAGAGATCTTCTGTTGAATCTGACCATTAATATTAATGGTTATACAGTCGTCTCAAATAAAACTGTGGAAGGACCTCTAGGTTACTCTGGACCCTGATCTCTCTTTTGACGAACATATCAAAACTGTTTCAAGGACAGCTTTTTTCCATCTATGTAACATTGCAAAAATCAGAAACTTTCTGTCCAAAAATTATGCGGAAAAATGAATCCATGCTTTTGTTACTTCTAGGTTAGACTACTCTACTTTCCGGCTACCCGGATAAAGCACTAAATAAACTTTGGTTAGTGTTAAATACGGCTGCTAGAATCCTGATAAGAACCAAAAAATGTGATCATATTACTCCAGTGCTAGCCTCCCTACACTGGCTTCCTGTCAAGGCAAGGGCTGATTTCAAGGTTTTACTGCTAACCTACAAAGCATTACATGGGCTTGCTCCTACCTATCTCTCTGATTTGGTCCTGCTGTACATACCTACACGTACGCTACAGTCACAAGATGCAGGCCTCCTAATTGTCCCTAGAATTTCTAAGCAAACAGCTGGAGGCAGGGCTTTCTCCGATAGAGCTCCGTTTTATGGAATGGTCTGCCTACCCGTGTGAGAGACGCAAACTCGGTCTCAACCTTTAAGTCATTACTGAAGACTCATCTCTTCAGTGGGTCATATGATTGAGTGTAGTCTGGCCAAGGAGTGTGAAGGTGAACGGAAAGGCTCTGGAGCAACAAACCGCCCTTGCTGTCTCTGCCTGGCCGGTTCCCCTCTTTCCACTGGGATTCTCTGCCTCTAACCCTATTACAGGGGCTGAGTCACTGGCTTACTGGTGCTCTTTCATGCCGTCCCTAGGAGTGGTGCGTCACTTGAGTGGGTTGAGTCACTGATGTGATCTTCCTGTCTGAGTTGGCGCCCTCCCCCCTTGGTTTGTGCCATGGCGGAGATCTTTGTGGGCTCTACTCGGCCTTGTCTCAGGATGGTAAGTTGGTGGTTGAAGATATTCCTATAGTGGTGTGGGGGCTGTGCTTTGGAAAAGTGGGTGGGGTTATATCCTTCCTGTTTGGTCCTGTCCGGATGGGGCCACAGTGTCTCCTGACCCCTCCTATCTCAGTCTCCAGTATTTATGCTGCAGGACTTGTGTCGGGGGGCTAGGGGCAGTTTGTTATATCTGGAGAACTTATCCTGTCTTATCCAGTGTCCTGTGTGAATTTAAGTATGCTCTCTCTAATTCTCTCTTTCTTTCTCTCTCTCGGAGGACCCGAGCCCTAGGACCATGCCTCAGGACTACCTGGCATGGTGACTCCTTGCTGTCCCCAGTCCACCAGGCCGTGCTGCTGCTCCAGTTTCAACTGTTCTGCCTGCGGCTATGGAATCCTGACCTGTTCACCTGACGTGCTACCTGTCCCAGACCTATTATTTGACCATGCTGGTCATTTATGAACATTTGAACATCTTGGCCATGTTCTGTTATAATCTCCACCCGGCACAGCCAGGACTGGCCACCCCTCATAGCCTGGTTCCTCTCCAGGTTTCTTCCTAGGTTTTGGCCTTTCAAGGGAGTTTTTCCTAGCCAACGTGCTTCAACACCTGCATTGCTTGCTGTTTGGGGTTTTAGGCTGGGTTTCTGTACAGCACTTTGAGATATCAGCTGATGTACGAAGGGCAATATAAATAAATTTGATTTGATTTGAACCCGGCTGGCTGTATGGACGGGGACAGTATATCTGGAGAGAGCCATGACTCTGTGAAACAGAGTATGTTACAGTCCCTGATGTCTCTCTGAAGGGATATCCTTACCCTGAGCTTGACTACTTTATAGTCAACAGAGACTGAACATTAGCAAGGAATATACTGGGAAGCTGCTTATACACACATGTGTGCAGTTGAAGTCGGAAGTTTACATACACCTTAGCCAAATACATTTCAACTCAGTTTTTCACAATTCCTGACATTTAATCCTTGTAAAAAAATCCCTGTTTTAGGTCAGTTAGGATCACCACTTCATTTTAAGAATGTGAAATGTCAGAATAATAGTAGAGGGAATTGTTTATTTCAGCTTTTATTTCTTTCATCACATTCACAGTGGGTCAGAAGTTTACATACGCTCAATTAGTATTTGGTAACCTTGCCTTTAAATTGTTTAACATGGGTCAAACGTTTCGGGTCTGCTTTCTGAGGATTAGGATTGAGGTCAGGGCTTTGTGATGACCACTCCAATACCTTGACTTTGTTGTCCTTTTTGCCAGAACTTTGGAAGTACGCTTGGGGTCATTGTCCATTTGGAAGACCCATTTGAGACCAAGCTTTAACTTCCTGACTAATGTCTTGAGATGTTGCTTCAATATATCCACATCATTTTCCATCCTCATGCTGCCATCCATTTTGTGAAGTGCACCAGTCCCTCCTTCAGCAATGCACCCCCACAACATGATGCTGCCATCCCCGTGTTTCACGGTTGGGATGGTGTTCTTCGGCTTGCAAGCCTACCCCTTTTTCCTCCAAACATAACGATGGTCATTATGGCCAAACAGTTCTATTTTGTTTCATCAGACCAGAGGACATTTCTCCAGAAAGTATGATCTTTGTCCCCATGTGCAGTTGCAAACCGTAGTCTGGCTATTTTATGGGGGTTTTGGAGCAGAGGCTTCTTCCTTACTGAGCGCCCTTTCAGGTTATGTCGATATAGGACTTTTGTACCTGTTTCCTCCAGCATCTTCACAAGGTCCTTTTCTGTTGTTCTGGGATTGGTTTGAACTTTTTTCACCAAAGTACGTCCATCTCTAGAAGACAGAACGCGTCTCCTTCCTGAGTGGTATGACGGCTGCGTGGTCCCATGGTGTTTATACTTGCATACTATTGTTTGTACAGATGGACGTGGTACCTTCAGGCGTTTGGAAATTGCTCCCAAGGATGAACCAGACTTATGGAGGTCTACAATTTTTTTTCTGAGGTCTTGGATGATTTCTTTTGATTTTTCCATGTCAAGCAAAGAGGCATTGAGTTTGAAGGTAGGCCTTGAAATACATCCACAGGTACACCTCCAATTGACTCAAATGATGTCAATTAGCCTATCAAAAGCTTCTATAGCCATGGCATAATTTTCTGGCATTTCCAAGCTGTCTAAAGTCACAGTCAACTTAGTGTATGTAACCTTCTGACCCACTGGAATTGTGATACAGTGAATTATAAGTTAAATAATCTGTCTGTAAACAATTGTTGGAAAAATTACTTGTGTCATGCACAAAGTAGATGTCCTAACCGACTTGCCAAAACTATAGTTTGTTAACAAGACATTAGTTAAGTGGTTGAAAAATAGGTTTTAATGACTCCAACCTAAGTGTATGTAAACTTCTGACTTTAACTGTATGTGTATGGTCAGGCACAGATGCACTCACACCCATACACACATGCACATCTATGCTCAAGCAGACACACACACACAGTCAGCATGGAAAACAAGAGGTGTAGAGGAACACGAGAGAGAATGCTCAGGGAAACAACTAAAGGAAGAAAAACTATTTAGATCCAATATAAATTACCTTCCAAACAATCTGTATCGAAGTATGTCCCTTTCAGTGTCAAGCACAGAGTAAACATGGAATCATTGCTTGGCGATAAAAAAGAAGAAGAGACTATACACCTCAAAGGGCTAAATGCCAAAAGCTCTTATAAACATGAGTGCAGATTAAGCTGAGCAATGAGGCTTTAAAGAAAAGGCCACAGGCCCAGAGGACAAGCCTACAGCCAACCACGGTTGAGCATCGCCAGAAGGGGGGCTTTGTTTGGTCCACTGAGCCTGGGGCAGAGCCTGGAGCTGGGCCATTGGACCAGAACGAGCTCATATGTACTCATCCTCTCATCCTCTATCTGTGTTGTCCCCTTCATTTTGCTCTCTCACTTCCTTCATCTGGGGGGCTAGGGGTTGTTTGTGTATACTGTATGGGTGTATGTGTGTGTGTGCCTGCGTCCGTGCGTGTGTGTGTGGGATCTGTGTCCCCAACCGCTAGTGACCTCTCAGGGGGACTGTAATTCAGCTGTCAATCGCACAGTCAAATGTGTTGCACGCCTTGTTGGTTAAGCCAGAGAAAAGGCTTGGTAGTGCTCTGTGGCTTGCCAAGCTTTTATCATGTAAATGTGACACACACACAGTCAATTCTCAGGGGAGGACAGGGACAGTCAGAGACAGCAGCATGGCTTGGAGGGCTCAATGTGGGGAAGCTTAACAGTGGACTGGTGAATGGCTCAGTGGGCTGACTACTGGTAACTAATAAGCCTAGGGACGTTTCTGTGTTGTGGTTCAGATCAGTCCAGTCCACACCAGCCGAGATCAGGAAACATTATACGATGTGTGTGTGTGTGTGTGTGTGTGCGTGTGTGTGTGTGTGTGTGTGTGTGTGTGTGTGTGTGTGTGTGTGTGTGTGTGTGTGTGTGTGTGTGTGTGTGTGTGTGTGTGTGTGTGTGTGTGTGTATCCATCCATCCATCCATCCATCCATCCATCCATCCATCCATCCATCCATCCATCTCCACAATTATGTCTATTGGGAAATGTAAATATTGATGATCTATATCAGAGGAAGTTTTGTCGTCTAGGTCTAATTGCTATTTATGTTGATTTTTTTGGTTGTTGAAGTGACTGGTAGCAGGTATACATAAATACTTATGGTAATATATACATGTAAACACAAGTAATAGTGACCAGTAGCAGGATAGATGCTGTACATTCTAATGCTAATGGAAATGAATAATCAATGAACAGCGGCGTAATGGTAGTAATACATCTAGTCAATAATCATTGATGACCAGAGAAGCATGATGATGGCTCTGGGAGAGAAGACTGGGGTCCAGTAGTAAATTTGTATGCATTCTAATGCTATCACGCTAATCCTCAGTAAGTTAAATTATGCCTTTGAGTGCTCCCATACCTGTCAGCTTTGAACTGTTGATTGATTACATTTTCCCTGTCCCTGATCCAACACGATTACCAGACACACACACACACACACACACACACAATCTTGTATAACTGACCTTGTGGGGACACTCAATTCAGTGCCATTCAAAATCCTATTTTCCCGAAACCCAACCTTAACCCTAAAGCTAACCTTATCTCCTAACCCTAACCCTAAAACTAACCCTAGCTCCGAACCTTAACACTAATTCTAACCTTAACCCTAAACCCCCTAGAAATTGCATTTGACCGTGTGTGGAAGAACAAAATGTCGTCAGTTGGTCAAATGTTTTGTTTGTTTACTATTCTTGTGGGGACTTCAGTTGAAGTCGGAAGTTTACATATACAGTGCCTTGCGAAAGTATTCGGCCCCCTTGAACTTTGCGACCTTTTGCCACATTTCAGGCTTCAAACATAAAGATATAAAACTGTATTTTTTTGTGAAGAATCAACAACAAGTGGGACACAATCATGAAGTGGAATGACATTTATTGGATATTTCAAACTTTTTTAACAAATCAAAAACTGAAAAATTGGACGTGCAAAATTATTCAGCCCCTTTACTTTCAGTGCAGCAAACTCTCTCCAGAAGTTCAGTGAGGATCTCTGAATGATCCAATGTTGACCTAAATGACTAATGATGATAAATACAATCCACCTGTGTGTAATCACGTCTCCGTATAAATGCACCTGCACTGTGATAGTCTCAGAGGTCCGTTAAAAGCGCAGAGAGCATCATGAAGAACAAGGAACACACCAGGCAGGTCCGAGATACTGTTGTGAAGAAGTTTAAAGCCGGATTTGGATACAAAAATATTTCCCAAGCTTTAAACATCCCAAGGAGCACTGTGCAAGCGATAATATTGAAATGGAAGGAGTATCAGACCACTGCAAATCTACCAAGACCTGGCCGTCCCTCTAAACTTTCAGCTCATACAAGGAGAAGACTGATCAGAGATGCAGCCAAGATGCCCATGATCACTCTGGATGAACTGCAGAGATCTACAGCTGAGGTGGAAGACTCTGTCCATAGGACAACAATCAGTCGTATATTGCACAAATCTGGCCTTTATGGAAGAGTGGCAAGAAGAAAGCCATTTCTTTAAGATGTCCATAAAAAGTGTTGTTTAAAGTTTGCCACAAGCCACCTGGGAGACACACCAAACATGTGGAAGAAGGTGCTCTGGTCAGATGAAACCAAAATTGAACTTTTTGGCAACAATGCAAAACGTTATGTTTGGCGTAAAAGCAACACAGCTGAACACACCATCCCCACTGTCAAACATGGTGGTGGCAGCATCATGGTTTGGGCCTGCTTTTCTTCAGCAGGCACAGGGAAGATGGTTAAAATTGATGGGAAGATGGATGGAGCCAAATACAGGACCATTCTGGAAGAAAACCTGATGGAGTCTGCAAAAGACCTGAGACTGGGACGGAGATTTGTCTTCCAACAAGACAATGATCCAAAACATAAAGCAAAATCTTAATCCTAGTAAAAATTCCCTGTCTTAGGTCAGTAAGGATCACCACTTCCAGACTCCGACAAAATTGAAACTAAATTGACGCCTTGTAGCATGCATGGCCTTGTCATGATAACATTGAGATATACCAGTCTGTATGTGTATTGTAATTGTCAATACGTTCTGTTTCAAATGACTACATTTCACCAGCGCTGATATCCCGCCCCCCCAATAAAAACTGCACTGAATTGACGCCTTGTAACATGGCCTTGTCATGCTAACATTAAGATATACCAGGTAAAGTATGTGTCTGTCTAGTCTATAACGCATTGTTGCTATGCGTGCTGATTCAGATGACTGTATTTCACCAGCCATGATATCACAGACGGTACATGTCACCGATTCGTATGGATGTGCGTTCATCCGCACATCCTGGAAAACACTGGCGTTAAAACACTGACGTGAAATTCCCCCTAGGTACAGATCTAGCTTCCCCTCCCCCAACCATAACCTTAACCATTAGCGTTGAAAATGTAAAACTGACCCAAGATCAGCGTGTAGGGGCAACTTCACTCGACACTGTCATTAAACTATGCACATCTGTTCACGTGGAGTTAAGCTAGACTGCCTGTGAACACAGGAATCAATTAAACTTCTCGCTCTGACTTTTTCCTCCAATTAAAAGGACCACACCTTGGGGAGAGGCCATCGATTAGGTAACTATGTTTTGTACATTGAATTAATGGACTGTTTTTTTTTTGTTCTCATCCATATTTCACTAACACATGTGGAGTGACACAGGGATGCTCCTGCATCCTAAGCCTGTACCACTCTTACGATCACGGATCACACTCTCCCCCCTGAAACCTCTGAAAAACACTGCTATCGCTTCTCCCAGTTGGTGCAGGCTTAAGCTCATTTCGGTAAAAACACATATAGGAGCAGAGTTTCCTCGACAAGCAGGGGATGCCTAGCGGTAAGTGCATAGCCCCTTCAGGAAAGCACAACTCATCCTCATCAATACTCCATCATCAGTCAGACGAGTAGGATTGGGCGGTATCCAGATGTTCACATCATCATTACCGTCCTTCTCTCATCCCGGGATCTCAGTTTCATTACCGTTTTAGTACACAAGGCGGTGTTATAAACACAAAAAGCCCATTGGCCTCCTTATTAAGTCAACCACTTACTTACCTAACTAGCAAGTTAAACCAAATGCACAGCTGGACTCACCAGCTCCCGCTTTCTCCCGTTGTGCTTTTTTACAAACAAACACGTGACTGGGTCAACAGTTCTGCGGAACTACTGTAAGCTTCATAATGTAAGATAACGTAGTGCACAAGTTGACTGCAGGTATTAACTTAAAAAGTATCTACAAATATTCAAATTGTTTGAAAAACCTCAAAGACATTGTTTTGATTATATCGGAAAAAACATCCCGTGGCTTATTCCAAATACCCCGGTATACGGTATATACAGTGTACTGCCCAAGCCTACCAACTAGAGGAGGAAGCTAGAGCAAATGGTGTGTTGACTCTTCAAAATCACCGCTACAGATATATCTTTAGCTATACTAAAATGACCCCTACCCACTACTCCCTCTGAGAGGATTGCTGAGGTGTAGCTTCAGCAATATGGGGAAAATTCCACAAAGGGAATCAGCCTGTTACCATATTACTGTGCCTTAAGAACCTAACCTATCCAATTCAGATGTCGATGAAAAGACTAGGGAAATATAATAGGGGCTAGGATCTAGAAGTTAGGGTGCAGGGGTTAGTTTGGGACTGAGCAACACAGACTGGGCTATGTTGGGGTCGTCATCTCACCTGGGATGTTGTGGATGGTGATGGCCAGGATCAGGAGGACGATGCGCCTCCAGCTGCTTCCTGTTTGCCCTGCCCCATCCTGTTGCCGACTGCCCACTTCCTGTCCCTCGGAGTCTGAAGAGCCAGCATCGGCGTAGGGGCCTTTCCTCCTTTGGTACACGTCTCCTCCGTTCTCAAGCTTTTCTGTAAGGAAGAGAAGACCACATTCAGATAACATTCCTACAACACACTGCGCTTGCCAATCAAGCAATCTTTCAGATTAGAATACGATTAAGCAATGTTAGAAGACGATTAAGCACTGGTAACCATTATTTCCGCAAATGGTATCTAATGAAAAGTCCAAGTGAGACAGAGGTCTGATGAGAAGCTGATGATTATGGTCATCATCACTTGCATTACGTTTTCAGTGTAAAGGCATGAGCACAATTCCATTATTTAGCTAACTGTAACAATTTTCAAACAGCATGAATTTAATGTCATGAAATCTCAGTTAATTAACTAAAACAATTGCATTGCGGCAATTGTCTGCTTGAATCAGCATGAACAATACACAAAGAGAACGGCACTGGAAATAATCAAATGACTGCAAACGATTGTTCAATTCTTCTACACAAGAATAATGAGTGCGTCAATGCAATTAGCAAGAACAAATTGAACAATCTACTTTAAATTCAGAGAGTAAAGTGACTGCACGCTCTGGACACGACTAAATGATGACAATACAACTATTAATGCTGGTACATATGAAGAAGTGTATTGCTGTAGTTATTTTGGTTGTTTCATTCTTGTCTTTGCTTCAATAACAAATCTCACCAGATAGGGTCTGCTGTATGGTCGGGATATCTCCCCAAGGGTTATCCCTCTAACTCCCTGACCCTGTGACTCTGCAGTGAGGTCGCCAGTATGATAAGGGACTTTAAGCCAATTTGCAAAATGGTTTCAACAGTGTGTTGGTATACTCTTTGATGTTTGTCTTAGACATTTTGTATTACGAAAAGTGGGAATGTAATAATTTGTCATACAGGGAAAAGTTTGGATTTCCTGAATCAGAAATGCCTTAAACTGTTGTTTTGGTCTGTCCTCTCTCGAAGTTATGGCGATAGTGATGACAGATGATATCTAGATGCATGGAAGGGATAATTCGACCGAGAACAGTGTGAGCCTCACCCCCTCTAACAAGCTGAAGTAATGGCGACAATGGCATTCATTACGGCCCTGTCCTTCAACACTTCTACTTGAAGCTGAGTGTGGCATGTCCTGAGACCGTCCACGTGAAGTGAGTATGGAGAGAGACCACGCCCAAACTCCTCTCATGCTGCTGATGCACTGGTCGGAAAATGGACAAGACAGAATGGACTGTACGGAATGGTGGTGGAAGCTCAGGTGAGAGATGAATTTGCTTGGGAAAATCAGATTATTCCCCAGATATTGAAATCGGGACATTATCGAAGGCATCCGCTTTGACAGGCATGAGTTACATGTGTGCCATTGTGAGGATGAACGGTAATGCTATCTGAAGAAGAAAATGAAGAGACGCCAGAAGAATGAGTGCCCGGAAGGAAGCGAGGATAAAAAAAGTGAGGATAAAAGTTGATCAACTTTCAAAGCAGAATTACTTTCCTGTTGTTCCTCAACTGTAGTGTATGATACATCCTTTTCTAGCTCTGAGTCTCTACTTTTATCCAATGTAAAAATAAAAATAAACACCATTTCACATTTTGCTACATAAGACCGAATCGAGCCGGTCGGTCACATGTAGAGGCGACTATGGAAGTTAAGTAGAACGTCACACATACCCAGATCATGGTGGGAGTAGCAGAGATAGTGTTGTAATTTCAGACACTATTGTCAACTTTCTTTCTTTTACATTTTTGTATTTATTTTTTTAACCCCTTTTTCTCCCTAATTTCGTGGTATCCAATTTTTAGTAGCTACTATCTTGTCTCATCGCTACAACTCCCGTACAGGCTCGGGAGAGACGAAGGTTGAAAGTCATGCATCCTCTGATACACAACCCAACCAAGCCGCACTGCTTCTTAACACAGCGCGCATCCAACCCGGAAGCCAGCCGCACCAATGTGTCGAAGGAAACACCGTGCACCTGGCAACCTTGGTTAGCGTGCACTGCACCTGACCCGCCACAGGAGTCGCTGGTGCGCGATGAGACAAGGATATCCCTACTGGCCAAGCCCTCCCTAACCCGGACGACGCTAGGCCAATTGTGCGTCGCCCCACGGACCTCCCGGTTGCGGCCGGTTACGACAGAGCCTGGGCGCAAACCCAGAGTCGCTGCAGTACAGCCACTATTGTCAACTTTCAGTGAGGGGTTCATCCAAGAAGGTAAAACACTTGTAAGACTAGCTATAGATCCCTGTGTACAGGAGGTCACCTCACCGGAAGGGAAGTTCGCTGTAATAATAGCATAGATATGCAAGGAGTTGACTGCGCCTAATGGGAGGGTAAAAATACTTGTTCTGGTGGAAATACATCTTTGTTTTTTCAGTTGTTTGACACATTGGGTGAATGAACTTGGTTTGAGGTTTACTAGTTGTCCTGAGTTTTACTCAGTTTTACTAACAGTTGGCATTGTCGGCAGGATTCACCACGATTTACAGTCGAACTAGAACGTCTGAATCAGTGAAACAGGAGCCGGCACCAAAAACAAGCTAGACACAGTTCCTATACCTGTTATCACTCATTCTGACTTATTGAGGAGATGAGAGTCGTAGGCTGAACAAATTATAGGATATGGACCTAGAAAACCAGAGCAGGGTAGTACCTGCAGAGGGTAAATCCTAGGGGGTCAATCCCGAGGGGGTTGGTTCCTGCGAGTACCATAAAGTATAGGGTAAGTGCTGGAATGTTATCCTGGGCAGGTTAGTCCCTGCGGAGGATAAGTCCAAGGCGGTATATGCCAAGTGGATTGGTTCCTGCTAGCTACATATAAGCATAGGGTAAGTCCTGGAAGGTAAGCCAAAGCAGGTTGGTACCTGCAGAGGTTAAGTCCTAAGGGGTAAATACCAAGTGGGGTTGGTTCCCTACTAAACCCATAAGGGGGGGGGGGGGGGGGGGGGGGTACTAGTACGGTAGGTTGTAGAGAAGTAGTCCATGGAGGACAAAAGGAGGGAATGTGGATGGCTACAGAAGGTTGAAACACATTCATGGTTAGAAAAGCAAGAAGGTATTTGAACGTTGTTTGAACATGACTTGCGTGTATTAGCAGTAGCAATAAGGAGAGAGGTTGGTTTATGCCCTATTGGGGCAGGCAACCATGACATATTATGTGGAAATTGGAAAACAACTGTGAATAATTTTGGTAATGTGTGTTGTCAACAACATTGATGTTTGAAACGTGACACTGGTGTATCGACATTAGGGCTCCGGTATTCTCCAGCAGTAAATTGGCAGACTCTTCAGTTTTGGTTCTAACACAAGGTATCAGGTGCCGTGGCCAATTAATAGGCACAAATATCGTAACTACTCGCCGGAAAAGTGGGTATCACTAACTTGGAAAATTGTTAATAGTGGGCGTGTATTCGAGCCATGAATGAGGAAATTTGAACACCCTAGACACCGCCGCGAGAGGCACAGAAATCGATAAAATTGGGTACCTAAGAACATTATTTGTAGAGTTCTGAAAAGCAATTCTGTCAAGTGACAGCATTGGGGTTACCAAACTCCACAAAGAATTACTCACAATATTAACTCCACTTTAATTTCTCGTGACCCCTCCTCCCTTTCGTCAGTTCTTTGAAGCTATTTCAGAAGAAGACGGAATAAAGTGTCTCACGAGGTTAAAAAAAACGCCCAAGGTTTTCTGATTTGGAAGGAGTGCTTGGCCGTGCCAATTTTAACTTGTTACTTTTTAGAATCCATTCCCCTGGCATTTTGCATTGATTATCCAACCCCAAAATTGGTTCCACACCCGTCGCCATGTAAAATGATTCAGGTATTGTTACTAGTTCTATGGTCAGAGCCATGCGTAGTAGTTGTATCGCTTTCGATGAACCCCTCACTGAAAATGGACAATTGTGTCTGGAATGACAACACTATCTCTGCTACTCCCACCATGATCTGGGTATGTGTGACGTTCAACTCTGTACTGTGCACAGTTAGCTGTCCTTCCTCTACTATGAGCTATCCCCTGTATCACTATACACAGATGAGTGGTATCGTTCCCCAGAGACTATTACCCACTTCCTTAATCTATGAGCCTCACAAATCTCCGCCCCAGTCATATTCAATTCCACTTCCCCAATTCCACTGTACTGTTAACGCGTTGGTTTTTGGGACTCCATAGAATACACTTACGTCGGTCCTGACAGACTCGGCAACCCCGCATGAAAATATTATGTCTCAAACATTGGCCCCTTATGTACTTTGCCTCCGGCCTCAAATACATTTTCACCTAGATCCTTCCATCTAAACCATAACACATGAATCACTACTGCTAGGCTACTTTGGACACACCTACTCATTCCAATGGTTCTTCTTTATTTTTTACTATTTTCTACAATGAATGGGATCAATTTTGTTTGTTTTTGCTGTTCTCCAAATAGCATTGTAGGGGTTTTAAATTGTGTAGAAATGTAACAAATGAGCTTCAACTTTCTAATTTTGAAGGGATTGTTCCCAGACCTCAAAAGTGGCCTCCTGATGTGGTTAAAGCATTGTTGTGGTCTTAGTACATTCAATTGTTTTAGTTGTTCTACAAAAAAAAGTGTGAATTCATAAAATAATTAACTAGGAAACCCGGGAAAAATAAAACCAGGAAAACAGAATTTACCAAAAAGAAAACAAGCACAAAGAAAGGTGAAACAGATCAGGGTGTGACAATGGAAAGTAGGTTATGATAAGCTACTTTCCCCAGCCCGCGAATTAAAGATAACATTTAAATTATGCATGCAGCATCCACTTACCGAGGCCAGTATTTTTTCATTTGTGCCAGTAGCTTTCAGTTGGCACTGGCCTGGTGTGCCACTGGCAAATTGACCTGAATGTCAAGCCTTGCAAGGGCATGACAATTTAAAAGATGGCTAGTCATTATTAGCCTGGTTTTGTATGTAATGAATGTACATTATGAGACACAGGTCAGGTCATTATTACCATCAACTTAATAAGTGGGTCGCACCAGTGGAAAAATGTAGTGTAGAGCCCTGAATCAGCTGAATAAATTCAAATAGAAATGTTCTTTTTCACAATTAAATTATTTATGTGAGTAGGGGAGCCAAATAAAGAGAAAGAGACAGCAATATCAGAAGGCTTCAAAGGCAGGATAACACTTGTCAGCATGACCCTGTGCCCGCTAATTAGCGTGTGGCCTGTACCTTATTCCCATATGGTGACCTTAGCGTGGGCAAACCTAGCATACGAGCTGGAGAAACGCATTTGCATGGGGCTGCCAGGAGCTCAGGTGCCCACTTCACTGGCTCTCATCTTGCATTAGAGTAAAAGTGGTCGGGAGATGGGGTTGTGTGTGTGTGTGTGTGTGTGTCTGTTGTGTGTGTGTCTGTGGTGTGTGTGTGTGTGTGTGTGTGTGTGTGTGTGTGTGTGTGTAGGGGGGCTGATTGATTGCAGCTGGGCAATGGGTTCCAGCACCAACAGCCAACCCCCCTAGAGTAGAAACTGATCTACAGGAAGAAGGCTCTGATTGTACTATAATTAACCTACTCATCTCTCTGATCATTGGGAATAAGTGCCAGGAAAACACACACACACACACAAGCATCCCACACACAAACACACCCACGGGCACGCACACGCACACACGCAAAAGCATACCACACACACTTGAGAGCAATCTTGAGCATATTAAAAAAGATCATATGCACGTATGCTCCATTGAGTGGGGAACGGAGGGACAAAGACCCCAATTACCCATCCACACAGGGTCGAAGGATAAGATATGGGGATGTACTGGTTTAGGCTACTAATACCAGACTATGTGAGCGGAGCGGAGCTGGAGCGGAGCATGTCCAAATTTTCCTGGAGAGCGGAGCGAGATTCCCAAAGACTGGAGCGTCGGCCTTCTCGCCCGCTCCAATTTCGCTCCAGTTGCGATCACTTCACGAGCTCAGGGCATCCCCGCCCCAGCATGCATTTGTGGTCTACTTGTGTGCTGCTATAGCCCTTTGCTTAAGCTACTGTCAAGGAGTTTGCTAAATATTTTCATAAAGACAGTGATAAAACACTGGTGCTAAATCAAGGTGACTAACAAAGATGAGGACCAACAGCAAGAGAGGGAGTGCAGTGATTTAGTGTCCACAACTAAATAACCATTGTGGAATCTAATCCCAAAAGCATGAGTTTGTACTTTTTTAAACATTTTTATTTCACCTTTATTCAACCAGGTAGGCCAGTTGAGAACAAGTTCTCATTTACAACTGCGACCTGGCCAAGAGGAGAACAACAACACAGAGTTACACATGGGATAAACAAATGTACAGTCAATAACACAATAGAAAACTCTATACACAGTGTGTGCAAATGTAGTAAGATTAGGGAGGTAAGGCAATACATAGGCCATAGTGGTGAAATAATTACAATTTAGCATTAACACTAGAGTGACAGATGTGCAGATGATGTGCAAGTAGAGATACTGGGATGCAAAAGAGCAAAAAAAGAACGATATGGGGATGAGGTAGCTGGGTGGGCTATTTACAGATGGGCTGTGTACAGGTGCAGTGATCGGTAAACTGCTCTGACAGCTGATACTTGTATTTAGTGAGGGAGATATAAGTCTCCAGCTTCAGTGACTTTTGCAAGGTGGCAAAAGAGGTGTTGCTTTGGGGGTGACCAGTGAAATATACCTGCTGGAGCTTGTGCTACGGATGGGTGTTGCTATGGTGACCAGTGAGCTGAGATAAGGCAGGGCTTTACCCAGCAAAGACTTATAGATGACCTGGAGCCAGTGGGGTTGGCGACGGATATAGTGTTTATATGCTGTTTAATATGACACGTAGCCTATTTGAAATTATATTCGCTTCATACATCCACCTTTTCGTGTTTGTTCAAACACTTTTATTCAAATCCATATGGTGTGGTTTCAATACTTAAACCAATTAGTAGGTCCAGGTAGTCACAAAAATAGATGGGTGTTGGTTAAATTGTGATTTTAATGAATGGAGTGGTTTTTAGCTGAGTGGTAGGAAAGGACATGGAGCGCTGAGCGGGATTTCCAACCATTCAATTCCGCTCACATGCTCTTATTTGGAGCTGGAGCACAGAGTGGTTTTTAGCTGAGTGGTAGGAAAGGACATGGAGCGCTGAGCGGGATTTCCAGCCATTCAATTCCGCTCACATGCTCTTATTCCTACACAGTTATGAAAAGGGTCTCACCATCCTTATGTGTAATTGCTCTACTAGGAGGAAAATACTGGGACAAAAGAGAGCATTTAGTTCACTTAGATCCTTACAGACCACATACACTGAACAAAAATACAACACGCAACACGTAAAGTGTTGGTCCCATGTTTCATGAGCTGAAATAAAAGATCCCAGATATTTGCCATACGCACAAAAAGTTTATTTCTCTCAAATGTTGTGTATATATTTGTTTACATCCCTGTTAGTGAGCATTTCTTCTTTGCCAAGATAATCCAGGTGTGGCATTTCAATAAGCTGATTAAACAGAATGATCGTTACACAGGTGCACCTTGTGCTGGGGACAATTAAATGCCACTCTAAAATGTGCAGTTTTGTCACACAACACAATACCACAGGTGTCTCGAGTTTTGAGGGAGCGTGCAATTGGAATGCTGACTGCTGGAATGTCCACCAGAACTGTTACCAGATAATTGAATGTTAATTTCTCTACCATAAGCTGGCTTCTTTACCTGCGGGACCGTCTGAGACCAGCCACCAGCCAGCTGATGAAACTGTGGGTTTTCACAAACAAAGAATTTATGCACAAACTGTCAGAAACCGTCTCAGGGAAGCTCATCTGCATGCTCGTCATCCTCACCAGGGTCTTAACCTGACTACAGTTTGGTGTCGTAACCGACTTCAGTGGGCAAATGCTCACCTTCGATGGCCACTGGCAAGCTGGAGAAGTGTGCTCTTCATGGATGAATCCCGGTTTCAACTGTACCAGGCAGATGGCAGACAGTGTGTATGGCATTGTGTGGGTGAGCAGTTTGCACAATGTCAACATTGTGAACAGAGTGGTGGTGGGGTTATGGTATGGGCAGGCCAAAGCTATGTACGACAAACAAATTGCATTTTGATTGCACAGAGATACCGTGACAAGATCCTGAGGCCCAGTGCCATGCCATTCACCCGTCGCCATCACCTGGAAGCTATTCCCTGCATACTCACCAGACATGTCGCCTATTGAAAATGTTTGGGATGCTCTGGACAGCTGTGTACGACAGCATGTTCCAGTTCCCGCACAATCAACAGCCTGATCAACTCTATGCGAAGGAGATGTGTTGTTGTGCATGAGGCAAGTGGTGTCCACACCAGATACTGACTGGTTTTCTGATACACGGCACAATTTTTTTTTAAAGGTATCTGTAACAAACAGATGCATATCTGTATTCCCAGTCATGTGAAATCTATAGATTAGAGCCTAATGCATTTATTTCTGTCACGCCCTGATCTGTTTCACCTGTACTTGTGATTGTCTCCACCCCCTCCAGGTGTCGCTTATTTTCCCCAGTGTATTTTCCCCAGTGTATTTATCCCCGTGTTTCCTGTCTCTCTGTGTCAGTTTGTCTTGTATGTTTAGTCAAACAGTGTGTTCTTCCCCGTAATCCTTTTCTATTCTCTTTTGCTAGTCTTACCCGGTTTTGACCCCTGCCTGACTCTGGACTACTTTCCCACCTGCCTGATCATCCTGCCTGCCCTGACCATGAATCTGCCTGATCATCCTGCCTGCCCTGACCATGAATCTGCCTGCCCTTCGGTACCTATTGGACTCTGAACTGTTTTTTTTTTAACCTTTTGCCTCTACACAACCATTCTCTTGCCTACCCCTTTTTGGATTAATAAACATTGTAAGACTCCAATCATCTGCCTCGTGTGTTTCTGCATCTGCGTCTCGCCTTGTGCCTTGATCATTTCAATTGACTGATTTCCTTACATGAACTGTTACTCAGTAAAATATTTGAAATTGTTGCATGTTGGGTTTAGATTTTTGTTCAGTGTACATATTTGAGCTCAGGGTACATTTATTCATTCATAAATTGCATTATGAGCTGCTGAGAGAGAGAGTGATAAGATTAATGCTAAGGAGGAAGTAGCATCGGAGAGAGAGTAGAAAGCTCAAACTTTAATTATATGAAACTTAAGCTATAACTGAGGTAGATTCAGGAGTCAACTAGCCTCTTCTCCTGGTCAATACAGATAATAACCTCTGGGGAATTCATACACTCCAATTACTAAACTCAGCAAAAAAAGAAACGTCCTCTCACTGACAACTACGTATTTTCAGCAAACTTAACGTGTAAATGTTTGTATGAACATAACTAGATTCACCAACTGAGACATAAACTGAACAAGTTCCACAGACACATGACTAACAAGAATGGAATAATGTGTCCCTGAACAAAGGGCTGGGGAGGGGGGTCAAAATGAAGAGTAACAGTCCGTATCTGGTGTGGCCACCAGCTGAATTAAGTAGTGCAGCGCATCTCCTTCTCATGGACTGATGGACCATCACCCCTGGTGAGGCAAAACCACGACTCGTCAATGAAGAACACTTTTTGCCAGTCCTGTCTGGTCCAACGACGGTGGGTGTGTGCCCATAGGCGACGTTGTTGCAGATGATGTCTGGTGAGGACCTGCCTTACAACAGGCCTACAAGCCCTCAGTCCAGCCTCTCACAGCCTATTGCGGACAGTCTGAGCACTGATGGAGGGATTGTGCATTCCTCCATCAGGCAGTTGTTGTTGCCATCCTGTTCCTGTCCCGCAGGTGTGATGTTCAGATGTACCGATCCCATGCAGGTGTTGTTACAAGTGGTTTGCCACTGTGAGGACGATCAGCTGTCCGTCCTGTCTCCCTGTAGCGCTGTCTTAGGCGTCTCACAGTACGGACATTGCAATTTATTGCCCTGACCACATCTGCAGTTCTCATGCCTCCTTGCGGCATGCCTAAGGCACATTCACACAGATGAGCAGGGATCCTGGGCATCTTGCTTTTGGTGTTTTTCAGAGTCAGTAGAAAGGCCTCTTTAGCGTCCTAAGTTTTCATAACTGTGACCTTAATTGCCTACCGTCTGTAAGCTGTTAGTGTCTTAATGACCGTTCCACAGGTGCATGCATCATTAATTGTTTATGGTTCAATGAACAAGCATGGGACACAGTGTTTAAACCCTTTACAATGAAGATCTGTGAAGTTATTTAGATTTTTATGAATTATCTTTGAAAGACAGGGTCCTGAAAAAGGGACATTTCTTTTTTTGCTGAGTTTTTTTACTAATTACAAGTCATGTCCTTTCTTGACTATGTGATTGTGTTTTCTGACTGCAAGTCCTTGCAAACAACCTTTGCAAACATAAACACTGGTTCACTTTGTCAGACGGTAAGCAATTCTAGAAAAGGACAGCACAGGACACAGGGGAAATCAGCTTAAATTCAAATTGACACACACCGAGAGACACACACACTGAGACCCTCCCCCCCACACACCAACATAGTACACACACAGCAATGACAGGTAGTACTAATGCTCTCTTTGTGAAACCATCTTCTCTCCACACCCAGTGACTAAAATACAGCTACGTCAAACTCTGGAAATAATGTTTTTTTCTGGCGAATTCGATCATATAGTCATCCCATTGAAGGCCATTCATTACAGCAGCCACTAGGGGCCTTAGGGAGAAAAGGTGTTGAAGGATCACAGTAATTAGTATGTGATAGATAGGAGCCTTCAGACATTGTCCGGGACCACATCCCTCTAAGAGCTGAGGGCTCATCAGGAGTTTGTGCGTGCTGTGGCTGAATGTCACTGTGGATTCTATTTGGCAAGGTTTGATTGACAATCTCTAGTACAGCCATTCTACCTGTCAATCACTTGTCACATCACACATGCACGAGCACACATGCACACTCCCCTGACTCATAATACAATCCATTTTCTCCACAAGCTAATGGGCCACATGTTACAAAGTAAGGGGCTGGGAGGAGGAGATTAAATTACACACAGACACTTGACCACAGTTCAACCACATTATTGGAATCACTGCTGTAGATAGTGACTTTTAACGGTCCTCAAAATAAACCGTGTCGGACGTGTCACCTCTCAAGGCTTACCATGGCTGTCATCTCATCTTTGCTTTAAGTTCCAAGATTTTATTGTCACATGCACAAGTACAGTGAAATGCCTTTCTTGTGAGCTCTGAAACCCAACAATGCAGTAATCAATATCCATGTGGTACTAAAAATAAAGTAGAACAAAAACACACGGTAAATAAAAATAAGAACACAAGAAAGTTAGAAGCTACTAATAGAGTCAGTTCCAATATCCTAATTACAATGTGCAGGGATACTGGAATGATAGAGGTAGATGTGTATAGGGGTAAGGTGACGAGGCATCAGGATATATGATAAACAGAGTAGCAGCAGCATAAATTAAGATTGTATGTGAGTGTGTGGGTTTGTTTTTAGAGTCCGTATAAATGTGTGTGTTGGAGTGTCAGTGTGCGTGTGAGTGTGTAGAGTCGGGTGACAAAAAATAGTAATAAATACAAGGATCAACTCAGATAGTCCATGTAGCCATTTTGTTAGCTATTTAACAGACTTTTGGCTTGGGGATAGAAACTGTTCAGGAGCCTGTTGGTTTCAGACATGATGCGCAGGTACCACTTGCCGTGAACGATTTTCCAGTCCTTCCTTGCACACCGCCTGATATACAGTGGGGCAAAAAAGTATTTAGTCAGCCACCAATTGTGCAAGTTCTCCCACTTAAAAAGATGAGAGAGACCTGTAATTTCCATCATAGGTACACTTCAACTATGACAGACAAAATGGGGAAAAAATCCAGAAAATCACATTGTAGGATTTTTATGAATTTATTTGCAAATGATGGTGGAAAATAAGTATTTGGTCAATAACAAAAATGTATCTCAATACTTTGTTATATACCCTTTGTTGGCAATGACAGAGGTCAAACGTTTTCTGTAAGTCTTCACAAGGTTTTCACACACTGTTGCTGGTATTTTGGCCCATTCCTCCATGCAGATGTCCTCTAGAGCAGTGATGTTTTGGGGCTGTTGCTGGGCAACATGGACTTTCAACTCCCTCCAAAGATTTTCTATGGGGTTGAGATCTGGAGACTGGCTAGGCCACTCCAGGACCTTGAAATGCTTCTTACGAAGCCACTCCTTCGTTGCCCGGGCAGTGTGTTTGGGATCATTGTCATGCTGAAAGACCCAGCCACGTTTCATATTCAATGCCCTTGCTGATGGAAGGAGGTTTTCACTCAAAATCTCACGATACATGGCCCCATTAATTCTTTCCTTTACACGGATCAGTCGTCCTGGTCCCTTTGCAGAAAAACAGCCCCAAAGCATGATGTTTCCACCCCCATGCTTCACAGTAGGTATGGTGTTCTTTGGATGCAACTCAGCATTCTTTGTCCTCAAAACACGACGAGTTGAGTTTTTACCAAAAAGTTATATTTTGGTTTCTTCAGACCATATGACATTCTCCCAATCTTCTTCTGGATCATCCAAATGCTCTCTAGCAAACTTCAGACGGGCCTGGACATGTACTGCCTTAAGCAGGAGGGCACATCTGGCACTGCAGGATTTGAGTCCCTGGCGGCGTAGTGTGTTACTGATGGTAGGCTTTGGTCCCAGCTCTCTGCAGGTCATTCACTGAGACTTGTGATCATTTTTACCCCACGGGGTGAGATCTTGCGTGGAGCCCAGATCGAGAGAGATTATCAGTGGTCTTGTATGTCTTCCATTTCCTAATAATTGCTCCCACAGTTGATTTCTTCAAACCAAGCTGCTTACCTATTGCAGATTCAGTCTTCCCAGCCTGGTGCAGGTCTACAATTTTGTTTCTGGTGTCCTTTGACAGCTCTTTGGTCTTAGTGGAGTTTGGAGTGTGACTGTTTGAGGTTGTGGACAGGTGTCTTTTATACTGATGACAAGTTCAAACAGGTGCCATTAATACAGGTAACGAGTGGAGGAAAGAGGAGCCTCTTAAAGAAGAAGTTACAGGTCTGTGAGAGCCAGAAATCTTGCTTGTTTGTAGGTGACCAAATACTTATTTTCCACCATAATTTGCAAATAAATTCATAAAAAAGAAATGTGTTTTTCTGGATTTTTTTTTCTCATTTTGTCTGTCATAGTTGAAGTGTACCTATGATGAACATCACATGCCTATCTCATCTTTTTAAGTGGGAGAACTTGCACAATTGGTGGCTGACTAAATACTTTTTTGCCCCACTGTAGAGGTCCTGGATGGCAGGGAGCTCGGCCCCAGTGATATCCTGGGCTATCCGCACCCCTCGGTGCTGTTGCTACACCAAGCAGCGATGCAGCCAGTCAAGATGCTCTCACTGGCGCAGCTGTAGAGCTTTTTTAGGATTTGAGGGCCCATGCCAAACATTTTCAACCTCCTGAGGCAGAAGAGGCGCTGTCGCACCTTGTTCACAACCCCCTTCCATTGACATACATGGTAATTATGACTACTTCCGGAGGACCTCCAATCAATCTAAGCTTTTTCAGCATAAACTGACGTTGTACATCCAATCATAGAATTAGGATCAGAGAATGAACCTAGTGTGTTATATTGGGACAGTGTCACAAAGCATTATGGGGGTTCTATGTGTTGAGAAGATAGGGACATTGTTGGATAGAGATTAAGAGTGAAGAGTAATAGTTGAGCATTTTTTTGACATACTTTTTTTCAAATTACAGGAGACGTTGAAGGTATATTATAAATTGTTTTCTTGGTTTTGAAACTTCATTTTTGTGTCCAAATTTCAGTAGCTGGCTACCAGTGCGAGTGTGACGTTTTCTCCGACAGAATGGTAGAACGGCAAACCCCTGGGGTACACAGAAAAGGTGTGAATTAAAAGCGAGGATCGACCTCTGCCTGAGATCAGTTTCATGAAGAAGGATGAAAAGGTGAGGGTGTTCAATGCCAACTGCAACTGGTATCAGAGGTATAGCTGGTTAGCAGGAAGCCTTTCATCAAGCCGCCTATATTGCTGGCCTTGCCTGCTTTTTTGGAAAGTCTGAGCCTTGGTCGAAAGGTGGGTACGGTCACCTGAAGAACATTGATCGTTCAGCTAAACGGGAAAAGAAAAGCAGGGAGCATATACTTGTCCATATCAGATTGAAGCTTCTAGGAAAAAGCTACATTGACTATGACGAAGGTCTGCGTATTCAAACTGCGCAACACAACGAGAAAGTAAGAAGAAACAGGGATGCTATCAAGCGGCTTATCAACACCACTGTGTTTTTGGGCATGCAAGAATTTGCTTTCAGAGGACAAGACTAGAGGGAGCGTTCCGCCAACAAGGGCAACTACAAGGAACTTGCAGAGGTAATTGCACGTTACTGATGCTTTACTTGCTGCACATATCGAACTTACGACTGTATATTCTGGGATGTTCAAAAAATTCTGAATGATT
Organism: Oncorhynchus mykiss; assembly: GCF_013265735.2. NCBI lineage: Eukaryota > Metazoa > Chordata > Actinopteri > Salmoniformes > Salmonidae > Oncorhynchus > Oncorhynchus mykiss. Next base: position 15,493,274 of record NC_048584.1, read on the forward strand.
TGATCGCGTCATCCATTAAAAGTGTTTTTCCGCGTGCGCTCAAGTAGGCATTCCACTTTCCTCTGTTATCTATTTAGCAAAGATGATAACACATAATCACTCCAGACAGACACAAGCAAGAATTCATGACCTAAATGTTGCAGCAGCCTCGGCTACACCTAAACATTGTGTAATGGTATGTATTTTATAGTCCATTTGTGTGTTTGGAGACAATGTGATCAAAATTTGGTTTATATTCAAAATTGGGCTGGCTAGGCTGCCTACACGTTTTTAATCCAAAATGATTAACTGGAATGAATCAATCAACATAATAGTGATGATATATGTGAGTACATGTTTGTATAAGGCTGACAGTTGCATAGGCCTGCGTGATGCAAACATGCATAAAGCAAGCTCAGCCCCTGTCAGTTATATTGTCTATCTGTTGTTGTCTATGTGTCCGGGCAGAGGAAATCCCCCTCCTAATCTAGTCTAAATATGATTTATATGAACAAATATAAGGTAGCTGCAGTTTGACAGGGCCATCACCCCCAGGGCCAGGAGTTTTTTTTCAGGAGTTTTTTTTTTTAAACCATGTGACTTGATTAACACAAACTGTTTACATCATAACCCATATAAAACCTTTTTACAATTGATGAATCACTGTCATATTTTAGAGGGTTCTGAGTTTTCTTAGTTAGGTTAACATATAAGGAAAAACTACAGGCCCCGGGGGGTCAAAATTGCCCCTCCGCTCTGGGACCTATGGCGCCAACAGTCTGCTTGCAGGTATGTGGATGATCAGGTTTTTATTCAGGAAAGTTTCTTGGGATCCTTTGATGTGTCAAGTGGGCAAAATGTGTAGTGTGTGTTTAAGTTTATGAAGTTTGAGATGTCTTAGTTTAACTTCATAGAGAAACTTGTTGTCCAAACCTACAATGACGCAGCTGTAATGGAATGTATCTGCTATTTGTATTTACAGCTAAGTACCCTTCTGTTCCATGATTAAGAGGTGATGATTACTCCACTCCACTACCATTGTCAACTTTCTCCTGACATTAACTGAAGCCACGTCTCATGTGCCCGCTGATTCACTGACACATTGAATGTTTTCCCTCCAAGCACTGTGAGTGCCCCTATCAATTTTCTCTCATTACTGTATGTAGAGTCAATCACAATCACATTATTACACATCAATGATTTTACTCCTTGCTTGGACTAACCCATTCTTAGCTCTTTTATCAAACTGTGCAGAGTGTTGTGTTAGTTTTTTTTCTTCCCAGCCAAATCCTGTCCTGCACTGGTCAGGCCTCTGAACACCTCATTCAATCACCGCTGTGATCTCTTTCCAACACTGTGTCAGTTGCCCACTCATTCCCATTCCCCATAATATTGTACTATAAGTCTTTGACGATTTTTGCAAAAACACTTTGTCGTCTCTGTGCATTCCGTGCCTATACCGTGGCTCTCCCATCCTCCTCAATTCTTCAAATCACCAGTCTCCACTGACAAAGAGGCATAGAATCCATCAAATTGGATAGCCATGGGGGGTATCTTGTGCGAAAATATTGCAGTTACGAGAGTCCCGTTGATAGCAAATCCACGATCGGAGGTCATTCATTTTATTATCAAGTGACTGTACACTGGCCAATTTTCATGTTGGTATGAAGAGATTTGGGAGACAGAGGAATGCGTAATCGTTTTTAAAAATTAAGCCCCAAACTACAGCGTGCCGTGTAAAGGCACGGGGACGAAGACCAAACAAACACGTAACAAAAACACAGGGTTGAAACGCAAACAAAAGAGCGAGGAGTACCTCAAAGAAATAACACACGTGCACAATGATTATCACACGGGACGAGACCAGTAAACGCTTAGTATGTAGTACGTTCATCTCTAGGAGACAGAACGCATCTCCTTCCTGAGCGGTATGACGGCTGCGTGGTCCCATGGTGTTTATACTTGCGTACTATTGTTTGTTACAGATGAACGTGGTACCGTCAGGTGTTTGGAAATTGCTCCCAAGGATGAACCAGACGTATGGATTGCACAGATGATCTATTGAAGCAACATCTCAAGACATTAGTCAGGAAGTTAAAGCTTGGTCTTCCAAATGGACAATGACCCCAAGCATACTTCCAAAGTTGTGGCAAAATGGCTTCAGGACAACAAAGTCAAGGTATTGGAGTAGCCATCACAAAGCCCTGATCTCAATCCTATTGAAAATGTGTGGGCAGAACTGAAAAAGCGTGTTCGAGCAAGGAGGCCTACAAACCTGACTCAGTTACACCAGCTCTGTCAGTAGGAATGGGCCAAAATTCACCCAACTTATTGTGAGAAGCTTGTGTGGAAGGCTACACAAAACATTTGAACCAAGTTAAACAATTTAAAGGCAATGCTAATTGAGTGTATGTAAACTTCTGATCCACTGGGAATGTGATGAAAGAAATGAAAGCTGAAAAAAATCATTCTCTCCACTATTGTTCTGACATTTCACATTCTTAAAATAAAGTGGTGATCCTAGCTGACCTAAGATAGGGATTTGTTACTAGGATTAAATGTCAGGAATTGTAAAAAATTTAGTTAAAATGTATTTGGCTAAGGTGTATGTACATTTCCGACTTCAACTGTATATACAAATACAATCAGTGGGAATAGGAGCCAGGTGTGCGCACTGAACGTTCCAGAGGGATCTGTGACGCTAATAGAATGGAGGGAAGAGGTGGCAGGTTTTCAATTCACTTTAATCTCGCCAGGATTCCCCCTCTCCTGCCTCTGTAACGCCAGCGTTTCCTCTTGGGTAACCTCAGGGTAAACCTGATCTCCAATCATCTCCTTTAGTAGGCTACACACTATCTTTCAACTCACTTGACTGCCATTTGGAAAAGCAACAGCCAACAGCCCAGTTGTCTCCTTTCCTCCCTTCCTCTGGGATAAGTTCAATTGCCCTGGGGGGTACGAACAAAGGATCCAATATGGGAAAGTCGTATTCCTGGTCGTAATGCTGGTTAGTTACCGGCACTCTGATATCCAAAATGTTCTGGGCTAATAATGTAAGAAATAACACACAAAAAAAAAATACTGCAAAGTTGCTTAGGAGCTAGAAGCAGAGCTGCCATGTCTGTCGACGCCAACTTGAGCTTCACAACACAAAAAACAATACTGTGTTCTTAATGGCACTTAACGCTGTAAGAGAGACTTCTCAGCTACACTGGGCGATTTTAACCTTTGTCCTATTGTGATTGTGTACTCATATACAATGTTTGTCGACCCCCCCCCCCCCCCCCCCCACCCCCCCCCTTCGCCCACAAAAAAAGTGGGTCAACCACAAAATCGCATTCAACAACTGGACAAATTATGATGAAAGATAAAGTTGTGATACCCTGGACAGAGACTAAGTGCAGGGAAATATATTCAAATATTCCACTCTGGTGGAGTTTCAGCACGAAACATGGTTTGTGTGTGTCTGTCTGAGTCTGTGTGGCGTGCACATGACGGAGCAAAGTGACAATCAACTCATGAGGAACGGAATGTCTTGCCATAATCAAATAAAATAAAATGCTATTGGTCACATACACGTGTTTAGCAGATGTTATTGCGGGTGTAGCGAAATGCTTGTGCTTCTGGCTCCGACAGTGCAGTAATATCTAACAATATCTAATCAAATTTAACAGTTTCACAACATATACCCAAAATACACGTAAATCTAAGTAAGGAATAGTGAAGGATGACGGATATATATACATACACTACCATTCAAAAGTTTGGGGTCACTTAGAAATGTCCTTGCTTTTGAAAGAAAAGCACATTTTTTGTCCATTAAAATAACATAAAATTGATCAGAAATACAGTGTAGACATTGTTAATGTTGTAAATGACTATTGTAGCTGGAAACGGCAGATTTATAATGGAATATCTACATATGCGTACAGAGGCCGATTATCAGCAACCATCACTCCTGTGTTCCAATGGGACGTTGTGTTAGCTAATCCAAGTTTATCATTTCAAAAGGCTAATTGATCATTAGAAAACCCTTCTGCAATTATGTTAGCACAGCTGAAAACTGTTGTTCTGATTAAAGAAGCAATTAAACTGGCCTTCTTTAGACACGTTGAGGATCTGGAGCATCAGCATTTATGGGTTCGATTACAGGCAGAACTTTCTTCTGAAACTTGTCAGTCTATTCATTCTGCAAAATGAGGGCCCAAACTGGCCCTAACTAGTACAGAAAGAGGAGTGGGTGGCCCCGGTGCACAACTGAGCAAGAGGACTAGTTTGAGAAACAGACGCACGCCTCACAGGTCCTCAACTGGCAGCTTCACTAAAAACACCAGTCTCAATGGCAACCGTGAAGAGGACACTCCATGATGCTGGCCTTCTAGGAAGAGTTGCAAAGAAAAAGCCATATCTCAGACCGGCCAATAAAAATAAAAGATTCAGATGGGCAAAAGAACACAGACACTGGACAGAGGAACTCTGCCTAGAAGGCCAGCATCCTGGAGTTGCCTCTTCAGTGTTGACGTTGAGACTGTGACGTATCCATTATAACAACCTACAACTACAACACACTTTGATCTCTGGAGGACAAACCAGAGGCTTTCTGTCGAGCGACTATCCAGCAGACGGACCGGAGATCGCAGAGAGGGACAACAAAGGCATACACTTGTAAATATGTAAATATAAATATGTATTTTCGAATGAGCGGTTGTTCATGTTAAAGTATTAGCATTTCCATGAGAGTAGTTACAAACTCTGAGTTTCTCGTCTCTTGTGCTGTTCCCACCCCTTTCCTTTGTCTACCAAGCCGTCATTTCGTCCACTAGGGACTTTTTCTTGTGTGTGTTTATGTAATTCTGTGATTGATTAGTTAGTTAGTAAATAAATAATTGAGCCAATTTGTATATCGCTGATTCATGATTTACGTTAGGGTTCGTGCAGATATCCAAGGGTTTGCGACATTCAGGAATGAGACTGATGAGGTAACAATACATTAATAGAAGACTGTAATCGATAAGATAATAAAATATCTGAAGCGTTGTATTCGGGAAATCGAAACTCTATAAACAACATTTTCCCGTAATTAAACAAATCACGGAATAATTACACATAGAGAATTGATTTGATATAATAACAGTCTTCACATTTAATGATAGTCAACGATACGACATTCATATATATGCACAAGGTCAAGTTCAAAGAGGCTAAACCATCGTGTGTCACGTCCCAATTTCGTCAAACATCGTCAATAGGCAATACTATTGTAATATTCCCAACCTTAGTGTCTTGGCTCCATGGCACTTGTGGATGTTACCTTTCATCATGCTACCTACAACGATTGTTGCCAGGCAACAATCAACCCATTACAACAGTAGGTCAGTAGTATACCCTCTTCTCAGGATGGCCAGTGACGCACACATACAGATGCTCACACAAACTTGAGTACACGAACGCATGTCGTACGCACACACACTTGAGCGCACAAACAAACAAAACACACCACATGCTGGGCAGACAGAGGAGGGACGGATATGAGCAATACTCCCGTTGTGTGCTCCTGTTAATGTGTAACTGGACTACAATGTGTTCTGTGATGATAAGGGTATACAGCACCCCATTGAGCCCTCATCCCCTCCTGTAAAACCTATTCTACAGAGAGACAGAAAGAATAGTACGAAGAGGGAATAAGAGTGAAAAGAGAGCGAGACAAAGTGGAGAGAGAGAAAGAGCTAGAGAGAGAGAGAGAGCGAGAGAGCGAGAGAGTGAGAGAGAGCAAGAGAGAGAGAGCGAGAGAGAATTATAACTGTGTCACATGGATACAGCAGGTGCAACATTGGCTACACTCCTGTGTACACCTTTCCCCCTGCTTCTTTCTCTGTGTACTGGTGCCATGGCTAGGCAAAGTGTGGAGCAAATCATACTGTGATTGTGTTTGCTATTTCAATATGAAAATAAATCAATTGAAAAACATGTCTTTCTGGCTGCTTCAAATGTTCTGTGATTCATAGATTATCTGTGTTTTTTCCTCAGTCAGTCCTAAGGTCTCCCTCTGCTCCTGCTTTAGGTCTCCTCCAATCAGACTGTCAGTTAATGTCACTGAGCATTCTTGATAGACTGGGTATCCTGTCTCCTCAACGACATGCAGAGGGAGGAGTCGTCCCACTCCAACCTTTCTCCTCTCCTCTACTCTCATTTCGGTTCATCTCACCTGACAGGTCACCCGCAAACATTCAGACATGAACCACGACTCCCATACAAAGCTAAAATAGCAACCAATGGCCTGAAAAAAAAATAAAAAATAAACTTGTTACACAATGAAGTGGCGTAGTCGGTAAAAATCGGAGAAAATACTGCTCTGTCTGACATAAGACGATATGGTCATATAATATGTGGATTGTGTTTATCCCTCAGTCCCTTCTCCTTACTTAGTCATTCAATACTTTGGGATACTATCTTCTCTCTGTCCCCGTAGTTGAATGGACGACAGCGTTCTAAAAGGGTGTGACCGAAACAAGCTTGGAGATCCTGTCCTGTTAACAGCTCTTTAAGAGAAGGGGCGGGGAGCTGTGCTTGACATACTGAAGCGGCGCTAAAACTTTAAAGGTATAGTTCACTTTTATGAAGTTGCTAAATATTCAGCAAACATTTAAAAAAAAATGATTTGTAGGAAATGACAAACCCCTAAGGAAGTCTAAAATATGATAGAACCACAAAAAAAAGTGACCTATTCATATTCTCTCCAAATACAGACTGAATTATTCAGTAAGTCTCATGCATAAAGTATAAGGGATATATGCTTTTGATGGAGTATGGGGAGAATACATGTTAGCTGTTCTAAGTGCTACCGTCAGGTCCACAGGTAAGCAGCTCAGAAGGTCTCTGTGTACTTGTGCAAAGAAGAAGATTAAGGATACACGATACTAATGTTGGCTGCCACCCTCACATGCACACACACACATATGCAGTCACACACACATATGCAGTCACACACACAACACACACGCGCACAAAAATGCTGTAAAGTAAGAATGCATCGAAAATAGACATGTTAATAGACTATATTTATCAATTAACTAAATGCAAAGTGAGTGAACAGAATACAAATCTAAATCAAATCCATATTTGGTGTGACCACCTTTTGGCTTCAAAACAGCATCAATTCTTGTGGGTACACATGCACAAAGTTAGGGATTTTGTAGGCATATAGTCAGGTGTATGACAAAACAATTATACCAAACAGGTGCTAATGATCATCAATGCTATATGTAGGTTGAAACACAATCATTAACTGAAACAGAAACAGTTGTGAAGGAGGAATACAACTGGGTGAGGAACAGCCAAACTCTGCTAACAAGGCGAGGTTGCTGAAGATAGTTTACTGTCAAAGGTCATACACCATGGTAAGACTGAGCACAGCAACAAGACACAAGGTAGTTATACTGCATCAGCAAGGCAGGCAGACATTTCAAGGCAGACAGGGGTTTCCAGATGTGCTGTCCAAGCTCTTTTGAAGAAGCACAAAGAAACGGGCAACGTTGAGGACCGTAGACACAGTGGTCGACCAAGGAAACTTACCGCAGCAGATGAAAGACACATCGTGCTTACTTCCCTTTGCAATTGGAAGATGTCCATCAGTTCCATCAGCTCAGAATTGGCAGAAAACAGTGGGACCCTGGTACACCCATCTACTGTCCGGAGAAGTCTGGTCAGAAGTGGCCTTCATGGAAGACTTGCGGCTAAAAAGCCATACCTCCGACGTGGAAACAAGGGCAAGCGACTCAACTATGCACAAAAACACAGGAACTGGGGTGCAGAAAAATGGCAGCAGTTGCTCTGGACTGTTGAGTCAACATTTGAAATATTTAGCTGTAGCAGAAAGTAGTTAGTTTGCCGAAGGGCTGGAGAGCAGTACACAAATCAGTGTCTGCAGGCAACAGTGAAGCATGGTGGAGGTTCAACAGTGAAGCATGGTGGAGGTTCCTTGCAAGTTTGGGAATGAATTTCTGCAAATGGAGTTGGGGATTTATTTGGTCAGAATTAATAGTCTCCTCAATGCTGAGAAGTACAGGCAGATCCTTATCCATCATGCAATACCATCAGGGTTGGCCCCAAATTTATTCTGCAGCATGACAATGACCCCAGACATACAGAGAATGTCATTAAGAATGATCTTCAGTGTAAAGAAGAACAAGGAGTCCTGGATGTGATGGTATGGCCCCCACAGAACCCTGATCTCAACATCACCAAGTCTGTCTTGGATTACATGAAGAGAGAGAAGCACCTGAGACTGCCTAAATCCACATAATAACTGTGGTTAGTTCTCCAAGATGTTTGGGCCAACCTTCCTGCCGAGTTCCTTCAAAAACTCTGTGCAAGTGTACCTAGAAGAATTGATGCTGTTTTGAAGGCAAAGAGTGGTCACACCAAATATTGATTTGATGTAGATTTTTCTTCTGTTCACTCCCTTTGCATTTTGTTAATTGATAAATATAAACCATTAACATTTCTATTTTAGAAAGCATTCTTACTTTACAGCATTTTTTCACACCTGCCAATTTTTTTTTAACAATACTGTATGTGCAGTCACTCGCAAACACGCACACTCCCTTCCACGTTTGTTCTTTGCGAATCATAGGTGCCACCTTGCATCTAGTTTCTCAGTGCTGAGAAGTTGGCATAGCTGTGCCACCTCTGGCCTGTTTCTCCACCACCTGTTCCTGCAGCCTAGTTTAGTGCAGTCACCTGACACATGACCTTTCACAGGCAGCCTGGCCACCACTGTGTGTCCAGCTCTATTTAGGTAGGTGCCCTCAGACCATCAGGGAGCCCCTACCCCTCCCCGCAGGCTCCACTGATATACAGTGTTTGAGTGTCTGTGTGTGTGTTTTCATATTGCCGAGGCAGTATTTGATGAACAGCGGGGCACAGATCGGGGCACACCGCCTGGTAGGAGCGACCTGCCATGTATGATGCAATACACAAGTGTGCAGAGCCTGAGAAGCCCAACCCTAAGATGTGGAGACGAGGATCTGACGGTTCACGAAGTCAAAGGCAGCGGATAGATCTAGAAGTATGAGAACAGAGGAGAGAGAGAGTCAGCTTTGGCAGAGTGGAGACCATCTGTGACACAGATGAATGCAGTCTCAGTTGAGTGACCCGTTTTGAAGCCTGACTGGTTAGGGGAAAGAAGATCTTCCTGAGAGAGATAACGAAAGAGTTGGTCAGAGAGAGATCAGAGGGGTTGAGTGTTTGTTACTTAATGAGGGGAGCGATATATCCTTTTTCTGTTATCCCGACTTAAAGACCCCCCCCCCCCCAGAGTGACTTCAACCCGACTGGCCAAATAACTGCAGGATATCATTAGTAGACACATGGCTGGAGCAGGACATCATCAGGGGATGCATGACTGGAGTGGGTCATTGTGACAGTACGGTGGGGTGGTGTCACAGTAAATTAGTCACTTACAGTGCCTTCAGAAAGCATTCATTCCCCTTGACTTATTGCACATTTTGTTGTGTTATGGCCTAAATTCAGAATGTATTCAATTGTTTTAGGTTATTGCCCTGCTGAAAAGTGAATTAATCTCCCAGTGTCTGGTAGAAAGCAGACTGAACCAGGTTTTCCTCTTAAGATTTTGCCTTTGCTTAGCTCCATTTCATTAATTTTTTTATCCTGAAAAACTTCCTAGTCCTTAACGATTACAAGCATACACATAACATGATGCAGCCACCACTATGCTTGAAAATATGGAGAGTGGCAGTCAGTAATGTGTTGAATTGGTCAAACATATCACTTTTTATTCAGGACAAAAAGTGAATTGCTTTGCTACATTTCTTGCAGTATTACTTTAGTGCTTTGTTGTAAACAGCATACATGTTTTGTAATATTTTTTTATTCTGTACAGGCTTCCTTCTTTTCACTCTGTCAATTAGGTTAGTATTGTGAAGTAACTACAATGTTATTGATCCATCCTCAGTTTTCTCCTATCACAGCCATTAAACTCTGTAACTGTCTTAAAGTCACCATTGGCCACATGGGGAAATCCCTGAGCGGTGTATCTTTGTAGTGACTGGGTGTATTGATACACCATCCCAAGTGTAACTAATAACTTCACCATGCTCAAAGGGATATTCAATGTCTGCTTTCTTAATTTTTTTACCCATCTACCAATAGGTGCCTTTCTTTGCGAGGCATTGGAAAACCTCTCTGGTCTTTGTGGTTGGATCAGTGTTTGAAATGTACTGCTCGACTGAGGGACCTTACAGATAATTGCATGTACACTAAAGAATCATGTTAAACACTATTATTGCACACAGAGTGAGTCCGTTCATCTTGTTAAACACATTTGTACTCGTGAACTTATTTAGGCTTGCCATAACAAAGAGGTTGAATACTTATGACTCAAGACATTTCAGCTTTACATCTTTTATTCATTTGTACAAATTTCCCCAAAAACATAATTCCACTTTGTCATTATGGGGTATTGTGTGTAGGCTCGTGACAAAAAAAAAAACTAAATGTAATCCATTTTAAATTCAGGCTGTAACACAATAAAATGTGGAAAAAGTCAAGGGGTGTGAATACTTTCTGAAGGTTTATTGCCTGTAGTCTAAATTCAATCTTTCCACTAGTTTGGCTCAGTTAATTAACCAAGCTGGACTCCATGTGCATGGATCAAGTTCCTAATTACTGTGGGCTTCATTATTATTCCAACAATTAGCATCCAGAACATTGAATAAAACCAAAGCCGAAAGAGATGGGCACGCTAAAGGTATCCAATTTCCTATTCCGTTATCATATTGTCACGGTCTGGATAAACCCGTTTTTGATATCCGTTTAAACAAACTCACTATGAAATTGGAAATTGTCCATTAAAGCTAAGAGTGCAATAGAGCTCTGTGGCTCTGAGATGAGTAACCTTTCCCATGTCTTCGACGAGCGTATGCTTTTATGTTTCAAAATAAAATAAAAAATATTAAACTAGAAGGAAAACATGAAACACAAAAGAACACAGGTGAAACGATTGCGAGGAGAATGCCCGTTTGAAAGCAACCCAGGCCAGTATAGATATTGATTGGTAAGATGAGAAGAGAGAGAGAGAGAGAGAGAGAGAGAGAGAGAGAGAGAGAGAAAGAGAGAGAGAGAGAGCGAGAAAGAAAGAAAGAAAGAAAGAAAGAAAGAAAGAAAGAAAGAAAGAAAGAAAGAGCTATAATATGGCATTTGAAATGTCTCAATGTCTCAAAAAAATGTATATCCTGAAATACCTTATTTAAATACACTACCGGTAAAAAGTTTTAGAACATCTACTCATTCATGGGTTTTTCTTCATTTTTATTATGTTCTACATTGTAGAATAATAGTGAAGACATCAAATCTATGAAATAACACATATGGAATCCTGTAGTAATCAAAACAGTGCTAAACAAATCACCAAATATTTTATATTTGAGATTCTTCAAACAGCTATCCTTTGCCTTGATGACAGCTTTGCACACTCTTGGCATTCTCTCAACCAGCTTCACCTGGAATGCTTTTCTAACAGTCTTGTTGAAGGAGTTCCCACAGATGCTGAGCACTTGGCTGTTTTTCCTTCACGCTGTGGTCCGACACATCCCAAACCAGCTCAATTGGGTTGAGGTCGGGGGATTGTGGAGGCCAGGTCATTTGATGCAGCACTCCATCCCTCTCCTTCTTGGTCAAATAGCCCTTACACAGCCTGGAGGTGTGTTGGGTCATTGTCCTGTTGAAAAACAAATGACTGTCCCACTAAGCCCAAAACAGATGGGATGGCATAACACTGCAGAATGCTGTGGTAGCCATGCTGGTTAAGTGTGCCTTGATTTCAAAATAAATCACAGACGGTGTCCTCAGCAAAGCACCCCCACACCATAACACCTCCTCCATGCTTTATGTTGGGAAATGCACATGCGGAGATCATCCGTTCACCCACACTGTGTCTCACAAAGACATAGAGGTTGGAACCAAAAATGTCAAATTTGGACTCAATGGACAAATTTCCACCGGTCTAATGTCCATTGCTCGTGTTTCTTGGCCAAAGCAAGTCTCTTCTTCTTATTGGTATCCTTTAGTAGTGGTTTCTTTGCAGGCAGCAATTCAACCATGAAGGCCTGATTCACACAGTCTCCTCTGAACAGTTGATTTTGAGATGTGTCTGTTACTTGGAATCTTTGGGCTGAAATTTCTAAGGCTGGTAACGCTAATGAACTTATCATCTGCAACAGAGGAAACTCTGGGTCTTCAATTCCTGTGGCGGTCTCATGAGAGCCAGTTTCATCCTAGCTCTTGATGGTTTTTGCGACTGCACTTGAAGAAACATTCCAAGTTCTTGACATTTTCTGGATTGACTGACCTTCATGTAATGATGGACAGTTGTTTCTCTGTGCTCATTTGAGCTGTTCTTGTCATAACATGAATTCTTGAATGGATAGGTGTTCTAAAACCTTTGACCGGTAGTGTAAGTATTCAGACCCTTTGCTATGAAACCAAAAATTGAGCTCAGGTGCATCCTGTTTCCATTGATCATCCTGTTCAGAGATGTTTCTACTACTTGATTGGAGTCCCCCTGTTGTAAATTCAATTGATTGGACATGATTTGGAAAGGCACGCACCTGTCTATATAAGGTCCCACAGTTGGCAGTGCATGTCAGAGCAAAAAACAAGCCATGAGGTTGGAATTGCTACCGAAAAATGTCTGCAGCATTGAAGGTCCCCAAGAACACAGTGGCCTCCATTATTCTTAAATGGAAGAGGTTTGGAAGGACAACCATCTCTGCAGCACTCCACCAATCAGGCCTTTATCATAGAGTGGCCAGACGGAAGTCACACCTCAGTTAAAAGCACATGACAGCCCACTTGGAGTTTGCCAAAAGGCACCTAAAGACTCTCAGACCATGAGAAACAAGATTCTCTGGTCTGATGAAACTAAGATTTTACTTTTTGGCCTGAATGCCAAGCGTGACGTCTGGAGGAAACCTGGCACCATCAATCCATCTGCTCCAGAGAGTTCAGGACCTCAGACTGGAGCAAAGGTTCACCTTCCAACAGGAGAACGACCCTAAGCACACAGCCACAACAACACAGGAGTGGCTTCGGGACACGTCTCTGAATGTCCTTGATTGGCCCAGCCAGAACCTAGACTTGAACCCGATCGAACGTCTCTGGAGAGACCTGAGAATAGCAGTGCAGCGACACTCTCCTTCCAACCTGACAGAGCTTGAGAGGATCTGCAGAGAAGAATGGGAGAAACTCCGCAAATAGAGGTTTGCCCAGGTTGTAGCATCATATCCAAGAAGACTGAAGGCTATAATCGCTGCCAAAGGTGCTTCAACAAAGTACTGAGTAAAGGACCTGAACACCTATGTAAATGTAATATTTAAGTTTTTTATTTTTAATACTATAGCAAAAAAAAATCTAAAAAACTGTTTTTGATTTGTCATGATGGGGTTTTGAGTGTAGATTGATGAGGATTTGTTTTCCCCCATCCATTTTAGAATAAGGCTATAACATAACAAAATGTGGGAAAAGTCAAGGGGTCTGAAAACCTTCCGAATATACTATATGTTTCCCATGCCAATCAAGCCATTTGAATTGGAGAGAGAGAGAAAGAATATCCAAAAGCAAGCCATCAGAGAAATGAGACTCATGGTGGGTGGTTTTGAGTGTTTTTTGAGTTGAGTGGGGAAGTTGCTGATGATGATGTGGGTATCTGAAGGGAAGCTTGCCTGAGAGTGGTCCTGCTCTACCTATCCTGATGGTCATCTCGTCTGATGGCTGGGAACAGGGGGTCCTCCTCCTTGGCCAGTTTGGATCCTGGGGGCAGGGCCAGGGCTATGTGGGGGTCCACCCCTACGCCCTAAAAAACACAGGCAGGGAGACAAACGAACATACAGGGATTAACAGGTTATAGAGAATGAGAATGCATTCTCTTTTGCTATAGACCTGGCCATGAGGGTATAGTGGTACAGCAACAGTAGACGTACACAGTCAGTAAGAAATACTTTGGCATGCACAAATAATCAACTTGGCTCTGCTTCTATTTGTTCATGTAAACTTAATTCTGATATTTTTATCAGAGGGTAATTACATCAAGTGCTGCTTGTCAACTTAAAATAACGTTACGTAACCTATGATCAATTCATTCTGGAACAAAAACGAACCTTCAAAGAAAACATTTGAAAAAAAAATGATAATCTAATCTCACACTTATTCAAAGCCTGTTCACACCTCCTTGTTGAAGGCTCTGCTTAAAAGCAGGTACAGAAAGAGAGAAAGGCTTGCTAAAAGCTTTTAGTCGGTAGGTGAGTCATGTTCAAATAGGCTACGTCATAAGCATACGCGGCAAAGCTTCTCTTTCTAATGTTCCCCACCTAGTTTCTGGAAAAAAAGCATGCCAACAAAGCAGATCAAAACCACTTATACATTTATTAATGCTCCCATTAACAAAGATGATTATCTTCGGATGCGCTGTTAAACTCCACACAAAAGTACCAATCAATAATCGTCAGCACATCCATAAAACTGTGGGATTCTACACTGGAAATAATCACAATCAGTAGTTGTTTTTTGCCTTTGTTATTATTTCCGTCGGGGCAAATCAGGTGGCATAGAGACTAACACTGTCCATTCATAACAAACAAAAAAAAACAGACATAAAAGTGCAGCAGTGGGCTTGAGGAGCCAACATGAACCAGACAGGTAGTGTGGGCTTGACGGTTTTTGAATATGAAGTGTTGTAAGACCGCAAAACAATCAGGCCCATTTGAGAATTGAGGGAGAGAGCTTATTGCAGAGAAGCCACACAAAAAAAGGCTCTCACTTCTTCACAATTTAAAACAAGCTTCACGCAACAAGGATTCAAAATCATTTGTGTCTTCATGTCTGTCTGCGTGTGCGACTCAGTGCGTGAGTGTGTGTGTGAGTGTGCCTGCCAGCATGCGTGTGTGCATGCCTTTGGGGAAGTGGAGATGGCAGACCTGACACAATGGTATCAACGGGAAGTTATTACTGTAACTGTTAAACACTGCAAACAAGGGCCTGATGGGAAAGCTCAGGGGCATTCTAGTGTCTGCAGCTGTAGCATGGGACCACAGCCAGATTACACTAATACTACACCCTGGCTGTTCCCAAATGGCACCCCGTTTCCTATATAGTGCACTATGGGGCCCTATGGGGCCTGGTAGTGGACTATATAGTGAATAGGGTGCCATTTGGGATACATCCCTTGTTCCTCTCCAATGACAACAATGACATTAAATCCAGGGGGGTAGCCAGGGTCTGAGTTTTAGTGAGGCCTAAAATGTTATTTGGAGAACAGCAAAAACAAGGAAAAATTACCTCAGCCATTATCACATTGGTTACCTTAGCTTCATTCACCTCAGCTTATCTACAAACAGATAGCGGCTAATTGATAGTTGATAGCCTAACACATTAACTCGCAATCAAGACGAAAAACTATAATTTAATATGTACATAGTGATCTATTAGCAGAAAATGTATTCTATTAACAAAAGGTAAAGAAATACGTTTGCTTTACACAACATTTATGTTGTTATAGCCGTTATACAGCTAATTCTACACATTTTGGCTTCCCGAGTGTTTCAGTGGTTTAATGCACTGCATCGTAGTACTAGAGATCCTGGTTAGAGTCCAGGCTCTGTCACAGACGGCCGCAACTGGGAGACCCATGTGGCGGCACACAATAGGCCCAGCGTCGTCCGGGTTCGGAGAGGGTTTGGCCGGAAGGGATGTTCTTGTCCCACCGCACACTAGAGACTCCTGTGGCGGGCCAGGCGCAATGCACGCTGACACGGTCACCAGGTGTACGGTGTCTCCTCCAACACATTGGTGTGGCTGGGTTCCGGGTTAAGCGGGCATTGTGTCAAGAAGCAGTGTGGCTTGGCTGGGTTTGTGTTTTGGAAGATGCACGTTTCTCGACCTTCGCCTCTCCCGAGTTCGTATGGGAATTGCATCGATGGGACAAGACTGTAACTACCAATTGGATACCACAAATTTGGGGAGAAAAAGGAGTACAAAAATAATTGACAAAAAATATGAATTATTCTACACATTTTATCAAGGGGAGAATTTTTTGCAGTTATAAAAGCAAATGTTCTCCACAATTCTCCACATTTTTCCATTACTTATTATGAAATCTAAGTGAGAGTGGCAATGATTTCTTCAAGTTTAGATAGCTGGCTAGACTATCTAAACTAATTTACCAATCTAAATTTTAACTGACATGGGTTACTTGAGTGACTGTCATTAAATGACATACAGTGGCTTGTGAAAGTATTCACCCCGTTGGCATTTTTCCTATTTTGTTGCCTTACAACCTGGAATTAAAATGGATTTTGGGGGAGGTTGTATCTTTTTATTTACACAACATGCCTACCACTTTGAAGATGCAAAATATGTTTTATTGTGAAACAAACAGAAAACTTGAGCGTGCATAACTATTCACCCCCCCACTACTTTGTAAAGCCACCACCATGCTTCACTGTTGGGATGGTGTTCTCAGGGTGGGGAGAGGTGATGGGTTTGCACCAGACATAGCATTTTTCCTTGATGACCAAAAAGCACAATTTTTGTCTCATCTGACCAGAGTACCTTCTTCCATATGTTTGATGAAGGCATATGGAGTCTCCCACATGTATTTTGTCAAACACCAAACGTGTTTGCTTATATTTTTCTTTAAACAAAGGCTTTTTTCAGGCCACTCTTCCGTAAAGCCCAGCTTTGTGGAGTGTACGGCTTAAAGTGGTCCAATGGACAGATACTCCAATCTCCTCTCTGGAGCTTTGCAGCTCCTTCATGGTTATCTTTGGTCTCTTTGTAGCCTCTTTGATTAATGCCCTCCTTGCCTGGTCAGTGAGTTTTGGTGGGCGGCCCTCTCTTGGCAGGTTTGTTGTGGTGCCATATTCTTTCCATTTTTAATAATGGATTTAATGGTCCTCCGAGGGATGTTCAAAGTTTCTGATATTTTTTTATAACCGAACCCTGATCTATACTTCTCCACAACTTTGTCCCTGACCTGTTTGGAGAGCTCCTCTGTCTTCATAGTGCCACTTGCTTGGTGGTGCCTCTTGCTTAGTGTTGTTGCAGACTCTGGGGCCTTTCAGAACAGGTGTAAATATACTGAGATCATGTGACAGACCATGTGAAACTTAGATTGCACACAGGTGGACATTATTTAATTATGTGACTTCTGAAGGTAATTGATAGCACCAGATCTTATTTCAGGGCTTCATAGTAAAGGGGATGAATAAATACGCACACGTCATTTTGTTTTTAATCAGTGGCTTAAAAACAAAGATGTCATTGTACGCTGATGATTCATGTTCTTTTGAAACCACAATTAGAATCCTTCCACAGCCTCATAGAGGATCTAGATACTTTTGCTAACCTCTCTGGATTAAAACCAAATTATGATTAATTATGATACTATATTACATATTGGATCACAAAAAAATGCAACTTTTACATTACCGTGTAGTTTACCAATAAAATGGTCTGATGTGGACATACGAGGGATGTGGACATACTCGATACACAAATCCCAAAAGAAAGAAATAAATGTACAATAAATGTTTACAGAAAGTTAGCAAAAATAAATAAAATCTTGCTTGCATGGAAAGGAAAATACCTGTCTATTTGTGGAAAAAATCACCCTGATTAACTCTACAGTAATATCACAGTTTACCTATTTGCTTATGGTTTGCCAACACCTAGCGATCTGCTTTTAAATTATATGAACAAAACATATTCAATTTTATGTGGAATGGCAAGCCAGACAAAATTAAAAGGGCCTATTTATGAAATGATTAATGATTAAATATTAAAGCATTAGACCTCTCACTAAAGTCATCAGTCATACAAAAGTTATACTTAAATCCAAAATGGTTCTCTAGTAAATTAGTAAGAATGTCTCACCCGATGTTGAAGAATGGCCCTTTTCCCTTTCTTCAGATTACATCTGCTCACTTTCAGTTATTTGAAAACAAAATAATCTCCAAAATATCGTTATTTTTTTTACAAGCCTTAGAAAGTTGGTTGCTATTTCAGTTTAATCCACCTGAAAAGACAGAACAAATAATACAAAAAATATTGTGGTTAAACTCAAATATACGAATTGATTAAAAACACGTATTTTTCCATCAAATTTTTTTTAAAGGTACAATTTTTGTAAATTATATCATAATTAGGACTGGTGGAGTTATGTCACACATGCAGCTAACACAGACATATGGAAATGTCTGTTCTACCCAAAATTACAACCAACTAATTGCAGCATTACCACAAAAATGAAAGAGGCAAGTAGAAGGTGGAAAAAGTACAGAACTTGTCTGATGGCCCTGCATTAAAGACCATAAATAGTTAAAGACATTTGTGATAAATAAAAATATATACCAATTTCATTTAAGGACTAAAACTTTGGGAAGAGATTTTCAATGTACCGATTCCATGGCACATGGTTTATGAATTCACCCGCACAACAATGCCAGATTCAAACCTTCAAATTGTTCAATATAAATTCTAATACAAAATTTTTGCAACCAATAGAATGTTACATATATGGGGTATACAATCTTCCAGCTCTGCAAATTTTGCAGCGAGGAGGCAGAGTCATTAGATCATTTATTTTGGTACTGTCCATATGCAGCTCATTTTTAGTCACAGGTCCAGGAATGGCTGGACTAACGCTGCAGATAGCAATACTGGGTGATTTGAAAAGTCATAGTCAATCGATCAATAATGTAACCATTATTTTAGCAAAACAATTGTATATTTAATTTACAATCTGTAGAAGCTATGAGAATAGAAAGGTGCGGCACTTTTGTGATACATCACAGCACAGTTGAAAAATGCATGGCAAATAGAAATCCAAAATGGATGGTGTTAAGAGATAGATGGGAGGGGTTGAAGGGGAATGAAGGGTGGGACTAATAACAACAAGATAACCAATGTACAGGGTAGAGGGTCTGTAAAACAGGGTCTGTAAAATGTATATGGGTTCTGAAATGAGGTGAAATAGCACATTTACAAATAGAAACTGGATGGACATTAGAAATAGAGGAAGGACTAAAAACATACTAAATATAACTATTGTAAAATAGATGGTGTATAATAAGTATAAACTGAAGGTAGAAGCCTAAGTGTTATTGTTTATTAGTTTACTCCAATTGGGGGAGGGGTGGTAGGGTTTGCAGGTAATAATAAAGGTATATATTATATTTTAAAGTGTGTATATGTATGAATGTATGTATGTATGTATGTATATACAGTTGAAGTCGGAAGTTTACGTACACCTTAGCCAAATTCATCTAAACTCAATTTTTCACAATTCCTGACATTTAATCCTAGTAAAAAATTCCCTGTCTTAGGTAAGTTAGGATCACCACTTTACTTTACTAATGTTAAATGTCAGAATAATAGTAGAGAGAATGATTTATTTCAGCTTTTATCTATTTCATCACATTCCCAGTGGGTCAGAAACGTAGCCGGGTAGTCTTCCACAAGCTTCCCACAATAAGTTGGGTGAATTTTGACCAATTCCTCCCAACAGAGCTGGTGTAACTGTGTCAGGTTTGTAGGCTTCATTGCTCGCACACGCCTTTTCAGTTCTGCCCAAAAATGTTCAATAGGATTGAGGTCAGGGCTTTGTGATGGCCACTCCAATACCTTGAATTTGTTGTCCTTAAGCCATTTTGCCACAACTTTAGAAGCATGCTTAGGGTCATTGTCCATTTGGAAGACCCATTTGCGACCAAGTTTTAACTGATGTCTTAAGATGTTGCTTCAATATATCCACGTAATTTTCCTCCCACATAATTTCCCTCCCTCATGATGCCATCTATATTGTGAAGTGCACCAGTCCCTCCTGCAGCAAAGCACCGCCACAACATGATGCTGCCACCATCGTGCCTCACAGTCTTGGATGGTGTTCTTTGGCTTGCAAACCTCCCCCTTTTTCCTCCAAACATAACAATGGTCAGTATAGCCAAAACAGTTCTATTTTTGTTTCATAAGACCAGAGGACATTTCTCAAAAAAGTACAATCTTTGTCCCCATGTGCAGTTGCAAACCATAGTCTGGCTTTTTTTATGGCGGTTTTGGAGCAATGGCTTCTTCCTAGCTGAGCGGCCTTTCAGGTTATGTCGATAAAGGACTTGTTTTACTGTGGATATAGATACTTTTGTACCCGTTTCCTCCAGAATCTTCACAAGGCCCTTTGCTGTTGTTCTGGGATTGATTTGCACTTGTCGCACCACAGTACGTCCATATCTAGGAGCCAGAACTCGTCTCCTTCCTGAGTGATATGATGGCTGCGTGGTCCCACGGTGTTTAAACTTGCATACCATTATTTGTACAGATGAACGTGGTACCTTCAGGCGTTTGGAAATTGCTCCCAAGAATGAACCAGACTTGTGGAGGTCTGCAATTTTTTTATGAGGTCTTGACTGATTTCTTTTGATTTTCCTATGATGTCAAGCAAAGAAGCACTATGTTTGAAGGTAGACCTTGAAATACATCCACATGTACACCTCCAATTGACTCAAATAATGTCAATTAGCCCATCAGAAGCTTCTAAAGCCATGACAATTTTCTGGAATGTTCCAAGCTGTTTAAAGGCACAGTCAACTTAGTGTATGTAAACTCCTGACCCACTGGAAATGTGATACAGTGAATTATAAGTGAAATAATCTGTCTGTAAACAATTGTTGGAAAAACTACTTGTATCATGCACAAAGTAGATGTCCTAACCGACTTGCCAGAACTATAGTTTGTTAACAAGAAATTTGTGGAGTGGTTGAAAAACAAGTTTTAATGACTCCAACCTAAGTGTATGTAAACTTCTGACTTGAACTTTACGCAGAGACTGGGGAAACTCTCCAGTGAGGAGATGTTGTTATGGCAGAGAGATGAACAATGATGAAGAGAGAGACTACGGGAGGAAGGGATGGAGGCAGAGAGAAAAAAAGAGGAGAGGGAACAGAGAGAGAAAGAGAGAGAGGTTGCTTCTTTTTTAGACCATTCTCAATAGCCAGCCATTGTTTGAATAATTCAGAACATTCCTCAGTGTGTCTCACAAAACAATGCACACTATGTTGGAGGGGTGTAATACTTTACAAAATTAAGTGCACCCAAGTACAAAACACTATGCTAGATTATATACAGTGCATTCGGAAATTATTCAGACCCCTTGACTTTTTACACATTTTGTTACGCTACAGCTACATTTTGTTACGCTAAGGCTACAGCCTTATTCTCCAATTTATTAAACGTTTTTCCTTATATACAGTGCCTTGCGAAAGTATTCGGCCCCCTTGAACTTTGCGACCTTTTGCCACATTTCAGGCTTCAAACATAAAGATATAAAACTGTATTTTTTTGTGAAGAATCAACAACAAGTGGGACACAATCATGAAGTGGAATGACATTTATTGGATATTTTAAACTTTTTTAACAAATCAAAAACTGAAAAATTGGGCCAAAAACGTTGCATTCTACCTAATACAATTTTTCTTTTTTAAAGGCGATGTCTGTATCTGAATGTCTGTATCGGAATAGCCTGCTCCTGTAATGACAGAACAAACAGAAAATACTGTTAGCCTGAGACCTAAATATCCCTGGATAAGCACTCACAACAATGTTAGCATTTACTAACTACCATCATATAGGCCACTAAGTCAACAAAAAAATTCAATCGTATTTATTTATAAAGCCCTTCTTATATCAGCTGTCACAAAGTGCCGTACAGAAACCCAGCCTAAAACCCCAAACAGCAAGCAATGCAGGTGACTTTGCTTAAGCAATGCAAGTGACTTACTCAATGGGATAAGTTGCATTGCCCCTCGAACGCGGTCTTGTGGATGTCAAGAGACGGATGTGATTTTGATGCGCAGGCAGTCCTCGATAGACTTATGAGAAAGATGAAAATTAGGAAAATGAGGACTCGCAGGTGTAAGTCGATCCAAACATTTTTAGCACATAAAATCCACGTTTCTGTATTGTGCTGTATTCCTCTGACCATGCCACCCAAAATTGCACACAAAAGACACGGCACTTCCGAGCGCATCCCTGATTTGGCTCGATGTCTGGAATTCAATCAGCTCAGTTTGAATTGCGGCCTCATCCAGCGAGGGTATTGTTTTCTTAGCAAGGGAGGAGAATTCTCCACCTGGGCGGACTGTGAGAGGTTCACATACAAACACAATGATATCCTTGGGAATGCTGTAGTCTTCAAATCTGGTGGAGAAGTTGTCCGGTCCCTCTGCCTGCAGATCTTCAGTGTGCTGAAGTCCAGTAACCTTCCAGATGACAAGTCCAAATCTAACAACTAAAGCTTCCTAGTAAAAGCCTCAAGTTTTTCCACCATGTCCATGACTATTTCCCCTCTTTCTTGTAACTGCAGATTTAACCCGTTTAAGTGACAGGATAGTTTAGCCAAAAAAGCCGTGTGTGTAGCTTGCAGTTAAAGCTGTCTGGGGCGGTAAGGCCACTTTGAAAGTTCCATGATTAGATTCATAATGATACCTGAGATCGAATTCTTTGCAAACCTCAACATTTTCATTGCAAATAACACACACTGGCTTGGCATTGGGAAAATATGGTAAGGTGAACGTATATCTCTCTGTACATTCTTCCCTGAAACTTAGATTTTCATTATCCACCTTTGTTTTGATACTTACTATCAAGCTAATTGTTCTGAATGAATGCTGACGTTACAAAAAAGTAGTGGAGCTAATTATGTTCTGGCCGGCCGACTATTAGCTCAGAACCTAGTTGACAAACCCTGCTTTTCTCAGTACTTTGTTGAAGCACCTTTAGCAGCGATTACAGCCTTGAGTCTTCTTGGGTATGACCCGACAAGCTTGGCACACCTGTATTTGGGGAGTTTCTCCCATTCTTCTCTGCAGATCCTCTCAAGCTCTGTCAGGTTGGATGGGGAGAGTCGCTAAACAGCTATTTTCAGGTCAAGGATCTGTCTGTACTTTGCTCCATTCATCTTTCCTTCAATCCCGACTAGTCTCCCAGTCCCACTGAAAAACATCCCCACAGCATGATGCTGTCACCACCATGCTTCACCGTAGGGATGGTACCAGGTTTCCTTCAGACTTGACGCTTGGCATTCAGGCCAAAGAGTTCCATCTTGGTTTTATCAGAACAGAGAATCTTGTTTCTCATGGTCTGAGAGTCCTTTAGGTGCTATTTTGGCAAACTCCAAGTGGCTTTCATGGCCCTTTTACTGAGGAGTTGCTTCTGTCTGGCCACTCTACCATAAAGACATGATTGTTGGAGGGGTGCAGAGATGATTGTCCTTCTGGAAGCTTCTCCCATCTCCACATCTCTGGAGTTCTGTCAGAGTGACCATCACGTTCTTAGTTACCTCACTGACCAAGGCCCTTCACCCCCGATTGCTCAGTTTGGCTGGGCGGCCAGCTCTAGGAAGAGTCTTGATCGTTCCAAACTTCTTCCATCTAAGAATGACGGAGGCCACTGTGTTCTTGGGGACATTCAATGCTGCAGCCCTTTTTTGGTACCCTTCCCCAGATCTGTGCCTCAACACGATCCTGCCTCAGAGCTCTACGGACAACTCCGTCGACCTCAATGCTCTGACATTTACTGTCAACTGTGGGACCTTATATAGACAGGTATGTGCATTTCCAAATCATGTCCAATCAATTGAATTTACCACAGGTGGACTCCAATCAAGTTGTAAAAACATCAAGGATTTCATTTTTTATAAATGTGCAACATTTTCTATAAAACCTGTTTTTGCTTTGTCATTATGGGGTATTGTGTATCATGACACAAGGCGAGACCCTGATGCAGACACAGGAGGCAGATGGTTGGATTCTTACCATATTTATTAAAACAACAGGGTCAGGCAAGAGAAAAGTCATAGAAACTGGGGTGAATAAGTGCCACCTGGAGGGGTGGAGACAATCACAGGAACAGGTGAAACAGATCAGGGTGTGACAGTGTGTGGATTGATGAGGAAAAATATGAATTTAATACATTTTAGAAAAAGGCTGTAACGAAATAAAATGACGAAAAAGGGGTGTGAATACTTTCCGAATGCAATGTATGTAATATGATAAAAATGTACTCGATAGATGAGACGCTAGTGAATACACTCCTTATAATCATAAACATCACGCTAGTGAGAGCACAACTTAGACCAATTTACCAGCCATGTTGTCAACTGGGAATAAAACTAAAGATGTGTCCCTTGGGCCAGGTGGTTTTTTTAATAGTCCACTAAGGCCCCATCTATCTATTCAGTATGGCACCTTCCTTCATCCAGCAGTTGATTAATTGCTCTGGACCCAGATGAATTCCCCTCAGTCCCCAGACCCTGTTGTCGGGAAATTCTGTGTACGTGTTTGTATTTTTGTGTGCGTGCGTGCAGCCGTGAGTGTGTGCATTCATGAGTGTATAGGTGTGTAATTAATTATACACTACCTTGTCAAAAGTTTTAGAACACATTCTCAATCAAGGATTTTTCTTCATTTTTACTATTTTCTTGTCGAATAATAGTGAAGACATTAAAACTTTAAAATAACAGATATGGAATCATGTAGTATCCAAAAAAAGTGTGAAACAAATCAAAATATATTTTACATTTGAGACTCTTCAAATAGCCACCCTTTGTCTTGATGACAGCTATGCACACTCTTGGCATTGTCTCAACCGAGACCCAGAGATATGGCTTTTTCTTTGCAACTCTGCCTAGAAGACCAGTATCTCGCCTCTTCACTGTTGACGTTGAGAATGGTGTTTTGCGGGTATAATTTAATCAAGCTACAAGTTGAGGACTTGTGACGCGTCTGTTTCTCAAACTAGACACTCTAATGTACCTCCCACTCCCATTTCTATTCTGGTTAGAGCCCGTTTGCACTGCTCTATGAAGGGAGTAGTACACAGCGTTGTACCAGATCTTCAGTTTCTTGGCAATTTCTCGCATGGAATAGCCTTCATTTCTCAGAACAAGAATAGACTGACGAGTTTCAAAAGAAAGTTATTTGTTTCTGGTCATTTTGAGCCTGTAATTGAACCCACAAACGCTGATGCTCCAGATACTCAATGTGTCTAAAGAAGGCCAGTTGAATTGCTTCTTTAATCAGGACACAGTTTTCAGCTGTGCTAACATAATTGCAAAAGGGTTTTCTAATGATCAATTAGTCTTTTAAAATTATAAACTTGGATTAGCTAACACAACATGCCATTGGAAGACAGGAGTGATGGTTTCTGATAATGGGCCTCTGTACGCCTATGTAGATATTCCATAAAAATTCTGCCGTTTCCAGCTATAATAGTCATTTACAACATTAATAATGTCTACACTGTATTTCTGATCAATTTGATGTTATTTTAATGGAAAACATTTTTTGCTTGTCTTTCAAAAACTTGGAAATTTGTAAGTGACCCCAAACTTTTGAACGGTAGTGTATATACACACAGAGCTCATAGATTTCTGTGATTATGTATTCATATCCTGTAGGGGGACATCTATCAGGGACAGACAAGCATGAAAGGGCAGTCAGACTGGAGAAGAAAGAGAGACACAGCAACAACAAAAAATTGCTACAGAGACTCTGCCAACAAACACCTCACTGGACTAGTAAAGCCTGAGCTCACAGTTGGCTTTGGCTCACAGTTGGCTTTGGTTGCTGCTGTGAACCACCCAGGAGCAATGTGCACTCATTGTGTGTGCGTGCTTGAGTGTGTGCATCATATCTGAATGGAAAAGAGTCTTGCAGCAGGCCAGCGTCGCCCAGGTTAGGGTAGGGTTTGGCCGGTAGGGATGTTCTTGTCCCATCGTGTACTAGCAACTCCTGTGGCGGGCCGGGCGCAATGCACGCTGACAAGGTCGCCAGGTGTACGGTGTTTCCTCTGACACACTGGTGTGGCTGGCTTCCAGGTTAAGCGGGCATTGTGTCAAGGAGCAGTGTGGCTTGGCTGGGTTGTGTTTTCGGAGGACGCATGGCTCTCAACCTTCGCCTTTCCAGAGTCTGTATGGAAGTTGCATCGATGGGACAAGACTGTAACTACGAATTGGATACCATGAATTTGGGGAGAAAATGGGGTAAAATAAAAGGAAAATTAAATAAATAAAAGGAAAAGAGTCTTGAACATATTCAAGTTTGTATAAACATAATATTTGTCTGAATTGATATTCTGAATGGGTCTGTATCATTTCAAAATAACACCTGCCGCCGCCTTAACAGCTACAGCTACAACAACAGCCATTCCAGTGGATGACATCACACTCCCCAGGATCTTTGAATAACTAACAAATCCACCTGTTGAGACATCCAGTCCCCAATAATTGCTTCCTAAAGACATGTAATGTGCCCAGATGATTGTGGCTTTTCACCAGAGGTGGGACCAAGTCACTATTATTCGAGTCACAAGCAAGTATCAAGTCGAGTCCCATGTAGAATGTGTCGAGTCAAGTCCAAGTCCTAGTCATTCTGAGAGCAAGTCAAGTCACAAGTTTTTTAAAGTCTCAAGTCAAGTAAAATAAAAATCTATACAGGCAATGATTTGTTCAACTATAAATTTAAATAGACAATCTTAGTGTATTTATCGAGGTTACCAGAAAGATGTTTTCATTATTTTGTCAACAACACATTTTGATTATGCAATAATTAATTTTAACAACCAATTCCAAATAAAAGCTTCTTGAGTAAACGAGCAATTTCAAGAAATGTCGACATACCAAAAGACCAGTAGGCCTATGCTATAAATTGTTGCTTGATGCCCCATTGCTGGTGAGTCTGCAAAGTAAATGGTTAATATTCTTGATCACCAATATTTTGGGGAGCTGCATATTAATTTATGGCAATCCTCTCTCCCTAGAATTTGACGTTTGCGCTGCACCCGATCCTATAGATGTAAAGCAAATTTAGCTCAGTGGATTTTAAACTTTTTGACACACAACCCCCAAAAGGGAGTGGATCAAAGTTTGCGAACCCTGCGCACGCACAGGGTGCACAATCGCTGTGCAAATGTAGCCTGTCTTTACAGCCATAAACATGAATTGTTCGTAGAGCTCCGAGACAGGATTGTGTTAAGATCTGGGGAAGGGTACCAAAAAAAGTCTGCAGCATTGACAGTCCCCAAGAACACAGTGGCCTCCATCATTCTTAAATGGAAGAAGTTTGGAACCACCAAGACTCTTCCTAGAGCTGGCCGCACAGGAAAATTGAGAAATAGGGGAAGAAGGGTCTTGGTCAGAGAGGTGATCAAGAACCCAATAGTCACTCTGACAGAGCTCTAGAGTTCCTCTGTGGAGATTGGAGAACCTTCCAGAAGGACAACAATCTCTGCAGCACTCTACCAATCAGGCCTTTATGGTAGATTCTCTGGTCTGATGAAACCAAAATGGAACTCTTTGGCCTGAATGCAAAGCGTCACGTCTGTAGGAAACCTGGCAGCAGCCTTACGGTGAAGCATGGTGGTGGCAGCATCATGCTGTCGACCATTTCAAATCCCACCATACCTTCTCCACTAGGCAATCTGGTTTCCGAGACGGTCATTGGTTAGCGTGCACTGCGCCTGTCCCGCCACAGGAGTCGCTTGTGCGCGATGAGACAAGGATATCCCTACCGGCCAAACCCTCCCTAACCCGGACAATGCTAGGCCGACTGTGCGTCGCCCCACGGACCGCCCGGTCGCGGCCGACTGCGTCAGAGCCTGGGCGCAAACCCAGAGTTTCTGGTGGCACAGCTAGCGCTGCTGCTGCTGGTGGCGCAGTGCCCTAGACCACTGCGCCACCTGGGAGGCCCCGCCATAAGAAGTTTTAAGGTTATTGTCCTGCTGAAAGTTTTATTTTTTTATATTATTTCACCTTTATTTAACCAGGTAGGCCAGTTGAGAACAAGTTCTCATTTACAACTGAGACCTGGCCAAGATAAAGCAAGATTATGGAAAGAGGCAATAAATAGGCCCTAGAGGCGATAATAATTACAATTTGGCATTAATACTGGAGTGATAGATGTGCAGATGATGATATGCAAGTAGAGATACAGAGGTGCAAAAGAGAAAGTGGGTAAGTAATAATATGGGGATGAGGTAGTCGGGTGTGATATTTACAGACTGGCTGTGTACAGGTACAGTGATAAGGTAAGCTGCTCAGACAGCTGATGCTTAAAGTTAGAGAGGGAGATATAAGTCTCCAGCTTCAGAGATTTTTGCAATTCGTTCCAGTCATTGGCAGCAGAGAACTGGCAGGAAAGGCAGACAAAGGAAGTGTTGGCTTTGGGGATGACCAGTGCAATATACCTGCTGGAGCGTGTGCTACGGGTGGGTGTTGCTATGGTGACCAGTGAACTGAGATAAGGCTGGGCTTTATCTAGCAAAGACTTACAGATGACCTGGAGCCAGTGGGTTTGGTGACGGATATGTAGTGAGGGCCAGCCAAAGAGAGCATACAGGTCGCAGTGGTGGGTAGTATATGGGGCTTGTGATAGACTACATCCAGTTTGCTGAGTAGAGTGTTGGGGGCTATTTTGTAAATGACATCGCCGAAGTCAAGGATCGGTAGGATAGTCAGTTTTACAAGGGTAAGTTTGGCGGCATGAGTGAAGGAGGCTTTGTTGCGAAATAGGAATCTGATTCTAGATTTAATTTTGGATTGGAGATGCTTAATGTGAGTCTGAAACGTCCAGAGTAGTGATGCTAGTCGGGCGGGAGGGTGCGGGCAGCAATCGGTTGAAAAGCATGCACTTAGGTTAACTGGCATTTAAAAGCAGTTGGAGGCCACGGAAGGAGTGTTGTATGACGTTGAAGCTCGTTTGGAGGTTTGTTAGCACAGTGTCCAAGGAAAGGTCAGAAGTATACAGAATGGTGTCGTCTGCATAGATGTGGATCAGAGAATCACCAGCAGCAAGAGCGGCATCATTGATATATACAGAGAAAAGAGTCGGCCCGAGAATTGTACCCTCTGGCACCCCCATAGAGACTGCCAGAGGTACGGACAACAGGCCCTCCGATTTGACACACTGAACTCTATCTAAGAAGTAGTTGGTGAACCAGGCGAGGCACTCATTTGAGAAGCCACGGCTATTGAGTCTGCCGATAAGAATACGGTGATTGACAAATTCGAAAGCCTTGGCCAGGTCGATGAAGACAGCTGCACAGTACTGTCTTTTATCGATGGCGGTTATGATATCGTTTAGGACCTTGAGCGTGGCTGAGGGGCACCCATGACTGGCTCGGAAACCTCGTATTGCCTCAGACAATACAAAAGAGAGGTTGAATAGGCTAGTTATAGGGGTTGAAACAATTTTGGCGGATAATTTTAGAAAGAGAGGGTCCAGATTGTCTAGCCCAGCTGTCTAGCTGTCTAGCCCAGCTGATTTGTAGGGATCAAGATTGCCTAGTGGAGAAGGTATGGTTCAGCATCAGCTGTCTGGGCTTGGGCAAGTTGCTGCAGGGGGTGCTGAGATGTTGGCCAGGGTAGAGGTAGCCAGATGGAAAGCGTGGCCAGCCGTGGCAAAAATGCTTATTGAAATGATCAATTATCATAGATTAATTGGTGGTGACAGTGTTTCCTAGCCTCAGTGCAGTGGGCAGCTGGGAGGAGGTGCTCTTATCCTCCATGGACTTTACAGTTTCCCAAAACTTTTTGGAATTAGTGCTACAGGAAGCAAATTTCTGTTTGAGAAAGCTAGCCTTTGCTTTCCTAACTGACTGAGTATATTGGTTCCTAACTTCCCTGAAAAGTTGCATATCGCAGGTGCTTTTCGATGCTAATGTTTTTCTGCTGGTCAAGGGCAGTCATATCTGGGGTGAACCAAGGGCTATATCTGTTCTCTAAATTTTTTGAATGGGGCATGCTTATTTAAGATGGAGAGGAAAGCACTTTTGAAGAGCAACCAGGCATCCTCTACTGACGGGATGAGGTCAAAATCCTTCCAGGATACCCGGGCCAGGTCGATTAGAAAGGCCTGCTCTCTGAAGTGTTTTAAAGGAGCGTTTGACAGTGATGAGGGGTGGTTGTTTGGCCGCGGACCCAGTACGTAGGCAATGAGGCAGTGATCGTTGAGATTCTGGTTGAAGACAGCAGAGGTGTATAGGGAGGGCATCTTGGTCAGGATGAATTCTAAGAGGGTGCACATGGTTACGGATTTAGGGTTTTATCTGGTAGGTTCCTTGATGATTTGTGTGAGATTTAGGGCATCTATCTTAGATTGTAGATTAGATTGACGCCCGGGGTGTTAAGCATGTCCAAGTTTAGGTCACCTAACAGTACGAACTCTGAAGATAGATGGGGGGGCGATCAATTGACATATGGTGTCCAGGGCACAACTGAGGGCTGAGGGGGTCTATAACAAGAAGCAACGGTGAAAGACTTGTTTCTGGAAAGGTGGATTTTTAAAAGTAGAAGCTCGAATTGTTTGGGCACAGACCTGTATAGTATGACAGAACTCTGCAGACTATCTCTGCAGTAGACTGCACCCCTTTTGGCAGTTCTATCTTGTCAGAAAATGTTATAGTTAGGGATGGAAATGTCAGGATTTTTGGTGGCCTTCCTAAGCCAGGATTCAGATACGTCTAGGATATCCGGGTAGCCGGAGTGTGCTAAAGCAGTTAATAAAAGAGAGGGGGCTTCTGATGTTAACATGCATGAAACCAATGCTTTTACGGTTACAAAAGTCAACAAATGAGAGCGCCTGGGGAATGGGAGTGATGCTGGGGGCTGCAGGGCCTGGGTTAACCTCTACATCACCAGAGGAACAAAGGAGGAGTATGATAAGAGTACGGCTAAAGGCTAAAAGAACTGGTCGTCTAGTACGTTCGGGAACAGAGAGTAAAAGGAGCAGGTTTCTGGGCGTGGAAGAATAGATTCAGGGCATAATGTACAGACAAGGGTATGGTAGGATGTGAGTACATAGAAGGTAAGCCTAGGCATTGAGTGACGATGAGAGAGGTTTTGACTCTAGAGGCACCATCTAAGCCAGGTGTGGTCACCGCATGTGTGGAACACAAGGGCTAGCTAAGGCATATTGAGCAGGGCTGGAGGCTCTACAGTGAAATAAGACATAACTAACTAACTAACTAAAACAGCAATAGACAAGGCATATTGACATTAGGGAGAGGCATGTGTAGCCGAGTAACCATAGGGTCCTGTTAGTAGCTAAACAAGCTGGAGGCACGGCGATTCAGACAGCTAGCAGGCCAGGGATAGCAGCAGGCTAGCAGATGGGCCTCAGGGGAACGTCGCAACGGGAGAGTCTGTTGAAACCCCCTCGTACGGTTACGTCGGCAGACCAGTCGTGATGGATCAGTGGTGCTCCGTGTCAGCAGCAAAGGGTCCAGGCAAATTAGCAGAAGAGGTATTGAAGCCTAGGAATTATCTGATGGAAGTCTTCGGCTAGCCGGGAGAAGGGCCAAGCTCGAGGCTAGCTCCAGGCTAATTGGTGCTTGCTTTGGGACGGTTACGTCGGTAGACCAGTCGTGATGGATCGGCGGAGCTCTGTGTCGGCAGAAAATGGTCCAGGTCAATTGGCAAAAGAGGTCATTGAAGCCCAGGGATTGCTTGATGGAATCTCTTCGGCTAGCCGGGAGATGGACCTAGTTTGAGGCTAACTCCAAGCTAACTGGTGCTTGCTTCGGACAGAGACATTAGATATTAGTAGCCACTCGGATAGCAGCTAGCTAGCTGTGATGATCCGGAGTAAAGGTTCATAGCTTGCGGTAGGAATCCGGGGATGTGGTAGAGAAAAGCAGTCCGATATGCTAAGGGTAGATATCGCGCTGTGCAGGCTGGCATAAGTTGCCTGGGCTGAGGCTAGCAGTCCGGGTTAACAGTGATGACCGCTAGCAGTGGCTAATTGAGAACTAGCTAGTAGCTCGTTAGCTGACTAGCTTCTTAACGGGGTTCCGGTTCAAGTGTAAAAATAGCAGATCCATACCACATTGGGTGAGGCGGGTTGAAGGAGCGTATGTTCAGTCCGTAGATGGAGAATGAGATTTTAAAAAATAAAACCAATATATATGAAATATATACAAAGAAAAATGATAAATACAAGGGACGGGACAATTCAATCAAAATAGACATCCCCACTGCTACGCCATCAAAGGTGAATTAATCTCCAAGTGTCTTGGTGGAAAGCACACTGAACCAAGTATTCCTCCAGGATTGATCTGTTTAATTTTTATCCTGAAAAACTCCCCAGTCCTTAACGATTACAGGCATACCCATAACATGATACAGCCACCACTATGATTGCCATAACAAAGGAGTTGAATACTTACTGACTCAAGATTTTTCAGGTTTTCATTTTTAATTAATTTGTAAAATACATATTTAACATAATTCCACTTTGACATTATGGGGTTTTGTGTGTAGGCCACTGACAAAAAAATCTAATTGAATCCATTTCAAATTCAGGCTGTAACAACAAAATGTGGAAAAAGTCAACGGTTGTGAATACTTCTGAAGGCACTGTTTTAGCAACTCATCCTAGTTGTTGCATCTTTAGATTACCCCTCTTTCTAAATTTCTAGCAGACATTTTAATCTGTCACATAATGAAACGCTTGCATCAGGTGCGCTGTTTAGAATGTTGTTTTCTCACGATTAGCATTTTGGCAAATGTTAGAAAATTACATTTTATCGGCTGCTACATTACAGGAGTTGCAAGATGAATTAGCATAATCTAAATGTGATTTCTGTTGTTCTGAGCACCGCGGGTGGATACCCTAATGGGTTACGCACCCAATGCATTTTCCTAATGGAAATCCTGAAGCACGCATACACACACACGACCCACCAGACAATCCACACAAAGGATACATGATAGGCAGAGCATCAGACGAGACACATAAGGAAGTAGTTAGCTTCCAGGAGAAAGTAGAAACAAAAATAGCTCTCTAGAGGCGGCTGTGTCTCGACACCTGTCGATGGCCGGCCTTTTAAGATGTCCGTTGATTAATGACGGCATCAGGGAGGGAACCAGGGAGACATCCTGTTCAGGAAATCAATGTCTTCTACCTCCTAATTAATAAGATGGTAAACAGAGAGTGGAGGAAGGGGGGTGGAGGATGTTATGCGCACAGGGAGACAGACAGCCAGACAAACACACACACACACACACACACACAGAGGTGTGAACACACAGAGACACAAACATTGAGACACACACACACACAGAGAGAGAGAGACAGAAACCCAAACTAACAAACACACTGGTTGTGTAGACTGTACACTAGAGCGTATTACACTACACACGCAGCCTTTGCAGCCAGGCATATGGAAGGCTAAATGAGCCATGGTTCCTGTTGTTGTCATAGAGTAATGATGAGGTAAGACTTGACAGAACCTCACATCAACTGATCTACTTTACGACAGTAAAGAGCAAGTGAAGTGTCTGAGCCAAGACCTCAGTTCACTCACGGTAAGATTTCTAAAAGGCTTTGCATGTCATATTCCTTTATTCATGCTGCCATTCAGTCACTTATTTACCCATGCAATCACCCTACACACACACACACACACACTCCAGCTCCCTTCCCACAGGGTTCCACAGGTTAATCAGTGAGGACGCTGCTCTCAGTTGCTCTGTAGCACTAGCCTACACACTGAAAAAATTGTTTTTACACATCTCAGTGCTGTATTCTGGACGTGGACCCCTCGCTGGGCCTGTTCCGGATCAGTGTGGGAGATTCCTTCCCTCCCTGCTGGGTGGAAAATGGAGACCGTAATCTCCATGCCATACTGCCAGTATTACCACAAATAGGCTGCTCTTTAAGCCCTCAGTGTTAAACCAACTGCCCATGTAAAAGGAAAGAAGCATAGAATTACATATAGAATCAAAATATATATAGCAATTTAATAGGATCTTTGTGGAAATGAGTTACACAGAAACTGACAATCCATAGGCTTATATAAAATGCACAAGCAATAGGTTACACCGCTACTACGCCATGGTCATTCATGTCACAGTGTCGTTGACTTATAGAATAGGATTTAAATGCATGCATAACATATACTGTACAGTGCCTTCAGAAAGTACTTACACCCCTTGACGTATTCCCCCAAAAAGTATGTTACAGCCTGAATTCAAAATGTATTAAATATATGTTTTCTTTCACACATCTACACACAATACCCCATAAAGACAAATTGAAAGAAAATAAACAAATTTTTTGCAAATTTACTGAAAATTATAAACAGAACTCTCGTTTACATAAGCGTTCACATTCCTGTGTCAAAACATGTTAGAATCACCTTTGGCAGCGATTACAGGTGTGAGTCTTTCTGGGTAAATCTCGAAGAGCTTTGCACATCTGGATTGTACAATATTGCACATTGTTCTGTTTAAAATTATTCGAGCTCTGTCAAGTTGGTTGTTGATCATTGCTAGACAGCCATTTTCAAGTCTTGCCATAGATTTTCAAGCCGATTTAAGTCAAAACTGTAACTAGGCCACTCAGGATGCATTTGTTAGAAAGCAGTGTTAGAAAGCAGACTGAACCAGGTTTTCCTCTATGATTCTGCATGTGCTTTGTTCTATTCCATTTATTTTTATCCTAAAACACTCCCTATCCCTTGCTGATGACAAGCATTCCCATAAGATGATGCAACCACCACCATGCTTGAAAATATGAAGAGTGGTACTCAGTGCTGTGTTGTGCTGGATTTGCCCCAAACATAACTTGTTGTATGCAGCACATAAAGTTAATTTCTTTGCCAATTTTTTTTTAGAAGTTTTACTTTAGTGCCTTGTTGCAAACAGGATGCCTGTTTTGGAATAGCTTAATTTTGTACAGGCTTCCTTCTTTTCACTTTGTCAATTCGGTTAATATTGTAAAGTGGTTGATCCATCCTCAAGTTTTCTCCTATCACAGCCATTAAACTCTAACTGTTTTAAAGTCCCTATTGGCCACATGGGGAAATCCCTGAGCTGTTTCCTTCCTCTCCGGCAACTGAGTTAAGAAAGACACGTGTATAGTTGAATTGACTGAATGTATTGATATAACATCCAAAGTGTAATTAATAACGTTACCATGCTCAAAGGGAAATTCAATGTCTGTTTTTTTTTTTTTTTACCCATCTACCAACAGGTGCCCTTTTAGTGGGGCATTGGAAAACCTCCCTGGTCTTTGTGGTTGAATCAGTGTTTCAAATTCATTGATAGACTGAGGGACCTTACAGATAATTGTATGTGCGGGGTACAAGATGAGGTAGTCATTCAAAAATCAATATTAAACACTATTATGGCATATAGAGTGAGTCGATGCAAGTTAGAGATGAGGTAGTCATTCAAAAATCAATATTAAACACTATTATTGCATATAGAGTGAGTCGATGCAAGTTATGTGACATGTTAAGCACATTGTACTCCTGAACTTATTTAGGCTTGCAATAATAAAAGGGTGGAATACTTATTGACTCAAGACATTTCAGCTTTTAATTTTTAAATAATTTGTAAACATTTCTAAAAACATAATTCCACTTTGACAGTATGGGGTGTTGTGTGTAGATCAGTGACACAAAATCTAAATGTAATCAATTTTACATTTAGGCTGTAAAACAACTAAATGTAGAAAAAGTTGAGAAAAAGGGTAGTAAATAATTTCTGAAGGTACTGTACAGTCGTGGCCAAAAGTTTTGAGAATTACACAAATTTTAATTTCCACAAAGTTTGCTGCCTCAGTGTCTTCAGATATTTTTGTCAGATGTTACTATGGAATACTGAAGTATAATTACAAGCATTTCATAAGTGTCAAAGGCTTTTATTGACAATTACATGAAGTTTATGCAAAGAGTCAATATTTGCAGTGTTGATCCTTCTTTTCAAGACCTCTGCAATCTGCCCTGCATGCTGTCAATTAACTTCTGGGCCACATCTTGACTGATGGCAGCCCATTCTTGCATAATCAATGCTTGGAGTTTGTCAGAATTTATCACTTTTGCCTTATGGCAAGGAGCTCCATCATGCTGGAAAAGGCATTGTCCGTCACCAAACTGTTCCTGGATGGTTGGGAGAAGTTGCTCTCGGAGGATGTGCTGATACCATTCTTTATTCATGGCTGTGTTCTTAGGCAACATTGTGAGTGAACCCACTCCCTTGACTGAGAAGCAACCCCACACATGAATGGTCTCAGGATGCTTTACTGTTGCCATGACACGGGATTGATGGTAGCGCTCACCTTGTCTTCTCCAGACAATCTTTTTTCCGGATGCCCCAAACAATCAGAAAGGGGATTCATCAGAGAAAATGACTTTACCCCAGTCCTCAGCGGTCCAATCCCTGTACCTTTTGCAGAATATCAGTCTGTCTCTGATGTTTTTCCTGGAGAGAAGTGGCTTCTTTGCTGCCTTTCTTGACACCAGGCCATCCATCCATATCCGATCCCACAGCTGAATCAACTTTAGGAGACAGTCCTGGCGCTTGCTGGACTTTCTTGGGCACCCTGAAGCCTTCTTCACAACAATTGAACCGCTCTCCTTGAAGTTCTTGATGATCTGATAAATGGTTGATTAAGGTGCAATCTTACTGGCAGCAATATCCTTGCCTGTGAAGCCCTTTTTGTGCAAAGCAATGATGTCGGCACGTGTTTCCTTGCAGGTAACCACGATTGACAGAGAACGAACAATGATTCCAAGCACCACCCTCCTTTTGAAGCTTCCAGTCTGTTATTAAAACTCAATCAGCATGACAGAGTGATCTCCAGCCTTGTCCTCATCAACACTCACACCTGTGTTAACAGGAGAATCACTGACATGATGTCAGCTGGTCCTTTTGTGGCAGGGCTGAAATGCAGTGGAAATGTTTTTGGGGGATTCAGTTCATTTGCATGGTAAAGAGGGACTTTGCAATTAATTGCAATTCATCTGATCACTCTTCATAACATTCTGGAGTACATGCAAATTGCAATCATATAAACTGAGGCAGCAGACTTTGTGAAAATGTATATTTGTGTTATTCTCAAAACTTTTGGCCACGACCGTACATTATGCATACATTGTACATAGGTTATTTCCCAGCATAAACAAGTGGCATTTTGGCATTCGGTCTGTGAATGTTGCCCATCTTAATCCATTAGATCAGGTTTGTGTGAACACTGTCTTTGTACGCTGAATTCTAATCTAAATGTTTTGTAAAAAGCCATGTAATAAGGGTCCCCTTGGAAACTCTGATCAACACTTTTTTCCCTACCCTGTCACAACAACTTCTACTGTACCTGCTTTTTTCCTTAGTTGTCATGTCAAACGCCAAAAATAGTCTGATTACTAATTTTATTTCTATGTTTCCAACAGTTCACCGAAGTGTTATGAAAATTGCAATATCTATTCTGGTTAGGGCCCGTTTGCTCCGTTGTGTGAAGGGATTAGTACACAGCGTTGTACCAGATCTTTAGTTTCTTGGCAATGTCTCACATGGAATAGCCTTAATTTCTCCGAACAGGAATATACTGGCGAGTTTCAGAAGAAAGTTTGTTTCTGGCCATTTTGGGCCTGTAATCGAACCCACAAATGCTGATGCTCCAGATACTCAACTAGTCTAACGGCGGCCAGTTTAATTGCTTCTTTAATCAGGACGACAGTTTTCAGCTGTGCTAACATAATTGCAAAAGGGTTTTCTAATGATCAATTAGCCTTTTAAAATGATAAACTTGGATTAGCTAACACAACGTGCCATTGGAACACAGGAGTGATGGTTGCTGATAATGGGCCTCTGTACGCCTATGTAGATATTCCATAAAACTGCCATTTCCAGCTACAATAGTCATTTACAACATTAACAATGTTTTAAATGATGTTCTGATCATTTTGATGTTATTTTTAATGGACAAAAGTATGCTTTTCTTTCAATAACAAGGAAATGTCTAAGTGACCCCAAACTTTTGAACGGTAGTGTACCTCAAAACCACAGGTCCCCAATTCACAGTATGAGCTGGGAGCTGAAAGGGCACGAGTACTATATGAAAGTATGAGTGACATTGGTCTATGTGGTCACATGATGCACAGTGTTGGATATCCTTGGACCAATGTCTCAACATGTAACAATGCTTAAGATTAAATTAGGCTTCGGCCCATGTCTATTTCCCAAGGTCTTTGAAAACCACCACATCAGAAAATAGCCTCCATTTGTAATAATCACCTCTTCAGCAAGAATTGGTTGACCAGTTACCACACGCCTGTGAAAGTGTTGGCCCTAAACAAGAGAAAAGAGCTGAACATTTAGTTACTTAAGCATCACTAGCAAACAAAGTACCAAGGATACAGCGAAGAGAATGGGGCTACATTAAACTAATGGGAGCAGAGGCTTGGCTGGCAATATCATTATCCTGTTGGGGAAACAGCTTCAAGGTAGACTAGTATTTTCTTAACCAAATTCTCAAGTGTTTAAACTTCAAACTAAACATTATGGATTGTTGTTTTAAAAAATGTTCAAATACCTTTGCAAACCAATAATGTACATTGAGATCTAGTGTTGGGGATGAGGTACATCTTATTGTTGTTCTGTGGGGCTTGTTGCGCCCCAGACGTTAAAATGATAACCAGGCTAAAGACTTTGATCATTTCCATCAACAGGACAAGATTGTGATTCTTGACCCAGAGTACCTCCAAACACGGTATTTAAAGCTTTCATCAACAAGCATCTGGAAATTAAATGCACTGTCATATTCTGCAGTGTCCTACCAAAAAGCACATGGTCAAAACAGAACGACTTCAACAACTTCGCTACTCTGAGCCGAACAGCTAACATCCACGTCCAAACCTAGCGGACAAACAAATCTGGCATTTCATTCCTGCATTTCAACAACACATCTATGGATGACGCAGGACTGTACAGGTGTGAGGACATGTCCTCGGTAAGCCATCCCATCGAGGTGATGGTCAATGATGTGAGAGATTGTGAAATGGAGGATTCTGTGTCTGAGGGTTGTTGGTGGAGTGCCCCAGTCTCCGGCTCCATCACTATGTCCTGTAGGGTGAGATGGTATAGCAACAAGGTGGAGCCCACAGTGGCATGGTGCAGGGATGAAGACAACTCTACCTGTGTGCACCTGCAGGTTGTTTCTGAAACCCAGGCTAGACACACCCTCACCTGGAACCACACTGGCCCAGCAACAGGGGTGTCCTACCTGACCCTCCAAGCCCATCTCCCTGTTGTACTCAGGGAACTACCGCTGTCTGGCCTCCCTGCCTGACTACTGTGAACCAGACTCCAGGACCATCCAACCTCTGCAGCTCTACGTGACCAGAAAAGGAAGCCCATTGGCGAAGAAATGGGTTCTACTGGCCAGAGGAAGAAGGATGAGTCCACCAGCGGGAAGAGGAGTAGACCCTGACCAGAGCAAACCACCTGAAGGAGGAGGAGGTAAAGCTTGAAGACCCTGAAGCTCCATATGAAAATGTGATGTTAGTGTGATGCTGTGCGTATACGCTGCTTGGCTGTATTGTGTGCTATATTAAAAAATGGTTAGTTCTAGCCATACAATCTGCTTGGTCAACTTTAGTTCTTGTTTTATTTATTTTTATATTTTATTTAACTAACTGTGCACCCTTAGCCTCATACCTTTGACTGCATCACAGCAATACCAATAAACAACATAATGGAACCCCTCATATCTTGTCGATTCATTATTGAATGATTGGGTTGGAAAGCAGCTAAAACCATTTCAAAAACAGTATAGTAAAGAAAATGTTTAGTAGCCATTATAGATAAAGCTGACAGAAAGTCTGGATGAGTGCTCATGTTCTTTAGTCAATATCAAATAACTGGTACCTTTGAATGTAATGTCTCAGAGATAATAAAAAGGAGATAGAAAAGGAATGAAGCATCTTACAAACATGTCATAATTTTTTTACTTTGTTGTAATCTGAGGTGAACGACTAAGCCCCTGCGTTGCAGTCCTAATGACCACCTGATCCCTCCCACAGGCTACACAGGAAGTGGGCGAGAGAGGGCGGTTAATTAGCAG
This sequence comes from Oncorhynchus mykiss, assembly GCF_013265735.2. Classification (NCBI taxonomy): domain Eukaryota; kingdom Metazoa; phylum Chordata; class Actinopteri; order Salmoniformes; family Salmonidae; genus Oncorhynchus; species Oncorhynchus mykiss. The sequence continues at coordinate 15,533,221 of NC_048584.1, forward strand.
AATGCCGGTTAGGTCTGTGTAATTACCAGAAACAATCTCTTCAAAGGACCACAAGACCCCTGGCACTGAACAACCGTGACCTTAACTGAAACATATTATATGAAGCTAACGTGAAACCTAATTTATATGAAATGCATACCATAATCACTAGCAAGATTTGGACTCAATTCATCCACTAGATTTAGTATTAAATGTAAGAACCGTTAAAACTTTTTTAAACACACCTTTAATGTAAAAGTATTACTGAGAGGTGTGGAGTGGGATTTTAATAATCCTGATAGCAATTGATCAGAATCTCACAGGCTTGCTTTTCCTGGTTTATAAGATAACAGCTCAGCAGAAGATGGAAAGTCACTGAGCCACAACCACTTATGGTTTGTATTGTAGTTGATATCACTACTGTCAGCAGAGCTATAAACCTGAGATTCCACCATAATTCACCCATAGAAACACAAAACAACTGGGTTGAGGAGATACTGAAAATACAGTTTGCTATATGTGGTATACATCACATAGCCATGTGAGGGGACAACAAATGTGCATCTGCAAAGCATAATGTAACAACACCCTGATCTGTTTCACCTGTCTTTTTGCTCGTCTCCACCCACCCCAGGTGTCGCCCATCTTCCTCATTATCCCCAGTATATTTATAACTGTGCTCTCTGTTTGTCTGTTGCCTGTTTGTTTTGTTTCGTCAAGCCTACCATGCTCCTTTCTTTCTCTAGTTCCTATTTTCTAGCTTTCATGGTTTTGACCATTCTGTCTGCCCTGACCCTCAGCCTGCCTGTTGTGCTGTACCTTTCGGACTCTGCTCTGGACTACTGACCTCTGCCTGCCCTTGACCTGTCATTTGCCTGCCCCGATTTTGTAATAAACTTTTGTTACTTCGAAAGTGTCTGCATCTTCTCCTGAGCCTTGACAGCACGAACTGGCCATGACGGACCCAGCCGACTCGGACCAGCACCGTAACACCGTCTCCTCCCAAGGAGCCACCATTGGAAGGCACAAGGAGTTGTTTCGTGGTCCTATGGAAGGGTTACAGACCTTGGCCAAACGCCATGACCACGCGTTGTACACCTTGCTGGAGCAATTCCACGGGTTGTCTGTCAGGCAGCCTACCACGACTGAACCACCCAGCCCCTCAGTAACCCGGCTGTTAGCAGCGCGGCCTCCTCAGCCACCCCGGTTTCCTGAGAGCCCCGCTTACCTCCCCCGGAATGCTTCACTGGAGAGTCGGGAACCTATCGGGCGTTTCTTGCGCAGTGTTCTCTCATCTTCAAGCTGCAGCCCTCCTCCTTCCCCTCGGACCGCTCAAAGATAGCTAACCTCATCACGCTGATGTCATCTGGGCTACAGCCGTGCGGAACAACAGCCGGTCATATGCTTCAGTCTGGAGGAGTTCGTGGCTGAGGTGAAGAAGGTTTTGATTCTCCATTGTCTGGGAGAGAGGCTGCCCGGAAGTTACACCAGCTTCGGCAAGACTCCCGCAGTGTGGCAGACTATGCGGTGGATTTCCGCACGTTGGCAGCTGAGTGTGCCTGGAACCCGGAATCGCTATTCGACACGTTCGTGCACAGAGTATCGGAGGAGGTTAAGGATGAACTAGCAGCCCGGAAACAACCGACGGATCTCGACTCGCTCATTGCCTTGTCCATCCGGATTGATGGGTGCTACGGGAACGCAGGAAACTAAACAACTTCTTTGCTCGCTTTGAGGACAATACAGTGCCACTGATACAGCTCACTACCAAAACCCTCCTTTACCGCAGCCAACGTGAGTAAAACATTTAAACATGTTAAGTCTGCTGAATCACCTCTTTCTCAGCTGATGCAACTAGGCAGTTAGGCTGTCCCCAGCTGAATGTCTACACTAACTTCACACTACTGGTCATTTCGTGTCCTCCTGTGGGCATCCCCACTCAGCCCCTCTCTATTCCAATGTACATTAGAGCGCTGGATGGGTGTTCTATAGGCCGGGTCACCCACAATACCACTGCCATCGACCTACGAGTGTCAGGGAACCACAGTGAGGCTATCCAATTCATGCTAATTAAGTCTCCTCAGGTTCCCGTGGTATTGGGATTCTCTTGGCCTGTTCTGCCACGCCCATTGCCTGAAGTCAGCGCTGCCTGCCCCGCGACATCTTCCGGTGGGTTCGGAAGTTGCCCGGGACCTCTCCGCCATTCCCGCGGAGTACCAGGTCCTCCGGTAGGTTTTCAGTAAGGCCCGGGCCACTTCACTTCCTCTGCACCGACCCTATGACTGCGGGATCGACCTTTCCCAGGTACCACACCGCCCCAGGGACGACTGTACTCTGTCGGATCCGGAGACCAAGGCTATACAGGAAGCTGCAGGAAGTATCTGTCCTTCTTTGTGGAGAAGAAGTACAAAACACTGTGCCTGTGCATTGACTACCGGGACCACAATGACATCACTGTGAAGAACTGCTACCCGCGACCACTCATCGCATTGGCTTTCAAGCCGCTTCAGGGGGCCACCGTTTTCTCCAAGTTGGACCTGCGAAACGCCTATCACCTGGTGCGGACACGGGAGGGCATGAGTGAAAGAGTGCATTCAACATGGCCAGTGGTCAATACGAATATCTGGTCATGCCATTTGGCCTTACCAATACCCCAGCAGTGTTCCAGGCCCTAGTCAATGACATTCTCCGCGACATGTTGAACGGGTTCGTCTTCATCTACATCCTCGTTTTCTCCCACTCAGCCCAAGAACACATGCTCCACGTCCGACAGGTCCTCCAGCGTCTCCTGGAAAACCAGCTTTTCATGAAAGTGGAGAAATGCAAAATCCATCGTTCCACCATCCCCTTCCTTGGTAACATCATCACTACAGATGGATCCCGGGAAGGTGAGAGTGGGGCCCCAGCCTACATCAAGAGTGCAGCTGCAACGTTTCCTGGGATTTGCCAACTTTAATTGACACTTTATCCAGGCCTACAGCACCCTGGGTTACCCCCGTCTGCACTCACCTCTCCCAAGGTTCTGTTCACGTGGTCCCCAGCTGCTGACCGGGACCTCAATAACCGGTTGTTTGTTCCTGGCGCCCACTCCTCCAGGCTTGCCTGCCACCCGGGCTCCCGTCGGACTCTTGCCTTTGTGCAGCAATGCTTTGGTGGCCGACCATGGTCCCGGACGTCTCCGTGTTCGTCCCTGCCTGCACGGTCTGTGCCCAGAACAAGACTCCTCGGAAAGCTCCAGCTGGTCTCCTTCAACCACTGCCTGTCGCTCACTGTCCCTGGTCTCACATATCCCTGGACTTCGTCACAGTTCTTCCTCTGTCTGATGGCAACACTGCCATCTTGACAGTAGTGGACCGGTTTTATAAAACCGACCACTTCATTCCCCTCCCCAAGTTACCCTCTGCCAAAGAGACGGCTCAACTCATGGTGCAGCACGTCTTCCAGATTCATGGACTCCCAGTGGACCTGGTCTCCGACCGGGGTCCTCAGTTCTCCTCCCAGTTCTGGAAGGCATTCGGCACGCTCATTGGGTCGTGGGTCAGCCTGTCCTCAGTGTTCCACCCTCAGTCCAACGGCCAGTTGGAGCGAGCCAATCAAGACCTGGAGACAACTCTTCGCTGCCTCCGCCAACCCCACCACCTGGAGCCAGAAACTCATGTGGGTTGAATATGCCCGCAACACCCTCCCCTGCTCTGCCACTGGGCTCTCGCCTTTTGAGTGTTCCCTGGGTTATCAGCCCCCGCTCTTCCCGGAGCAAGAGGAAGAGGTAGGCATACCCTCTGTCCAGATGTTTGTCCTCTGCTATCGCCATACCTGGAAGAGAGCCCGGTCGGCTCTTCTCAAGACCACCTGCAGGTATCGACGACAAGCGGACCGCCACCGGACCCCAGCATCGTCTCAGGCAGAGGGTATGGCTGTCCACTCGAGACCTACCCCTACGGGTGGAGTCCCGCAAACTGCGCCTTGACACAGAAGCAACCTTTTTGAGGAAAGTTCTGTGACGTACACACTCACCGCCCCTGCTCTTGCTTACACGTCTTCATTCCCACAAATAGTGAGTTAGTCATGTTAGAGTGTGTCAAGGGAACATGCACATAACACATTTAGCACTTTATATGTTTATATTCCCCTCATCTTGACGTAGTATGCTCTGTGTCTCTGACCTGTTTGTTCACGAGAGGATATGCACTTAGTACAGAAAAACAAACCACACTGTCTTCTGTCCTTTATTGGTGACTTGGTTACTGAGTACAGTGCCTTCAGAAAGTACTCACACCCATTTACTTTTTTGACATTTGTTGTGTTAAACTGAATTTAAAATTACATTGAGATGAGATTACACTGATCTGCACACAATAACCCATAATGTCAAAGTGTAATTATGTTTTTAGAAATGTTTACAAATTAATAAAAAAATGAAAAGCTTAAATGTCTTTAGTCAAAAGGTATTTGTTATGGCAAGCCTAAATAAGTTCAAGAGTACAAACGTGTTTAATAATAAGTTGAATGGACTCACTCTGTGTGCAATAATAGTGTTAAACATTATTTTTAAATGACTACCCCATCTCTGTACACCACACATACAATTAGCCGAGCAGTGAATGTCAAGCACAGATACAAAGACCAGGAAAGTTTTCCAATGATTCGCAAAGAAGGGCACCTATTGGTAGGCAGCGAAAAAAAACAAAGTGTATTTCTGTTTCTATTTTTTAAATACATTTGTTAAAAATTCTAAAAACGTGTTTTTGCTTTGTCATTATGGGGTATTGTGTGTAGATTGATGAGGACAAATAACAATTTAATCAATTTTAGAATGAGGCTGTAACGTAACAAAATGTGGAAAAGTCAAGGGTTCTGAATACTTTCCGAGTGCACTGTAGTTGGGGAACCCTGACTTACAGTATCTAATCAAGATATATTAGTGTTTATTTTCCATTTAAAAAAAATATAATTAAAAAAATAACTGACATTCAAGTATTTTGTGTAGATCGTTGACAAAAAAATGACTTAATCCATTTTAATCCCACTTTATAACACTACAAAATGTGGAAAAAGTCAAAGGATTTGAATACTTTCTGAAGGTACTGTACACAAGTTACTAAAACAACTTTAATCTCACTAAAGATCACAAAAAACTATAATACAGAAACAGTTGGAGAAATCATTGGGCAGCCCATCAGATCCAGGGTAAGAGTCCCAGCCCAGTCGTTTAAAGGGCGAAAAAGCAGCTGGACACTGGGTGGTGTACAGGGACCACCAGGGAGTGTGTTTGAGGTCTGTGGGGGTACTATGGGGCCCCTTTCAACAGCAGCCTCCCAGACTTTAGCCCAACTGATCAAAAGCTGCCAACAAACAGTGTTAACATCCAGAAAACACACACTCAAGCAGCTACAGTGTATATACAGGTCTTTGGGGTACAACTGAGAGATATAGAGAAGGTAGAGGAGGTATGAGGGACAACAAAGAGGAGTTTGGGAACCCATGAGTAGGAGGACAAAGTGAGAGCGAACCATTATAAACCAAACTTACCATTATAAACTGTTTACCACAATAATCATTAAAGCACTTACGTATACTTAGCCCTGTGATGGGATGTGTCACGGTCTTAAAAACAACATGGAATCCCGAGAGAAGAGGGGGTCACAGAAGACAACATTTTCAACATTTGACCTTGTTAAGATAAACTTTATTGTCCTTGAGTAGAAAATAATTCAAATCAAATACATTCTGTAACGAATGTGGACCCTCATAAGGCACTTCATACACATAGGGCTAATACATACAGCAGTTGCTGTTTTAATCGGTCACCAGGAAGTAGGCCTAATGTGCAGCAAACTGGGAAATAGTCACATCGCTAAAAGAAAAGCTAAAAAAGTCAGCCTATTAGGAATGGTGATGGTCACCATCAAAATATTACCTATGCATACTGCGATCTCGTAAACAACAGCGTTGAAATTATGTAGCTTGTGTTCATTCTTCCTATCTAAAATGCAATTATCTACTCCAATTTTTTAAACCAAATAGGCCCCCCTTAGTGCAAACAATGAGAGGGATCGTCTTGTTTAACTGTCAAACAGAGTTGATGGTGGATGAGCCGACTAACCCGACAAAGAAATAGAGTCAAAGAGAGCTGCCAGGCTGAAAGACCCATACAATGCTCTCACTGCGAAAAGCATTCAACGAGCTACATTTGAAAATGTCCCTCCTAACTGCACATAAACAATATACAGTCAATCTTCAGAGAGGATACAATAATTTAATGTGGTCTACAGTGCCTTTGGAAAGTATTCAGACCCCCTGAATTGTTCAACATTTTATTAAGTTAGTCTTATTCTAAAATTGATTATTGTTTTTTCCCCCCTCATCAATCTACACACAAAACCCCATAATGACAATGCAATGAAAATGTTGCACATTTATTACAAATAAAAACCGGAAATATCAAATTTACATTAGAATTCAGACCCTTTGTTGAAGCACCTTTGGCAGCGATTACAGCATCAAATCTTCTTGGGTATGACGCTACAAGCTTGGCACACCCGTGTTTGGGGAGTTTGTCCCCTGCTTCTCTTCAAATCCTTTCAAGTCTCTCCAGGGATGTTCGATCGGGTTCAAGTCTGGACAACCAGCCAGGGCCACTCAAGGACATTTAGAGACTTGTCCAGTAGCCACTCCTGTGCTCTCTTGGCTGTGTGCTTAGGGTTGTTGTCCTGTTGGAAGGTGAACCTTCGCCCCAGTTTAAGATCCTGAGCACTCTGGAGCAGGTTTTCATCAAGGATCTGTCTGTACTTTACTCCATTCATCTTTGCCTCGATCCTGACCAGTCTCCCAGTCCCTGCCACTGAAAATATCCCCACAGCATGATGTTGCCACCACCATGCTTCACCATAGGGATGGTACCATGTTTCCTCCAGACGTGAAGCTCGGCATTCAAGCCAAAGAGTTGGCTTGAATGGTTTCATTAGACCAGGGTATCTTGTTAGTCATGGTCTGAGAGTGTTTAGGTACCTTTTGGCAAACTCCAAGCGGGCTGTCAAGTGCCTTTTACTGAGGAGTATCTTCGGTCTGGGACACTTTACTATAAAGGCCTGATTGGTGGAGTGCTGCCGAGATGGTTGTCCTTCTGGAAAGTTCACCCATCTCCACAGAGGAACTCTAGAGCTCTGTGAGAGTGACCATCGGGTTCTTGGTCACCTCCTTGACCAAGAGCCTTCTCCACCGATTGCTCAGTTTGGGCAGGCAGACAGCTCTAGAAGGAGCCTTGGTGGTTCCAATCTTCTTCCATTTAAGATTGATGGATGCCACTGTGATCTTGGGGACCTTCAATGCTACAGACATGTTTTGGTACCCTTCCCCAGATCTGTACCTCAACACAATCCTGTCCCGGAGCGCTACGGACAAATTCCTTCAACCTCATGGCTTGGTTTTTGCTCTGACATGCACCTTGGGACCTTATTTAGACAGGTGTGTGCCTTTACAAATCTTGTCCAATCAATTGAATTTACCACAGGTGGGCACTATTCAAGTTGATGATGATCAATGATGATTATCAATGGAAACAGGATGCACCTGAACTAAATTCGAACCAGTGACCTTTCGGTTACTGGCCCAACGCTCTTAACCGCTTTGCTACCTGTCGCCCTGTAGCCGAGCAGTGGTCGTTTACATGCTCAGATTGCTCTTTCAAAAAAAATCTCAAGCATAACCGTACATTGGCTGGGCCTGGGTCGACTCGTTACGATATAGACCCCAAGTCTGGCCAGGGGACCTATAGATTGCCGAAGCATGAGTAGACACACAGAGATGCACTTTAAAGGTCATTCCCCCTATGGCCAGTTACTCCTCCAGGTCATTATGCAGATGCCATCATAGTACGACACGCTAATAACAGTGTGCCTCAGACCATTACAATGGCCATGGGCTGTTGGTCATGGTGAAGTGGCTTGTAAAAACAGAATTCCTATTGGAGCTTCAATAGAAAAAGGGATTTCTATGCAACAGACCACTCAGATAAAAAGTGATTATAAGTTGGAACAAGGTGTGTGGGTTTCTGTGCACACGTATACATGTGTGAGCGCCACAGAGAATTCCATAGTTGAGACGACAAACAGCCAGCTAGATCAATTCTGATTAACCGGTCCGTGCCTTTGAGAATCTTGTCCCCGAGCTTCTGTTATTCCTACACACTGAGCCTCTTTGCCATTTGTAAACCCTGGTAACTATAGACTATAGGTAAAAGCCACAGTGCTTTGATCTTCGAAGATGATGCCACTTTGTCGATCAATGATGGACAGGGAAAGGACTGTGAGAGGGTTATGAGAGGCTCCCCCTCAGGGATGGAAGCCTGAGGGGCTGTACTGAGGCTCTGTTCCAAACAAACACCAAACAGGTCTCCAGCGTTAGTCTGTGTGTGGCTGTCATTATTTGAAGGCTGTCATTCCATAAAGCAGAAGATGATCACAGGAAGCAAGAGCAGGACTACTCAAAAGTCCTCAGTACCTGTGGTTTACTTTTGTACCTGGTAGTTCCATTGATTGGGTTTGGGTTTCATTGATTAGCCAGGGTGAGAGTCCACTCACCTGGTGTCCCAGGTCGGAATCAGTCCCTGATTAGAGGGGAAGAATGAAAAACTGCAATGCTTTGGACCGCAAGGTCACGATTTCAGAAAGGGGGAGCTATAGGGTAGTATGTGTTTTACAGGTGGCAAAAAACATGGACAATTCTATGTCAGACACCAACATATGCAGGAGTTAGTTAACCATCTGGTCTCCATGGTGCCAGGTATCCACGTATACATGCAGATGGATCATGTATAGCCAGGGGCGGACGAGACATCTGGCATTTCAGGCAAATGCCAGAAGGGCTGGTCTATTTTTGTCCCAGTGGGCCTATCTAATTTGAGTTTTTTTGCACAAAAGGATCATTATCTGGCTAATAATGGGGGCCTCACGGAAAACAATGGGCCAGTGTGGTGGGGCCTTGGGGAAAGAAATAGGACGTTGAGGGGGCCAAAAGGGAAAAAATGGTCAGGAGTGTTAGAAATGCCAGGGCTAAGTTTTGGTCGCAGTCTGCCCCTGTGTATAGCTACTGTAAGGAATAAGGTGGTTGTAAAGAAGGGCTCTCTAACCCTGTCCCTGGAGAGTTACCATCCTGTAAATTCTCACTCCAACCCTAATCTAGCACACGTAATTCTAATAGTTAGCTGGTTGATAAGCTAAATCAGGTTAGTTACAACTGGGGTTGGAGCGAAAACCTAGAGGGTAGCAGCTCTCCAGGAACAGGGTTGGAGAGCCCTGATGTAAAGGGTATGGGTATGAGTTGCTGTAGCAGTATAGCTTGGCAGATTTCTCAAATGAGGTCACAGACAACTCTGCAATCAGTCCACGGATGTCTTCAAATAACTCTGTACTGAGAAGATTACAAACTGCCCACTCAAGCCTCCCACAGCCTTGTAGAGGGTGTATTTAATAAGAAACCTACAACCAAAGTTCACCCTGTATCAAACACTTCTACAGTCACTTTCATAGCTGGTATCCTTTTTCTCCCAACCAATTAGTTTCACCGCAAGAGAAATGTATTATGTTCCTGTCTTTAGCAGGAACCTAAAGGGCAGAAAACGATATCCCCCTGACAGAAAAGTCTTAGCCCAGGACAGACTGAAACATCCAAGAATCCTGTTTCTTGTGACTGACTGAGCAGACAAAGTCACTAGAAGCAGCTAGGGTGCTTATCTACTGTGTCAGAGATGGACGAGAGAGAAAGAGGCCCGACCTTGATTATAGATGCAATGTGTTCTTAGAACAAGGCAGTACTCATCACCAGGTTGACAGAAAATCAGCGAGAGAGAGAGAGCAAGTTAGCAAGCAAGAGACCGCTTGAGACAGTGAACAAGTGAGAACAGGAATGATTAAAAGCTGTCCATCTCAGATGCTTGGAGTTTGTTCTGTTCCCCAAATGGACACGGCCACTTCCTGGAGCGAGGCCTCAGCCCGAGGATTAACAAGGTTACCTGGGGCTGTAATCGTAGTCAAACATGAGCGCCTGTCAAGTGCCTGCCGCCACGCATTCTATTAGCTAGCCCCATGGTAAGGACAGCCCCCCCCCCCCCCCGACATCCTATGACAAAATCTTAATCAGTGGTAATTGAGAATGCATTGAGTAGAACGATCAGTCGGGAGTCAGTCTTCAAAAGGACGTTCAATACAAACATGCAACCCATGAATACCCTGTCTCAATAGTAAAAAATACATTTAAAAAAGTGATCTTCATCCCTCACCTTCATATTAGACATTAGGCAGAGAACTAGGGAGCTACTGGGTTTGTGAGCTGACATTTAAAAAAGGTGGATGACTATTCAGAGCAGTGGCGGTAGGAAAAACACAGGCTGGCGTGTTGCAGATCCCTGCTTTAAGGTTATGTGATATTCAGTGTGCACAATGAGCTCTGTATACACGGCATTAATAAACAAAGCCATCAGCAATGCTACCGACCGCCGCCACCACCACCACTGCAGCATGATGCATCATGGAAGCTTTCCCCTCGTTAAAACACTCCTAAAGCGATAGACCAGTTTATTCCTCTTCCTAAACGAGAGCCTAAGCTACCCCATCAAAACAGCAGATGGAATCGAACCGGTTATCTCCTCTTTCGAAGATCACTATTCTTACGTCACAAACAGCTTTTTTACCAAGAGTTTGTACCCAGTTTTTTTTCACTCTAACTTTAAGAATACCATTAATCTAAGTCACATTCAAATTCTTTACATTTTAGTCATTTCGCAGACTAACATTAGTGAGTGCATTAGGGATGGGCACGGTTATTCGAATATCCGAACGGATGTTAATGTTGGATTATTTTGGAAATATAGGCCTATTTTAACAATGAAAAGGCTTTGTCTAAAATGTAATAAAATGATCTATGTCACATTGCTGCATCGACTATAAGGGTAGACCATTTCATTCAACATTTTAATAAAACAATAGTTTTATGATAGTTTTTATGAATGCCTCCCATAAAATAAAATAAAACGCACCGGTAGCATACACACGTTTCACAGTGTAGCTTGTTATCACTATCCATAAACCAAAGCGGCGCTAGTCAGAGGCTCCATGTGTAGCAAGTGAAGTGTGACATTTATAAATCAGTACAAAATGTAAATGGACAGAATTAAGTTGGCTAAATGCAATGGTCAACCAACAGGTAGGCTGTTGTTTCATATGAGTTGTTTTAGACAAGTACAGGCAGCGCAGCAAAATAGCCTCAATTCGTTTTGCAACTCTAGCTAGCTACCTGGCTAACTTAGCTGGCTACTGTAGCTAGCTTGATTCTTTACAATGAGTTGATGCAGTGAAGACGGGCACTACCAGATGGTATGATAGATTGCCTACGTCTAACTAGCGTGAGTCGGTTTGGCTACTCTCTCTCGCTACTTCTGTGCCACACACACCAGCCCTTGTGCCTCTCTCACCCCTCCCCCACCCATTGGCTGGAACGAGCCAACGCAGCGCACATGCTCTCTCACGAGTAACGCGAGCAAGTCTCCATTGAAGTTTAAATATATTTGAATAGAATGGGCATTCCCATTCAAGTCAATGAAGGCATAATGCCCGGCCATCCAGTCTTCAGTCAGCTGTTCGTAAAATAAATACATCTCTAAATCATTTTTTGACAGTTATTTTATTTTCAATATGGTCTTCATCCATAACCATCAGTTACATGGTTAGGCATATACAGTGCCTTCAGAAAGTATTCAGACCCCTTGACTTTATCCACATTTTGTTAGGTACAGCCTTATTCTAAAATGGATTAAATTGTGTTTTTCCCTCATCAATCTACACACAATACCCCATAATGACAAAGCAAAAACAGGATTTTAGAAATGTTTGCTAATTTATTCAATTTAAAAAAACGAAATGTCTTTCTCTCGATCATGACTAGTCTCCCAGTCCATGCCACTGAAAAACATCCCCACAGCATGATGCTGACACCACCATGCTTCACTCTAGGGATGGTGCCAGGTTTCCTCCAGAAGTGATCCTTGGCATTAAATCTTAGTTTCATCAGACCAGAGAATCTTGTTTCTCATGGTCTGAGAGTCTTCAAGTGCCTTTTGCAAACTCCAGGTGGGCTGTCATGTGCCTTTTATTGGGGAATGGCTTCTGTCTGGCCACTCTATCATAAAGGCCTGATTGGTGGAGCGCTGCAGAGATGGTTGTCCTTCTGGAAGATTCTCCCATCTCCACAGAGGAACTCTGGAGCGCTGTCGGGTTCTTGGTCACCTCCCTGACCAAGGCCCTTCTCCCCAAATTTCTCAGTTTGGCCGGGCGGTCAGCTCTACGAAGAGTCTTGGTGGTTCCAAACTTCTTCCATTTAAGAATGATGGAGGCCACTGTGTTCTTGGGGACCTTCAATGCTGCAGAATTGTTTTGGAACCCTTAGCCAGATCTGTGCAGATTGACACAATCCTGTCTGGGAGCTCTACGGACAAGTCCTTCGACCGCATGGCCTGGTTGTTGCTCTGACATGCACTGTTAATTGTGGGACCTTATATAGACAGGTGTGTGCCTTTCTAAATCATGTCCAATCAATTGAATTTAACACAAGTGGACTCAAGTCAAGTTGTAGAAACATCAGGATGATCAATGGAAACGGGATGCACATGAGATCAATTTCAAGTCTCATTGCAAAGGGTCTGAATACTAATGTAAATAAGGCATCTGTTTTTTATTTTCAATACATTTTAATTATTGAGAATTGTGTGTAGATTGTAGAGGATAATTTTTAAATCAATTTTAGAATAAGGCTGTAAAAGTCAAGGGATCTGAATACTTTTCGAAGGCACCGTACGGTAATTGTGCCAGCCCTAAGCTCCATGCTCTACCAACTGAGTCACACGGGACCTTTCTCTGTTTCTCTCTCTCTCTCTCTCGTCATCTCTTCCTCTCTTCATTTCCACTCTTTTGAGATGAAAGCCCTTGGTGGCTTGCTTCTCTTTCCTTGCGAGGGGGCAGCTGAACTTTATAAGGAGGTTCTCCTGTTAGTATCGAGACAAACTGAAGCCGATGCAGGGCAGTGGACTCCTGGTGTTTTTAACGACAGCGGCGCAGGAGGCTGGTTCTAATGCCGGCCGACGGGGCCATCATTAATGCTGTATCTCACATCCTAAATCCTGACACACAGCGGGGGCCGGGTTAGCTGAGGCAATCTAACCGCCCCGGGCCAATTAGTTAAGCATCTCACCTGGGCTCTTCCTGGAGCCGCTCCTCACAGACACACACTGGATTAGCCCACTGTGGCCCCTTAATGCTTAAAGACAGGGCCCCGTGGAGACGGCAACCCACAAACAGCTTGGTGCTGCCTGGTAAGTGAGAGAGAAGATCTGACAGCTGGACAACTGAAAACAATTCACTTCGAGAACTACAAATAATTTTGGACCAAAACCTAAAGCCATGCCATTAACTGTGGTATCTCCATAGTGCCTTCAGAAAGTATACATACCCCTTGACTTATTCCACATTTTGCTATTACAGCCCAAATTCAAAATGGATTAGGTTTATGTTTTTCTCACCCATCTACACACAATAACCCATAACCACAAAGTGAAAACATGTTTTTAGACATATTTGCACATTTATTGAAAATGAAATAGAGAAATCTAATTCACATAAGTATTCACACCCCTGAGTCAATACTTTCTTGAAGCACCTTTGGCTGTCATTCCAGCATTGAGTCGTGATGGGCATGTCTGTATCAGCTTTGCACCTCTGGATTTGAGGATTTGCTCCCATTCTTCCTTGCAGATTTTCTCAAGTTCTGTTAATGTAGATGGGGAGTGGCAGTGAACAGCCATCTTGAAGTCTTTACACAGATTTTCAATGGGATTCAAGTCTGAGCCACTCAAGGACTGTCTCAAATCTAGTTCTGAAGCCATTCCAGCATTGCATTGGCTATATGCTTGGGGTCATTGTCCTGTTGGAACATAAATCTTCGCCCCAGTCTAAGGTCGTTTGTACTCTGAAGTAGCTTCTCATCAAGGATTTGCCTATATTTGGCTACATTCATTGTTCCCTCTTTCTTCAAGTCTCCCAGTCCCTGTCACTAAAAAGCATCCCCATAACATGATGCTGCCACCACTAGGGATGCACGATATATCGGTGAAGAAATCGGAATTGGCAGATATTAGCTAAAAATGACAACATCGACCCGATGTCTAGTTTAACGCCAATGTGCAAAACCGATGTCAAAGCTGACATGCATACCTATATAACATAATGACACCATGTAAGATTTTTCACTACACATGCAGAACAGTATTCCTAACCTAGCCCACAATGTCTGCTGTGTGGATCAAGCTGCCGACAAGTCGAACAGTCATTTGAAAGAGTAAGAACATTTCAGCGAGACGGGCGAAATCCATTAACACCAAGACAATGGAATTCATTGCCCTTGACAATCAACCGTTCTCTGTCGTGGGTGATGTTGGCTTTCGCCGACTGGTCGAACACTGGTGCACACTACCAAGTGCGCTATTTTTCAGATGTTGCCATACCGCAGTCACACAGTAATAGCGTCACTGCGATTAGCTTCATGACTGACATTTGAACCATCAATATCAACCCCATGAGCATGCTGAGTCTGACAGCACAGTGGGTCGTCGAGGATTTCGATACAGAGGCAAGTCGTATTTCATGCTCATGAATGTGCTGGTTGTCATACCGCTGCTGCCATTTCAGAACATGTTTAAAACTTGGAAACATGAACACACTAGCTAGCTCCATTCAAACAACTGACTCGAGAAATAAGCTCAGCAACTGCACCTGCAGCAGACGTGATATCCTCTGTCATGGCATTGAAACGCCTGCTCAACAAAACTGCAGACACAGGCTGTGAACAAGTGATATGGTGGCATTCTCTCCCTACTGTGTCGCCACCATGCTCGATGCCATGTACAAGGACTGCTACTTCGATGCAGACAAGAAACGGATGCAGCTGGACAAGATGGAAACGGACACAGCAAAAGTGCGCACCGAGGAAGAGAGGCCATGGACAGACAGACCTGAAACTTGACACAATGAAATCCTGGTTGAGAATGAAACGACTGAACAAATGAACAACGAAACATCACAGCAAGTAAGTGGAAGAAATAGGTTTTGATTATGTTTTACTGGTAATGGGGACATACTTAAATGCCAACAAAATAACTTTTGGTTCAGTGGAGTGTGTGTGTGTGTGTGTGTGTGTGTGTGTGTGTGTGTGTGTGTGTGTGTGTGTGACCTTTATTTAACTTGGCAAGTCAGTTAAGAACAAATCATTATTTACAATGACAGCCTACCCCAGCCAAACCTGGACAGCGCTGGGTCAATTGTGCGCTGCCCTATGGGACTTCCAATTACGGCCAGAAGTGATACAGCCTGGATTCGAACCAGGGACTACGGTGACACCTCTTGCACTGAAATGCAGCGCCTTAGACCGCTGCGTCCGTGTGTGTGTTAACTATTTAACTGTAGTAGAATGCTTAAAAGGCCTCAAAAATGTTAAATATCAGTTATCATTATCGTTTTTTTGGCAAGGAAAATATTGGATATCGGTAGCGGCCAAAAATGTAATATCGTTGCATCACGTGCCATCACCATGCTCTGCCTGATTTTCTCCAGACATGAAGCTTTGCATTCAGGCCAAATAGATACATTTTCGTCTCATCAGACCACAGAATATCTTGCCTTATGCTCTCAGTCTTTCACGTGCCTTTTTGCAAACATCAGGCATGCCATCATGTGCCTTTTTCTCAGGACTGTCTTCCGTCTGGCCACTCTGCCATAAAGCCCAGATCGGTGAAGTGCTGTAGAGACTCATCCAATAAATGCAGTACTTCTGTCTGAGTGGTCAATGGCTTCTTGGTGCTTCTTGCCCGGTTGCTCAGTTTGGTTGGACGGTCACCTCCATGCAGAGTCTGGGTAGTTCCATATTTTTTACATTTCCCAATGATGGAGACCACTGTTCTCAGGGGAAACGTTCAACACTCTAGACATTGTTTTATACGCTTCCCCCTCATCACAATTCTACATTGGAAAGCTACAGAAGGTTCCTTGGACTTCATGGAATAGTTTCTGCTCTGAAATGCACTGTCAACTGTGTAACCTTATATAGACAGGTGTGTTTCTTTCTAAATTATGTCCAAACTATTCAATTGGCCATTGTGGACTCCAATCAAGCTGTAGTGAAATCTCAAGGAGGATCAAAGGAAATTGGATGCACCTGCGCTGAAAAGGGGTGTGAATACTTACCTAAATGAGATATTTCTACAGTGCATCTGGAAAGTATTCAGACCCCTTGACTTTTTCTACATTTTGCTATGTTACAGCTTAATTCTAAAATTGATTTTTTTAAATGTTTGCATCACTCTACAAACAATACCACATAATGACAAAGCAAAACTATGATTTTTTAACATTTTTGCAAAAACTTTTTTTTTTTATATGACATTTACATAAATATTCAGACCCTTTACTCAGTACTTTGTTGAAGCACCTTTGGCAGTGATTACAGCTTCCAGTCTTCTTGGGTATGACGCTACAAACTTGGCACACCTGTATTTGGGGAGTTTGTCCCATTCTTCTCTGCAGATCCTCTGAAGCTCTGTCAGGTTTGATGAGAAGCCAAGGCTACATCTCATAACTGTATAAACTTAGACCTGGCTGATCTGTTATGTTCAAAATTCTGTGGAATTCATAACATTGTTGGACAGGTTTAAATGCTTTTGTTATTTGTACCCATAGAGCCAGTTCTTTTTGTCTACAGCTGAAGTCAGAAGTTTACATACACCTTAGCCAAATCCATTTAAACTCAGTTTCCCACAATTCAATTTTCTGGAATTTTCCAAGCTGTTTAAAGGCACAGTCAACTTAGTGTATGTAAACTTCTGACCCACTGGAATTGTGATATAGTGAATTATAAGTTAAATAATCTGTCTGTAAACAATTGTTGGAAAAATGACTTGTGTCATTCACAAAGTAGATGTCCTAACTAGAGGTAGACCGATTATGATTTTTCAACGCCGATACCGATTGAGATTATTGGAGGACCAAAAAAAGCAGATACCGATTAAAATCTGCCGATTTTTTAAAATGTATTTGTATTAATGACAATGACAACAATACTGAATGAACACTTATTTTAATTTAATATAATTCATCAATAAAATCAATTTAGCCTCAAATAAATAATGAAACATGTTCAATTTGGTTTAAATAATGCAAAAACAAAGTGTTGGAGAAGAAAGTAAAAGTGCAATATTTGCCATGTAAGAAAGCTAATGTTTAAGTTCCTTGCTCAGAACATGAGAACATATGAAAGTTGGTGGTTCCTTTTAACAAGAGTCTTCAATATTCCCAGGTAAGAAGTTTTAGGTTGTAGTTATTGTAGGAATTATAGGACTACAGTAAAGCAAAAAAGTATTTAGTCAGCCACCAATTGTGCAAGTTCTCCCACTTAAAAAGATGAGAGGCCTGTAATTTTCATCATAGGTACACTTCAACTATGACAGACAAAATGAGAGAAACAAATCCAGAAAATCACATTGTAGGATTTTTAATATATTTTTTTGCAAATTATGGTGGAAAATAAGTATTTGGTCAATAACAAAAGTTTCTCAATACTTTGTCATATACCCTTTGTTGACAATGACAGAGGTCAAATGTTTTCTGTAAGTCTTCACAAGGTTTTCACACACTGTTGCTGGTATTTTGGCCCATTCCTCCATGCAGATCTCCTCTAGAGCAGTGATGTTTTGGGGCTGTTGCTGGGCAACACGGACTTTAAACTCCCTCCAAAGATTTTCTATGGGGTTGAGATCTAGAGACTGGCTAGGCCACTCCAGGACCTTGAAATGCTTCTTACGAAGCCACTCCTTCGTTGCCCGGGTGGTGTGTTTGGGATCATTGTCATGCTGAAAGACCCAGCCACGTTTCATCTTCAATGCCCTTGCTGATGGAAGGAGGTTTTCACTCAAAATCGCACGATACATGGCCCCATTAATTATTTCCTTTACACGGATCAGTCGTCCTGGTCCCTTTGCAGAAAAACAGCCCCAAAGCATGATGTTTCCACCCCCATGCTTCACAGTAGGTATGGTGTTCTTTGGATGCAACTCAGCATTCTTTGTCCTCAAAACACGACGAGTTGAGTTTTTACCAAAAAGTTATATTTTGGTTTCTTCAGACCATATGACATTCTCCCAATCTTCTTCTGGATCATCCAAATGCTCTCTAGCAAACTTCAGACGGGCCTGGACATGTACTGGCTTAAGCAGGGGGACACGTCTGGCACTACAGGATTTGAGTCCCTGGCGGCGTAGTGTGTTCCTGATGGTAGGCTTTGTTACTTTGGTCCAGCTCTCTGCAGGTCATTCACTAGGTCCCCCCGTGTGGTTCTGGGATTTTTGCTCACCGTTCTTGTGATCATTTTGTCCCCACGGGGTGAGATCTTGCGTGGAGCCCAGATCAAGGGAGATTATCAGTGGTCTTGTATGTCTTCCATTTCCTAATAATTGCTCCCATAGTTGATTTCTTCAAACCAAGCTGCTTACCTATTGCAGATTCAGTCTTCCCAGCCTGATGCAGGTCTACAATTTTGTTTCTGGTGTCCTTTGACAGCTCTTTGGTCTTGGCCATAGTGGAGTTTGGAGTGTGACTGTTTGAGGTTGTGGACAGGTGTCTTTTATACTGATAACAAGTTCAAACAGGTGCCATTAATACAGGTAACGAGTGGAGGACAGAGGAGCCTCTTAAAGAAGAAGTTACAGGTCTGTGAGAGCCAGAAATCTTGCTTGTTTGTAGGTGACCAAATACTTATTTTCCACCATAATTTGCAAATAAATTCTTAAAAAATCCTACAATGTGATTTTCTGGATTTTTTTCTCTAATTTTGTCTGTCATAGTTGAAGTGTACCTATGATGAAAATTATAGGCCTCTCATCTTTTTAAGTGGGAGAACTTGCACAATAGGTGGCTGACTAAATACTTTTTTGCCCCACTGTATTTCTCTCTATACCATTTGTATTTCATTAACCTTTGACTATTGGATGTTCTTATTGGCACTTTAGTATTGCCAGTGTAACAGTATATCTTCCGTCCCTCTCCTCGCCCCTCCCTGGGCTCGAACCAGGAGCACAACGACAACAGCCACCCTCAAAGCAGCGTTACCCGTGCAGAGCAAGGGGAACAACCACTCCACGTCTCAGAGCGAGTGACGTTTTAAACGCTATTAGCGCGCACCCCGCTAACTAGCTAGCCATTTCACATTGGTTACACCAGCCTCATCTCGGGAGTTGATAGGCTTGAAGTCATAAACAGCGCAATGCTTGACGCACAACGAAGAGCTGCTGGCAAAACGCACTAAAGTGCTGTTTGAATAAATGCTTACGAGCCTGCTGCTGCCTACCACCGCTCAGTCAGACTGCTCTATCAAATATCAAATCATAGACTTAATTATAACATGATAACACACAGAAATACGAGCCTGAGCTCATTAATATGGTCGAATCCGGAAACTATCATCTCGAAAACAAGACATTTATTATTTCAGTGAAATACGGAACCGTTCCGTATTTTATCTAAGGGGTGGCATCCATTAGTCTAAATATTCCTGTTACATTGCCCAACCTTCAATGTTATGTCATAATTACGTAACATTCTGGCAAATTAGGCGGCCCAAACTGTTGCATATACACTCTGTATATGACTCTGCATGCAATGAACGCAAGAGAAGTGACACAATTTCACCTGGTTAATATTGCCTGCTAACCTGGATTTATTTTAGCTAAATATGCAGGTTTAAAAATATATACTTCTGTGTATTGATTTTAAGAAAGGCATTGATGTTCATGGTTAGGTATACATTGGAGTAACGATACGCACCACATCAATTACGCAGGACTACGCTAGATAAACTAGTAATATCATCACCATGTGTAGTTAACTAGTGATTATGATTGATTGATTGTTTTTTATAAGATAAGTTTAATGCTAGCTAGCAACTTACCTTGGTTCACTGCATTTGCGTAACAGGCAGTCTCCCTGTGGAGTGCAATGAGAGGCAGGTGTTTAGAGCGTTGGACTAGTTAACTGTAAGGTTGCAAGATTGAATCCCCCGAGCTAACAAGGTGAAAATCTGTCGTTCTGCCCCTGAACAAGGCAGTTAACCCACCGTTCCTAGGCCGTCATTGAAAATAAGAACATGTTCTTAACTGACTTGCCTAGTTAAATAAAGATTAAATAAAGATGTAAAAAAAGAAAAGAAAAAAAAATTAAAAAAAAAAAAAAACATTCAAATCGGTGACCAAAAATAACGATTTTAGATTGTTATGAAAACTTGAAATCGGTCCTAATTAATCGGCCATTCCGATTAATCAGTCGACCTCTAGACCTAACCGATTTGCCAAAACTATAGTTTGTTAACAAGAAATTTGTGGAGTGGTTGAAAAACAAGTTAATGACTGCAACCTAAGTGTAGTCAACATTCCAATCAGAAATTGGGAGAACACTAATTTAGAATGTGCCTGTGTGTGTGTGTACACGCAGAACATTGATAAGAGGGAGTAGGCCTACCTACTTAAACATTGAGAGCATTAATAGCTGTATTTTACAGCCAAAACGTTTTTAGTGTAAACTTAAACGATTAAAACCAGATAAAAAAGTATGTAGGAAAGATAATGGAGCTATATATTTTAGGACAAAAAAATCACCAAAATTAAAACCAGACAGTCAGGGAGAATCTAAAATTCAATAAATGTAAGATTTCTTTATATAATGTCAGATTGCTTATGCTGTGTTTCATGCTATGGCAAAAAGTGTACCATTGCAGAAAGATTGTTTTAACTACATTTTGCATACTGCCTCTGGCAAATTGTGTAGAATTGAATTAAATTAGCTTTAAAAGAGCAACATTTTGTCTCTGCGAGCCTTTCAAATCTCCGGTCAGAGGCCGCGCCAATACTTTTAGACTTTCAGTGAGGTAAGAATAAATACTGGAAAGTCTTACACGAGAACTTGACCAATTATCAACAGATACCAAGTAGAAAGTACAAGGCACTTTCTAAAAGGTGACAAATTAAAATGTCGCCAAAAATAAGTTACACCCCACTAGTTGAGGAGTCTTGAAGGCAAATTAGCATAATTGCTAGCCACAAGAGAGAAGAGGGGGAATAGATTCCAGTTCCAGGGTAAATCTGATGGTGTGACAAGGAGAGAGGGGAGGTTAATGAGGTGTTCCTCTCCTCCTTACAAACATACATTTTCTGACACATATTTTTTAAGACACCCCTGCCTCTCAGTTAGATGGATGTGTTATTAGCCATCAGGAAGTACAGGGAAAGTCAAAAGCAGAAGACTTGGCCGAGAAGAAGTGCAGAGAAAAAGTAATGAGGTCCTTTTAGATAAGCGTTAAATATTATTGTAATTTTAAGGGGTGGATAAGCTTTAATATTGTGGATAGATTGCTGCTTCCATCAATGTAATTCATTTCCAATCCCCCATATTTTTGGGGTAAATATATATCCATATAAAGTTGAAGTCGGAAGTTTACATACACCTTAGCCAAATACATTTAAACTCAGTTTTTCACATTTCCTGACATTTAATCCCAGTAAAAATCCCCTGTTTTAGGTCAATTAGGATTGCCACTTTATTTTAAGAATGTGAAATGTCAGAAAAATAGTAGAGAATGATTTATTTCACCACATTCACAGTGGGTCAGAAGTTTACATACATTCAATTAGTATTTGGTAGCATTGCCTTTAAATTGTTTAACTTGGGTCAAACGTTTCGGGTAGCCTTCCACAAGCTTCCCACAATAAATTGGGTGAATTTTGGCCCATTCCTCCTGACAGAGCTGGTGTAACTGAGTCAGGTTTGTAGTCATCCTTGCTCACACATACTTTTCCAGTTCTGCCCACAAATATTCTATGAGATTGATGTCAGGGCTTTGTGATGGCCACTCAGTTCTATTTTGTTTCATCAGACCAGAGGATATTTCTCTAAAAAGTACGATCTTTGTCCCCATGTGCAGTTGCAAACCGTAGTCTGGCTTTTTAATGGCAGTTTTGGGGCAGTGGCTTCTTCCTTGCTGAGCGGCCTTTCAGGTTATGTCGATATAGGACTTGTTTTACTGTGGATATATACTTTTGTACCCGTTTCCTCCAGCATCTTCACAAGGTCCTTCGCTGTTGTTCTGGGATTGATTTGCACTTTTCCCAACAAAGTACGTTCAGCTCTAGGAGACAGAACACGTCACCTTCCTGAGCGGTATGAGAGCTGAGTGGTCCCATGGTGTTTATACTTGCGTAGTATTGTTTGTACAGATGAAGTTGTTACCTTCAGGCGTTTGTAAATTGCTCCCAGGGATGAACCAGACTTTTTCTGAGGTCTTGGACAATTTCTTTTGATTTTTCATGTCAAGCAAAGAGGCACTGAGTTTGAAGGTAGGCCTTGAAATACATCCACAGGTACACCTCCAATTGATTCAAATGATGTCAATTAGCCTCTCAGAAGCTTCTAAAGCCATGAAATCATTTTCTGGAACTGTTCAAGCTGTTTAAAGGCACAGTCAACTTAGTGTATGTAAACTTCTGACCCACTGGAATTTTGCTAGATTATTTCCCTTATAATTCACTCTGTCTGTAAACAATAGTTGGAAAAATTACTTGTGACATGCACAAAGTAGATGTCCTAACCGACTTTCCACAAATTTATTTTTATCAAACTATAGTTTTGGCGTGGTTGAAAAAGTGCATGTAAACTTCCGACTTCAACTATATAATTAAATAAATAAATAAATAAATAAATAATGGTATATTCTAAAAAAATGTACATATATATACACACACACACATAAACATTCATACATATACACACTTTTTTTTAATATACCTTTATTATTCCCTGAAAACCCTATCACCCCTCCCCCAATTGGAATAAACTAATAAACAATAACACCTTAGGCTTCTACCTTCATATTATACACATTTTACAGACAAAATCTATTTTACAATAGTTATATTTAGTATGTTTTTAGTCCTTCCTCTATTTCTAATGTCCATCCAGTTTGATTTCTATTTGTAACTGTGCTATTTCACAACATTTATGAACCTATATACATTTTACAGACCCCATATGCTTTACATTGGTTATCTTGTTGTTATTAATCCCACCCTTCATTCCCCTTCAACCCCTCCCATCTATCTCTTAACACCATCCATTTTGAATTTCTATTTGCCATATATTTTTCAACTGTGCTGTGACGCTTCACAAAAGTACTGAACTGTTCTATTCTCATAGCTTCTACAGATTGTAAATTACAGATAAAAAATGTTGCTAAACAGTTATATTATTGATTGATTGACTATGACTTTTCAAATCACCCAGTATTGCTATCTGCAGCGTTAGTTCTAGGTAAATGTTGCAATTCTTCAGCCATTCCTGGACCTGTGACTAAAAACGAGCTACATATGGACAGTACCAAAATAAATGATCTAATGACTCTGCTGGGAAGATTGTATCCTAAATAATTGGAAGTAATTTCCTAAATTCATCAAGTGCAGCGTCTGGATGCTCCTTATTAATCACATCAGACCAACAAATATTCATAACATCATCCACTTAAGAGTCACAGCAAAATATTTTGTATGATCTCTTATATACCATTTTATGCCAAGCTTCTGGAACTTTGGAAATCCTGGATATTGCCACTATATTGTGATCACTGCATCCAATGGGTGCGGACACAGCTTTAGAACAAGGTTCTACAGTATTATAAAAAATGTGATCAATACATGTGGATGATCTTGTTAGTGTAGTGGATACATACAGTGCCTTGCGAAAGTATTCGGCCCCCTTGAACTTTGCGACCTTTTGTCACATTTCAGGCTTCAAACATAAATATATAAAACTGTATTTTTTTGTGAAGAATCAACAACAAGTGGGACACAATCATGAAGTGGAACGGCATTTATTGGATATTTAAAACTTTTTTAACAAATCAAAAACTGAAAAATTGGGCGTGCAAAATTATTCAGCCCCCTTAAGTTAATACTTTGTAGCGCCACCTTTTGCTGCGATTACAGCTGTAAGTCGCTTGGGGTATGTCTCTATCAGTTTTGCACATCGAGAGACTGATTTTTTTCCCCATTCCTCCTTGCAAAACAGCTCGAGCTCAGTGAGGTTGGATGGAGAGCATTTGTGAACAGCAGTTTTCAGTTCTTTCCACAGATTCTCGATTGGATTCAGGTCTGGACTTTGACTTGGCCATTCTAACACCTGGATATGTTTATTTTTGAACCATTCCATTGTAGATTTTGCTTTAGGTTTTGGATCATTGTCTTGTTGGAAGACAAATCTCCGTCCCAGTCTCAGGTCTTTTGCAGACTCCATCAGGTTCTCTTCCAGAATGGTCCTGTATTTGGCTCCATCCATCTTCCCATCAATTTTAACCATCTTCCCTGTCCCTGGCTGCATCTCTGATCAGTCTTCTCCTTGTATGAGCTGAAAGTTTAGAGGGACGGCCAGGTCTTGGTAGATTTGCAGTGGTCTGATACTCCTTCCATTTCAATATTATCGCTTGCACAGTGCTCCTTGGGATGTTTAAAGCTTGGGAAATCTTTTTGTATCCAAATCCGGCTTTAAACTTCTTCACAACAGTATCTTGGACCTGCCTGGTCTGTTCCTTGTTTTTCATGATGCTCTCTGCGCTTTTAACGGACCTCTGAGACTATCACAGTGCAGGTGCATTTATACGGAAACTTGATTACACACAGGTGGATTGTATTTATCATCATTAGTCATTTAGGTCAACATTGGATCATTCAGAGATCCTCACTGAACTTCTGGAGAGAGTTTGCTGCACTGAAAGTCAAGGGGCTGAATAATTTTGCACGCCCAATTTTTCAGTTTTTGATTTGTTAAAAAAGTTTGAAATATCCAATAAATGTCGTTCCACTTCATGATTGTGTCCCACTTGTTGTTGATTCTTTACAAAAAAATACAGTTTTATATCTTTATGTTTGAAGCCTGAAATGTGGCAAAAGGTCGCAAAGTTCAAGGGGGCCGAATACTTTCGCAAGGCACTGTATATGCTGACCTTGTTATTATTGACAGTAGTGATGTGAGAGAGGGGTTTGAATGCCATTAAGTGTAATCACTCCCTATTAAAGGTTTTCTGCTTCACTAAGTCACATCAACATCCTATTGTTACATGGCAGCAGATACTCCCATTTAGATGGCAAATTAGATTATATGATATTGTTACATACAGTGGTTTCCATTCTGTACTAGCGCAGTGGACCATCACTGGTAAATGTATCAAAAAGGTAAGTAGGATGGTGCAATGAGGCCAATCTTGTAACCTAAACCATTTGCAATTGGTGACAAATTGATGTACTGTCAGCTAAAAAAGTAGGAAAAGTAGGCTATTCCTTAAACATCATCCTAACACCCTACATACATATTTTCACAGCGATTACAGGCTTTAACACACATCATTACGGTTGTCCCCACCATCCTCTTCCTCCTCACCTCCATCTCTCTCCCACTACATCTCCTGTTCCTCTCCCCTGGTTTCCCCAGTGATGACAGTGGGAGGACGGAGCAGAGTGGAATCGGGGGGGAGACGCAGGGGTCTTGGCTGTGGGCTGGGGTGCCCCTCTGGGGGGTCGGACCAGGCTGTTTGGACAGCTGCTGGTGTCAATTTTACTGGCTCCTGGGCAAACACTGGGCCCTGAATGATAGCAGGAGAGAGGGGGCGTGCAGGTGGGTGGTGGAGGCAGTGCCAGCCTAGCGGCAGCAGCACCCGAGTCTGTCGACCCCCGTTCTGACCCCCCTCAACCTGGTGATAAGGCTGCCCTGTACCTGGAAATCACTGTATCTGCATCGATCTCTCTCTCTTTCTCTTCCCTATCAACACTACTGTTTTCCCCAGTCACGGTCTTTTGTGCGCCAGCAGCGTTTCTAGGATAAGGGAAAACAAACGTCAGGTGGTTGGGTGACTGCGGAGCAAGCTGTTGCAGGATTAAGTGTCATAGGACCATGAACTGTATCTCCGTATGTGGGAGCAAGGGCTTTGTCAGGGAGATGATACTGACTTAACTGGACCTGGTCAAACACTTTCAAACAAAGCCACAGCTTTGCACAAGGTACAAGTCGGGTAACAGGATGTTGCCCCACGCAATGGGAGTGTTGCATCATGGGAGATAACATTAGCTCCCATCCATAGCTTCCTGTGGCACACAGCCAAGGGCCAAGTGTGCACAATGCCAACATGTTCGGCCCTATTTTGATTTGTTTAACACTTTTTTGGTTAATACATGATTCTATATGTGTTATTTCATAGTTGTGATGTCTTCACCTTTATTCTACAATGTAGAAAATAGTAAAAATAAAGAAAAACCCTTGAATGGGTAGGTGTGTTCAAACTTTTGACTGGTCCCCAAAAATATATGGGGGATTGGAAATGATGCAGTCAATGACATTGATGGAAGCAAAAATCTATCTGCAGGATTAAAGGTGATTTACCCCCTAAAAATGTTTTAAATATACAGTGCCTTGCGAAAGTATTCGGCCCCCTTGAACTTTGCGACCTTTTGCCACATTTCAGGCTTCAAACATAAAAGATATAAAACTGTATTTTTTTGTGAAGAATCAACAACAAGTGGGACACAATCATGAAGTGGAACGACATTTATTGGATATTTCAAACTTTTTTAACAAATCAAAAACTGAAAAATTGGGCGTGCAAAATTATTCAGCCCCTTGACTTTCAGTGCAGCAAACTCTCTCCAGAAGTTCAGTGAGGATCTCTGAATGATCCAATGTTGACCTAAATGACTAATGATGATAAATACAATCCACCTGTGTGTAATCAAGTTTCCGTATAAATGCACCTGCACTGTGATAGTCTCAGAGGTCCGTTAAAAGCGCAGAGAGCATCATGAAAAACAAGGAACAGACCAGGCAGGTCCAAGATACTGTTGTGAAGAAGTTTAAAGCCGGATTTGGATACAAAAAGATTTCCCAGGCTTTAAACATCCCAAGGAGCACTGTGCAAGCGATAATATTGAAATGGAAGGAGTATCAGACCACTGCAAATCTATCAAGACCTGGCCGTCCCTCTAAACTTTCAGCTCATACAAGGAGAAGACTGATCAGAGATGCAGCCAAGAGGCCCATGATCACTCTGGATGAACTGCAGAGATCTACAGCTGAGGTGGGAGACTCTGTCCATAGGACAACAATCAGTTGTATATTGCACAAATCTGGCCTTTATGGAAGAGTGGCAAGAAGAAAGCCATTTCTTAAAGATATCCATAAAAAGTGTTGTTTAAAGTTTGCCACGAGCCACCTGGGAGACACACCAAACATGTGGAAGAAGGTGCTCTGGTCAGATGAAACCAAAATTGAACTTTTTGGCAACAATGCAAGACGTTATGTTTGGCGTAAAAGCAACACAGCTCATCACCCTGAACACACCATCCCCACTGTCAAACATGGTGGTGGCAGCATCATGGTTTGGGCCTGCTTTTCTTCAGCAGGGACAGGGAAGATGGTTAAAATTGATGGGAAGATGGATGGAGCCAAATACAGGACCATTCTGGAAGAAAACCTGATGGAGTCTGCAAAAGACCTGAGACTGGGACGGAGATTTGTCTTCCAACAAGACAATGATCCAAAACATAAAGCAAAATCTACAATGGAATGGTTCAAAAATAAACATATCCAGGTGTTAGAATGGCCAAGTCAAAGTCCAGACCTGAATCCAATCGAGAATCTGTGGAAAGAACTGAAAACTGCTGTTCACAAATGCTCTCCATCCAACTCACTGAGCTCGAGCTGTTTTGCAAGGAGGAATGGGAAAAAAATTCAGTCTCTCGATGTGCAAAACTGGTAGAGACATACCCCAAGCAACTTACAGCTGTAATCGCAGCAAAAGGTGGCGCTACAAAGTATTAACTTAAGGGGGCTGAATAATTTTGCACGCCCAATTTTTCAGTTTTTGATTTGTTAAAAAAGTTTTAAATATCCAATAAATGTCATTCCACTTCATGACTGTGTCCCACTTGTTGTTGATTCTTCACAAAAAAAATACAGTTTTATATCTTTATGTTTGAAGCCTGAAATGTGGCAAAAGGTCGCAAAGTTCAAGGGGGCCGAATACTTTCGCAAGGCACTGTAAGTGTGGCTTGTAACTCACCCTCTATCCAACCCTCATCCTGTCGTGATTTATTTTCCCGCCTTTACCTCATTTCCAACAGGTAGACCTACATTTTATTTGTCAAGCACTTTAAATTGTAAATTGCATTTGTTCTAAGAAATGTGCTATATAAATAAAGCTTGATTGATTGATATTACCTGTGGTGTATGAGCAAACAATGTATAGAGGCCAACCTCTTCGGCTATTGTGTTTGACATGACAGAGTGGTATGTGTGAACTGAATGTGTGAATTAAGTTCATTTCCGGGAGGCTGCAGCACCAACAAGACTCACCAGAGCAGGCATCATGAGGTCAACCAGGTAGACGAAGGCCGCGCCGAGGGCAACACCCACCGCCACAGGGACGAACGCAAACGAGCCATACTTTCCCGAATCCTCTGCCATGTCTATCGCCGGTGCCAGCAACGACCAATAGGACACCGCCAACATCAGCTGAGGGCGAAGCAAAAAGGAAGTAACAGTTAGCAGGCACTATTATTTGCTGTGTGCAGTCGGCTTCTGCTCGGAGTGGGGAAGTTCAGTTGGACTCAAAATAAAAAAGCTAACAGAGAAAGTCCTCGGGGGATCTCACTCTTTTGGAATAGGACTGTTGTGCAATGATAAAGGTGACCCCCATTCCCTCAGCAACATTTGGCATGAATTTTATGCAATAACACAAATAACGAAAAGGGACAGAGGACCGAAAATAAACACTGCCTCAAATTCACACGTCCTCTGGAATACGTCACAAACACATCCCTATAGGCCCTGGCACTTTCCTCCTGATCCAGCAGGGAGTGTGAGTGTGCATGTGTGTAATGGCTCTACAGTGCTAACATTTTGGTCGCACACGCTCCTAAATATTTTACTGTGCTACCTGGAATTTTAATTTGGGAGCATTGTGCTCCAAAAGGTATTGTAAGAAATGTCAGCACAGAGCTGTGTGTGTGCTGTTCAGTTCAGTTCACAAAGCCCCACAACATCCAACAATGCACTACTCCCCAATAGCTTGATCAAAGACATTCATTCCACCTTTTACTAGGGAAGAGCTAGCCTTGCTGACGCGACCCACATGACCACACAGCAAGGAAGAGCTGTGACTAGCTGGTCAGGGAAGGAGGCCATTTGTTAATGCAATATTCGCTCAGAAATTAAGCGGATGCATTGATTGGTTCTCTCAAATGTTTTTTCTTCCTGGGGTGTTGGAGACCTCTCCTTGTTTGGATTTGAAAATTCAACAGATGTAATGGAAGGGGCCAGTGCTCGGGGGATGCGTGTGGATATGACTGTGGGTGTTTGAGTGAGAAAGACCCGGAGGAGAACCAACCAGCAAAAGCCCAGTGCACTTCATTATCAACGCATCATGCTGACAATATGAAAATAGCTTTTCAAGACTCTGAAGTCAGGACCGGAGGACTTCGAGTTTGGAATCAGCCATACTTGGGGCGAGCAGAGAAAAAATAAGAAGCAACGGCTGCTGACAGGAGTGTGTTGCTTGTGAGTGTCTGTCTCAACAGTGGCATTATGCCGCTTACTCTGGGAACATAAGCAATAGCTGAGTATCAAACTCATGGCAAGAACAGGATTGGTCACCAGCCAACTCTCTTCAGGCAATGGGTTTAGACATGGTTCTGAGTCATCAACATCACTTATTCCTTCATGGTACCTCCGGTACCGGAAGGGGGCACATGTCATCTGATGCAACACTATCACTCTCCTTTTTGGTAAAATAGCCCTTACACAGCCTGGAGGTGTGTTTGGTCATTTTCCTGTTGAAAAACAAATTATATACATACACACACATACTGAACAGAAACATAAACGCAACATGCAACAATTCAACCATTTTACTGAGTTACAGTTCATATAAGGAAATCAGTCAATTGAAATTAATTCATTAGGCCCTAATCTATGGATTTCACGTGACTGGGCAGGAGCACAGCCACTCAGAATCAGTTTTTTCCCACGAAAGGGCATTATTGCAGACAGATTATCTCCTCAGTTTCATCAGCTGTCCGGGTGTTGGTCCTCTGTGTACTCAGCAAGAGAGAGAGAGGAGCGAGTGAGAGAGGAGGAAGAGCGCTTTGACACTGGGAGAGATGGATGTGGTAATTAGCTACAGGTAACGAGCGTGCCAAGTTGCTTATTGATTCAGGTGTCATGAATGGCATGCCCGTCTTTCAGGAGAAACCGTGCTTCTGAAGCTTCTGCATCACACCCAGATATGGAGCTGTCAATAAAATGCTAAACATTCCTTAGTAGAAGAAACTTGAACAAGAACAAAATGAGATAGAAAAGTGTGAACCATAGTGAAGGAAGAACTGAGGTTTTTGTTAATCTCTTTCTTCACACAAGGTTGAAATTGAATCAATGATGATCTTACTGGATACAATAGCCGATATTGCAATCCTTCATGGGGTGAAAATTGGAATTTGAAATTAAGGAATTTCTTTAAATGTATTTGTAGTGGCTTCACATGAATGGATTCTTGGATGAAAAAGTTTCTTACAATGAGTTTGCATTTCACTTGTGTATATGACAGTGTGTGTGTGCACAAATGTCTTGTTAACAAACCATAGTTTTGGCAAGTCGGTTAAGACAACTTCTTTGTGCATGACAAGTAATTTTTCCAACAATTGTTTACAGACAGATTATTTCACTTATAATTCACTGTATCACAATTCTAGTGGGTCAGAAGTTTACATACACTAAGTTGACTGTGCCTTTTAACAGCTTGAAAAATTCCAGAAAATTATGTAATGGCTTTAGAAGCTACTGATAGGCTAATTGAGATCATTTGAGTCAAATGGAGTGTACCTGTGGATGCATTTCAAGACCTACCTTCAAACTCAGTGCCTCTTTGCTTGACATCATGGGAAATTCAAAGAAATCAGCCAAGACCTTAGAAAAAAATTGTTGACCTCCACAAGTCTGGTTCATCCCTGGGAGCAATTTCCAAATGCCTGAAGTCACCACATTCATCTGTACAAACAATAGTGCGCAAGTATAAACATTATGGGACCATGCAGCCGTCATATCGCTCAGGATGGAGACGTGTTCTGTCTCCTAGAGATGAACGTACTTTGGTGCTAAAAGTACAAATCAATCCCAGAACAACAGCAAAGGACATTGTGGAAGATGGTGGAAGAAACCGGTACAAAAGTATCTATATCCACAGTAAAATGAGGCTTGCAAGCCAAAGAACACCATCCCAACCGTGAAGCACAGGGGTGGCAGCATCATGTTGTAGGGGTGCATTGCTGCAGGAGGGGCTGGTCCACTTCACAAAATAGATGACATCATGAAAATGGAAAATGATGTGGATATATTGAAGCAACATCTCAAGACGTGAGTCCGGAAGTTAAAGCTTGGTCGCAAATGGGTCTTCCAAATGGACAATGACCCCAAGCATACTTCCAA
This sequence comes from Oncorhynchus mykiss, assembly GCF_013265735.2. Taxonomy (NCBI): domain Eukaryota; kingdom Metazoa; phylum Chordata; class Actinopteri; order Salmoniformes; family Salmonidae; genus Oncorhynchus; species Oncorhynchus mykiss. The sequence continues at coordinate 15,564,852 of NC_048584.1, forward strand.
AGTTGTGGCAAATTGGCTTAAGGACAACAAAGTCAAGGTATTGGAGTGGCCACAAAACCCTGACCTCAATCCTATAGAAAATGTGTCGGCAGAACTGAAAAAGTGTGTGCGAGCAAGGAGGCTTACAAACCTGACTCAGTTACACCAGCTCTGCCAGGAGGAATGGGCCAAAATTCACCCACCCATTGAGAGGCTTTGAAGCCACCGGTTGGCCATATTGGCACTCCCCAGTAGGCACAGTAATCCATTGGAATGAACGGAATTCAAAAATTATAGGTATTCAAGTATTTTTTTGTGGTTGTAGTGGGGACAGTAACATTAGTGCCAAAATAATAACTTTAATAATGAAAAAATATATATATGTTTTATCAATTTTTGTTATGTTTAGCTCACATAATATATTTTACAAATATGTATTAAGGTGTCCTGTAATAGAATACACATGTCAAAACAAATGTAGATGATTCAATAAATTAATTTCTATAGAGTCCAAAATATTTTTTTACACCGGAGGAGGAGTACCTAGATGGCTGCGCATTGGCTTCAGTACAGTGCCCCTGTCAATCATCCAGGGTTTATAGACATCATTGGTTTGAACATTGGTCTTCTGGCCTTGTTACCCTCTAATAGCTCGAATCTATTTTGAACTAACTTTTAAAGTATGTGTAGAATTTTCCATATATAGTCAAAAGTAATTGTCTGCAGTTTTCAGAAGGTGAATTAGCTCATTTTGGCAGTCTTAAATGGTCAAATATGATTAAATTCTCATTTAAAGCAAAGTAAAAGAAACCGGTTTTAAGTCAGTGACTTTTGAAGGTCGTATCACTCAACCATAGAGACTTAACAAAGCTATCCCCATGTTCACTCGAGCCATATCTTTGTGCCTTTTACAGCTTGTTTCTAGCCTAAAGAGTTGCAGAGTTATCGATCCTTTACAAATATATAATAGAAACTGCGGGAAAGCAGTCCCCGACAGGCGGGGACAAAAGGACACTGCCCTCTGGTGTCCTAGCTAGCTGCCGGTGTCACCTCCGCCTCCTGTCTTCTGTGTACCGGAGTCCTAGCTAGCTAGCAACCCAGCAACAATAGATAATTAGCTAGATAAGGTTAGCATGCTAGCTAAGCTTGAAGGGTCATCACTAATTACTAGATGCACCCATTTCTACAATTGATCTTGTTAAAATCAGATTTGAAAACTAACCATCACCTTAACCACACTGCTATCATTATGCCTAGATCGAACCTTAAATTAAAACCAAAAAGGTCATTTTGGTTTGCATACATTTTTACGATAGACTATTTTTACTTTGTGGCTGTGGTAACTAGTGCAAACCTCTTCAGCGGTGGAACCTAAAGTTGCATTTCCTCTTTAGTAAAGGAAATTACATTAAAATAGTGGCGGCAACTTCTTATGGGGAGGTCGTTTAAAAATGGACCAATTATAAAGAGGAGATCCTCCTTCAGGGGTCGTTACTAGTTACCACAGCCACAAAGTCATGAACCCCGCCCATAAACCCTACAAGACCAAAAAGCACATTCATGTTTTCATTTATTTTTTACGATATATCTAATCAAATTTTATTGGTCACATACACATGGTTAGCAGATGTTAATGCGAGTGTAGCGAAATGCTTGTGCTTCTAGTTCCAACAGTGCAGTAATATCTAACAATTCCCCAAAAACTACCTAATACACACAAATCTAAAGGGGTGAATGAGAATATGTACATATAAATGTATGGATGAACAACGCCCGAGCGGCATAGGCAAGGTGCAGTAGATGGTATAAAATACAGTATGTACATGTGATATGAATAATGTAAGATATGAAAACATATTAAAGTGGCATTGTTTAAAGTGACAAGTGATCCATTTATTAAAGTGTCCAGTGATTGGGTCTCAGTGTAGGCAGCAGCCTCACTGAGTTAGTGATAGTGAACAGTCTGAAGGCCTAGATATAGATTGATTGAAAAACAGCTTCTCTCAGTCCCAGCTTTGATGCACCTGCACTGACCTCGCCTTCTGGATGATAGTGGTGTGAACAGGCACTTGCTCGAGTGGTTGTTGTCCTTGATGATCTTTTTGGCCTTCCTGTGACACCGGGTACTGTAGGTGTCAGAGGGCAGGTAGTTTGCCCCTGGTGATGCGTTGTGCAGACCGCACCACCCTTGTGGTTGAGGGCGTTGCAGTTGCCGTACGAGGCTGTGATACATTCCGACAGGATGCCAGATATTGTTCATCCTGATCAGACAGGTGTTTCACATGGACGATACATATGGAGATAATATACGACAATTACTTGAAACAACTGAACATCATGAAACATCAAAGATACCAGGCAGGTTTTGAAAAGGCATTTAATAAAGTACAACTACAATGTGTATATATATATATATATATATATATATATATATATATATATATGCCTGGATTACTTAAAATGTTGGTTCATCTCTTATACAATGGGTTAAAGTTATGTACAGCAACCCCAGATGTAAAATAGTAAATAATGGTTACATCTCAGAAGGTATTGAGCTTTTAAAAGGAGTAAAACAACCATTGTCACCATATCTATTTATTATGGCCATTGAAATGCTAGCCATTAAAATCAGATCCAACAAGAATATCAAGGGGTTAGAAATCCAGGGGCTAAAAACAAAATGTGTCAATGAATGCAGATGACTCAAGTTTTTTTTCAAAGACCGACCAATCTGGATCACTGCACAGTCTCATTGAAGATCTTGATCACTTGTCTAGCCTCTCTGGACTAAAACCGAATTATGAAAAGTGTACAATATGTATTGGATCATTAAAATACAATGTTTACACTACCTTGTAGTTTACCAATAAAATAGGTGGATGGTGAAGTAGACATACTTGGCATTCACATGAAAACATATGAATTAACACAATCAATTTCAATAGAAAGTTAGCGTGAAGAGGTAAAAACTTGTCTATTTATGGAAACATCAAATTGATTAACACTTTGGTCCTATCACAGTTTACTTACTTACTAATGACGCTGCCTACTCCAGAACACTCTTTTTTTTATTATATGAGAAAAATATTATTTTATTTGGAATGCTAAACCAGACAAAATTAAACGTGTCTATTTTTAGATAATGAATATGAGTTTGTGGAGCTAAAATTATTAAATATTAAAGCTTTAAACCTCTCCATACTGATTCCTAAACACCAAGACTCACGCAACCACATGTCGGATGAACAATTTCAGAAATTTGCTACCCTGTAATAAAGGCATTACAGTTTTTTTATGTTATTATACCAGCCTCTGGTATTATTTCTACTGTATTTAGTGTTGTTTACAGTGTTCCAAATTGTCAAAAATTATATTTATAATAATAACCCTCCTTTTCCTTGATCTCCTTCTTATTGTTGTTATTACGATCATCATTATAATAATAAGTAATGTCATTATCATTAGTAGGCTTAGTATAGCAACCTTGTATAATCACCATCAAGCTGTAGGCCTAAGAGCGCATCCTGTTTAGTTTTAACACTAACTTACTTAGGCCTATATTTCTATACTTACAGTGGGGAGAACAAGTATTTGAAACACTGCCGATTTTGCAGGTTTTCCTACTTGCAAAGCATGTAGAGGTCTGTAATTTTTATCAACTGTGAGACGGAATCTAAAACAAAAATCCAGAAAATCACATTGTATGATTTTTAAATAATTAACTTGCATTTTATTGCATGACATAAGTATTTGATACATCAGAAAAGCAGAACTTAATATTTGGTACAGAAACCTTTGTTTGCAATTACAGAGATCATACGTTTCCTGTAGTTCTTGACCAGGTTTGCACACACTTCAGCAGGGATTTTGGCCCACTCCTCCATACAGACCTTCTCCAGATTCTTCAGGTTTCCGGGCTGTCGCTGGGGAATACGGACTTTCAGCTCCCTCCAAAGATTTTCTATTGGGTTCAGGTCTGGAGACTGGCTAGGCCACTCCAGGACCTTGAGATGCTTCTTACGGAGCCACTCCTTAGTTGCCCTGGCTGTGTGTTTCGGGTCGTTGTCATGCTGGAAGACCCAGCCACGACCCATCTTCAATGCTCTTACTGAGGGAAGGAGGTTGTTGGCCAAGATCTCGCGATACATGGCCCCATCCATCCTCCCCTCAATACGGTGCAGTCGTCCTGTCCCCTTTGCAGAAAAGCATCCCCAAAGAATGATGTTTCCACCTCCATGCTTCACGGTTGGGATGGTGTTCTTGGGGTTGTACTCATCCTTCTTCTTCCTCCAAACACGGCGAGTGGAGTTTAGACCAAAAAGCTCTATTTTTGTCTCATCAGACCACATGACCTTCTCTGGATCATCCAGATGGTCATTGGCAAACTTCAGACAGGCCTGGACATGTGCTGGCTTGTGCAGGGGGACCTTGTGCGCGCTGCAGGATTTTAATCCATGACGGCGTAGTGTGTTACTAATGGTTTTCTTTGAGACTGTGGTCCCAGCTCTCTTCAGGTCATTGACCAGGTCCTGCCGTGTAGTTCTGGGCTGATCCCTCACCTTCCTCATGATCATTGATGCCCCACGAGGTGAGATTTTGCATGGAGCCCCAGACCGAGGGTGATTGACTGTCATCTTGAACTTCTTCCATTTTCTAATAACTGCGCCAACAGTTGTTGCCTTCTCACCAAGCTGCTTGCCTATTGTCCTGTAGCCCATCCCAGCCTTGTGCAGGTCTACAATTTTACCCTGATGTCCTTACACAGCTCTCTGGTCTTTGCCATTGTGGAGAGGTTGGAGTCTGTTTGATTTAGTCTGTGGACAGGTGTCTTTTAAACAGGTAACGAGTTCAAACAGGTGCAGTTAATACAGGTAATGAGTGGAGAACAGGAGGGTTTCTTAAAGAAAAACTAACAGGTCTGTGAGAGACGGAATTCTTACTGGTTGGTAGGTGATCAAATACTTATGTCATGCAATAAAATGCTAATTAATTACTTTAAAATCATACAATGTGATTTTCTGGATTTTTAGATTTCTAGATTCCGTCTCTCAGTTGAAATCCACCTATGATAAAAATGACAGACCTCTACATGCTTTGTAAGTAGGAAAACCTGCAAAATCGGCAGTGTATCAATCAATCATTTATTTGTTCATGTCATCACAAAGCATATGAGTCATTCATGATTTGTAATGCAAACAAGCAATTTGGTTAACATAAAATAAAGCGACCATTGAATAATTAGCGTAAACAATAAATAGCCCTAAACCGCTCCATTTCAAAAATTGCATTCACAAAGGAATGGAACTGTTTTTATTCTTTGCTGTAATAAAGGCTTACAAACTCACTGGTTCACTTATAATTTATTTAGTTTTGTTTACATTGTCCCAAACGGTAAATTATAAATATAACAGTATAACCTGTTTGGCACACATAATATGCACACAGGGCTTGCTCCTTATTTTATTTTCTTGATCTCCTGTATTTTCCACAACTAGTCAAATTTATTCCACATATCTGACTTCCCCTTTACCTCCTGAGAAACCAGTAAACATTCCCACGTTTTGAGTCTATTTGTCACGTCCTCTGTATCCATTCCGCTGTCACGTATTACAGTGTTCAGAGTTTGTTTTAACCAATTTATTGATGTGATTATGATATGCTATAGGTCAAGCCCTATTGGTTGCATGTCACGTAAAGAGAGCAAGGGTTGAGGGAATAGGAAATGTTTTTCCGAAACATAACTTTGACGGAAATTTTGTTGCACCCTCAGCAATACGGACAGCTCGATACACACTGTTAATGTTCTGTGGTCATTGCTGATGCAGGGAGGAGAGAGAGATAACCGGTGCTAGTCAAAGTCACTTGCTGTCTTTTCTGTTGTATTTCTTTTTTTACATAGTGCAGCAAGTCAGTCCTGGCACAAGCAAATAAATTGAGGTCGAACTCTAGACATTTGAGCTTCTTAATTAGTTCATCAAACAGTTTGCTTAAAGCATCAGATAAGCTCGGCACATATAGTAGATTAGACTAAAACACATAGGATGTGTCTATATATGGAGAAATACATGATTGGTCAACAGAACAGAAATATTGGTTGACCAACATTTTCCTAAGTCGGGGACAGCCCTATACTAAGGTGAGTCTTCTATTATCGTTTGTTGAGGTGAGCAATAATACCTTATTCATCTATTCCTCTTCATTTATTCTAGGAGACAGTGGGATGTACAGCCTTACGCATATATATTATTAAGATTGAGAATTATATAATAACTGTCAGGAAGGCAGCAATGCTTCTGACAAACTTCCCAGAAAGTTACACTCCTTCTTATGAGACAGTAGGGAATACTTTGGAAAAGTCTTACCCACCCTTTGACTTTGAGTCCACCACATCAACTGAAAAGACTGTCACATCTGACATCTGCTTGTATTCACATATTAGATAGCAGGGCAATCCTGGGTTGGGTAAAGGTGGGTGGACAGGTGTGTGAGTGAGTGAGAGAAACAGCTCTCGTCCTGCCGAACTGTAGGATTATATTGGCATTTTTGGGAGGGGGATCAAACCAAGGGCATCAACAAGCCACTGTGGTGTTAAGTTGACGAGTAAGGCACGTTCTCCAAGATATTGTCGAACTATCAATCAATTTCTATCAGGGGTTGGAACGGGTTCAGGAAACAGAACCCAAAACTGGAAAACAAAATTATTCGAGAAACAATCAGAATCAGGAACGAAAGTAATCTAATACTGTTCATAAACAGTATCGTTATTTTAATCTTTTCACGTATGAATTCCAAATAACAGTCACCCCAGCGTGAGATTATTTATGCGTGTGATGTCAGAATGCACTCCCTGTTCCAAAATGTGATTGTTACTCAACAGGACAGTTAACCCACGCTGCTCTCAAACCAAGGCACGCTGCATGCTAATTATCTATAGGCTATGTTCAACTTGTCAATTTAAAATGATTTTCTAACCATTTTTATTTTCATACAACAATTTGAATTGAGGTGTGTTCCGCCTCGCCATTAATTCACATAGAAGTAGCCCATTTCACTTTTGCAAAACATTGTGACTCGTTTCAGGAAAGTAGCTGTATGTCGCGCGCCTCACAGGAGAGGCATTTGAACATACATTTTTTTCTGTCTATAATGTGCTGCGTAGTATGTGTAGGTAATCCTTTCTAAAGCTGCTTTTTTTAAACATATCACAAAAAACTTCAAAAGTTGGCTCTCACTGGAGGGCTGAGTTTTGAAATCAGTGGAATGCCTGGTGGAAGCAGAGTATGAAAGCTTAGGAGATGGAGAGAATTCAGCCGTTTTATTGCAAATGCAGAGAGTCGAAAAGAGAACACAGAAGGCTGTTGTATAAAACACCTGTCTACGAAGTATATCTTCAAACTAAGGGCAACCATCGCATCCGTGACAGAGGGAGAAGCGTTCATCCATGTATACGGACGGGTAAGAGAGTCTAGCTAGCTACATTCAGATATTATGCATTTCTAATTGTGTCAGAAAGTTGTTTTCATTACAAGTTAAAGCATACTGTTAGCTAGCTAGCTCACGTTAGCTGGCTGGTTCGCTAGCTAACGTTACATGCATGACCTGTGTACTAATACTATTCGTATCTCAGAGCCATTTGTATTGCTATTTATAGCCTAATGTTAGTTAATTAGCTAACATTGAACCTAGCTAGTTGGTTAGCTTTAGCTACCTGTAGATTCATGCAGGGTAGTAATGTTATGAGTTGGGATTATGGTTCATTGTTTAGCTAGCTAGCTACATTTCTAAACAAAAGATTCCACAATGCAAGTAACCATTTCACTGTACCGTTTACACCTTCTGTATCCTGTGCATGTGACAAATAAACTTTGATTATATTTGATATAGTGTGTGTTTACCAAAAACGGTAATGTGAAGAACAACATTACCTGCACCAAAGTCAAATTAGGATATAATGTTAGGTCAATGAGACAGTGCCCATGTTAAACAATGATCCGGTAGAATGCCCTGCTTATATTTCATCACACTAATTAAACGTAAGCTATTTTCTATAATTAGCTCACCATTAAATTGTAAATAACGATTATTACAGGTTTATTTTCCTGCAATAATGAATACAAATGAACTAAAGTTTAGACGTTGTCAGCGATATGATATGGTGATATATAGAGCCTGTAATCAAACCCACAAATGCTGATTTTTAAGGGGGAAAAAATGTGCTTTTCTTTCAAAAACAAGGACATTTCTAATTGACCCAAAACTTTTGAACGGTGGTATATGTATGAAGGATAATGTATTTACTGTTTTATTCACGTTTTCAAGTACTGGCGACAAATTCATTTAGATTCTTGCATAGATTGTAATGGACACATATGATGTGTGCAAAATACTTTTTGGAATGTTGTACTGATTATAAGGAGCTAATGCTAAGCTAAATACCATGTTTGTTGACATCATTCAATGCATTCTAGTTGTCATGTAAATGTCTGTCAGAGCAAAGATGTTATTAACTATTTTTTTTAAAGAGGTGATGGAATGGTTCACTCGACAATCGTTACTCATGGTTGCCAGCACAGACCCCCTTTCCAGGGGTTTAATTTCTATTTAGCGCATAAACTTATCCTGTGTTTGCCCCCCATTTATTGATAAATCCCCCATCATATTAATATTTCCTGCATCATATCACCTCACAATACCTTCCTCCATTTCTACCCCCCATGGACTTGAAATCACCCACAAATGAATTTAACCCCCCACAAACCCTCCTAAAGTTGTTTTTGCCATATCTGGCAACCCTGTTTAGCTTTTGCACTACCGTTAGGCTAGGCAGAAGGCTTGTATATGGGGTGATGATCTTGCTTCGTGATTTGCCAAAACTGTAAACGACTTGTCAAGTCATGTGCTCCAGTTCTTGTATAAACTGTAACAAGTACATAGAAGATTTGTAATATGCTGAAAAGTGGCCAAACTAAGTTCATATTTTCCAGGCAATGGGCACAGCCATCTTTGACTTAGTTTTTTGCATCTTTAGTGAATGGCATTCTGGGATTAGGGAATTTTCGCTTGTCAAACATAAACAAACATGGCTACATCATAAATAATTTAGCTGCTGTTAGCTTAAATTACACGTCTTTTTGGTCCCGACATTCTGAGTTCTGGCAAACATGTTTTGCTGAAGTATTTACGGCTCGGGATCTAGTATCTTGGGTCTGGAGTTCAAATCAACTTCCTGGAACTGTCTTTCTCCACAGTTTGAATTGGTTCCATATCTTTCGGTATGTGATACGTAAATTACACATGTTCCCTCATCCTCCCTTTTTTCAAACCAATTATTCTTTATCCTGGAAATCAACCTCAATCGCGTTATTTTCCTTGTCTTCAGTCATCCTCAATGCTTCCTTACACTGTTGCGCTTGATTTTTGGGTGACTTTTGCTAACGAAAGGAGTTTACTTCACTAAATGTTTGCTTACTCTGCAGATGCGCATGCTTGTTTGTTGACTTCGAATGGCAGGCAGATTGCGTGTAACGTCCATGCTTCTAGTTTTTTATTTTCTAAAAATGGCTGTTTTTAGTAAAATATAAAAACTAGCCCACTAAGCTGTATCACTCAACTGAAATTTTGAAAACAAAAATGCCTTATTTCATACATTTATTAATTTAGCATGGTTTGCATGATATAGCTAAATCCATATCATGGCACAATGTCATACCAGTATTCACGTTCATACCGGTATACCCCTAGGTAGTGTGTACCTTGAAATAATTGTATCAATTTTAGAATAAGGCTGTAAACGTAACAAAATGTGGAAAAGGGGAAGGGGTCTGAATACTTTCCGAATGCACTCTATGTGATCGTACGCATCAAAGGGTTAAAAGCATGGGAACCTGTTATTAACATTCCGGTCATTTTTTTTCAATCCCACAAAAATCTCAACAAAGCGTCAAAACAAAGCCCTCATTCTGTCACTCAGACCACTTATTCCAGTGTCTGCCTGCCGGCTGGAAATCTTTGCCAGTGTAGGCTACCTGCCCCTCCCTCTCCAAAGCATAGGTTACTGTAGCATACTGATGACGTTACAAGCGTAATTCAGAAATTAGGGAGAAAGATTTTTAATTATAGAAGAATGGATAATCTTTTTCAATGCTAGTTAAGGATCATATTATTATCACGTTAGTTATCACGTTTCCCATTGGATTTATTAACTACAAAAAGGTAAGACAGGTTTTCAATTCTAGTGCAGCTCTGCACACACAAGCTTGTTAGCTAGGTAGTAACGTTAGCTCTGGTCCAATGTTAAACCAACTCTCAGAAATTCAAGACATTCAAAGTTCTTCCATAGAAGCCACTCTTCCGTAGGCATAATTCAGAAAATGCATGTCATAACAAGATGCCCAGTGCGTGAAGCCAAGCATCCTTCTCCACTTGCAAAATTTCAGTCGTATCTCACGCTTTACACTTATCTGTCCATAGTGACTGGCAGCACAGTGTGTGTTTGTCTTTCATTATGATTAAACCATGCCGTTATGGCAAAAATAGCTTACCTTCTCCATAGCAAGCTGCTCTATCCGCACTGACTGGTGAAGGAATTTAAATGTAAAAATGTAAAATGTAAATGCTTTTTGGTCTTGTAAATGTAAAAAAATAATAATAATAAATACGATTTTTAAATAGGAAATGAAAGGAACGATATAAACCGGTACTTTAAGGGGGTTCGAACCGGTTCAGAAATGTATTTTGCTGTTCAGAAGGGAACAGAAAACATAATGGTTCTGTTTAGAACTAAACAATTGGAAAATTATTTTGGTTCCAACCCCTGATTTCTATGGAACTATAGAACTGCTGAAACCATTCAAATATACTGCAATTGGTTTAGTGAAACAAAGGGATACATTGCAGCACACACCAGGAATAACAGACTATATATGTGTGCATTCGTCAGTGTCACAATATAATAAAACATCATACTGCAGCACCACACAGAAATGTTGTGTCAGTTCCTCACCTGTCAGGTGGAAAAGATGAAGACCAGGGCAGCCCCAGCAGCAGTCAGGCCCCAGGTGAACAGAGTCCCCAGCAGGGCCTGGGTCACAGGACTGTAGCCTGGAAGCATGGTGCCAATCCTGGGGACAGAGAGATACACACAGAGGGGTGAGGAGAGAAGAGCAGCACAGGTTACTTTTAGGTTGTGTTTATGACTCAGAGTGTAAGGTACATTGTAAGACAATCCCAGTAATATGAATGCTTCAAATAACTCAGATCTATGTAGGACAAAGGGGTGTGTGCCAAATCTTCTTGGATCAGGAGCTTGACAGTATGGCATGTTTGCGAATTACTGTCCAACCTACAAGTTTCTGGCTAAATAAACTTGCTTGGCATGCAAGAAGGGACAATTAGCTATTGCCTTTCATTGAATTGTTCCATCTTTCTTTGTGTCCAAAATAGCTGTCTCTACTGACATGCTGTCTCTGAAATCAATGTGCTTTGCTAGTTAGCTAGCTAGCAAAGTTTCAGAAATGTCAATGAGGAACGTGATTAAATATTTAGTATGAGCATTCCCATGTAGCTATTTTACATATAGCAAGCTAGCTAGTATTGTCCAATGAGTTAGAATATGTGCTGTATACTGTAAGTTCACAGTCAAACAACACCAAGCCAATGTCTGTTTCGATGATGCTGAGACAACTTTGCTTTTGTCCGCTGGTCTTGTTGGAACGTAACACGTGCTTTACGGCATTACGAAGATACATGCGCTATCCGGGTCCAGAATAATATATTCTAATTTGGTTTTAAGTAATTGAAAAAGGTAAATTACTTACTGTCACTCCTGCACCGAAAGTCTAATCTATTTACTTCCTACTTCCCTGTACGCGTGTCTGTAACAGGTTGAGCACCGCCCCTTGCAAGATGCCATTGGCTAGTCCAGGTTGGAGGCGTTAATTGAAATGTGATAGGACAATGAGCCTTCATTCACAAAGGCACAGACCGCATTCACTAACGTTTGACTAGGCCTTCTTGAATTTAGATATGTAGCTGTCAAGTAAAAAAAAATGTATGTGGACAATTCAAACTGAACATATACTACAAGGGTGTAACTGCGCCCGCAATTTGGAGTGTTCCTACATGTGGGTATCCATCTGTGGAGGCTGGTGGGAGGAGCTATAGGAAAACGGGCTCATTGTAATGGCTGGAATGATAAAATAGTGATATGAAAATAATGATAAAATGTAGTTTCTATATGTTTGATACCGTTCAATGAATTCCATTCCAGACATTACGATGAGCACGTCCTCCTATAGCTCCTCCCAAAGCCTCCTCTGGTCCCTAAATATACATTTTTTAAATTTTATTTAACCTTTATTTAACCAGGCAGGCTAGTTGAGAACAAGTTCTCATTTACAACTGCGACCTGGCCAAGATAAAGCATAGCAGTGTGAGCAAACAACAACAGAGTTACACTTGGAGTGAACAATAAACAAGAACCACTGAGGTAGGGTTACCCCTAGTTAACACAGCCACAAAGTCAAAATGGGCTATATCAGACACGAGACGTATGTGGCAGGGTCTACAGGAAATCATGGGCTACAAAAAAAAAACAGCCACGTCATGGAAACCGACGTCACGCTTCGAGTCAAACTTAACACCTTCTTTGCCCGCTTTGAGGATAATACAGTGCCACCGTCACGGATCGCAAAAAGACTTTGCACCCACCCTCCCCTTCTCAGTGGCTGACATGGGTAAAACGTTCAAATTTGTTATCCCTCGTAAGCCGCTGGCCCAGACGGCATCCCTATCCGCATCCTCAGAGCATGCGCATACCAGTTGGCTTGTGTGTTTACAGTGTCACGAACCGGCTCAAAGCCCGTAACAAAAGGAGACAACGTGGAGATAAGGAGTAACAAAATATATTTATTAACTAAAGCAACTAAGGAAAATATACAATGATGTGTGTAATCAGTAATCAGTAGCGTAAGTGAGTGTTTTGCATGCATGAATGTGATAATGCAGGGTGTTGAAAGGTGCCAAAGCAAACAAACAAAAAGTCAACAAGAACCACAACACAATCTACAAATGTCTGCATGGAGAGAGTCTCCTCCATGAATGGGGAAGGGGTGTATTTATCCTGGGAAACACCTGGGCCCAGGTGTTTCCCATGTAGCTGACGACCCTCTCAACTCCGCCCACCGGCATCCTAATAAGGAAACAAGAACAAAGACAAAATACGGCAGACAGAGTGGGAGGGTCGTCACATTCCCCCCCATAAAACCGGGGACCAACAAGGACCCCGGAACAACATACCAGCCCCTGCAGTCCCAAATTGGTGAGGGGTTATGTGTTCACACTTACAATTTGCCCCAGCCAACCTCCTCCCCAAACCTCAGCAACCTTTGCACAGGAAGCAACATTTAAGAGGAACGAAGAAAACAAGACCAGGAGGGAGCAGACAGGACAGAGAGAACATGACAATAGGAAGCAATGGTCAGTCCCGTAAACATTTAGGAGCAGGGTGCATTACGCAGACCGAAACTCATAACCGAATATGAGTACAGACCAAAGGGTGTAATAAAGGCAGAGATTTCACGTGCCCTAGTCGTCAGTGGCACCTGCCAATAGCCTTTTAACAGGTCAAATTTGCTCACAAACTTAGCTGCACCGACTTGATCAACACAGTCCTCCATCCTAGGAAGAGGAAATGAATCTGGCTTTGTGACACTGTTTACCTTATGGACGTACAAAATCGGTTTGTTCCATCCGGTTTACTGACCAAGATACAGGGAGAAGCCCAACTGGAGAAAGAAGGCTCTGCTATCTTACTCTCCAGCATGTACTTGACCTCAGCATCCAGACAACGTAGTTTCTCTGAAGAAACTCTATAGAACCGCTGACGAATGGGGTCAGCATCTCCAATGTCAATATCATGTTCCATTAAGTTTGTACGTGTAGGTGTATCAGAAAACAAACCTGGAAATCTCTGAATCAGACCAACCATCTCTTTCCGCCCATCAACAGGTAGGTGAGTGAGAAGACTGTCTAAGATCTCCAGTGTTTCTGAATTTTTCAATCTACCCTGCAATATACAATCGTCAGGACCAGGAACATCTTCCTCCTCATGCACAGATCTAGCACGACAAGAACCCAAGGAAACAACGGTATCAGCCAAAAGAACAGGTTTAGCGTCCTCTGCAGAATCCCACTGTTCAGTCTCAGAGGAACGTGCATAATAGGGTTTTAACAGATTTACATGGCACAGCTGGTGTGCTTTCCTTCGTTCTGGAGTGGCCACTAGATAATTTTGCTCAGTGTACTGGCGCAACACTGTATATGGACCTTGAAACTTGGCTTGAAAAGGAGAACCAACAATTGGCAACAGAGCAAGAACCTGGTCACCCGGACTAAATTGACGAGGCTCAGCTCGGCGATCAAATATGCCCTTCATCCTCTCCTGTGAAGATGATAACTTCTCTTTAGCCATTTCACCAGCGGCATACAGCCGTCTCCGGAAATCACACACATACGATAACAGGGACTGAGGAGGCTCGGGAGACTTCCAGTCATCCTGGAGAACAGATAAAAGTCCACGCACCCTATGTCCAAACACAAGGTCATTTGGACTGAAACCCGTGCTCTCCTGTGAAACCTCCCTAGCGGCTAACAGTAACCAAGGCAACCCCTCCTCCCAATCCTTATCCATCTTAGTACAATAAGCTCTCAATAAAGACTTTAGAGTTTGATGGAAGCGTTCCAGTGCTCCTTGACTTTGCGCGTGATAGGCGCTAGACAAATTGTGTTTAATATGGAGCTGTTGAAGAACCTGACTAAACAGATTAGAGGTGAAATTCGATCCTTGATCACTCTGAATGACCTTAGGGATTCCAAACAATGAGAGAAACTGAGTCAAAGCTTTTAACACAGATTTAGTTGTGATAGATCGGAGAGGATAGGCAGCAGGAAACCTAGTGGTCTGACACATCACAGTGAACAGGTAACTGCTACCCTTTTTAGAACGAGGCAGGGGACCCACACAGTCAATAATCAGATACTCAAAAGGTTGGCTGAGTACAGGAATAGGAAACAATGGTACCGGTTTAATAGCTTGATTAGGCTTACCAGTTAATTGACAGGTGTGACAAGTTTTTATAAAATCAGAAACATCCCTCTTTAATCTAGGCCAAAAGAAATGTCTTAAAATGCGATTGTAGGTTTTCCTCACCCCCATATGTCCAGCAACGTCGCTGTGGGAAGTTTCCAACACCAAGTCACGAAGCTTAACTGGTACAACAACCTGACTAATTGCCTCCCCCAGAAAACAACTATCATGAGACACCCACTTTCTCATCAGGACATCCTCTTGGAGAAAATAGCCATGGGCGACATCTCCCAACTGTTCTACAGGCACAATTTGGTCACGCAACTCTTCTAACGTGGGGTCATCCCGTTGCGCATTAATTAAATCTGAGCGGGTTACAGATAACGGAATAACAGGGAAAACAGTGGCATACTTCTTTGTATTATTATCATTAGTCGGCGCAGTGACCAATTCGCCACGGCTCATAGAACGTGTCACTGCACACGCAGAGAACACCTCTGGGAAACTCTGTACACTCTCATCAGGAATCCCAACAAATGACGGCTTAGTGGAAACCACTAGAGATGGAAACACGGCAGGCCATACACGCTCACCAGCCAAGTTATTCCCAAGGATAACGTCGATACCCTCAATAGGCAGCGAAGGCCGCACTCCCACAACAACTTCACCTTTCACCAGTCCACAATCCAGCATCAGTTTATGCAATGGAACTGACAGAGTGTTCAAACCTATTCCCCTAATTAGAACACTATTCCCCGAATCAGTCTTAGCAGAAAAGGGTAACACAGATTCCAACACAAATGATTCAGAGGCACCTGTGTCTCTCAGGATCTTCACTGGCACTAGGTCTTTACTTCCTAACATAGACACAAAACCTTTCGTAATAAAAGGTAAATAGTCTGGATCAATATGGACTTTCACCTTCTCCTGGGCCTGAGGAAATGAGTCATGAGTGAACTGATGTGGAACAGGTGCAGCTAACGCGGTAGGTTTGGATTTAGCGTAAGCAGCCTTTGACCTGAGAAGTGGACATTCGTTTTTCCAATGACCTGAACCTTTACAGTAGTGACACTCCTGCCCAAAGTCAGCTTTACCATGGGAGTCAGGCTCAACCTTAGTTGAATAGAACTCTGCCCGTGAACCAAAGTATCTCGGTGAGCGAAGCCCAAATCTATCCGAACGCCCCCACTCTTTCCGAATACGAGGCTCTGCAAAGACACTTTTGTGAGTCAACACATACTCGTCCGCCAAAACCGCAGCTTCAGCGACATTCTTTACTTTCTGTTCGTTAATATACGTGGCAATACGATCAGGAATTGTGTCCTTAAATTGTTCTAACATAATCAGATCACACAGCCCTTGGAAAGTCACAACTGCAGAGGCGGAACACCAGCGATTAAACTGTAAAGATAATTGTCGCGCAAATTCAACATGAGATTGCTTATCATCCCTTTTTAATGTTCTAAATCGTTGGCGGTAAGCCTCAGGGACCAATTCATAAATCTGTAACACAGCTGTTTTAACTTTATCATAATTGGCACTGTCGTGTACACTAAGAGCTGAATATGCTTCCTGCGCTTTACCAGTCAGCACACACTGCAACATTAAAGTGCGGTCAGAATCAGGCCAACTCCTAGCGTCAGCAACACGCTCAAACAACGAAAAGAATGTCTCGGGATCCCTTTCATTAAACTGAGGCAATAACCGTAAGTTCCCAACAATATCAAATGTCTCTGGGGCACGACCAAAAGAGGAACTACCCCTAGGTAAATCTGGATCACCTTCCCAAAACAAACTCTCCCCTGAGATCTTTCCTTCCCTAACCAACTCTATACGTTCTTGTTGCAACTTGATTTTAGCACGCTCCATATCTTGTTTAAATGCCAATTCCTTTTCATACTTTACACGATCATGCTCTAGCTTCTCACGATCATGCTCTAGCTTCTCACGATCATGCTCTAGCTTCTCACGATTACTTTGCCGATCATGCTCTAGCTGTAACAAAAGCAGTTCTTTCTGCTGTTCAAAAAGAAGACTACTTGGACTAACCGATGGAATGGCCATTGTAACGTTATGGGGAGACGACAAACTCTCAGTAGAGGCTGGCTCAGTGGTAACTTCAAGAATACCACTCTCCATCAGATTGGCCTTCAATATCAACCTAATAGAATTCTTTAGACGTTTATCACTAATCTCAACGTTGTAGTGTTCAGCGACCTTCAACAGCTGTTCTTTAGTACCTAAATCTAACAATTTCTCCGATGGAAAGCGAATGAATTCATCTATATAAGATGCCATAGTTACAACAACAAAACAAAACAAAAAAAAAAAAATCTCGCTCTTCCCCTCTGCTGAGCACACCAGACCATAACCCGAGAATTGACAATCACCCTGAGCACCACAGAAGAGAGATGAGATACGGAGCTTCCCCAAAACCTACAATAACTCAACCCTAGTCTTCGTGCAGATTTGCAGTGGGAATTTACGCACTGTAGCCCGCTGGCAAGGAAAAACTCCCCAGCATGCTGGTAAATTCCACCAAGCCACGGATGTGCCCCCGAGACAACTGCTCAGTCCACAGACACCACACAAAAATAACAAACATTAACCATGCCCAACATATTCCAAAAATGAAACATGTCGCTAAGCCTATTATGGGAAAATAGCTATAGCTCCAGGTAGCAAGTTCCACTACCCTACCCAAATCTCCCACTGAGGTACACAGCCGATTACTCGCCTCAGGCTGATGTCCCAAAAGAAAGTAGAACAAACGTTTCCAGGCTAGGCAGGGCCTGGAAACTAACCATTATACTTATACTCTCTCCAATGCAGCACACAACCCAACCAAAGGCAACCAATACTGGGCCTATTAAACTCAAACACAATATACAAACAAACACGTACTTCCACGGTCTCCCAAACCAACAGTTCAAATATCCCGGACGAGCCCCCACTTGTCACGAACCGGCTCAAAGCCCGTAACAAAGGGAGACAACGTGGAGATAAGGAGTAACAAAATATATTTATTAACTAAAGCAACTAAGGAAAATATACAATGATGTGTGTAATCAGTAGCGTAAGTGAGTGTTTTGCATGCATGAATGAATGTGATAATGCAGGGTGTTGAAAGGTGCCAAAGCAAACAAACAAAAAGTCAACAAGAACCACAACACAATCTACAAATGTCTGCATGGAGAGAGTCTCCTCCATGAATGGGGAAGGGGTGTATTTATCCTGGGAAACACCTGGGCCCAGGTGTTTCCCATGTAGCTGACGACCCTCTCAACTCCGCCCACCGGCATCCTAATAAGGAAACAAGAACAAAGACAAAATACGGCAGACAGAGTGGGAGGGTCGTCACAACAGACATATTTAATCCCTCCCTATCCCAGTCTGTTGTCCACACATGCTTCAAGATGGCTACCATTGTTCCTGTACCCAAGAAGGCAAAGAAAACTGAACTAAATGAATACCGCCCCATAGCACACACTTCTGTCATCATAAAGTGCTTTGAGAGGCTAGTCAAGGATCATATCACTTCCACCTTACCGGCCACCCTAGACCCACTTCAGTTTCATACCGCCCCAACAGGTCCACAGATGAAGCAATCGCCATCACACTGCACACTGCCCTATCCCATCTGGACAAAAATAATACCTATGTAAGAATGCTGTTCATTGACTACAACTCAGCATTCAACACCATAGTACGCTCCAAGCTAATCATCAAGCTGGAGGCCCTGGGTCTCAACCCCTCTTTGTGCAACTGGGTCCTGGACTTTCTGACGGGCCGCCCGCAGGTGGTGAAGGTAGGAAACAACATCTCCACTTTGCTGACACTGGGGCCCCACAAGGCTGTGTGCTCAGCCCTCTCCTGTCCTCCCTGTTCACCCACGACTGCGTAGCCATGCTCTCCTCCAACTCAATCATCAAGTTTGCAGATGACACAACAGTAGTGGGCTTGATCACCAACAACGACGAGACAGCCTACAGGGAGGAGGTGTGGGCACTCGGAGTGTGGTGTCAGGAAAACAACCTCTCACTCAATGTCAACAAAACAAAGGAGATGATCGTGGACTTCAGGAAACAACAGAGGGAGCACCCCTCTATCCACATTGAAGGGACAACAGTGTAGAAGGTGGAAAGTTTTAAGTTCCTCGGCGTAAACATCACAGACAAACTGAAATGGTCCACCCACACAGACAGCGTGGTGAAGAAGGCGCAACAGCGCCACTTCAATCTCAGGAGGCTGAAGATATTTGGTCTGTCACCCAAAACCCTGACAAACTTTTACAGATGCACAATCAAGAGCATCCTGTCGGCTGTATCACAGCTATCACAGCACAGCTACGGCAACTGCACCGCCTTCAACCACAAGGGTGGTGGGTCTGCACAACGCATCACCAGGGGCAAACTACCTGCCCTCTATGACACCTACAGTACCCGGTATCACAGGATGGCAAAAAAGATCACTAAGGACAACAACCACCGAGCCACTGCATGTTCACACCACTATCATCCAGAAGGCGAGGTCAGTAAAGGTGCATCAAAGCTGGGACTGAGAGATTGAAAAAAAGCTTCTATCTCAATGCCATCAGACTGTTAAATAGCAATCACTAACTCATTGAGGCTGCTGCCTACAATGAGACCCAATCACTGGACACTTTAATAAATGGATCACTCGTCACTTTAAACAATGCCACTTTAAATAATGCCAATGACCAATAAAATTTGATTTCTCATAAAAAAACGAATGAAAACAAAAATGTGCTTTTTGGTCTTGTAGAAGTAGGCAGGTTTATGACTTTGTGGCTGTGGTAACTAGTAACGACCCTGAAGGAGGAACTCCTCTTTATACTTGGTCCATTTTTAAACAACCTCCCCATAAGAAAATGTTGCCACTATTTTAACGTAATTTCCTGTACTGAAGATGAAATGCAACTTTAGGTTCCACCTCTGAAGAGGTTTGCACTAGTTACCACAGCCACAAAGTTAAATAGTCTATATCGTAAAAATGTATGCAAACAAAAATGACCTTTTTGGCTTTAATTTAAGGTTCGGTCTAGGCATAATGATAATAGTGTGGTTAAGGTGATGGTTAATGTTAAGGTTAGGTTTCAAATCTGATTTTAATTGTAGAAATTGGCGTATCTGTAGTTATTAGTGATGACCCTTCAAGATTAGCTAGCATGCTAACCTTATCTATCTATTTAGCTAGCTATTCATCTATCTAGCTAGCTAACTTGCTAGCCTTATCTAGCTAATTATCTGTTGTTGCTGGGTTGCTAGCTAAATAGGACTCCGGTACACAGAAGGTAGGAGGCGGGGGTGACACCGGCAGCTAGCTAGGACACCAGAGGGCAGTGTCCTTTTGCTCCCGCCTGTCGGGCACTGCTTTCCAGCAGTTCTGTTAACGAAGGCGAGGGCAGGTGTTCGTAATGCGGGAGCAAAGGAGACTGTGTGCTAGCTAGCTAAGACTCCGGTATACAGAACCCTTTTCCCCTGCACAACAGGCACTGCTTTCCCGCAGTTCTTATTATATAATTGTGTTCGTGGGAAGTTAACTTTGTTTGATGGCACATAGCCTGAAGCTTCAGTTTGTTTTGTATTGTTTATTCTTTTGTCGGCATCATTTTGAGTTAATAAAGAGAAAATGTACGCTCACAACGCTACACATTGGTCCAGTTCCTTCATTTCCTACAACAGCAAAAAATATGGTGTACTGCTCCTAATGGGGAGCGCCAATATGGCCAACCGGTGGGTGAATTTTGGCCCATTCCTCCTGACAGAGCTGGTGTAACTGAGTCACGTTTGAGGGCTTCCTTGCTCACACACACTTATTCAGTTCTACCCAAAAATCTTATATAGGACTGAGGTCAGAGTTTTGTGATGGCCACTCCAATACCTTGACTTTGTTGTCCATAAGCCATTTTGCCACAATTTTGGAAGTATGCTTGGGGTCATTGTCCATTTGGAAGGCCCATTCGCGACCAAGCTTTAACTTACTGACTTATGCCTTGAGATTCAATATATCCACATAATTTTCCTGCTTTATAATGCCATCTATTTTATGAAGTGCACCAGCCCCTCCTGCAGCAAAGCACCCCCACAACATGATGCTGCCACCCCCGTGCTTCACGGTTGGGATAGTGTTCTTTCAGCTTGCAAGCCACCCCCTTTTTCCTCCAAACATAACAATGGACAATATGGCGAAACAGTTCTATATTTGTTTCATCAGACCAGAGGACATTTCTCCAAAAAGTATGATCTTTGTCCCCATGTGCAATTGCAAACCATAGTCTGGTTTTTTATGGTAGTTTTGGAGTAGTCGCTTATTCCTTGCTGAGCGGCTTTTCAGGTTATGTCGATATAGGACATGTTTTACTGTGGATATAGATACTTTTGTACCTGTTGCCTCCAGCATCTTCACAAGTTCCTTTGCTGTTGTTCTGGGATTGATTTGCACTTTTCGCACCAAAGTACATTCATCTCTAGGAGACAGAACGCGTCTCCATCCTGCGGGGTCCCATGATGTTTATACTTGTGTACTATTGTTTGTACAGATGAACGTGGTAACTTCAGGCATTTAGAATTTGGTCTTGGCTGATTTCTTTTGATTTTCCCATGATGTCAAGCAAAGAGGCACTGAATTTGAAGGGTGGCCTTAAAATACATCCACAGGTACACCTCCAATTGACTCAAATGATGTCAATTAGCCTATCAGAGGCTTCTAAAGCCATGACATAATTTTCTGGAATTTTCCAAGCTGTTTAAAGGAACAGTTAACTTAGTTTATGTAAACTTCTGACCAACTAGAATTGTGATTCAGTGAATTAGATGGGAAATAATCTGTCTTTAAACAATTGTTGGAAAAAATGTTTTATGCACAAAGTAGATGTCCTAACCGACTTGCCAAAACTATAGACATTTGTGGAGTGGTTGAAAAACAAGTTTTAATGACTCCAACCTAAGTGTATGTAAACTTCCGACTTCAACTGTATATGTGAGTGAGTTCTTCTAGAGGTGTGAATAATGGATGGTTCAGGGTTTTTAAGCTAGTGAGTTTTCATTACTTTTTAGAGAAATATCATAATCAAGGTGCCATTATCCAGTTAACCAACTTGAATTAGTTTGTATTCAGTTGGTTCCATTCAAGAAGTAGCCCTGAATGGTCAGGCTGTGTGGGTCACACAACCCTATATTCCGTTCTGTGGAATCTTCCGATAAAACACAAGAAAGAGGATGGAGGGAAGCTTAGCTTTTTAGTCTACCAGCTAAAAGCATTAAAGGGATTGTTCACCCAAATGACAAAATTACATATTGGTTTCCTTACCCTGTTAGTAGGCTATGGACAAGGTTTGACACCAATCCATGCTTTGGTTTTATTTCCCTGGTACTGTCTAATATTGGGACCATGGCTTGAATGGAATTTAGTCATGGTACCAATATTAGCATTTTTCATGCATCATGTTAAATCATCTATAAGTGACTTTGTTGAGCTTCACAATCAATTTGAGATACTTTTGGATGATTTGGACATAATGCATGAAAAATGCTAATAACGGTACCTGTGCTTGGATTTGATTAGTGCCACAAATTCTAAAACGTTAACATTTGGAAACAATGCCAAGGAAATAAAACCAAAGTATGGATTGCTGTTATACCTTGTCCATAGACTGCTTACAAGGTAAAGAAACCAATGTGTAATTTAGTAATTTAGGTGAACTATCCCTTTAAATAGTGTGTGTGTGTGTGCTGTCGAAATTGCTTCACAGCTCTGCTTAAGTGGTCCATGCTGTGTTTTGATAAAGATAGGAGGCGATGTAAACGTAGTGGCACTCAGGAATGTTCTTTCCACACAGACCCGGTGGGAATTTTTTGAATTTCTTTCCAGTTTGGATCTCATTAACGTGTTGGCCAGTAAATCCTAATGGATCTTTAGAATTCCCCTGACCTCGAACCCCTGAAGCAGTCGTCCATCATAGATATGACTTCACAGCTCAGCACCTGCCGTAAAAGAGAGCAGAGGACACACTTGGATGCCCACTAAGACATACTTGTTGGTTATTTATTTACAAATGGTACATCAATTTCCTTCGATATAATACAGGAAGACATTTACTACTCTGCGGATTAAAGACATTCCACAGGCACACCTGTTAATCAAAATGCATTCCAGGTGACTACTGTCACGTTGTATACTGGAAAAGTCCACTGAGAGGTGAGACCAGGGTTGTTGTAGAGCCGGCAAGGGAAGGAGCTTTCCATAAGGGAGGTGTCTGGGTGTCTTAGACTGGGCACAGATGGAGCAGGAAGAGACGTCCCTAGCCAAGGTGGGCTACCAGTACCTTTCAGTCAGGCAAGCGATGGTACGGCCTTACCCATAATGACCCGACACAGGCGCCGTGTGCGCCCAGGTAAGGAGGCGGTCCCGCACACCCGTGGGCATGTAGGCGTGGTTCTCCGGGCACTGTGCATGTGCGGGTTCTGTATGCAGGGCCTGCTGTATGTCAGCGTCCACGTCCCACACCGTTGGCACGATGATACAGAACGGAGGGATGATGGGGGTCTCCTCTTCCTGCCTCTCCTCTGCATCATAGAGGTGAGACAGGGCGTCCGCCCTCACGTTCTTTGAGCCTGGCCTATAAGAAAGTGTGAATTGGAAAAACATTTTATTTTCGTGTCCAACAGTCTTCCCAGCACAGACCTGACCAACGAGACATGTTGTGTGAGGTCAGCAGAATAGACCAAAATGTTGTCTATATAAACCACAACGCCCTGTCCTAGCATTTCCCAAAACACTTCGTTAATAAAGGCCTGGAAGACTGAAGGCGCATTAGACAGGCCAAAGGGCATTACGAGATACTCATAATGCCCCGTGGTCATGGAAAGGCCGTCGCCTGCACGAATGCACACCAGATTGTAGGCGCTCCTCAAGTCCAGTTTGTGAAGTACTGCGCCCCATGCATTTGTTTGAAGATGGTTGGGATGAGGGGTAAAGGATAGCTGAACTTAACAGTGGCTTTATTCAGTGTTCGATAATCAATGCAGGGGTGCAGTCTCCCATCTTTCTTCTTAACACAAATGAAGCTAGAGGAGGCTGGTGACGTAGAGGGGCAGATAAAACCCTGCTGGAGGCTCTCTTGTATGTAGGTCTCCATGACCTCATTCTCCACATAGGAGAGGGGGTAGATGTATACAGTGCCTTGCGAA
This sequence comes from Oncorhynchus mykiss, assembly GCF_013265735.2. NCBI lineage: Eukaryota > Metazoa > Chordata > Actinopteri > Salmoniformes > Salmonidae > Oncorhynchus > Oncorhynchus mykiss. Next base: position 15,589,128 of record NC_048584.1, read on the forward strand.
AGTATTCGGCCCCCTTGAACTTTGCGACCTTTTGCCACATTTCAGGCTTCAAACATAAAGATATAAAACTGTATTTTTTTGTGACGAATCAACAACAAGTGGGACACAATCATGAAGTGGAACGACATTTATTGGATATTTCAAACTTTTTTAACAAATCAAAAACTGAAAAATTGGGCGTGCAAAATTATTCAGCCCCCTTAAGTTAATACTTTGTAGCGCCACCTTTTGCGGATGGTGTGTTCAGTGTGATGAGCTGTGTTGCTTTTACGCCAAACATAACGTTTTGCATTGTTGCCAAAAAGTTCAATTTTGGTTTCATCTGACCAGAGCACCTTCTTCCACATGTTTGGTGTGTCTCCCAGGTGGCTTGTGGCAAACTTTAAACAACACTTTTTATGGATATCTTTAAGAAATGGCTTTCTTCTTGCCACTCTTCTATAAAGGCCAGATTTGTGCAATATACGACTGATTGTTGTCCTATGGACAGAGTCTCCCACCTCAGCTGTAGATCTCTGCAGTTCATCCAGAGTGATCATGGGCCTCTTGGCTGCATCTCTGATCAGTCTTCTCCTTGTATGAGCTGAAAGTTTAGAGGGACGGCCAGGTCTTGGTAGATTTGCAGTGGTCTGATACGCCTTCCATTTCAATATTATCGCTTGCACAGTGCTCCTTGGGATGTTTAAAGCTTGGTAAATCTTTTTGTATCCAAATCCGGCTTTAAACTTCTTCACAACAGTATCTCGGACCTGCCTGGCGTGTTCCTTGTTCTTCATGATGCTCTCTGCGCTTTTAACGGACCTCTGAGACTATCACAGTGCAGGTGCATTTATACGGAGACTTGATTACACACAGGTGGATTGTATTTATCATCATTAGTAATTTAGGTCAACATTGGATCATTCAGAGATCCTCACTGAACTTCTGGAGAGAGTTTGCTGCACTGAAAGTAAAGGGGGCTGAATAATTTTGCACGCCAAATTTTTCAGTTTTTGATTTGTTAAAAAAGTTTGAAATATCCAATAAATGTCGTTCCACTTCATGATTGTGTCCCACTTGTTGTTAATTCTTCACAAAAAAATACAGTTTTATATCTTTATGTTTGAAGCCTGAAATGTGGCAAAAGGTCACAAAGTTCAAGGGGGGCGAATACCTTCGCAAGGCACTGTACTTATCGGTGTGCAAAGTTTTAGACTAATCCAATGAACCATTGCATATCTGTTCAAAATTTTGTATCAAGACGGCCCAAATGTGCCTAATTGGTTTATAAATAATAATTGTGAACTCTCCTCAAACAATAGCATGGTATTCTTTCACTGTAATAGCTACTGGAAATTGGACAATGCAGTTAGCTTAACAAGAATTTAAGCTTTCTGCACATATCAGATATGTCTATGCTTGAAAACATGGAGATTGATACTCACTATTTTTTACACTATTTAGTTGATATTAAAACATTTTAAGGACGGGAGATTTTCAGGATAAAAAGTAAATGGAATGGAGCTAAGCACAGGCAAAATCCTAGAGGTAAACCTGGTTCAGTGTGCTTTCCACCAGACACTTGGAGATTAATTTACAGCAGGACAATAACATAAAACACAAGGCCAAATCTATACTGGAGTTGCTTACCAAGAAGACAGTGAATGTTCCTGAGTGGCAAAGTTACAGTTTTTACTTAAATCTGCTTGAAAATCTTTGGCAAGACCTGAAAATGGTTGGCAAGCCATGATCAACAACCAATTTGACAGAGCCTGAAGAATTTTGAAAAGAACAATGGGCAAATGTTGCGCAATCTAGGTGTGGAAAGCTCTGAGAGACTTACCCAGAAAGACTCACAGCTGTAATCGCTGCCATATGTGCTTCTATAAAGTATGGACTCCGAGGTGTGAATACTTATGTTAATTAGATATTTCTGTATTTCATTTTCAATCCCTTTGCAAATATTTCTAAAAACATGTTTTCACTTTGTCAGTATGGGATATTGTTTGTAGATGGGTGATACAAATAATCAATTTAATACATTTTGAATTCAGAATGTAACACACATGTGGAATAAGTCAAGAGATACTTTCCGAAGGTACTGTATGTTAGCAATTTGATGATTTAATTTGGTAATTTCATGCATAGCCTTAAGATTACAGTAAGGGGAAAATAATTGCCCAAATCACATGATTAGGTGATTTATTTACAATTTAAGGAGTGTGGTTTGAGCTACTGTGGCCGCCATCTTAGATATTCTATATTTTCTGCAGATTTGGCACTGGTGTTACCATCACTGGTGTAACAGTTCCTGCTGGTTTTAATGAAGTAGTCGGAAGATTAGTCACTGGTGTTACTTGTCACTGGTGTTACTGTCACTGGTGTTATTATAGAAAAATGTGTTATGGTGGAAGTAAATTATTACTAAACAAAAACGAACTAATTGTATCATAATGCTTTTCTGTCTTTTTTGATAAATGTGAATTAAATAGTCAAGTTACATTATGGAAAGCCTGAATTTGTCACGCCCTGATCTGTTTCACCTGTCCCTGTGATTTTCTCCACCCCCTACAGGTGTCGCTTATTTTCCCCCGTGTATTTATCCCAGTGTTTCCTGTCTCTCTGTGCCAGTTCGTCTTGTATGTTCCAAGTCAACCAGCGGGTTTCCCGTTCGCCTGCTTTTTGCTATTATGCTTTTTCTAGTCCTCCTGGTTTTGACCCTTGCCTGTTCCTGGACTCTGTACCCGCCTGCCTGACCATTCTGCCTGCCTTGACCATGAGCCTGTCTGCCACTCTGTGCCTCTTGGACTCTGATCTGGTTTTGATGTTTTGCCTGTTCACGGCCATTCTCTTGCCTACTCCTTTTGGATTAATAAATATTGCAAGACTCCAACCATCTGCACTCTGTGTCTCGCCTAGTGCCGTGATAAAATTGTCAAATCAAATATACTGTACAGTTGAAGTCGGAAGTTTACATACACTTAGGTTGGAGTCATTAAAACTCGTTTTTCAACCACTCCACAAATGTCTTGTTAACAAACTATAGTTTTGGCAAGTTAGTTAGGACATCTACTTTGTGCATGATACAAGTAATTTTTCCAACAATTGTTTACAGACAGATTATTTCACTTCTAATTCACTGTATCACAATTCCAGTGGGTCAGAAGTTTACATACACTAAGTTGACTGTGCATTTAAACAGCTTGGAAAATGACAAAATTATGTAAGGGCTTTAGAAGCTTCTAATAGGCTAATTGACATCATTTGAGTCAATTGGAGGTGTACCTGTGGATGTATTTCAAGGCCTACCTTCAACCTCAGTGCCTCTTTGCTTGGCATAATGGGAAAATCTAAAGAAATCAGCCTGAACCTCCACAAGTCTGGTTCATCCTTGGGAGCAATTTCCAAACGTCTGAAGGTACCACGAACAATAGTACGAGTATAAACATCATGGGACCACGCAGCCATCATACCGCTTAGGAAGGAAACGTGTTCTGTCTCCTAGAGATTAATTTACTTTGGTGCGAAATCTACAAATCAATCCCAGAACAACAGCAAAGGACCTTGTGAAGATGCTGGAAGCAACAGGTACAAAAGTATCTAGATCCACAGTAAAACATGTTCTATATCGACATAACCTAAAAGGCCGCTCTGCAAGGAAGAAGCCACCACTCCAAAACCGCCATAAAAAAAGCCAGACTATGGTTTGCAACTGCACATGGGGACAAAGATCGTACTTTTTGGAGAAATGTCCTCTGGTCTGATGAAACAAAAATAGAACTGTTTGGCCATGATGACCATCATTATTTCAAATCAAATCCAATCCAAAATCAAATCTAGAATCGGCTTTCTATTTCGCAACAAAGCATCCTTCACTCACGCCGCCAAACTTACCCTATTAAAACTGACTATCCTACCGATCCTCGACTTTGGCGATCTCATCTACAAAATAGCTTCCAATACTCTACTCAGCAAACTGGATGCAGTCTATCACAGTGCCATCTGTTTTGTTACCAAATCACCTTATACCACCCACGACTGCGACCTGTATGCTCTAGTTGGCTGGCCCTCGCTACATATTCGTCGCCAGACCCACTGGCTCCAGGTCATCTATAAGTCTATGCTAGGTAAAGCTCCGCCTTATCTCAGTTCACTGGTCACGATAACAACACCCACCCGTAGCACACGTTCCAGCAGGTATATCTCACTGATCACCCCCAAAGCCAACACCTCATTTGGCCGCCTTTCCTTCCAGTTCTCTGCTGCCAGTGACTGGAACGAATTGCAAAAATTGCTGAAGTTGGAGACTTTTATTTCCCTCACCAACTTTAAACATCAGCTATCTGAGCAGCTAACCGATCGCTGCAGCTGTACATAGTCCATATGTAAATAGCCCATCCAATCTACCTACCTCCTCCCCATACTGTTTGTATTTACTTTTCTGCTCTCTTGCACACCATTATCTCTATTTGCACATCATCATCTGCACATTTATCACTCCAGTGTTAATCTGCTCAATTGTAATTATTCGCTCCTATGGCCTATTTATTGTTTACCTCCTCATGCCTTTTGCACACACTGTATATATACTTTTTTTTATACTGTGTCATTGACTTATTTATTGTGTTATTGGCTTGTTTATTGTTTACTCCATGTGTAACTCTGTGTTGTCTGTGTCACACTGCTTTGCTTTATCTTGGGCAGGTCGCAGTTGCAAATGAGAACTTGTTCTCAACTAGCCTACCTGCTTAAATAAAGGTGAAATATTATAATTTTTTTTATGTTTGGAGGAAAAAGGGGGAGGCTTGCAAGCCGAAGAACACCATCCTAACCGTGAAGCACAGGGGTGGCAGCATCATGTTGTGGGGGTGCTTTGTTGCAGGATTGACTGGTGCACGTCATAAAATAGATGGCATCATGAGAATGGAAAATTATGTGGCTATGTTGAAGCACCATCTCAAGACATCAGTGTTAAAGCTTGATCGCAAATGGGTCTTCCAAATGGACAATGACCCCAAGCATACTTCCAAAGTTGTGGCAAAATGGCTTAAGGACAACAAAGTCAAGGTATTGGAGTGGCCATCACAAAGCCCTGACGTCAGTCCTATAGAACATTTGTGGGCTGACTGAAAAAGTGTGTGTGAGCAAGGAGGCCTACAAACCTGACTCAAGTACACCAGCTCTGTCAGGAGGAATGGGCCAAACTTATTGTGTGAAGCTTGTGGAAGGCTATCCGAAATGTTTGACCCAAGTTAAACAAGTTCAAGTCAATGCTACCGAATACTAATTGAGTGTATGTAAACTTCTGAACCACTGGGAATGTGATGAAGAAATAAAAGCTGAAATGAATCATTCTCTCTAGTATTATTCTGACATTTCACATTCTTAAAATAAAGTGTCAACCCTAATTGACCTAAAACAGGGAATATTTACTGGGATTAAATTTCAGGAATTGTGAAAAACTGAGTTTCGACTTCAACTGTAGGTAACATCAGTGACAAAAGGCAACACAAGCATTTTTTGGTTATTTAATATAGTAAAAATATCCAAATACATTAAGCTGTCATTTATGTTGATTTCTATTGTTAAGAGGTTAATGATTATCTGACTAATATATATTAAATGACAATATAAAGGCAACATGCAATAATTTCAAAGATTTTACTGAGTTACAGTTCATATAAAGAAATCCGTCAATTGAAATAAATGAATTTGGCCCTAATCTATGGATTTCACATGTCTAGGGATACAGGTATGCATCTGTTGGTCACAGACTCCTTTTTTTAAAGTTAGGGGTGTGGATCAGAAAACCAGTCACTATTAGGTGTGACCACCATTTACCTCATGCAGTGTGACACATTTCCTTCGCATAGAGTTGATCAGGCTGTTGATTGTGGCCTGTGGAATGTCCCACTCCTTTTCAATGGCTCTGCGAAGTTGCTGGATATTGGCGGGAACTGGAACACACTGTTGTACACGTCAATCCAGAGCATCCCAAACATGCTCAATGGGTGACATGTCTGGTTAGTATGCAGGCCATGGAAGACCTGGGACATTTTCATCTTCCAGGAATTGTGTATAGATCCTTGCTACATGGGGCTTTGCATTATCATGCTTAAACATGAGGTGATGGAGGGAGAATCACACGACAATGGGCCTCAGGATCTCATTACGGTATCTCTGTGCATTCAAATTGCCATCGATAAAATGCAATTGTGTTTGTTGTCCATAGCTTATTCATGCCCCTATCATAACCCCACCGCCACCATGGGGCACTCTGTTCACAACGTAGACTTCATCAAACCGCTTGCCACAGGACGCCAATTGAAAACGGGATTCATCTTTGAAGAGCTAATTTCTCCAGAGTGCCAGTGGTCGTGGAAGGTAAGCATTTGCCCACTGAAATCGGTTACGACAACGAACTACAGGACGACGAGCATGCAGATAAGCTTCCCTGAGAATGGTTTCTTACAGTTTGTGCAGAAATTATTCGGTTGTGCAAACCCAGTTTCATCAGCTGTCCAGGTGGCTGGTCTCAGACGATCCCGCAGGTGAAGAAGCCGGATGTGGAGGTCCTGGGCTGGCGTGGTTACACGTTATACGGTTGTGAGGCCGGTTGGACATACTGCAAAATTCTCAAAAACAACGTTGGAGGCAGCTTATGGTAGAGAAATGAACATTCCTGCAGTCAGCATGACAATTGCACGCTCCTTCAGAACTGTGACAGTGTGTTGTGTGACAAAATTGCATATGTTGGAGTGGCCTTTTATTGTCCCCATCACAAGGTGCACCTGTGTGATGATCATGCTGTTTAATCAGCTTCTTGATATGCCACACCTGTCAGGTGGATGGATTATCTTGGCAAAGGAGAAATGCTCACTAACAGAGATGTGCACAGAATCTGAGAGAAATACGCTTTTTGTGTGTATGGAACATTTCTGGGATCTTTTATTTCAGCTCATGAAACATGGGACCAACATTTTACATGTTGCGTTTATATTTTTGTTCAATATATATTTTTTAATTGTCTGGTCAAAAAACAAAATTTTCGTAGAAAGACCCATGTAACAGATGTAACGACCCATGTAACAAGGCACAGGTGATGTCCCTGGTGTTTTATCTTAAAGGCCACTTATTGTCATCTGGAAGAATCAAGGTGGCCTGTGGGTTCTGTGTTCGTGAACTTGACTGTATTTGATCTCAAACAAACACCTCTGCACTTTAGTAAGGACATTTCAGATACACTATGTGTCTTGTCCATCATAATAGAATGACAAAGTTATCCGTGAAATCCAATGCCTGAGAAATTCAGAACATTTAGCTTCATGAAACCGAGTGTCTCTAAAGAGGTTACGTCTTTGAAGTCGGCTACTACTCCTCTGGGGAGGTACCTGATCTGGTATCTTGTACCAAGACTACAAAGGCATTTCTCACTTTACAGAGGCCTGTAAAATGCCATGCACTAGGAGTTAATGGGTGTGGGGAATGGAAAGTGAGCATTTAGGAAAATAAATTATTCTCATATACAGGGGATAGTGGATCAGATCGGTAACTATGATGGTACTGAATGTTCCACTCGCCTGAACCACTTTGGCACCTGGATGTGTTGATGATGTGCGGGACGTGTTGATGTGTTTGTTCTGTGCTATGCGGCTCCTGGGTCGGTGGGCTGCCGGGGTATTCCAGCTATGCGTGTCTGAGGGGAAACAGGACAGAGGCAATCATTCATCCTGCCTCCTATCTACCCGCCTGCCATCCCCCCACCCACAATGGGCCACATCCTCTCTCTCTTTCTCTCTGTCACTCTCTCACACACACTCTCTCTCTCTCTCTCGCTGTCTCCGTGATGAATGAACTGCCATGGAACAAAGCCAATCAGAGAGAAAAGTACAAGACAAAGACCAAAAAACAACAACCCTGAAAAACTGACAGGGGCTTCATTCCTGTCAACAGTTCATCCATTAGAGCCAATCTTGAAGGTGGGTGGCCCTAGCTGGGAAGTGGTGGGGTATGTGTGTGGAAGTGTGGGGGTAGTTCAGCTCAGAGTGACCCCACACTGAACTGTAAGGGAAGTATAGGAGAGCAGAGTGGTGGTGTTGGTGAGAGAGAAGGATTGGATGTGTGTGGTGGGGGTGGGGGTGGGGGTGGGGGCGGGTGAAGGGAGGAGAGGAAGAAAAAAAAAGCTGGAGAGCACTTTCTGGAGAAGGTTCAGTTATGAAAACAAAAGTATTGTAACAGATGGGGCCAGCTGCACCTTGGAAACAGCATAAAAGCGGGTCCGGGAGAGCCAAGGGAGCTTATCAGCCTCACAGGAGAGCCAGAGGGACGCTGACTGACGGGGCTCGCGGCGGCAGACACACACTTTAGCACTGCGGGGGGAGATATAAAAGCACTCTCACACACAGCGTCCAGCCGTCTGGCACACTCCACATTTCACTGAAGGGCTCCGTTTGACTTGGGTGTGAGTTTCTCATCACGGAGAATGCTTCCTCCAAAACACCACACGACTCAACTTGAAAGGTTTTAGAGGAAAAAGAGATAGTTGATTTGGACAGCATATGACCACAAACATTCCCTCTCTTTAAAGATTGGATGTTTTTTGGGCTAAGTAGCAGCCAGGTTTTGGGGGTACTTTTGTGATGTGGATATTAATGGTGGACAGGCACTGTCAAGCTGTTCGCAGAGGAAAAGATAGAAAGACAGGAACGTTTTTGAATTCTAACCCACTGTTATTGTGACTATTTTAACACCTTTTAAAAAAAATCGTCTTTCATCTTTTTCACATTCTCCACAACTTATCCAAACCAAGTATTGAAAAACTGAGGTATTGAAGCGAAGATGGACTCCTCATTCACCTCAGAAATGTTTTACAATGCGGGGTCGATCGCAGCCCCCACCGCCAGTTACCTGGACGAGGACATCTATCTGCAGGAGGATCTGGATGTGTTCAGTGTGACCATGGCTGTTCTCTACCTGGTTGTGTGCATCGTAGGGCTGGCCGGGAACACCCTGGTCATCGTGGCCGTCTTAAAGCTGGACAAGATGGCTTCCGCCACCACGGTCTACATCTTTAACCTGGCCTTGGCCGACGCCCTATTCATGGTGGGCCTCCCCTTTATCGCCATCCAGAACTTCCAGAACCACTGGGCCTTTGGGGACCTGGCCTGCAAGCTGGTCATGGTCCTGGATGGCATCAACCAGTTCACCAGCGTCTTCTGCCTGACCGTGATGAGTATTGACCGCTACATGGCGCTGGTCGACCCACTGCGGTTCGCCCGCTGGCGCACGCCTAGGCGGGCCAAGATTGTCAGCGGCTTCCTGTGGCTGTTCTCTCTGCTGCCTGTCCTCCCCATGGCCATTCACTTCTCGGACAGGGACGGCCTGTGCACGGTGGACCCCCACGTGACCTCTGACTCCTGGTGGCTTGCCTTCCTCAGCTATACTTTTGTCCTGGGCTTCGCTCTGCCCTCCCTGGTCATGACTGTCTCCTACACTGCCCTGGTGGTCACCCTGAGGACTCACCGTTGCCAGGCCAGCTCCCCAAGCCAGGAGAGTCATTGCCTAGAGACCCAGGTCACCAAGATGGTGGTGGCAGTGGTGCTGGTGTTCGGCGTGTGCTGGCTGCCTTTCTACACCTTCAACTTCTGCTCTCTCTACCGTATGGACCTGGTGTTGACCTTCGCCAGGGGCTTTGAGTTCGTGGTGCTGCTGTCTTACTCCTGGAGCTGTGCCAACCCCATACTGTACGCCTGCCTCTCCGAATCCTTTGGACGCCACTTCCTCACCCTCCTCTGCCCCACCAAAAGGTCTCCCAGCGTACACTGCAACCCTGACACGGAGCGCTATGACCTCAATGACACGAACGGGAGGGACATCAGTGTGGTGGCGTAGAGAAGCCAGAAAAAAAAATTCACATCAGCCTCAAGGTACAATATGTAAATGTGGAAACTTTTTTGTGTACGTATGTACCGTATGCAAACTTGCCCTATCAATTATTACCTTCATTATTGTGTATATAAGGAGGTCGGTAAAGATTAGTGTTTTTCTATACAAGTGTTTCTGTACAGCTGTTGTTTTTCTACTGGATAATGTACTTTATATTTCCGCTCTGCTCTGGCTTTTTCCTCAGATTTGACTTCTAACACAGCTGTTGTGCGTTGGCCCCGCTGCTCTAGCACACCTCGGTCATTTGATTTTCCATAACTCATGAAATGAAGCATAAATGATGCGACAACAGAGAGGCGGTGAAAGGTGGCATGTAAACAAGATAGCAGCTATGTGTTGCTGGCCAAGACAATGAGCTCCCAGAAGACCCACAGAAGTTGACTCAATGACTTTTGGGGTGATGTCATGGTTGTCATGGAAGTCAGCTCAGAGTTGATTTCTTTAGGGGAAATTCTTACTACAGAACTGTTTGGGGTGAGATACGAAGGACAAGACGAAAAGGTGTTTGGTTCATCCCAAGATTAGTCCTATTGGATGTTCATAGAGTAAGAATGTTCATACTGTAACTATGGATGGTTTATACTTATTAAAATGCTTGTTGTATGTGGCTTAATATTTTTAAGTTATTCAGTCTTAACAGGGTACATTTTGTATTAGTTATATATATTTTTTGCCTAAATGAAATATAATGAGTTTTCCTGACGGAGGAAGATGAATGAAAAATGTATTACTTTATGTAAACTTTATGATCAAGCAACTGATTCTTTATCAAGACAATGGACCAAAAAAATACAAGCTAGAGATTGATGGTATAATCATCGTCATAATTCAAATCATAACCATCGTCATCAACACATTTTTTTGTAGTTGCTTTCATGTTGCACATTAGTTTCACAGTTTACAAATATTGTTTATGGATACGTATTACACATTGCTGCTTGAATCTCACTCACTGCCTTACTCACTACTGTATCATCACCTTCCTGTTTTAAATATAAAATCTCACATGAGAGAAAGCTAACTGAAGGAATTTTCCATTAAAACATACAAATCACAATGTTGGGTTTTTCTACTTAGGTTCGTTACAAAAATAAATCATCTGTGAGGCTCAAGTTAGTGAACTACTTCCATAGTTATACAGTATGTGTGTATGACTATAGCCTCCTGGTTCACACGGAGCGTACCAAACATTAGGAACACCTGCTCTTTCCATGACATAGACTAACCAGGTGAATCCAGGTAAAAGCGATGGTCCCTTATTGATGTCACTTGATAAACCCACTTCAAATCAGTGTAGATGTAGGAGAGGAGACAGGTTAAAGAATGGTTTTCAAGCCTTGAGACAATTGAGACATGGATTGTGTACGTGTGCCATTCAGAGGGTGAGTGGGCAAGACAAAATATTGAAATGCCTTTGAACGGGGTATGGTAATATAGGTGCCAGGTGCACCGGTTTCAGTGTCTCAAGAACTGCAACGCTGCTGGGTTTTTCACACTCAAACGTTTCCGGCATGTATCAAGAATGGTCCACCACCCAAAGGACATCCAGCCAATTTGACACAATTGTGGGAAGCATTGGAGTCAACATGGGCCAGCATCCCTGTGTAACAATTTCGACACCTTGTAGAGTCCATGTCCGGACAACTTGAGGATGTTTTGAGGGCAAAAGGGGGTGCCTCTCAATATTAGGAAGTGCAACAATATGTTTCTAATATTTTGTACATTCCATGTATAAACAGTTTGCTTGTGGTGAACTGTGTGGTGAGTTTGCACTATGAGATGTTCTGACCAACTTTGTTACAATTTGTGGTTCTCTGTGAAGCCTAGTGTAGAGCTGCTCTGAGACTAAATATTTACGACCTGAGCCCTATTCTACGAATCAGGTTTGCAGAGTTAGTTTAGTAACTTTGGTCAGCTCTGACTTCAACTCGAGATGACCAAGACCATGAAAGTGGCTTACCTTTTAGCCAGGTGAATTTCTATGACAACGAATCCTTCCATGGCCGTGGGAAGATTGGAGGTGCTGAGCCACGAGTTGAGGACCAATAAAATGAAATACCCTCCCTCTCACAAAGATTGTCATCATCACCTTCATTTGACGAAGACGACTGATTTAAATATTTTATTAATCAAATTTGTCGTGTGTAATGTTAGAATACATGTCACATTACACACTTAGTGATGACAGCATTTGCTTCCAAATGTAACGGGTTTTTTTGCACGTTTGTATTTGGAAATGTGTGAAAGGCAAACTGACAGCCGCAACCAACCATAGAAATATAATCCATAGATGGCAGTTCCCAGTCAAGGGACTCCCTAAAAACACAGCACTTCGATACATCTGTATTGAAGTGGCGTGTTTTTATGGAATATCTCCCATTCAAGTCAAGACTGTCACCCATCGTTAGCGTACCCATGGGTTTAACAGTGAAATTCCCAGGTTTAGAGGTTCCAAAATCCTTCTAGGAATTATACGTCTATGGCCACAACTCAACAAGGTGTTCCACAGATGGAAGAAGGAGCGACGGGAGTGGGAAAAGGGTACTTGTGCATTGAGAAGCACACCAAATCACACCAAAGACGGCATTAAAAATAAGTCATAAAATAAAGATGGCACTTCTAAAAGCCTATTTCACACCATAGCCTGCTGAATGTGCAAGGTAACTTTTCATTCATTTTGATTTCAGAACAACTGAAAATGTGGCGCTGACTTGCCCATGGATTGATGTTTCAGCATTGTCTCAATGAAGAGTTTGCCGTTCAACTAGCCATGTGCGACATGCACGCGACGATACAAGCCTGCTAGAGTTAGCGGCAAGTGGACAAGCTATATCGACCTTCGTAGGATGAAGCCTGACCTGGAATGTGAAGCTAGATTTATAAAAGCCTAAGTAGATCTAGCTTGCTTCGTAGTATATCACTCTGCTAACTAGGGCCTTGGACTGACTTGTGTCTGGCATGTGGACTATGTTAAAGAAGCAATAAAATATAAAATGTGCAGCGTTTACAGTAAGTTTTAAGAGGAGTTCCACTGGTTAAAATGTGCCCCTCTTTAAGGGTTCACTGGCAGATTTCAAACTTGTGTGCTTCTGATACATTGTCGCTTGTTTTTTTTTTGTTTTTACGAGTTCATATTGCAAAGGGAAGACATTCCAAAAGATTCTGAAGTTTTTCTGAAGCGAGCTTGATCAATGTCAAGGGTCAATAGGGGCATGTTTGCTCATTCTGGGTTTGAACAACATCAAAGGAAGAGAGACTGACTCTAAGGTTGTATATGTGCAGCTCTATGATGTGCAAATCTGTAGGGATTATGGGATTCTGGAAATGGGTCCATGAGGGTCAGTGCAAATAAAACATTTGAACGGTCATCCTCCAATAAGGTTTTAATTAAAGACTTTGCTTAATGTTGCAGACGATTAGTTTTCCTTGTTATTTTTGCTAGATGCGATCCAACCTTCCCTCTTCTTCAGTAATTAGAAGCAGCTGCTAACTGCCGGTGACAGACAGCAGTAAAGAATAATAATGGCCACCATGGGAGTGTGGGTGGGAAATTAATCAATAAAGTTCAATTACACAATCCATGTCTAATAGCTATCAGCTGTCATCAATGACTCTCTCTCACACACACACACACACACACACACACACACACACACACACACACACACACACACACACACACACACACACACACACACACACACAGCACCTAATTTTTCATCCTCAGGCAGATATCCATTGCATTCTGAAATTATTCAGACCCCTTGACTTTTTCCACATTTTGTTATGTTAAAGCCTTATTCTAAAATTGATTAAATTGTTTTTATCCTTCATCAATCTACAAACAATACACCATAATGACTAAGATTTTTTTTGTTTGATGATATTTTGGCAAATGTACTAAACAGTAAAAAAAACTGAAATATTACATTTACATAAGTATTCAGACCCTTTACTCAGTACTTTTTTGAAGCCCCTTTGGCAGTGACTACAGTCTCGAGTCTTCTTGGGTATGACGCTACAAGTCCAGTCTGAGGTCCTGAGTCCTCTGGAGCAGGGTTTCATCAAGGACCTCTCTATACTTTGCTCCATTCATCTTTCCCTCGATCCTGACTAGTCTCCCAGTCCCTGCCACTGATGCTGCCAGCACAATTCTTCACCGTAGAGATTGTGCCAGGTTTCCTCCAGACGTCACGCTTGTTTTCCATCTTGGTTTCATCTTGGTTTCATTAGACAAGATAGTCTTGTTTCTCATGGTCTGAGAGTTATTTAGGTGCCTTTAAGCAAAGTCCAAGCAGCTGTCATGTGCCTTTTATTGAGGAGTGGCTTCCGTCTGGCCACTCTACCATAAAGGCCTGATTGGTGGAATGCTGCAGAGATGGTTGTCCTTCTGGAAAGTTCTCCAAACTCCACAGAGGAACTCTGGAGCTCTGTCAGAGTGACCATCGGGTTCTTGGTCACCTCCCTGTCCCTTTTCCCCCGATTGCTCAGTTTGGCCGGGCGGCCAGCTCTAGGAAGGGTCTTGGTGGTTCCAAACTTCTTCCATTTACAATTGATGGTGGCCACTGTGTTCTTGGGGACCTTCAATGTTGCAAAACATTGTTGATTCCCTTCCCCAAATCTGTGCCTTGACACAATCCTGTCTCGGAGCTCTGCGGACAATTCCTTCGATCTCATGGCTTGGTTTTTGCTCTGAAATGCACTGTCAACTTTGGGACCTTATATAGACAGATGTGTGCCTTTCCAAATCATGTCTAACCAATTTACCACGCCAATCAAGTTGTAGAAACATCTCAAGCATGACCAATGGAAACAGGATGCTGTTACACCCTGATCTGTTTCGTTTCACTTGTCCTTGTGATTGTCTCCACCCCCCTCCAGGTGTCACCCATCTTCCCTATTACCCTCAGTGTATTTATACCTGTGTTCTCTGTTTGTCTGTTGCCAGTCTGTCTTGTCTTGCCAAGTCAACCAGTGTTTTCCAAGCTCCTGTTCTTCCTAGCCTCTTTTCTCTAGTCCTCCCGGTCCTGACCTTTTGCGTGCCCTGACACTGAGCTCGATTGCCTGACCATTCTTTCTGCCCCTGACCTCGAGCCTGCCTGCCGCCTTGTACTGTTTTGACCCTGACCTAGTTATGAACTCTTGCCTGTCTCTGGCCTTCCCCTCATTGTTCAATAAATATCAGAGACTCAAACCATCTGCCTCCTGTGTCTGCATCTGGGTCTCGCCTTGTGTCGTTATAGATGCACCTGAGCTCAATTTCGAGACTTATAGCAAAGGGTCTGAATACTTATGTAACTAAGGTATTTTTTGTTTTAGTTTTTTATAAATTTGCAAACATTTCTAAAAACCTGTTCTCGCTTTGTGTTTATGGGGTATTGTGTGTAGATTGATGAGGAAATGTTTTTATTTAATTAATTTTACAATAAGGCTGTAACGTAACACAGTGTGGAAAAGGGGAATGTTTCTGAATACTTTCCGAATGCACTGTAACTGAAATTTAGTGAACAGTGTAGAATTGTAGCAAACAGGCTAATTTCCACTAGATATCACGGCCACAAAGTCAGAACAGTTTGACAGCAGATGCCGCACCGGCGGGATAAATTAATAGCCAAATATCACAGCCAATCACAACACTGTGAAACACTATCATTCCACTATCAGTGGCAGATGTATTATGGACATGTTCTGTAATTACAGTGCAAAAAAACTTTTTTTGTAAATGTTTTCTGCCATACATAGAGTCCCTCTTCTATGCCAGGGTTTACCAAACTCTACCCTGGGGGTCCCCCCTTGGTGCACATTTAGTTTTTTGCCCTAGCACTACACAGCTGATTTGATAATCAAAGCTTGACGATGAATGATTATTTGAATCAGCTGTGTAGTGCTAGGGCAAATAACAAAATGTTTCGTCAAGGGGGGACCCCAGGGTAGAGTTTGGTAAACCCTGCTCTATGGTACCATTTGGATTTAACCCAAGAATACAACTCTAAATGAATATGAAGATATGGCATTGCAATTGCTACTTTCTGAAACAAGAGATTTGTTTAGCACATTCCTGGAAAATATTTATCATAGAATTGCCCTGACTCTGCAAAGGGGCTGTACTATTTGGAGAGTCAATGCATACCATGGCCATGACGATATCGGAATCCTTGTGTGTCCCGGTCCTGTGGTGTCAAAGAATCACAACGGGTCCTCTTAAGGCACCACACTCTCACCACTCTCTGCAACGTTTTGCGAGGGAAGACATAGAGAGCAAAGAGAGAATCAATGTTGTGGACATGTGGGAAGTAAAAAGCAGATGACCCGAGATGTGAAGATGACATGCCTCCAACTCAGCCCAGAGCGGGGTGTCCTTCAGATGCAAAGTAGTTCCCCACAGCCTCTGGCCATCAATCCTGGTGCAAGCCCCCACACATCCACTCAAGCATCCTTACAAACAACTGTCAGTGGTTATGAGATAGATCATTTCAGTTTCAAAATACTTTCATTTGTAATGTTGCTAAGGCCACCAATGAAGGATGGGAAGCTTCAGGATGCAAAATTATTCATCACAAAACATTGATATTGTAAAAGAGCATGGGTTTTTAAATACCCACATTTTGTAGAATAGACATAATTTATGCATCAGAGATTTGAAACGGTGGTCACTGTTGGTCCAGCAGCATCGCCATTGTTAGGGGTTGGCTTCCGGGGCTGTAGCCCTGAATGTTTTTGGTCTAGCCGCCAACCTTTTGATGGTCAAAGAATTGTGAAATTGAAGGCTGTAAAAAAAAAAAGTGACATGTGCTTTAGGACCTGGTGGACACCTTGGAATGGGTGGGCAGGCTGTTTGGCTCGTTGGATTGGTCAGAGTGTATGTTTGAATTTGTTACAGTGTAGATGTATGTGTTCCAGCAGGACACTCAAATTAGTATGATATGGTTACATAAGACAGATGATTACTTAAGGCAAACATTAAAGGAGGGAGAGAGGGAAGGAAGGAAGGAAGGTGGATGTATAACGCAAACTTCTAGCAACCAAACTTCTAGCAAACCAAAGGTTCGACTCTCATCACGGACAACTTTTTTATTTAAGCTAATTAGCAACTATGCAATTACTTACTACTTTGCAACAGCTTATCATGTTAGCTAACTCTTCCCCTAAGCCTAACCTTAACCAAACTCCTAACCTTAACCCTAACCTTCACCCCTAACCCTTAGCCTAGCTAACATTAGCCACCTAGCTAATGTTAGCATTAGCCAACTAGCCACTTAGCTAATGTTAGCCACAACAACTTGGAATTCGTAACATATGTATTGCAAATTCGTAACATATTGTATGAATTGTCATTCATAAGATTTTAGTTTAGTATGTCTACCCCTGAGTCCAGGTTGGTTCCAGAGTAGAGAAACCCACAGTCACTACTGAAATTGAAAACTGGCAGTGTCTGCTGTGGCAGGATGGAAGGTACCAGTTACCTGAATTATATTATATTTATATTGTATAGGCTTTTGAATAGAATTGACATGAGTAGATACTTATAGTATTTTTTTCAACATTCTTATAAGATTCCATCCCTCAATGTTCATCTCAAAGTGCATTTAACTATTGAAATTTCTTTTTTCTCTCTCCGAAGGGCCCCGGCCACTAGGGCTCTCAATTTACTGTTGAGAGTTAGAATAGTAGAATACACAAGTTACAATTTCAACATTTGACTGTGCTTCAGCAGTTTTTATCTTGTTATGTCAGTCATTGACAGTCACTTAATTAGTCATGTCAGATAACAATTTTTAGATTGGTAGTTAGTTTAGCCAGCCATCTAAACTTGCAGTAATCATGGCCGAATACCACGCAGGGCAAGAACCCAGGGGCCCTGACCTCCAGGGGGCCCCCATTGATTTTGTTAGTCACTCTCACTCAGATATCATTAACATGGTATAAGTATTGGCAAAATGTGTAAAAGTGCAGGAAATTAGCTTTAAAACTGCAAAAATGTCTCTCCATCCCATTGCAAAATTGGCAGAACTGCAGGAAATTAGCTGTAAAAGTGCACATTTTCTTTCTCTGCCCCATGGCAAAATTAGTAGGATTGCATGACTTTAAAAAATATGTACATGTATATACCAAGGTCTGTGTGGCTTTCTCCATTGCTAACAGTTAACACTTACTTTGATATCTCCTCTATGTTAACTCCAAAACTGTTGTCTTGGTGGGTGAAGGCTTACTGGAGAGTTTGTTTACTTTTTTCAAGACTTTTAACAGTGTTTAGGTCTAGAGAACGCTTGTGGCTACCAAATCTTTTCAGAAGAATTTCTCCTTTCGTGGTTCAATATAGCGTCTGGTTGCACTCAATCTGTCGTATTGTAGCTCTCATATAAACACAGAAAATGCTCCGGTCTGGGTGACTGAGGCAACCGTTACAATTAAGGTCATTAGTATGAGCACATATCCCCCTACAAAATATGAGAGCGAGGAACTCTATGGCAGTTTCCTCCACGCAGGTCGATGTCCAGACACTGACGCACAACCCTAACCCTGTTGGGGGAGTTTGGTGAGGAGGGGAGGGAGGAGGGGGCGAGAGTATAGCGGATCCGCAGCTCCATCTGCATGCAGAGACTAAACCTGAAGAAAACGCGCACTCATCCATCATCCAATTCCACTCATCGCAGAAGTGAATCTGAGCGCTGAACAGGCTGCGCTCTTCTTTGTGCATCAGTCCTCCTGCTAGAACAGATTTCGCATTAGCTCTGGCCACGGATTCAGCGCCAGTAAGCTACTTTTGGATACATCAGTTATTCAAAACTATCTACAAATGATTTACACAATTTTGTATTGCTGAGGTATTTCAAAGAAAAATGTAATATATACTATATTGCCTATTTGACATATTAGACATACCTGTTATGTGGCAATGACCGTCACCACTTTGGCGCACAAAATACCACTGTGCGCAATGGGAGAACAGGTGCATTATATGTTAAGTGTAAGCCACAGGGCAGATTGTTGCCTTCCGTTGGATTTTCAGTGATGGTCAGAAAACTCTTGGTTGAAATTAAACCATTCCAAAATGGACCTAATGTGACGTTAAAGTTTACAAATAAAGGTAAGTTTAACCTGTACATACATCTTGAAATTGTATATGTGCTATTAACAAATAATAAGCCAATTAACTGTGATCTTGGTTTTTGCAAAAGGCATGCTCAATAATAGTAATAGTCTACCATATGAATAACTAATGTATATATTTTTTTATCGGAAACTTTAGTTCAATTGACACCTTCTGTTAAATGTTCTACCTGAAGTAAATTGTGACAGCGCATCTGTAATTTTTTAGTCTAATCAAGGTTACTTCTCGTGCGCGTTTGTGTGCCATTGTGCGTGTTGTAGAATTTGAATGCCTGCAATGTATCACCATTTTACTTGACTTAAACAATTCATTTAATGTTATTGTCCATCTTTGGTAGGCAAACAGATCAAACAATAAATGAATATAAAATAACCTCTCTAACAATATTGAACAAAAATATTACAATGTGAAGTCTGTTTTGGCGTGAGACATATTTTAGAATGATAGAAGACAGACTAATCATAACCACCTTGCATTTATGAGACCAATTTTTCTGATTAAATAAATATAATCAATACTGAACAAGTGTAATCTAATTTCTGATTAAAAAAAACAATCTAGTCATTTTTCTCACAATTGCCTACTGAGTACGTTTTAAAAAGATCTACAATATAAAAACAAAACCTCTCTTAAGAAAATGACTGCCACTGTCTGTAATTAGAGCGCAAAGGTTGCCCATGTAGTGCACCCAGCTCCTCATCTCCAGAACAATCCAATAGAATGCCTGCATTTGCGCAATAAACCCGGATCCATAGATGCCAAACAATAACAACATCAAATCTTGACCTGTGCCCTGCAAATATATTTTATCCCATAATGAAACATTCCCAATGGTTTTGTTTTTCTAAGTAAATCATCTCTCAGCAACCACAAACACATAGTCAATGAACGGGTTCAACATTAGTTTGCCATTGTCTGGTCCTTATCAATAAATAAAACAGTTTAGTGCAAAACAATTGAATCATTTGCATCAGAAAGTAGTTTCATTACAACACCCAGAGGAATCCCATCCTCTGGGGGTAGCATTGGCAAATGCACCATAGCCTAAAACTATAGCATAGCGCTGATCCTATCCATCATTTATTTCTGCTGAGGAATCAATGGCTGTTTTCCCAAAGGGTCTAACATCAACTTGAGGTTGTTTGTCCAATCCAGATCAATTAAATCAACATTTGTCATCAGTATGTACAGTACACATAGCTGCTGCTAGACACAGTGGAAGAGACACAAGGGTATAAAGTCCCAACCGTTCAACACATTAAAGTTAAAATAAAAAATAAAAAAACACACAGAAAGCCCTACAGGAGGAGTGTGGGGGCCTGCAAGTGTATTGTGTGGGGGCCTATAAGTGATGGGCAGGCTTTATTAAGTAACTTCATGTTGCTTGAAAGACAGTCATAAACCCTTATATAGTATGGGTTAACAGTTGCCATGGTGCTTGGAAGGAATGTATTCTCCTTCACCATGGTGTTGCTCTGTTGTCATTCTCTCTCTCTCCATTCTCTCTCTCCATTCTCTCTCTCTCCATTCTCTCTATGTACTGTGCACTCAGGTGGGATGTGACACTAGTGTCCCCTATCTCAACCCTGAAACACACTCAACCCAGCCCTCCTCCCTGTCAGTATGGATCTCTGGCCTCTCCTCTTATCATCCCCCAACCTCTCCCTCCCCGAGCCCCTGTACTATGACAGCTACTTCCCAGGGAACGAGTCCGACCAGGGGTCCCGGAATGACACTCCTGACGAGACCCAACAGGTCTTCGACAAGACCAGCTCCGTGGTTATTACCTTCATCTACTTCATGGTCTGCGCCGTGGGCCTGACGGGCAACACCTTGGTGATCTATGTCATCCTGCGCTACGCTAAGATGAAAACAGTCACTAACATTTACATCCTGAACCTGGCCGTGGCTGACGTCCTCTGTATGCTGAGTCTACCCTTTATCGCCATGCAGCTGGCCCTGGTCCACTGGCCCTTCGGCTCTGTGCTCTGCCGTCTGGTCATGACCGTGGACTGCCTCAACCAGTTCACCAGCATCTTCTGCCTCACGGTCATGAGCATCGACCGCTACCTGGCCGTGGTCCACCCCATAAAGTCCACCAAGTGGCGGAAGCCACGCGTGGCTAAGATCATCAACCTGACCGTGTGGGGAGTGTCCCTGCTGGTCAACCTGCCAATCATGATCTTCAGCGGTCTGATGCCCAATAAGAACGAGGCGTGGGTATGTACCATTGTGTGGCCAGAGCCTCAGGAGGCCTATCAGACGGCCTTCATGTTCTACACCTTCTTCCTGGGTTTCTTCCTGCCGCTCACCATCATCTGCCTCTGTTACCTGCTTATCATTGTCAAGGTGAGCTCCTCCTCCCTATTAATAGTGTTTTATTCTCAAGTTCATTCATCTTTTACTTCTTTGGTGAAGTTCTCCCATCTATTCTGATATAGTATTTATTGACCTATAATCTAGAATTATAGAGATACGGTGTCTTCAGAAAGTATTCACACCCCGCTTGACTTATGACTTATTCACATTTTGAATTCCGGCTCTAACACAACAAAATGTGCAAAAAGTCAAGGGGTGTGAATACTTTCTGAAGGCACTGTAGGTACAGTTGCGGCATCGATGAAGGTAGTACCAATAACAAAGGATGTGTCCCCTCTCTCCCCGGCCACTAGGTGAAGTCGTCAGGCATGCGCGTGGGCTCAACTAAGCGTAAGCGCTCGGAGAGGAAGGTGACCAGAATGGTGTCAATCGTAGTGGCCATGTTCGTGCTCTGCTGGCTGCCCTTCTACGTGTTCAACGTCACCTCGGTGACGGGCACCATCAACACCACGCCTGTCCTCAAGAGCACCTTTGAGTTTGTGGTGGTGCTGGGCTACGCCAACAGCTGTGCCAACCCCATCCTGTACGCCTTCCTGTCGGACAACTTCAAGAAGAGCTTTCAGAACGTTCTGTGCTTGAAGAAGGTGGCGGGCCTGGATGAGGCGGAGCGCAGCGACAGCCGCATGGAGCGGACGCGCATGGTCAAAGACGTCACCGCCGAAACGCGCAACGCAGCGCTGCTCAACGGCGAGCTGCAGACCAGTATATGACCTGTTTGCCAGAGTGTGTGAGACAGTGTTTGTGTGCGTGCTTGCTTGCTTGCATGTGTACGCGTGTGTGTGTGTGTGTGCAGGTATGAAATCCGCATAGTACTCGGTTCATCTAAGGTGGCCGTGGGGCTGCTTGAGAGTATCGTCACCCTGAACAGATGGATGGTCCTCTGCCCACTACCAGAGTGTATGCGGACGAGTTAGATAGACCAGTCATATTAACATCACTCTCCTATAAGCTGCTGAGCAGTGGCCCTGGCACCAAGGGGGTCCATACTGTCTTTTACAACATACCTGTCAAGATCCGTCTTGGAAAACAGAGAAAAAAGATTGATTTGAAGAAGAAGAAAAAGATGTCCTATCATGTTTCATTGACATGGATTGATTCATACTGTCTTGAGAGTAGGATTTAAGAGAAAGAACACCTTTGATAAAGCATCTTATTTATTGATAAGGAAGATGTTACTCACCAAGTCAGATCCCCTTTGACTGAAGCTGGAGACTTTCGAATTTTGCATCCAGGAAGGTTGGAAATCCTATCTGACTGCCTTCGTGAAGCTTCTCTGACTTCAAACAAGACAACCTCGTCTGGATGTATATACAGTGCCTTCGGAAAGTATTCACACCTCTTTACTTATCCACATTTTGTTGTGTTCCCGCACAAATTTAAAATGGGTTCAATTGAGTGTGTGTCACTGGTCTACACACAATACCCCGTAATGTCAAAGTTAAACAAGTATTCAACCCCTTTGTTATGGCAAGCATAAAAATGTGCTTAACAAGTCACATACAGTAATACGTTGCGTGGACTCACTCTGTGTGCAATAATAGTGTTTAACATCATTTTTGAATGACTACCTCATCTCTGTGCCCCACACATACAATTATCAGTAAGATCCCTCAGTCAAGCAGTGAATTTCAAAAACAGATTCAACCACATTGACCAGTGAGGGTTTCCAATGCCTCACAAAGTAGGGCACCTATTGAATGGTTAAAATAAAAAAACAAAGCAGATATTTCATATCCCTTTTGAGCATGTTGAAGTTCTTAATTACACTTTAGACGGTGTATCAATAAACCCAGTCACTACAAAGATACAGGCACCCTGCCTAACTCAGTTGCCAGAGAGGAAGGAAACCGCTCAGAGATTTCACCATGAGGCCAATGGTGACATTAAAACAGTTACGGAGTTTAATGCCTGTGATAGGAGAAAACTGAGGATCAACAACTTTGTACTGTAGTTACTCCACAATACTGAACTAATTGACAGACTGAAAAGAAGGAAGCTTGTACAGAATAAAAATATTCCAAAACATGCATCCTGTTTGCAAAAAGGCACTAATGTAAAACTGCAAACAAATGTGGCAAAGAAATTAACTTTATGTCTTGAA
This sequence comes from Oncorhynchus mykiss, assembly GCF_013265735.2. Classification (NCBI taxonomy): domain Eukaryota; kingdom Metazoa; phylum Chordata; class Actinopteri; order Salmoniformes; family Salmonidae; genus Oncorhynchus; species Oncorhynchus mykiss. The sequence continues at coordinate 15,612,644 of NC_048584.1, forward strand.
TACAAAGCATTATGTTTGGGGCAAATCCAATACTACACATCACTGAGTACCACTCTTCATATTTTCACGCATGGTGGTGGCTGCATCATGTTATGGGTATGCTTGTCATCAGAAAGGACAAGGGAGTTTTTTAGGATAAAAAGAAACAGGATAGAGCTAAGCACATGGAAAATCCTAGAGGAAAACTTGGTTCAGTCTGCTTTCCAACAGACACTGGGAGACAAATTCACCTTTCAGAAGGACAATAACCTAAAATACAAGACCAAATACACACTGGAGTTGCTTACCAAGATTACATTGAATGTTCCTGAGTGGCCTAATTACAGTTTTGACTTAAATCGGCTTGAAAATCTATGGCAAGACTTGATCAAGAACCAACATGACAGAGCTTGAATAATTTTTAAAAGAATAATGTGTAAATATTGTACAATCCAGGTGTGCAAAGCTCATAGAGACTTACCCAGAAAGACTCAAAGCTGTAATCCCTGCCAAAGGTGATTCTAACATGTATTGACTCAGGGGTGTGAATACTTATGTAAATGAGATATTTCTGTATTTAACTTTCAATCCATATGCAAACATTTCTGAAAATGTTTTCACTTTGTCATTACTCAGTTTTGTGTGAAGATGGGTGAGAAAAAACATATATTTAATACATTCTGAATTGTAACACAGGTTGTAACACTACAAAATGTGGAATAAGTCAAAGGGTATGAATACTTTCTGAAGGCACTGTAGACATGGTTTTCTGTGATGTGTGTTTGTTCTCCTTGTAAAACCCAGTTCAGTTTCGATCACACACTATGTTTACTGCGCCTTGTTACTACCATTCATCTGTAGGAAGTCATTACTCTCTGATTTATATTTGGCTCAGACCTTAGACGCTAGCACAGCCAATGACAGGCAGAATAAGAGAGCATGCATGCGAATGAGAGAGAGGAGTGGTAACAGCAATGAAAAGAATAGCTTATTATCGGTTTATTGCTCTTTTTGTCCCTTTGCTTCTTCCTTTATTGATAGAATTTCAGAATACGAGAACAGAAAAACAGTACAACATCCCCAACCCCTATCCACCCACTCACCCATCCCTACTTCCCACCCATCCCACCCACCCACCCACCAAGGTATCATACAAGGTTATCACAGAAAATTAAATTAAATAAGACCAAAACGTTAACAGTAATAGAAACAAAAACAATGGAAAAAGTGACATCAAATTCATAATTATAGTTGAATCTTATCAGCACAACATGTGGCCACTAGAACAGACATGACTGCTTACTAAAATATACAAGTGACACTGTGTAAAAGACAGGCTCTCCACGTATTGTATGAATGGAGACCAGGTTTAGTCTAACTTTTGTCGGGACCCAAGCACAGTGTACCTAATCTTTATCCAGAGGCAGAGATTACATTAACTCCTTAACCCACTGCATAAGGAGGGCGGCTTTGCAGACTTCCAGTGAAAGAGGACAAGGCGGCGCGCCAGCAGCGAGGCCAATGCTTTCGCATTCGCCTGATGCTTGGTAACATTCTGATCAAGGGGAAGCACTCCAAAAATAGCATTGAATGGGTTGGGGCTAATAGTCATATTACACATATGTGGAAATGCCTCAAAAATGGGGTCCCCAGAAGCCTACACAAAGATTGGCATGACCAAACCATGTGTCCCACAGTCGTTGGACTCTGGTGGCATCTCAAACACTTAGGGGTCAAACTTTGGATATGTGTGCAAAACTTTAAACTGAATGAACCTGTGCCTCATGCAAAATGATGAGGTGTGGATACGCTCAATGATATGTTGCCCAGGAAGGCGGATTAACATTCTGTAGTATGTCGTATTATCTGGAGATTGTGCCCTTCAGATAGGGATTAAGATCTAAGCACTTCTCGCCTGGACACTTAGCGGGGTCGACTGGAAATGAAGGGAAATGTTTTTTTAGCAAAGCTGTGAGTTTGCACATACCTAAAAAAGTGGGTGTTGGGAATATTATGGTCAACCCTCAGAGTTTTGAATGAGCCGATGTGTCAATCTGCAATGCTGGGTAGACATGATTAGATGTTAATGGGGAGAAAGAAGCACTTTGGTGTTTAAGGCAATTTCGGAATTGGGACCAGATTTTTTAGGTTTTTGACAATGGGATTCAAAACATGGGTGCCAAGGTTCATGGGCAGTGGGGAGCACAGGAACAAGACAGGAGTAGTTGGAAGGCTTGACTGTATCTCCATGAAAGCCCAAATTGGACCATCCTTGTTTTCAAATGTCGAAACCAAATAAACACATTTAAATATATTTGCTGACCAGTGGCAGTGTAAATAATTGGAAAGGCCCAGCCCGCCTGCAGGTTTAGGTCTCTCTAGATATATCTTTCTCATTTGTGGATTTTACTTATTCCCAAACCGTGTCAGATTGCATCACAACCTATCCTTGTCAATATGATAGTGTTGAAATAAGGCAGGTAGGACTGATCCCTTCTGTTCGTGAACCTTTCACCTCACACACACACCCACACACACACACACACACACACACACACACACACACACACACACACTGTCTCTGACATGGGCGGTTCATATAGCTATTGTATACAGTTCATAATCTAGTACAACATTTTCCCACTGTCTTGGGGCCAATCTTGTTGATACTCAGCAGAATGAGTTATGTGTCAGCATCAATCCTATGCTTTCAGAGTGACGCTGATGTTTTCTGAATGAACAGCATTGCATCATGGAGTGATGATACCTAGCCAAAGGAGCGGGGGAGCTATAGCTGCAGTGTTTTGGTTGGTAGAGAGATGGGTGGGCTTCAATACCACAGTCCAAGGGCAACATTGTTATCTCTCCAATGTGTACGGATGGGGAATCCATGGTTATGTGTTTGTGTGTGTGTGTGTGTGTGCCCGTGTACTTGCCTGCCTCCCTGTGTGTGTGTGTGTGTGTGTGTGTGTGTGTGTGTGTGTGTGTGTGTGTGTGTGTATCTCATGTATTTTCTCTGGAAGGCCTTAACGTGTTAGCGTGTGTGTGAGCCATAAATTTCACAGCCCATTAAAGTGGTGAAATCAGGCATGGTAATTAGCATCATTATGCCAGATGCGCGAGAACGCTCTCGCTCATGTACAGTAGGTTATGTAGGCCTGTAGATAGATTTAACCCAAGAGGATGAGGGTTTAGTATAGCACACGGGAGGATGGAACCTAAGCCTTCTCTTTATTTGTTGTTCATTTGTGAAGGGCTAGAACGTGCCAACCTTTGGGTGCACTGTTCAAAATGAACTGTCTATAAATCGTTGAATCCCTTACCTTGTTCCTACACACACACACAAACACACACACACACACACACACACCTTCACACAGACACAGTTCCAGACACATTGAGGAAAACAAGTGATGAGTTCACAACCATTAGGATTCTCCGTTACCAATGCTTGCTCCTGTTACAGAGGAGCAGGGGGTCTTAAATGAGAACAAGGAGGACAGATATAAGATATGAGGTCATATATTCGTCTACAGTAAGCACTATTGTCCTCTAAGTGGGAGCAATCTTTCTCTCTTGGTCGCTTGCTTTCCTTCAGCTTGCAAACAGTAAGCGCCGTGTAAAATGTTGTTAATGATGTGTCATAATGTGTTTATTGTCACGTGTGAGTTCTCAGATGGATTATAGTTTATTGGACAGTGATTATACTGCACTTTCGTAATACAGAGCAATTTGTGTGTGTGTGTGTGTTTATGCGTGTGTGTGTGGGACTGCCGCTTGATATCACTCACCCTTTCTGTTAACCATAACTCACGATTAGGGTATGTACAAAACACTGTGTCAATGTGCACATATTTATCTATCTAGTCTATTCATTACTACGTATCAGTTGTGCTAGTGTTCCGTTAAAATCGACTTAATTAGTGAAGGAAGCGCCCAGTGAACGCTCCTGAACCTTAAACAAGCATTATATTATAGATGGTCGTCTGGAGAGATGACATATATACAATACATTTGTATATGTAATGATTACTAACTGAACAAAGTAGCCACAGAGAGTTAGAGGAAGGGGTCGAACACGGTCATACACTGTACTCAAACACAGTCTTTTCCATTAAGTAAACAGGATGTTAATGTTTAAAAGAAACCACAAAATGCAGAGGTCAAACCATACCATACCCTCCATCATGTCAAGTGTCTGTCTCTCAGGTTCAAGTGTCACAAGTGGTTGAACTCTAAACGATACAGGGGTAATATACTTGAATGTCAGTGTAATGAAGGAGCAGTACTCATCATCAGACCAACAGTATTCTTCTCACAGTGTTTTTCTCAATATCAGCTGCTCTTCTTGCGCTCCGAGGTGCAGTGCAGTAGCCTGGTCCAAGATCTGTTTGTGCTCTTGCCAACTCCACCGCTGTCATTGTCAAGCAAAACATGTCTGGCCTGGCAACGAGTGACAAGGAGTTGGCATGATAGCATAAACAGACTGGCACTCAGGCTAACAAATGCAGTTGAATACAGAGCATATCCCTGCTCAGCAAGTGAAATTATTACATGTAGGCATTGTGATTGTTGTGATAAAGAGTATTTTTTAATGTAGTTATAATAAATAATAATAATACATTTAATTGATAATGCGCTTCTTGAAAAACATCCTCAAAGTGCTAAAATGTTATATGAGGTAGTCTACTGGGGCAAGAAATAGTTGGGGTATGTGGTCGTAATTTACTGGGGTCATAATGTACTGACCAAAGACAGTTATCAGGTACAATGTACAGGTAACTGCCAAAATAAAGGAAACACTTGAGTAAATGAGGGATACAAAGTATATTGAAAGCAAGTGCTTCCACACAGGTGTGGTTCCTGAGTTAATTAAGCAACTCAAATCCATGCTTAGAGTCATGTATAAAAATGCCCAGTTTCATGTCAGTGGTCTAGAAATCTCAGTGACTTTGAGAGAGGGGTCTCAAAGGAGCAAATCAAATCAAATCAAATTTTATTTGTCACATGTGCCGAATACAACAGGTGGAGATCTTACCGTGAAACGCTTACTTACAAGCCCTTAATCGAGTTAAGAAAACATTTACTAAATAAACTAATGTAAAAAATGTAATACAAATTAACACAATAAAATAACAATAACAAGGCTATATAAAGGGGGTACCTGTACCGAGTCAATGTGAGAGGGTACAGGTTAGTCAAGGTAATTTTTTACCTGTAGGTAGGTGTAAAGTGACTATGCATAGATAATAAACAGTGAGTAGCAGCAGTGTAATTAGCCCGGGTGGCCATTTGATTAATTGTTCAGCAGTGGCTTGGTGGTTGAAGTTGTTAAGGAGCCTTTTGGACGTAGACTTGGTGCTCCATTACCGCTTGCTGTGCGGTAGCAGAGAGAACAGTTCATGACTTGGGTGACTGTAGTCTTTGACAATTTTTTGGGCCTTCCTCCGACAGTAAATAGTACTGGGCCGTGATGTACTGGGCCGTACGCACTACCCTCTGTAGCGCCTTATGGCCGAGCAGTTGTCATACCAGGCGGTGATGCAACCCATCAGGATGCTCTCAATGTAGCAGATGTAGAACTTTTTGAGGATCTGGGGACACATGACAAATCTTTTCAGTCTCCTGCGGGGGGAAAGGTGTTGTCGTGCACTCTTCACGACTGTTTTGGTGTGTTTGGACCATGATTGTTTGTTGGTGATGTGGACACCAAGGAACTTGAAACTCTCAACCCTCTCCACTACAGCCCCGTCGATGTGAATGGGGGCGTGTTCGGCCCATCTTTTCCTGTAGTCCAGGATCAGCTCCTTTGTCTTGCTCATGTTGAGGAAGAGGTTGTTGTCCTGGCACCACAATGCCAGGTCTCTGACCTCCTCCCTATAGGCTGTCTCATTGATGTCGGTGATCTGTTGTGTCTACAGCAAACTTAATGATGGTGTTGGAGTCGTGCTTTGCCACGCAGTCGTGGGTGAACAGTGAGTACAGGAGGGAACTAAGTACCCACCCCTGAGGGGCCTCCGTGTTGAGGATCCGCGTGGCTTATGTTTTGTTGCCTACCCTTACCACTTGGGGGCGGCCCGTCAGGATGTTCAGGATCCAGTTGTAGCGGGAGGTGTTTAGTGCCAGGGTCCTTAGCTTAGTGATGAGCTTTGTGGGCACTATGGTGTTGATCGCTGAGCTATAGTCAATGAACAGCATTCCAGCTACACCGTACACCTAGTGACAGTGTCAGCGAGCATGCGCCCGGCCCGCCACAGGAGTCGGTAGAGCGCGATGGGACAAGGAGATCCCTGCTGGCCAAACCCTCCCCTAACCCGGATGACGCTGGGCCATTGTGCGCCGCCCCATTGGCTCGTGGTGGCCCAGTGCCCTATTTATACACGTTATGTCAGTGTTTCCTTTATTTTGGCATCTTCTCTGACACTTTTACAGATTGTTGTCTTTGAAACTCTGTACCTGTAAAATGGTTGGTTAGTTTTATTTGAGAGGTTGAGTTAGCAGCAGTGGCACACAGTTAGCCTATTATTAGAAAGATGTTTAGAGGTTCTGTTTTACTCCCAATGGCCATAGAAATGGAGGAATATGTATTTGAATGTGTTGAGGTCATGTTGAATGGCTAATACTAACTAGCTTTTCATCCAATTAGCAACAGATTTTCATGTGAATATTCAAAAATCTGCATTAAAAAAAAAAGGAAATGTGTTTCCATCCAAATTGACTTGTGCGTAAAAGGCTGCATGATGACTTAATGCACATAAAAACAACTTTTGCGGTTAAATTCCATGTATCCATGTACCGAATAAAAAATACAAGTTAAATGGGTTTCCATGGTATTTACTGATGTTTTTTTCACAAAAAAATGTTGTATAACTGTAACGTTCGTCATAAGGAGTAGACCAAGTTGCAGCGTGGTATGTTTCCATCCTTTATTTTGGAATAGAAAACTTCAAAGAACAAAACAACAAAGCGATCAAACAAACCATGAAGCTATAATTATGCTCACATGCAACTATACATAGACAAGATCCCACAAAGCACAATGGGGAAATGGCTACCTAAATATGATCCCCAATCAGAGACAACGATAAACAGCTGCCTTTGATTGGAACCATACCAGACCAACATAGACATATAATTCCCCTAGATAACCCACCCTTAATCACACCCCGACCTAACCAACATAGAGAATAAACAGCTCTCTATGGTCAATGCGTGACAATAACAAATGTGTCCACTCTAGCCTTGGCACATGAGCTCTAGCCAACACCTCGCACTCGTAGATACAGTGCGGGTAGGCTACCTACTATACATAATGAGATTATTATGAACAAAAATAACTAGATTATTTTTATTTGTTAAACAGAAACCAAGGATTTGTTCATCATCTCACCAGAATAAAACCATCAATATTTATTGGAAATTAGCATTAAGCTCATCACCGTGCACTTTCACCACCCTTTTATTTTATTTACCTTTATTTAACTAGGAAAGTCAGTTAAGAACCAATTCTTATTTTCAATGACGGCCTAGGAACAGTGGGTTAACTGCCTGTTCAGGGGCAGAACGACAGATTTGTACCTTGTCAGCTCTGGGGTTTGAACTTGCAACCTTCCGGTTGCTACTGCTGCCCCACTAGGCTATCCTGTGAAGTTCATAATACTTGATTTAATTTGTAGCCTAATAAACTGCATACCTTCCCGAGTAGTAGTGGGAGGACCACACAATATCATTGTGTGACTCCAATTTACTTTGAAACAATTGTTATTATATAAATATTTGCTCATAAAAGCATTTCCACCACCATTTCTCACACAATACATTTTACCGACATCAGTTCAACACCTAGATTTGATTTACATTTGGTTGAGTTGTCATCTAATGTGAATTCAACATGAAATTAACAAAACCTTTCTCCATGTCATTGGATTTAGATAAAACATTTGGTGGGAAAAAAACACAAAATGCCTCTACATGGATGACTTTTTGCAAATCCAATCAGTTTTCCACGTTGATTCAATGTCATCACATAGATTTTTGGGGTTGAAATGCTGTGGAAACAATGTTGATTCAACCAGTATTTGCCCAGTGGGTGGTTACTGTAACACGTAAAATCTGGTTGAGATATCACCAAAAATGTTACTAAATGTCTCCCTCACATTGTTAGTTTTTGAAATTATGTAATGTGATCGCCCCAAGGATATTAGCTAGATATAGATATACAAACTCTTTTGCAATGGTCAGACAAACCACTGTGGATACACTGGATATACAGTCAGGTCCATTATTATTGGAACCCTTGATAATACAATTCCTCAGAGAAAGTGGATTTTGTTTAACAAGTAATACAAAATATTTTAAAAAAGATATGGTTCTACATTTTTAGCACCCATGTTTTTTTTTTATAACACTCTTGCACCCTCCCCTTGCGAGGATAACAAGGCTGAGCCTTTACATTTAAAAGAAAATGAAAAATAGGTTGGTGAAAATGTTAGGAAGGATCTTACAGAATCTTTCCAGATCCATGATATCCCTCGCCTGCTCTTATAGACTACCCTCTTCAATTCAAACCACAGGTTTTCAATGGGGTTCAAGTCTGGAGACTGAGATAGCCTTGCAAAATGTTGATTTTGTGGTAAATTAAACATTCCTTTGTGGATTTTGATTAGTGCTTGGAGTTATTGTGTTGCTGGAAGATCCACTTGAGGCCAAACGTCAGACTCCTGGCAGAGGCAACCAGGTTTTTGGCAAAAAATGTCTTGGTACTTGATAAAGTTAATGATGCTGTTGACCCCAGGACTAGCGTCATAACACCAAATTTTACCGTAAGTATGAGTTACTTTTCTGCATATGCTTCTGTTATTCAATGCCAAACCCACCACTGGTGAGTGTGGCCAAAGAGCTACAGTGCCTTCAGAAAGTATTCAGACCCCTTGACTTTTTCCATATTTTGATATGTTACAGCCTTACTCTAAAATGGATTAAAAAAATTAAAATCCTTAGCAATCTACACACAATACCCCATAATGACAGTGAAAACAGGTTTTAATTTTTTTTGCTAATTTATTAAAATGTATTCAGACCCTTTGGTATGGCACTCGAAACTGAGCTCAGCCTCATCCCGTTTCCGTTGATAATCTTTGAGATGTTTCTACAACTTGATTGGAGTCCACCTGTGGTAAATTCCATTGATTGGACATGATTTGGAAATGCACCATGACCCTCAGGTCAAAGGAATTGTCCATAGAGTGCCGAGACCACCAAGACTCTTCCTAGAGCTGGCCGCCTGGCCAAACTGAGCAATCGGGGGAGAAGGGCCTTGGTCAGGGAGGTGACCAAGAACCCAATGGTCACTCTGACAGAGCTCTAGAGTTCCTCAGTGGAGATGGGAGAACCTTCCAGAAGGACAACTTTCTGAGCCACTCCTCAAGAAAAGGTACATCACAACCTGCTTGGAGTTTGCCAAAAGGCACCTAAAGACTCTCAGAACCATGAGAGCCAAGTTTATTTGGTCTGATGAAACCAAGATTGAACTCTTTGGCCTGATTGCCAAGTGTCATGTCTGGAGGAAACCTGGCACCATCCCTACGGTGAAGAATGGTGGTGGCAAAATCATGCTGTGGGGGTGTTTATCAGCGGCAGGGACTGGGAGACTAGTCAGGATCGAGGCAAAGATGAATGGAGCAAAATACAGAGAGATCCTTGATGAAAACCTGCTCCAGAGCTCTCAGGACCTCAGACTGGGGGCGAAGGTTCACCTTCCAACAGGACAACGACCCTAAGCACACAGCCAAGACAATGCAGGAGTGGCTTCAGGACAAGTTTCTGAATGTCCTTGAGTGGCCCAGCCAGAGTCCGGACTTATTTTTTATTTAACCTTTATTTAACTAGGCAAACCTGATCGAACATCTTTGGAGAGACCTGAAAATAGCTGTGCAGCAACACTCCCCATCCAACCTGAGCTCCTTGGTGGCTCAGTGACGTTATCCTCGCAAGGGTAGAGTGCTAGACTATTGAATACAGGGGTACCAATCATTTTGACCCCTCTGTTTTTTGTTGTTGATTTTTTTTGTTTGTATAAACTTGTTCAACAAAATCTCTTTATCTGAGCAACTGTAATAGCATAGCATAATGTTGTTTCCCATTTTTTTGGAGCATACAATATAGCTCAGTATTTGTAAAATTTATTTTATACAGTATTTTTTGCTCATCTTTATCAAGCGTGCCCATAATTATGGACCTGACTGTGCTTACTCTGTTAGGCTTGAAGAAGGCTCTTTGTCAATACAGCCAAACAAACAGACATTGTGAGATCCTAAATGGTTTATCTGAGAATACCTGGGTTGAGATCATTTGTTCGATTTCTTATTGTGTTCAAAATCCGCTGTAGCATTTATGTTGGTTTCATATCAAATGTCTATTTTTTGTAAATATGTCATATTGTTGCTACTGTTGTTGTTACTACTACTAATACTACTACTACCACTAATATTACTACTAATATTACTATTGCCACTACTATTTGCAATTAAAACAGTTCCATTTAAAAATGGCTGGCTTCACTCATTTAGGTTGACAAATTTGTTAGCATTTCCAGTGCTGTTGAGGATTAAGTGTGTTGACTTGTTTGGGTTTTTCTTCTTCCTCCTATTTGACTGAACATCTGTTTGTAGGCCTATTCTGAGAGTTAGTAGGTTTCTGTAGGTGAACTGTTCAAAAACAGGCTGCCTGTTTCTACATGATGTCTACTAACACACAGATAACTGGTACACCAGGTGCAGAAGAGGGTACAATTATGTGTCGCCGGTTTTAGTTTCACAGTGACTCAACACACAGATCTGTATAGCTGTGAAGTCATTGCAAATTCCCTTCCTTTGCAGTTGTGTTGTTTTTAAAGTAAGTAGGGGATACCAGGGTTGGTTCTCAGCAAAAGCATACTGTACATACACTGAGTACACAAAATATTATGAACACCTGGTCTTTCCATGGCATAGACTGACCAGAGGAATCCAGATGACAGCTAGGATCCCTTATTGATGTCACTTGTTAAACCCACTTCAGTGTAAATTAAGGATGAGGAGAAAGGTTAAAGAAAGATTATTGGACAATTGAGACACGGAATGTGTCTCAATTGTGCCATTGTCAAGTTGTGCCATTGTCAAGTTGGTATAAAGGCATCGGGAGTGTCACGCCCTGACCATAGAGAGCTTTTATTATCTATGTCGGTTAGGTCGGGGTGGGATTTAGGGTGGGTCATCTAGGCTTTTATATGTTGATGTTGGCCTGTTATGGTTCCCAATCAGAGGCAGCTGTTTATCGTTGTCTCTGATTGGGGATCATATTTAGGCAGCCATTTCCCCTTTGTGCTTTGTGGGATCTTGTGTTTGTGTAGCTGCCTATGTGTAGTCCAGAACGTCACGTTTCGTTTGTGCTTGTTTGTTTTGTTTGGTGAGTTTCTATTTATTAAAATATGTGGATCTCTACGCACGCTGCGCCTGGTCCATTCCTTATGACGAATGTGACAGAAGATCCCACCACAAACGGACCAAGCAGCGTGGCCAGGAGGAGCAGACATCCTGGACATGGGAGGAGATCCTGGACGGTAAGGGATCCTGGACAATGGAGGAGATCCTGGCTGGAAAGGATCGCCTTCCATGGGAGCAGATGGAGGCAGCAAGGGAGGAACAACGACGACACCGGGGTTCGCAACCAAGACGCAAGCACGTGTGACCGGTGCACACGGGGTGGTTGGTGGAGCCAGGTTTCAGACCAGAGCCAACTCCCCACACTCGCTTTAAGGAGCGTGTGACCGTTCAGGCACCATGTTATGCGGTGATATGCACTGTCTCTCCAGTGCGCATTCACAGCCAGGTGCGCAGTCCGGAACCTCCTACGACGGTCCGCGGTCAGGAACCTCCTGAGACGATCCGTGGTTCGGAACATCCTACGACGGTCCGCGGTCCGGAACCTCCTACGACGGTCCGCGGTCAGGAACCTCCTGAGACGATCCGCGGTCCGGAACCACCTGAGACGGTCCGTGGTTCGGAACCTCCAGCGATGGTCCGCGGTCCAGAGCCTCCAGCGACGGTCTGCGGTCCAGAGCCTCCAGCGGGGGTTCCCAGTCCGGAGCCTCCTGCGAGGTTGCCCAGTCCGGAGCCTCCGGCGACGATCTATGGTCCGGAGTCCCCAGCGACAATCTATGGTCCGGTTCCTCCGGCAACGATTCGCGGTCCAATTCCTCCAGTGGCGATCCACGGCCCAGAGCCCTCAGCAACGATCCACGGTCCGGAACAGCTAGCGACAATCTACGGTTCGGTTCCTCCGGCAACGATTCACGGCCCAGTTCCTCCGGCAACGATCCACGGCCCGGAGCCCGCGGCGACGATCCACAGTCCGGAGTATCCGGCGACGATTCACGGTCCGGTTCCTCCAGCAACGATTCACGTTCCGGAGCAGCCGGCGATGATTCACGGTCCGGTTCCTCTGGCGACGACCCACGGTCCGGTTCTTCCGTTGACGATCCATGGTCCGATTCCTTCTATGACGTGTCCACGAGCAGAGTGGGTACTTCGCCCCGCACCGGAGCCACCCCCGACGGTAGATGCCCACCCGGACCTTCCCCTATTGAGTCAGGTTTTGAGGCCAGAGTCCGCACCTTTGGAGGGCGGGGCAGTATTGTCACGCCCTGACCATAGAGAGCTTTTATTCTCTATGTTGGTTAAGTCGGGGTGGGATTTAGGGTGGATCATCTAGGCGTTAAAATGTTGATGTTGGCCTGTTATGGTTCCCAATCAGAGGCAGTTGTTTATCGTTGTCTCTGATTGGGGATCATATTTAGGCAGCCATTTCCCCTTTGTGCTTTGTGGGATCTTGTGTTTGTGTAGCTGCCTGTGAGTAGTCCAGAACGTCGTGTTTAGTTTGTGCTTGTTTGTTTTGTTTGGTGAGTTTCTATTTATTAAAATGTGTAACTCTACGCATGCTGCGGCTTGGTCCATTCCTTATGTCGAACGTGACAGGGAGACAGGCGCAGGAATGCGTAATTGTGTTTTTTATTTACACAAATTAGTGTGCCATGTAAATGCACGGGGATGAAGACCAAACCAACACGTATGCAAAACACAGGGTTAAGACCCAAACAAAAGAGCGAGGAGTACCTCGAATAAATACACAAGCGCACAATGATACCACACGGGACGAGACCCGTAATCATCTGCACAATACAAGCGGCACGAAAGCCAAAACAACACAGCACAGGTACTCACATGACCAACGGACATTGGAACAATAATCGACACCCCAATGGAAACCAAAGTGCACGTTTAAACAATTACAATCAGTGGGAATGGGGTCCAGGTGTGCCTAATGACAGAGTTCCAAAGGGATCCGTGACAGCCATTCAAAGGGTGAATGGGCAAGACAAAATATTTAAGTGCCTTTGAAAAGGGTATGGTAGTAGGTTTTATTTACCCTTTATTTAACAAGGCAAGTCAGTTAAGAAGAAATTCTTATTTACAATGACGGCTTACCCCAGGTCAAACCCGGACGACGCTGGGCCAATTGTGGGCCACCCTATGGGACTCCCAATCACGGCCAGATGTGATGCAGCCTGGATTTGAACCCAGGACTGCAGTGAGATGCAGTGCCTTAGACCGCTTCGCCACTCGGGAGCCACTGCCAGGTGGAACAGTTTAAGTGTGTCATGAACTGCAACACTGCTGGGTTTTTCACACTGAACAGTTTCCTGTTTGTATCAAGAACGGTCCACCACCCAAAGGTCATCCAGCCAACTTGACACAACTGTGGGTAGCATTGGAGTCAACATTGCCAGCATCCTTGTCGAACGCTTTCGACATCTTGTAGAGTCTATGGGCAAAAAAAGGGAGATGGGGGGAGGTGCGACTCAAAATTAGGATGGTGTTCTTAATGTTGGTATGCTCAGTGTAAGTTATCTATATATCATGGGCTAGGCTCTGGCAATGGGATTTCCTAAACCACCAGTTTGTATGACTCATTTAAAAATGTATAGAAAGACCAAAGTCTTGGGGTAAAATGGGGACCCTTTTTCTCCTCATATCTATTTCCAACATGTAGTTATTAGCCAATCAACTTGTCACAATGTTTGCTAGTAGCTTATTCCTTTTGTAACAGGAAATAAAGCATTAATGGCATACAGTCTTAAAAATAGCTTTTCATTGATCAAACGATATTCCTGAGAAAATGCAGTGTTTTATGCCTTGAGAACAACATTATTTTGTGTGTGTGTGTGTGTGTATGTGTGTGTGTGTGTGTGTATGCACATGCATGTGTGTGGGTATGTGACAGAAAAAAAATATGTGTGTGAGAGAGAAGCAACAAAGGGAGCTCTTTATAGCACAAGCACAAAAGAGCTTGGGATTTACTGTATGCTAACAGGGGCTATGTACCCTGAACAATATGGTTAAAATTAGTTGGATTGCGACAACCAATCCCCATTATCTTTTCGTAACGGAGTTGATAGTAACAACCCCAGATTCCACGTGACAACAATCCCCAAACCTGCCAAAAATGCTAACTATAATGCTAGTTACCACATTGCTCACATCTGTAGCCATGAAATGCTTTGAAAGGCTGGTCATGGCTCACAATAACACCATCATCCCAGACACCCTGGACCCTCTCCAATTCGCATTCTGCCCCAACAGATCCACAGATGCCCTTTCCCACCTGGACAAAAGGAACACCTACATGAAAATGCTGTTCATTGACTACAGCTCAGCGTTCAACACCACAGTGCCCTCCAACATCATCAGGAACTCTATACCAAGCGTTGTCAGAGGAAGGCTATAAAAATTGCCAAAGACTCCAGCCACCCAAGTCATTGACTGTTCTCTGTGATTCTGCACGGCAGGCGGTACTGGAGCACTAAGACAGGGACCAAAAGGTTCCTGAACAGCTTCTAACCCCAAGCCATGACTGCTGAAAACTTAATCAAATGGCTACCTGGACTATTTGCATTGACTCTTATTTTTCTTGCACTGACTCTATGCACACTCACTGGACTCTAACCACACACTCACACATACTACTACACCGACACCCCAACACACACACACACACATACACACACACACAACATATGCTCACACACAGTTGAAAAATATATGGCAAATAGAAATCCAAAATGGATGGTGTTAAGAGATAGATGGGAGGGGTTGAAGGGGAATGAAGGGTGGGCCTAATAACAACAAGATAACCAATGTAAAACATACAGGGTCTGTAAAATGTATATGGGTTCTGAAATGTTGTGAAATAGCACAGTTACAAATAGAAATCAAACTTAATGGACATCATAAATAGAGGAAGAACTAAAAACAAACAAAATATAACTATTGTTAAATAGATAGTGTCTGTAAAATGTGTATAAGATGTATAATCTGAAGGTAGAAGCCTAAGTGTTTATTAGTTTACTCCAATTGGGGGAGGGGTGGTAGGGTTTGCGGGGAATAATAAAGGTATATTCTTTAAAAAGTATGTATATCTATATAGGTATGTGTATGTATATATGTGTATATGTATGCGTACGTGTATGTATATTTACCCAAAAAATATATGGGGGATTGGAAATGACGCAGACAATTACATTGATGGAAGCAACAATCTTTCCGCAATATTAAGCTGATCCAACTCCTTAAAAAAATTTATTTTTAAAAACACACAAACAAAACATACACACACGTGCATATTGACGACACACATACACACACACAGACACACTTTCACACCCGCTGCTGCTACTCTGTTTATTATCCGTTTATTATCTATCCTGATTGCCTAGTCACTTTTACCCCTACCTACCTGTACATTACATACTACCTCAATCACCTCAACTACTTCGTACCCCAGCACATTGACTCGATACTGGTAGTCCTTGTCCATAACCTAATTATTGCTATTTTATTGTGTTAGTATTTCCTATTTATTTTTGCTACTTTTCTTACTATTTAACTCTGCATTGTTGGGAAAGGGCTCGTAAGACCACACCTGTTGTATTCGGCCCATGTGATGAATATCAATGCATAGAAAAACACATACAGTACATTCCCATCACCAAAATGTTTTGTCATGCTGATATTAATTGACCAGGTGGATGAGTTCTTTCCAACAATTCACACATTTTAAGTGTAGAATTATTACACAGTGCCCTCTGGATTGGTAGTAATAAGCACCGGGACAACCAACCCATGATACAACCAACCCATGATACAAACAACCCATGATACAAACAACCCATGATACAACCAACCCATGATACAACCAAACCATGATACAACCAAACCATGATACAACCAAACCATGATACAACCAACCCTGGTCTCCCCTAAGTAGCCTTGCATGAGCGAGCCGGAACAGCTCATAGGAGAGCAGGAGCCTATCTCCTGTGTCTGTAGCGTGATGTACAAGTATAGCCCCTGGAAAGTATGTGGCTGGTCTACAGCAGAGCCTTACCCCCCCAATTATATCTCCTTAATGCTACCTGCCAAGCAGAGACCCATCAGGTCCCATTTCCACAGTCTTTGGTATGAATCGGCCTGGGATCAAACGCTCAACCTTCCAATCTCAGGGGGGACACTAACCACAAGGCCACTGAGTTGATGCTGTTATTACAGCTTCATCTACAAACTACTTGCATGTATGTGAAAACATAAACATGGATTTAAAGTAAATCTGCCATGTGTAAGTCTAGCAATATTTATGAACGGTAGCTTATGAAACAGATATCCATGCATACTGTATGTAACCTCTCTGTCACGTTATTATTAAAAACAGACAATTGTCATTCTGCAAAACACCTGTGCAAATTAACAGAATAGGGTTAGCCAGGACAGATGAGTGCATGCTCTTTCAAATAGCATAGTAAGATGGTCATGGAAGTCTACTGCAATATAAGAACTTTACGGTCTATTGCTCTCCAAGTCTGCATTCTCCATGAACTTGACATGAAACTAACATTGTACCATGTATAAATGACACACCACTGAAAATGACTTACGGTCTCATTCAACATTTGGGAAAGGTAGGCAAATTCATATTTCTTAGTAGTAGTATATACATAGATATGACAAAACTCCACATTTTAGTCACAATTCACACCTATCAAGCCTGACTCATCATAACTGGAGAAGAGCTTACCTTCAGTGCAAGGGGGAAGTCCCAGAAAATGCATTGTGGTTGCACCCAAATCAGCCCCTAACTCAACTACATGTAGCCCAAGGCCACTGCAAGAGGGGCACATTTCAAGCTGAGGTCCTCAGATGTCTTTCTTCTCTCTGTAGGTAAGTCATACGATATTGTGTTTTATTACATTGGGCAATATTATTACATTCCATGATGAGATTATTATTTTTTTATTTTTTGTATTTTTAGTTACAAGTGAGCTGGTTAATGAGTAAGCTGTTCATGGTTTATAACTTTTTAAAAGATAGGTGCTGTCTTTGATTATTCATATAACACCTGGGAATGGTATTGAAGGAGAACATAATTTAAAAAAAAAATTACTTATCGGATATCCAGACTTAAAGATCAACATCCTGCCTTGAATACATTACTTACATGGTGTAAGCAATGAGCCATTGCTTATGCTATAGAGTGTTACACCAACAAAGACACCATTGATCCCATCATGTGTGGTAAAAGGAATGAATAATCAGTAAAGGCGTAAAATGCTATTGTTGGAGAGTGATTTAGGCAAATTCACAGATAAGAACAAATGTACAAGTCAATTTTATGAAGTTGAAGACCAAGGCGAGGCGTAGCTTTATTTGTAGAGCGTGTCATTTCTCCAGCTCAGTGATTTTGTGCCCAGTGGAGCACAGCGCAGTATGCCTCTGTCTAGAAAAGTGCATTTAAATCTTTGAAGTTGTGTATGGAGGCTTGTCCTCTCTTCTGATACCTTCTAGTTACTTAGACAGAATAATATACAGAACATGAGTAAATCATTATTTTTTTGTGTCAAGTTTGTTTGAGCCTGCTTGTCTGCCTGTAGACGAACCTACACCATCTAAAAGTAAAGAAGAAAAATAGAACACAAAATCTAAGGAAGTCCATCATAAAGTAATGTCAAATCTGGACGCCTAACACCCCCAAATCAACTTGATTAGTGTCCGGTTTGAATCAATCCCAACCAAGTGATACAAAGCTGATTACGCAAGGATTCCATGAACTGACCCTGATATCCCTCTGCCTGTCATTCAGTGAGTCAGAGTGTGAGTTGACACCCGAGCTGAGCCATGGGGTTTGGCTGTCCTGAGGGTCACTTCTGGGATGGCCTGGTGAGGAAGTGTCTGACCTGTCAGATGGTCTGCCAGCAGCCGCACCACCACCTCAGATGCATCGAGTACTGTGGTAAGTTCACACACACACACACACAAACGCTCACCGGAGGAAATAACACATACACTTAAGAAGTCAATGAGAGGACAATGCACCACACGATTGTCCATATGACTGAGTCCTCAAAGTTATACACATAACATACATGTTATATTTCATTCTATGGTGTTATATCAGTGGTAAAAGGCTCACACAAAGATCAATGAATCTCAAGATCCTTTTCGTGGGGTTAATTAACAAGTATAGTCTAGTGCAATTGTGATTGATACATAGTAGCCATTTTGTGTCAAAACACAGACATTTTATAATACGTATACCATTCCTGTGCCATTGTGTGTATGTTTGTGCTAGCTTCTCTAGGGTGTAAGGCAGTCCCAGGGCAGTACTACGACAGGCTGTTGAAGAAGTGTCTGACATGTGCTGTGGTGTGTGGCAACCATCCCTCAGAGTGTTCCCGCCAATGTAAGAGTGAGTGTGAACAGTATTATTTTTGTATCACATATGTTCTCTCTCTCTCTCTCTCATTCTCTGTAAAACACTCACTCAAACACACACAGGCAGGTACACACATACACAGACACAGCTCTCACAAAGTCATAAGAATTTGTACACTACTAAATAATGAATTGAGCCTACAGCCATCTCCAAAATAGTTTCTGGCTGACGATCCAATATTTAGACATTTTTATTTTGAAAATTGGTCCAAAATTCCATGACCCAGAAGTACTTTTTTTAGTGTTGCTGATGACACGCTGATCATGTGATGAGTTCGCAAATCAAATGCCCCACTTGTGCTGCCACTGGACAGTGGAAAACAAATAAGTTAACCTTTATTTATTGTCATTTAAATTAGTTTGTAGTAGTTTAGTGTTGAGTTAGATTAAATACTGTGGCTACCTTAATCGTTATTTTAAGTTATTTCAATGACTTCACAGCAATTTCTCGCTAACCGAAATGTAACTAGCTAGCAGGCTCAGCTAAATACAAATCCCTCTAGATACAGTGTGCAAAGCTGTCATCAAGGCAAAGGCTGGCTATTTGAAGAGTCTCAAATATAATACATATTTTGATTTGTTTAACATCTTTTTGGTTACTACATGATTCCATATGTATTATTTCATTGTTTTGATGTCTTCACTATTATTCTAAAATGTAGAAAATAGTAAAAATAAAGAAAAATCCTTGAATGTTCTAAAACTTTCGACCGGTAATGTACATACCCCATCAGACACGCCACTATGGGTTCCTTCACGGAACACAAAGATTTAACGCATCGCTCATGTACTGTATATGTGTATAGAGTCATGTCATCATGGAATGATCTCCCACCAGAGGTTTCTCAAGCAAAAAGCAAGTTTAGCATTAAAAAAACAGAAAAAAATCATATCACAGCACCTCTCCTCTTTCTAAAGATCTAATTTAACTCTACTGTATATAAGAATATGAATATGTACTGTATATGTGAATAGTGCAAATAGCATTTTTTGTTGTTGTTTCTTGGTGTCTTACCCAATGCCTTCAGAAAGTATTCACACCCCTTGACTTCTTCCACATTTTTAAATTGATTCAATTGAGATGTTTTTGTCACTGGCCTACACACAATCTCCATAATGTCAAAGTGTAATTATATATATATATATATATATATATATATATATATATATATATATATATATATATATATATATTGGATACCACGAAATTGGGAGAAAAAGGGGTAAAATTCAAATATATATATATATATATTTGAATTTTACCCCTTTTTCTCCCAATTTCGTGGTATCCAATTGTTGTAGTAGCTACTATCTTGTCTCATTGCTACAACTCCCGTACGGGCTCGGGAGAGACGAAGGTTGAATGTTATGCGTCCTCCGATACACAACCCAACCAGCCGTACTGCTTCTTAACACAGCGTGCATCCAACCCGGAAGCCAGCCGCACCAATGTGTCGGAGGCTACACCGTGCACCTGGCAACCTTGGCTAGCGCGCACTGCGCCCGGCCCGTCACAGGAGTCGCTGGTGCGCGATGAGACAAGGAGATCCCTACCGACCAATCCCTCCCTAAGGCTATATATATATATATATATATATTTAGGGCAATGGGTTCTATAACTGACTCAAGTAGTTTTTTTTGTGTATATATATATAGCCTTAGGGAGGGATTGGTCGGTAGGGATCTCCTTGTCCCATCGCGCACCAGCGACTCCTGTGACGGGCCGGGCGCAGTGCGCGCTAGCCAAGGTTGCCAGGTGCACGGTGTAGCCTCCGACACACTGGTACGGCTTCTACGTTGGTCATTAGATGGTCATTAGATAATTAATACACTTGATTTCCGCTACATTATTTCATGCTCCATGTTTCTGATCAGTGATAGATGAGCAAACAAATAAATGAGCTACAACTTCCAGTTTTCCAGACGGAGATCAACTAACCAACTACTGTGTACAGACAGAGATTCGGTGGGGGAAAAAATCACATTGATTGATTATCAGACAAATCACAGGCTTTTGGTCGGGAGTATGACAGGCGAGTGAAGAGCAAAAAATGTATTTGTATAAGATCTGAAATCTGAATATAAAAAAAGATTATTGTAACGAACCTGGGTTTATAAGCGCGTCTGTCGCACGAGCATGCGTTTGTGGCACAGTCGATAGCGCGCCGGACCTCGGGCTCGAAGGTCGATGGTTCGAGACCTGCTCCCTGCCTGTTTCATTACATAAAAATAAAAAAACTCAAAATAGCATAATTGGTCAGGAGCCCGTAAGACTGCTGCCATACATCCCAAAGGCTGAAATGTATTGTCTACGTCCCGAACGGCACCCTTCCATAAGGTACTGGCCAAAAGGGCCATTTGGTGTCTTTTCTAATTCAGTCACATTTAAATAGGATAACCTTGGGATTAAATGCTTTTGGTTTTTATCTTTTGAACTGAGAAACTCCTAGAAGTAGAGCTTTGACATTTGGAAATGGTGCATACATTTGTTTAGACTCACTTTGCATTACATTGATGTTATTGCAAGGTAAATACGGATTTAAATTAAATTTAAGTAATTTAATTCACCTTAAGCCCAACAGCCTGACTTGAGTGCAACCTTGAGGCCTGTGGACGGGACAGTCTTCCAGAACCCTACCACCAAGGGGGGCTCCCTACTCAGTGGTGTGCCTAACTCAGTCATCCTGGTGTACTCTCTGCTGGGCTTGTGTCTGGCACTGCTGCTGTTGACCCTGTCTTTGGCCCTGCTTGTGCTGCTGAGGAGGGCCAGTGCCAGAGGTCCCCGACCAGGGGCCACACAGAGCAGTCCCACCCAGGGCCGTGGAAGCCAGGAGGCCCAAGAGCCTAACCAGCACAGCAAGTCCTCCAAAGGTCAGTTTGGGCACAAATCTAGTCTAAAACATAGCTCAGGGCATGTCTTCATAGAGCCACTCAGAGTAGGAGTGCTGATCGGGGATCAGGTCCCCTCGTCCATGTATTCCTATTCATTAAGCTCTAAAAGGCAAAAATGATCCTAGATCACAATTGAATAACTCAGCATGGCTTCTTTTAGCTTGTTTATCTCTCTTCTCTGTGTGCATGCATTCGTACCATCTTTAGACAACCTGATGGATCCATCCCTGCCCAAGCTGAACAGTGTGACAGCGGGCCGTTCGTCCAGCCCAATAGAGACCTGTGTGTGTGTCCACTGCTTCCCTGACCTCAGAGTGCCTGGCAGAGGTGAGAAGCAGCAGAGACCCCCTCTCACCCTCTACCAGCAGGCTGTCCCCCAGGACCTCCACACTCCTACCAGACGACTCACTTGTGGATCATCAGAAAAAATAATCTGCTCCCCCTCTCAGCCTAGCTTCTGACCGGAGCAGAACTGAAACCGACTGGACACTACGGCAATCATAGAAATCCTATTAAATTACTAGAGGGGCTATGTCATAAACCCTCAAAGTTCCATAATGGGGTGAAAATGGCAGCAATCTTGGTCAGGGAGAAATCCAAAACCAGTCTAATTGGAATGAATGGCAGAGGCATAGGTGATGCATTTCCTGCTTTTACTGATGCAGGAAAATAAAAGTAAGGCAGGTGATGTATTAGAAATTGTGTAATGTAATTATAGTCAACCTAAAATAGTATTGTAATTCTAAAAACATTTGATACTGGTTTTATACCATTTTTCTGTACAAATACCTTCTAAAATACATGTAAACAGACCATACGTCTTAGTTTTCTTGAAAAACGGTGTGCTACTCTATGATACAATATCAGTACTCGTTGCATTTAGGTCTCAGTCATATCATCAACTGATTTGAGCCCGTGTATAGCTGTGTATTGTCTGCCTTGTTTGAATGGAATGTTTGCTTGTTGGCAGTTAATTAGAAACATTTATGGTGTCCTTCCTCAAAAACTGGTTGGGCAGCTAGCTAGCAAACACCCATACCGTCATGTCCTGATCTGTTTCACCTGTCCTTGTGATTGTCTCCACCCCCTCCAGGTGTCGCTTATTTTCCCCAGTGTATTTATCCCAGTGTTTCCTGTCTCTCTGTGCCAGTTCGCCTTGTATGTTTCCAAGTCAACCAGCGGTTTTCCCGTTCTCCTGCTTTTTGCATTCTCCTTTTTCTAGTCCTCCTGGTTTTGACCCTTGCCTGTTTCTGGACTTTGTACCCGCCTGTCTGACCATTCTGCCTGCCCCGGCCACTCTGTACCTCCTGGACTCTGATCTGATTTTGACCTTTTTGCCTGTCCACGACCATTCTCTTGACTACCCCTTTGGATTACTTAACATTGTAAGACTCCAACCATTTGCCTACTGTGTTAGCATTTTGGTCTCACCTTGTGCCTCGATACACACAGAGCAGATCAGTTTTACACAATATCTTAATACAGCACTGGCAAACCAAAGTTGACCAACTCCCTGACTATCATGGCTGACCTTTGGACCATCATGAGGTTCATGGCCATTCTAGTATTATAATTCTATTATAGTCGCAATAAAACAACCCTAGACAGATGACACGCCCACTCCAGGGTAGTTTCCCCTAGGTACAGATCTAGGATCAGCTTGCCCTCCACAATCCTAACCTGAACCATTAGGAGGAAAAAAACAACTAAACTGTCCCAAGATCAGCCACATCTATGGGTAACTTCACCTGGCCTACACCATGCAGACCAGAAACTGTGACGTGAGAAGTCTGGAGAGCAGAAATTAAATAGGTGGTAAAGGATACACAAACGGTATTGAGGGAGTGACACACAAGGGAGTAACAGAGAACATGATTTATGCCTGTATGTACTCACCCCAAACAAATGACACCCGCTGCATCTCTCGGGAGACATTCACATGTGGGTGGCCTCCTTGTGCCATGATTCAGCAAAGACCTCCAGTAAGTCTTGTAGAAGTTAATAAAACCCTGAAGCACACGAGAGTATAGACATAGATTTTTTATTGTGTGTCTCACCATCAGTGTCCAGTTCTTGCAGCAGATAAAGTGTGGGGGATGTATTTTTGACTAGCATAATAACCCTTGACCTTTTCCAGCCACATGGATAAAGGAACTCAGTTTATACCTTGGTTTTCTTTTTTAACATACATACATACTTTAACATACATAATTAACATGTGAAAAAAAAAGTACTGATTCAGTACACAAACATGCGCACAACACATGTGCGTACACCCACACACACAATTAGAGCAACATGTGGCCAAAGTTTAACACTGTCGGATCGCGCCACGGCAGGATACACACCGTGTCAGAATAGTGCTCGTCTTTTTCTTATTCACAACAACGCATCACCTGAAACATCTTCACAACCATGTCAGCAACAAAATAATTATCCCGTCACAAGAAACAAACAAACCAACCAACAAATGTGAAAAAGGCTCGACAACAGCAGTCTCATGAGAAGAAGCATACATTTTTTCAAAAAATACATGATTGACTGCACAACATAACAAGGACAGGGGTTCGAGGGAGGGGGGAACATTGGAAACCGTGAACAAGGATTCAAATGACTTATAAAAATATACTTCTATATTTTCCCTGCCCTCACAGAAAAAAGAAAAGAAAAGAAAGAGGGTGGGACTTTTCACAGAACAACCTCCTCCCTTTCTCTACCTCCCATCTTTTTTTCAGTAAAAAAAAAAAAAAAAAAAAAAAAAAAAATGTGCGCTAGATTCATCATACAGTATTTTCAAAACTAAAAAGTTCAAACAACGATTATAATCATCTCTTCTTGTGTTTGCAATGTTCTTAATATAATCTGTCAGCTTGTTTTGCATTCAGAGCAATAACAATGCATATAATGAACTTAGACAACCAAATGTCTTCCCTCAGAAATGTTTGGTCACTTGAGAGATGGGTGTGTGTGTGGGGGGGAGAGTGGAATTATGGATTTCAGAAAATAATACAACGTGAAGTTGACTGTTTTTATGAGATGTGGCCACTGTCGGACTGTTCCTTCATCTGCCCGAAACGATAGGAGAGGAGAGCGAGAGAGTGAAGCACCTCATCTTCCAACAAAGGCTCCTCGTTTCTCTCGCCGTTCTGCAATCTTCCCCCTGCTCTTCCGCCTTTCCGCCCTATCAAGTAGATCCTACGTAGTAGCTTCCATGCAGATTGGTTTTGGAGTGACCTTTTAGTTAGAAAGGATGCGGTGTTCCTCCATTCCCACAGCTTCAAATCTTCACCGATGTAGATTTTCAGGCAGGCTTGTGTTATGTTGCCATTTTGTTGTTGCGTAACTCTTGGTGGCTGTTGACATCAGTGCTGAAGGAAGCTTGGCTATTCATACTCCAGAAACTGTTTATGGTAGAACAAAAGGTACCTGACAACAAGAAAAAAATAATTACTGGTAAGATTTCACACTCAAAATATATTTCTCTCATTATCTTGAGGAATTACTTATGAGAAAAACACAAGGTCGAAGCTACTGCATAATGCTAAAAATGGAAAGAACAGGGGAGATGGAGTTTTGGATGAAATAATATACACCGAGTGTACAAAACATTAAAACACCTTCCTAATAGCAGGTGTTCATAACGTGGCTTTGAAGTTTGTTAAAAATGTAAAAAATAACGTAGCTTTGAAGTCTACTGATTGACCATAAAATATAAACATGGACGACAAGCAAGTTCAATGGAGAATCTCCAAGTGCTTTTTAAGTCCTGGACTAGGCTTAAACGACGTCTGGGAAACCTCCCCCAAAAAGACAGAGTAGGTAGAAGTTTCCCCTAACACCAGATCTGCTACATGTTTAACCCCGTAATGGTAAAGGTAAGGATTGTATGAGCTTTAAACCCATAAGAGTCTAAGCCCTCTCTAAGCCAGGGGAGGGGGTTCTACATTTTTATATCTTAGTCATTTAGTAGATGCTGTTATCCAGAGCAACTTACAGGAGCAATTAGGGTTAAGTGCCTTGCTCAAGGGCACAGACAGATTTTTCAACTAGTCGGCTCAGGGTTTCAAACTGACCTTTGGTTACTGGCCCAACGCTCTTAACCGCTAGGCTACCTGCAGCCCAGTTCTACTAAGCTATATAGAATTGTTTTAAGGTCATACAGAGGATCATTTAGCTATTTTGAATGTTAGGACCCCTTGAAGCACCCCCAAAAAAATATTAAAATATAATTTGATGAAAAACTATTTTTGGCTAACAGATTCACTACATAGACAACAGATCGTTCCCCTAAAAAATTGAAAGGAAGTTTGTGGCTGACCTATATCTGAGAGATAAGAAAGATCAGGACACATTTGTATTTTTTTTTTTTATCTAACCCCTTATTTTTGGCACTAAACGTTTAGTGTCCATATATACTTCCATTAATGTTTTCTACTGGTACCAGGAAACCTTTAGACGAGTCTTGTGAGGCCTGTGGGCATCCCAGAGCAAAACAACATTACGTGTTCATGAGTCTCACCTTTCTACAGAGGGGTCATATTAGTGTGTGGCCAGAACTGTTTGGACGCTACAGACAGAAGAAGTTGGCAGATCAGCTGTACCCGACTCCAGACCAGTCCCAAGACGCTTGTGGGGTTCAAAGAGAAAAACGGAGAACACCACCGCGTTCGTTAAGAGTCTCATCTTTCCATAGAGGGGTCAAAATAGTTTGAAACCCATTCAGACGCTACAGACGATTTTGTGAGAAAACCAATTTTCCGCCACGTCTCAAGGTCTGACAAACACCGCTCTAGCTCGGTCACCGCAGATGCAGAAGTGCGACATCGGCGGATACGGTGGATTGAGACGCACCCAATGCGACAACAAAAAAACCCATCTGTAGCTTAACCTGGCAGATTTATGTGGGGATTTTTTATATATTTTTTTACGCTAATTCAATTTCCGCGGGGGAGTGGACGTCGAGCTTAGTGGGTTAGCACCGTAAAGGTCGAGGTTGCAGCGGTCTGAGCTCACCCTTCACTGTCCAACACGTCCTTGTTGCTGGCCTTGGTGATGATGGCATCGTCACACTTGAACCACTGGTCCATGTGCTGCCGGATGAACGTGGTGTAGTGACCGCTCTCCAGAGTACCCTGGTGGTTGACCACCGCAAACAGAGAATACCTGGACGGAGGGTGGAGAGGCGAAGGCATGGAGAGAGAGTGGAGGGAGGGAAGGAGGTGGAGGGAAAGAGAGAAGGGGAGAGGGTGAAGAGAGAGAACGAGGAAGGGAGGCAGAAAATGGGTGAGAATTGTTTAAAATCAAAGCAAGAGAACAGAGCAAATTCACTGTCATTATATATTGTTCTTTACATGCAACATACACTGAGTATACCAAACATTATGGAGTACGTGTTCATGAGTATTTCTGTTGGGGCGGCAGGGTAGCCTAGTGGTTAGAGTGTTGGGCTAGTAACCGGAAGGTTGCAAGTTCAAATCCCCGAGCTGACAAGGTACAAATCTGTCGTTCTGCCCCTGAACAGCCAGTTAACCCACTGTTCCCAGGCCATCATTGAAAATAAGAATTTGTTCTTAACTGCCTTGCCTAGTTAAATAAAGGTAAAATATATATTTGGGTGGTGATACACACGGGAAACTGTTGAGCGTGAAAAGAACTGCAACGCTGCTGGGTTTTGACGGAAACCAGTACGCCTGGCACCTACTAACATCCCCCGTTTTAAAAGGCACTTCAAATCTTTTGTCTTGCCCATTCACCCTCTTAATGGCACACATACACAATCCATGTCTCAATTGTCTCAAGACTGATTGAAGTGGATTTAACAAGTGACATCAATAAGGGATCATAGCTTTAGCCTGGAATCACCTGGTTAGTCTATGTCACGGAAAGAGCATGTTTTCGTAATGTTTTGTATACTCAGTGTTAGAGGGAGAGTCCACTTACTTATTGTCGTTGAAAACGTCTACTGACTGCTGGTACTGTCCGTTCATCCTGTTCTCTTTGCTGAAAGACACACGATCAGACAATATGTCAGCAACAATGAATAAAGGCCATCACACTAAGCCATCCTCTAGCATAATACCACACATTTACAATCAATCCTCAGAGCAGGCCTCCTGAGTGACGCAGCGGTCTGAGGCACCGCATCTCAGTGCTAGAGGAGTCCCCACAGACTCTGGTTCGATCCCGGGCCGTATCACAACCGGCCGTGATCGGGAGACCCATAGGGCGATGCACAATTGGCCCTGCTCCTCAGTCCCAGTTGCTAATATATTAATATATATATATATTAATAGTATTGGATAGAAAACACTCTGACGTTTCTAAAACTGTTTGAATGATGTCTGTGAGTATAACAGAACTCATAGGGCAGGCAAAAACCTGAGAAGAAATCCAAACAGGAAGTGAGAAATCTGAGGTTGGTCGATTTTCAACCCAGCTCCTATTGAATTCACAGTGGGATATGGATGAAGTTGCACCTAGGGCTTCCACTAGATGTCAACCGTCTTTAGAAACTTGAATGAGGCTTCTACTGTGTGGTGGGGCTGAACAAGAGCTGAATGAGCCAGGTGTCTGGCAGAGAGCCAAGGGCTGGTCACGCACAATTCACATGATAGCGACCTGCGTCCCATGGCTTCTCTCCACACAAAGGAATTCTCCAGTTGGAACTTTATTGAAGATGTATGATAACAACACCCTAAAGATTGATTCTATACTTAGTTTGACAAGTTTCTTCGACCTGTAATATAACTTTTTGAAATTTTCGTCCGACGTTCGGATGGACCTGCACGAGCGTTTGGATTTGTGTACTAAACGCGTTAACAAAAGTAGCTACTTGGACATAAATAATGGACATTATCGAACAAATCAAGCATTTAATTGTGGAACTAGGAGTCCTGTGAGTGCATTCTGATGAACATCAAAGGTAAGGAAATATTTATAATGTGATTTTTAATTTCTGTTGACTCCAACATGGTGGAAAATTGTATTTATTTTCTGAGCGCCGTCTCAGATTATTGCATGGTTTGCTTTTTCCGTAAAGTTTTTTTGAAATCTGACACAGCGGTTGCATTAAGGAGAGGTATATCTATAATTCCATGTGTATAACTTGTACTTTCATCTACATTTATGATGAGTATTTCTGTTGAATTGTTGTGGCTATGCAAAATCACTGGATCTTTTTGGAACTAGTGAACCTAACACGCCAATGTAAACTCAGATTTTATATAAATATGAACTTTATCAAACAAAACATACATGTATTGTGTAACATGAAGTCCTATGACTTCCTATCTGATGAAGATCATCAAAGGTTAGTGATTAATTTTATCTCTATTTGTGCTTTTTGTGACTCCTCTCTTTGGGTGGAAAAATGGCTGGGTTTTTCCGTGAGTTGGTGGTCACCTAACATAATCGTTTGTGGTGCTTTCGCTGTAAAGCCTATTTGAAATCGGACACTGCGGTGGGATTAACAACAAGATTACCTTTAAAACGGTATAAAATACATGTATGTTTGAGGAATTTTAATTATGAGATTTCTGTTGTTTTGAATTTGGCGCCCTACACTTTCACTGGCTGTTGTCATATCATCCCGTTAACGGGATTGCAGCCCTAAGAATTAACTGACTTGCCTAGTTAAATAAAGGTTAAATGAAGGTTAAATGTAAAAATAATAATAAAAAGCACCCCTTTAAAGTTGAGTTAGCTATGAGATTAACACCTCACCCCGTCTGGCACTGTTTCTAAATGAGGCCCCTGACTGACTGCTTCGTCTGACACTAATCCTAGATCACATTCCCACCTCCGCACCAATATGGCGCATCCCTTTCATACGTACACTCGTTCATTCAATTAATGCAGTTCCAATCATCCCTCTCTTTCTCTCTGGAGGAGAGAGATCTGAATCCATTTGAGTTCATTTGAGTCTCCTTCAGCAGCAGGTGCTGTTTTGACATGCTGCACATCAGGGGATATGCATGGGGAGCCACGGGTTGATGTGTGTGTGTGTGGAGCGCACACCTGTGTTTGTTTGGCTAATTAAGTTAAAAACACCAATTACACACACACAGCAAATGATCATGGCTGGTCGGACAGCACATACACACACGAATATGCGCACACCTATGCCTCTCGATTGACTCAAGGGGCTTCCTTTTCCCAGGCTCCTTCACTTCACTAGCACTGATCTAAGAAATCAGCAGGTGAAGGCTACATAGCAAAGAAACCATCAGTGGACTGACTTTCACTTCTCTCGGATCAGTGCAGAGGATGAATAATATGAATAAAGGAAGAGTCTCCAGACTATTGAGATGCAGCCCTGGTCTCCGCCACTGTGCAACTGGCTCATTGTTCAGACTGACCTGGAGGCCATGAAGGGAGTCATGTCCAGCTCTAAGGGGAACGAGACGTACGTAATGATCTTCCTCCGTAGCTTCGCAGAGTGTTCAAACCTCTGGGGGGAGGGGGGGGAGAGAGAAAAAGAACACGACAGAGATAGGTTAGAGATATTACAGTGCGAAGGACGAAATAAGGTTGAGCTCTCACACTTACATTTCTTTTACACAAATACAGACAACAACAAAAAACACCACACGCGCTCACTTTGAGGTGGAAACACGCCACAATGGGGAGCTTCTTCATAGTCAGCTGTTTGGTGGACTCCTGGTAACTATGGCAACCGCTACACTTAATCTTGGCGCCGCTCCCTAAGTGCTCTGGTCGGGTAAACCTGCAGAAGACGGACCAGGGTCAGAACCCACACCGTGTGTGTGTGCCTGCGAGTGTGTGTACGCGCGCATGATAGAAAGATGGACAGCAGAACAGAGAGATACAGAGAAGGTTAAAGCGATGATGTGGAAGGAATTAGTCAGAGGGATGATTACCTGCATAGACAGAAAGTGGGAGTGGTGGCCCCTGAAAGATGAAGAGAGAACGAGAGAAAGAGAGCGATAGAGAAAGGGATGGTGATAAAGGGATGAGCAGAACCCGCGTAGACAATCAGTGAGTGTGGTGGCCCCTGAGAGAGGGGGAGAGGGGTGAGATACCTGCGTAGACAGTCTGTGAGTGTGGTGGCCCCTGAGAGGTGGCTCTCTCCGTTGAGTGTGCTGCCGTCTCCCCCGGGGCTGAGGGGCCAGAAGGGCGTGGACGACCCCGGCAGGTCCAGACTGATGTCCCAGAACGGGTCTATCGTTGTGGAAACACCACTACAGGACGAGAGGGGAGGGGGTGTGTTAGGGAATGGCTTTTGGGCTTTGACTGACCCAAAGCCTATGAATCCATCTTATAACCTATACATTTGAGTCATTTAACAGATGCTCTTATCCAGAGCGACTTAGGGTTAAGGGATTTTTCACCTAGTTGGCTCAGGGCTTCGAACCAGCAACCTTTCAGTTACTGGCCCCACGCTCTTAACCGCTAGAATACCTAAGTAGCCAGTTACAACACTTGAACAATGTTAGTTTGCATGCGAGTGTGAGTGTATATATAGACGACTTCAAATGGGGTAGAAGTCGGAGTTGTTGTGATTCGGGATGGCTCCCAACTATGACAAGAAACTGTGCCGTGGGGAATCGTAAGTGACTCGTTTCAGCTAGCTTCATCTTGTTCTTGATAGGTCTTGTTTTGAGGTATTTCGACTGATTTCATGTCAATCCTAATTTGGCTCAAGTTTGCGAGATTGCTAACCAACCAACAAACATCTGTAATTATGAATTTGAGAGAAAACAAGTGCTCATTGTGCAAATTAACTTATGTTTTCATTAAACATTGGAGATGAAAAATTGTTTACGTGTAGTCAACAATCTAAGCCAACCCCGTCTGTTTTGCCCCATAGTTGCGCCCACGTTGGTTTTGTTGCTAAACAACAAACCGGTCTATACACATTTACAAAATGTTGCACAAATGCTTCTCAATTAGTGTTGTAAACTCAACACGAAATGACTGAATCTTTGTGAATGAGTAAATATTGTGCAATACTCTATGTGTCCACCAGATGTAGGTAGAACACTATGTCAGAGTCTACACTGCCCAGTAGGTGCCTGGCTGCTAAAGCAGTGGGAGTGGAGCAACGGGTGTGTTAATAAAAAAATATTTAAAAAAATAAAATACAAATCAGCCCCACTCTCCTTGACTCACTGCAGAGAAGGGGTCTGACCAGGGCTGAGAGTGAGTGATTTAAAATCATTTTTATTTTTTTTATTATTTTTTACAAGTGCTGGTTTGAAACGTGATCAACATGATGCATCAACAGTACACACGCCCACACAAACAAACAGTAAGGGTGAAGCACAAAGATGTAGAGGAAATAACTTTCACACTGTTGACAAGCGCGCACACACACACACACACACACACACACACACACACACAGAAAGATGGAGGAGCATACTGGCAGACTTGACAGGTGACGTCAGACTGCAGACCCCCAGTGAAGATTTGGTCGATGATGCAGTTGCAGTTATTGGGGTTGTTGGCCTTCTTCCCGTTATCATCTCCTTGGTGAACATCGAGAGTACAGGGACAAAACACACACACGCGATTGAGAATTAATGCTTGTCAACTGCTGCAGAACTCCACCCCCCCCCTCCACCACAGTATCAGAGAAAGACAAAATCGAGAGAGAGAGAGAGAGAGAGAGAGAGAGAGTGAGAGAATGAGGGATGTTGAAGGAGGACACAGGGCTAAGCAAACACAATCAGCACTTATGTAAAGAGGCTCTTTGTCCGTGTCAATTAGCAGCCCCTCATCTCAGCTCATCCAGTCAGATAGCAGACCAGCCATTTTCTTCACTCTCCTCCTCTCTAGTTCATTCTCCCCCAATCGCTGCTCCCTTCCTTTCCCGTATTCCTGCTTTTCCTCCCACCATTTGACTGTAGCAGAAGTAGAGAGCGTGGGCGCCATTTGAGTAGAGCAGTCTGCTTTCTACAATCTGATTGTCTGTACAAGTTAGTATGTGTACATGCACAGTGCCTTTGGAAAGTATTCAGACCCCCATTTTTCCCGATAGAACCTAATTCTAAAATGTGTTGAAAAAATCTCAGCAATCGACACACAATACCCCATACTGACAAAGCGAAAACAGGTTTTTTAGAAATTTTACAAGATGTATTAAATAAAGAAATACCTTATTTACATAAGTATTCAGACCCTTTGCTATGAGACTCGAAATTGAGTCCTGGCGCATCCTGTTTCCATTGATCATCCTTGAGAAGTTTCTACCACTTGGGAGTCCCCCTGTGGTAAGTTAAATTGATTGGACATGATCTGGAAAGGCACACTGTCTATAAAAAGTCCCACAGCTGACAGTGCTTGTCACAGCAAAATCCAAGCCATGAGGTCGAAGGAATTGTCCGTAGAGCCCCGAGACAGGATTATGTCGAGGCACAGATCTGGGGAAGGGTACCCCAAAAAATTCTGCAGCATTGAAGGTCCCCAAGAACACAGTGCCCTTCAACATTCTTAAATGGAAGTTTGGAACCACAAAGAGCTGGCCACCCAGCCAAACTGAACAATCGGGGGAGAAGGGCCTTGGTCAGGGAGGTGACCAAGAACCCGATGGTTACTCTGACAGAGTTCTTCTGTGGAGATGGGAGAACCTTCCAGAAGGACAACCATCTCTGCAGCACTCCACCAAATCAGGACTTTATGGTAGAGTGGCCAGACGGAAGCCACTCTTCAGTAAAAGGCACATGACAGCACACTTGGAGTTTGAAATCAAGATTGAATGCCAAGCGTCTCATCTGGAGGAAACTTGACAACATCCCTACGGAGAAGCATGGTGGTGGCAGCATCATGCTGTGGGGATGATTTTCAGCGGCAGGGACTGTGATACTAGTCAGGTTTGAGCAAAAGATGAACGGAGAAAAGTACAGAGATCCTTGATGAAAACCTGGTCCAGAGTGTTCAGGACTTCAGACTGGGGCTTAGGTTGACCAACAACCAAGACAACGACCCTAAGCAGACAACACAGGAGTGACTTCAGGACACGTCTCTGAATGTCCTTGTGTGGCCCAGCCAGAACCTGGACTTGAACCTGATCTAACATCTCTGGAGAGACCTGAAAATAGCTGTGCAGCAACGCTCTCCATCCAACCTGACAGAGCTTGAGAGGATATGCAGAGAAGAATGGGAGAAACTCCCCAAATAGAGGTGTGCCAAGGCTATAGCGTCATACCCAAGAAGACTTGAGGCTGTAGTCGCTACCAAAGGTGCTTCAACAAAGTACTGAGTAGCGGGTCTGAATACTTATGTAAACATGATATTTCAGTGTTTTGTTTTATTATAAATTAGCAACATTTCTAAAATCCTGTGTGTAGATTGATGAGGGAAAAAAATGATTTAAATACATTTTAAAATAACGCTTAAACCTCTTTGGGCTAGGGGGCAGTATTTTGACGTTCGGATGAAAAGCGTGCCCAAAGTAAACTGCCTGTTACTCAGGCCCAGAAGATAGGATATGCATATAATTCGTAGATTTGGATAGAAAAAAAAACTATAAAAAGTTTCTAAAACTGTTAAAATTATGTCTGAGTATAACAGAACTGATATGGCAGGCGAAACCCCGAAGACAAACCATCCAAAAAATAAACATTTTCAGCCTACCACTGTTTCCAATGGCTGTCATGTTTATTATGAGGCGAAATCCTCCAAGATTGCAGTTCCTAGGGCTTCCACTAGATGTCAACAGTCTTTAGAAAGTTTCAGGCTTGTTTTTGGAAAAATGAGCTAGAATTTGTAGTTTTTCTAAGTGGCTCCCATTTTGCCTGTCTTGTTTTCATGCGCATGGTTGAGAGCGCGTTCTTTGTTGTTTAACTCCGGTAAAGACATTGATTCTCCGTCTTAAATTTTATCGTTTATTTACATATTAGGGTACCTGAGGTTTGATTATAAACGTTGTTTGACTTGTTTGGAGAAGTTTATTGGTAACATTTGGGATTCATTTTGTATGCATTTTGAAGGAGGGAAACCGGTGGATTTATAGAATGAAACGCGCCAGCTAAACTGAGTTTGTGGGGTTATAAAGAAGGACTGTAACGAACAAAATGACCATTTATGATGTAGCTGGGTACTTTTGGAGTGCCAACAGAAGAAGATCTTCCAAGGTAAGGTATTTATTATATCGCTATTTCTGACTTTCGTGGCACACCTGCCTGGTTGAAAAATGTTTTCATGCTTTTGTATGCGGGGCGCTGTCCTCAGATAATCGCATGGTGTGCTTTCAGCATAAAGCCTTTTTGAAATCTGACAGAGCGGCTAGATTAACAAGAAGTTAAGCTTTATTTTGATGTATGACACTTGTATTTTGAGGAATGTTAAATATTTATATTTCTGTAATTTGAATTTCGACTCTCTACAATTTCACCGGATGTTTGTCGAGGTGGGTCGCTAGCAGAACGCCTGCGCCAGAAAGGTTAAACGTAACAATGTGGAATAAGTCAAGGGGTCTGAATACTTTCCGAAGGCACTGTATGTGGGTGTAAGGCTGTGTAATATATTCGTGTTTGCCCCTGTATATATAAAAAGGTAGGTCTTAAAAAGGTAGGTGTGTGTGTGTGTGTGTTCCTGCGCGATTCTATGCGATCGCCCCTGTACTATGATGCAAACCTTTGCAGTGGCGGTGCAACACGTCCAGGGCAGCGATGAGGAACTCGTGGGCATCCTGCTGCTCGTAGCCTGCTAGGTGGCGCGCGTGAGTCCACACCAGGTGCAGCAGTCGGAAGGGAATGTGGGGCGAACGGTGGCCCGAGTAGAACTGACAGAGAGAGAGAGAGGGAGGGATGAGAAAAAGGAGGAGGAAGAAAGAACAGAAACATTAAATGTGAGGGGAGAAGGAGAGGGGGAATGGAGAGAGAGAGCGAGACAGTGAGGCGAGGGAAAATAAAAAGAGGTATAAGAGAGAATAAGGGTTGGAGAAGGGTCGGGATGAAACAGGAACTTAAAACCATGCAAATCCCACTACGTACTGACAACAACTTCGCTAGCTAGGTACTTCCACTACAATGGTTTTAGAGGGAGAGAGGTGGGGGAGAGAAAAATAAAAGGAGAAGATAGTTTTGGGTTGAGAGAGATTTAGAACAAGAGCGTTATAGACAGCAGTAGAGGTGGGCTGGGAAAGAAAGCGAGAGGAGGATGGAGGAGGTGTGCGAGCCTGAAAGAGAAAGATATTTTTAACCGCCTTACCTCCTGAAAGAGCTGGGACATCTCACACACCAGACAGGAGTTGGACTGCATCTCACACTTGTGTCTGTCGGACAGGAAGAAGTCCCGCAGTAGGGGCGTATGGGTGAGGGCCTGGACGATGCAGTTCATAAAACACGTGTTGCCCAGGTTGATCAGACCTCGAAGACCTGAGGGAGAGAGGGGAGGGTTAGAGGTCAAGCGAGAGAGAGAGAGAAGCAGGACACAAAGGAAGATGGAGAGAGAAAGGAACAGACAGGTAAATGGGGGGGGGATGCAGAAAGATACATAATATAAATTCCAGCGCCAAAACCACTACAGTAAATGAGAACCAGTGGAGATATGGCTGTAACAGATGGCCACAGTGGTCCGGAGTGAACACAGCAGCTTCACACTGGCAGGAGGACAACAGGGTAAGACCCACTGAGCTGGGATACCCTGACAGGTAGGGTTGCATGCAAAGCTACCGGTAATTTACTGGCATTTTCAGTCATTTGGGTAAATAACAGGTCATCTACGGCAATCTATGGTAACTTTGTTAATTTATACTTGAATAAAAGTCCACCATGCCCAAGAAAGCCAAGTTAACCTGCCTAAAGGACTATCGCCCCGTAGCCCTCACATCTATAGCCATGAAAAGCTTTGAAAGACTGGTCATGGCTCACATCAACCTCATGACACAATCTCCATTGCACTCTACACTGCCCACCTGGACAAAAGCAATACCCAAGGTAAGAATGCTGTTCATTGACTACAGCTTATCAGTCAACGCCATAGTCCACTCCAAGCTCAGGACAGTGACTGAACACCTCCCTCTGCAACTGGATTCTGGACGTCCTGACCGGCCTCCCCCAGGCGGTGAGGGTAGGCAACAACACATCCGCCATGCAGACCATCAACATGGGAGCCCCTCAGGGGTGTGTGCTCAGTCCCCTCCTGTACACCCTGTTCACACGCGACTGCATGTAAGACACCAACACCATCAAGTTTGCTGACGACACAAAGGTGGTAGAACTAATCACACCCACACAACAATGATGCAGCCTATAGGGATGTTGTTAGAGACCTGGCAGTGTGGTGCCAGGACAACAACAACCTCACCCTCAACATCAGCAAGACAAAAGGAGCTGATTGTGGACTACAGGAAACAAAGGGGTGAGAATGTGCAAAGCTGTCATCAAGATAAAGGGTGGTGTGTGTATGTATGTATATATATATATATATATATATATATATATATATATATATATATATATATATTTGGATTTGTTTTACACTTTTTTGGTTACTACATGATTCCATATGTGTTATGTCATAGTTTTGATGTCTTATATAGTTTTGTTTACTATTATAAATAGTAAACAAAGAAAAACCCTGGAATGAGTGTGTGTTTATAAACTTTGGACTGGTACTGTAGCTACCTCAATCACCTGCTACCCCTGCACATAGACTTGGTACTGGTACTCCCTGTATATAGCCATGTTATTTTTGACTCGTTATTGTTATTCTTTATTCATGGTGCGTTTATTCCTCGTGTCTCGACGTCATTGAATGTTTTATCTTTAACTCTGCGTTGTTGGAAAGGACCTGTAAGTAAGCATGTCACTAATAGCCTACACCTGCTGTTTACAAAGCATGTGACAAATACACATTTTGATGTGAATAACTTTTTATAAAATGAATCATATATACAGAATAGATGTGTTATATGTCTGTCCATATTGTCCATGAGTTTGTAGTAGATAAACCACATGGTTGAAGAGAAAAATAGCCTAATTAATGAAAGAGAAGCATCTAATCAACAATGGCATTATTTTCAATTATCTCTTCCAAACGAAAACAAAGACATAATGACACACACTACCGTTCAAAAGTTTGGGGTCAGTTGGAAATGTCCTCGGTTTTGAAAGAAAACACCTATGTAGATATCCTTTAAAAATCAGCCGTTTCCAGCTACAATAGCAATTTACAACATTAACAATGTCTACACTGCATTTCTGATCAATTTGATGTTATTTTAAACGGGCAATTTTTTTTTGCTTTTCTTTCAAAAACAAGGACATTTCTAAGTGACGTTTGTGTATTTAAAAACATGTTGCCCCTGACCAGCTGCTCACCTTAGTACCCCTACAGGGCACCATTACACACAGTACAGGGCATCTTGACAAAAAGACAAATTGAGATTTGCAAGCGCGCGAGAGAGCGTGAACGTTTAGCACCTAACAGAAGCATACTGCGATGCTGTTT
The DNA here is from genome assembly GCF_013265735.2 of Oncorhynchus mykiss. Taxonomy (NCBI): domain Eukaryota; kingdom Metazoa; phylum Chordata; class Actinopteri; order Salmoniformes; family Salmonidae; genus Oncorhynchus; species Oncorhynchus mykiss. Next base: position 15,650,794 of record NC_048584.1, read on the forward strand.
AACACCACTCATCTCCAACTCTGTCTGAGCTGCTCCATAGCTGTGTGGAGGAGTGAGAATTAAAGAGGGATGAGTGAGAGTAGAGGAATGTCTTATTTCTCCACTGGACAGCACTTTCTAAATCCTTGATCAATAACATACTACCTCTCTCTCTCACACACACACACACACACACACACTTTCCCAGATAAACAAATTTTTCAGACACAGCCAACAGAAGTCTCTGCAATGAGATTAAGGAGAGACTGGGGGTTCTATCCGCCCACAGACATCACACAGTCTGTACTGCAGATGCTGTCATCACACTGAACCTCATAGGAAATGAACTACGCCCATATAGAGAGAAGCAGACTAGAGCTGTTTGCCCTAGTCCTCTCAACTAACCCTTCTGTGTTGACAGGTCTGAATGGACCAATATGGCGGGTTCAATACGACAATGGCTCCACCAAGCCTTATAATTTCCATCTGCCATATTGCTTATCCCATTATTGGGATTCTTCAGATTTGGAAATACAGAAAGGGGAGAGGGTATGGGCTAGGCAGGGGTAAGAAGCTAGGATAAGGGACCAGGGAGTTTGATTTCAGACGAGGCACAAGACAACTCTTGCTGTAGCCAGACAGTGCAGCACTGGGAGGAGGAGCCCTTACCGATGGTGCAGTTTGTCGTCATTTTCCGACGCTTTGGATTGTGCCGCAGCAGCTCCAGCTCTCGTTTGGTGGGCTCCCACGTCGAATACTTCTCCCCTACACCTGACACACACACACACAAACAACAGGAAAGAAATCAGTAAAAAAACAAGTGCAAGGCAGAGAGCTAGAGAGAGGATGTGAGAACTTAGATTTAACTAGATGGGTTGCTTTACCTTAAACCTGAAGGGAGGGGAACAGGAAATAGGGAAACCTACAAGGCCAATGCAGTGGAATCTCTAGAGAATATGCATTTTACATATACCAGAGGTGCAGATTTTGGTCCCAAATATTGCAATTCTACTTGCGATCGGCAAGTTCTGCCACACCGACCAAACCATTTCTGTACGAACCTTGCTTTGTACACTGGGCATTGTCATGCTGAAACAGGAAAGGGCCTTCCCCAAACTGTTGCCACAAAGTTGTAAGCAGATAATTGTCTACAATGTCATTTAATGCTGTAGCGTTAAGATTTCCCTTCACTGGAACTAAGGGGCAAGTAACATTCTCCTGGCATCTGCCAAACCCACTCCAGCCAACGCTTGGCATTGCGCATGGTGATCTTAGGTTTGTGTGCGGCTGCTCGGCCACGGAAGACCATTTCATGAAGCTTCCGACGAACAGTTATTGTGCCGACATTGCTTCCAGAGGCAGTTTGGAACTCGTAGTGAGTGTTGAGGACCAACAATTTATTTTTATACGTTAAGCGCTTCAGCACTCAGCGGTCCCGTTCTGTGAGCTAGTATGGCCTACCACTTCGTGGCTGAGCCATTGTAGCTCCTAGACGTTTCCACTTCACAATAACAGCACTTGAAGTCATTGTGGCAAACCTCTTCTAGGTTAGGAGCATTTGTCACAAATTAAGTGGTAAACTGCCACCAAATCACCCAAGAATGAGAGTTCTTTCGAACAGGACAGTACCTGTTTGTTTGTTTCTCCGTCCTGGTTCACCCAGGCCGTAGGCGAGGTCAAGGATAGCAGGGTTCGGTACACGAATCGGGTTCTCGGTAGGTCCAGGTCCAAACGCCAACAGGTAAATCCAAAACAATCCAGCTCATACACGGTAAATCCAGCCAATCTCTATTGTCTCTATCTCTATTGTTCATAGATCCTTCCAGCACTCTCTCTCTTCCTGGTTTTTCTTGACCCGTTATCTGTGGGTCGGCTCCACCTTCTGAGGGTTCCCCTTGCTTCTGGGACTTGTAGTTTTGGCGGTCGGCCATTTTGTGGTCTGTAGTTCTGACAGGGGTGGCCATTTTAGTGATCGGGCAGAGCCCGTTTATTAGTTCTGCTCTCACATATCTGCCATTTATCACTTGACCCCCTTCTTTGCTACATCATAAACAGCTCAATGCTTGTATCACAGCGAAGAGCTGCTGGCAAATGCACGAAAGTGCTGTTTGAATGAATGCTTACGAGCCTGCTGCTGCCTACCACCACTCAGTCAGACTGCTCTATCAAATCATAGACTTAATTATAACATAATAACACACGGAAATACGAGCCTTTGGTCATTAATATGGTCAAATCCGGAAACTATAAAAAAAAAATAATAATGTTTATTCTTTCAGTGAAATATGGAACCGTTCCGTATTTTAGCTAACGGGTGGCATCCACAAGTCTAAATATTGCTGTTACATTGCACAACCTTCAATGTTATGTCATAATTATGTACAAAACTGGCAAATGAATTACGGTCTTTGTTAGGAATAAATGGTCTTCACACAGCGAGCCAGGCGGCCCAAACTGCTTGCACGGAACGCAAGTGACAAAATAAATTAAACTAGGGAAATTGTATGTTAGCAGGCAATATTAATTAAATATGCAGGTTTAAAAATATATACTTGTGTATTGATTTTAAAGAAAGGCATTGGTGTTTATGGTTAGGTACACATCGGTGCAACAACAGTGATTTTTCGTGAATGCGCTTATTTTTCCACTATAATTTGCAAATAAATTCATAAAAAATCCTACAATGTGATTTTCTGGATTTTTTTTCTAATTTTGTCTGTCATAGTTGAAGTGTACCTATAATGAAAATTACAGGCCTCTCATCTTTTTAAGTGGGAGAACTTGCACAATTGGTGGCTGACTAAATACTTTTTTGCCCCACTGTATATATCCGTCTTTCCTGAGCTTTACTGGCTTAAGAAACTGAGGGCCCAGAATATCTTATACAATGTTGCAACTTTGCTAGCATGAGCTTCAGGCCAGACCCAAGTTAATAGTTGAACCAATGTTTCAAGTTAGTTGCAGACAGGCCATGCACAGCCAATGTGATTTACTGGATATACATTATTTTATGGATATTTTCTACCTGCAGGCTGCAATGTTTTTATTTGTTGTCTTTATAGTTTTTTTTTTTTTTTTTTACATAATTGGCAATGACAATAGAAGTTACAAACCTAAAAGCTATCACTTTCATTAATACAATTTTAATTAGCCACATGACAATAACAAAGACATTATTAGAAATTAAATTAAACTGTTGCACAAAAAAAATTGCACATGAAAACCATAACTGGCACGCAGATCAGGTAAAAGTGGTAAGATAAATTGAAATTCCACATCAGAAAAAGGTTGCCGCCTCCTCGTGTAGCCAATTATCAGCCGTAGGAGAGGTATGGGGATGGTCGGGTCAATTTTTCTTCTTCTAGTTATCTTGATATCTGGCTGTCCCTCTTGTTTGTGTCTTATTTCAAACAGTACGCTTAAAGCATCAGACATGTTCGATGCATATAGGGTGTGTCTATATGGAAAAATACACATTTTAAAAAAGCTGAGACACTTCACACCACTTAGAGAAAAAGGGATTTTCGTAGCAGGTTAGGGGTGCATTTTCACTAACCCTTTTCCTAACCTTAACGTCTATCTCCTAACCTGCTATCGAAGTGGTGTGAAAAGAGTGTTTCCCAGATTTAGCTAGCAAGCGATTAGCATTAGGGGCAAATTTGTAGCTTGCTAAAACCAACTTACTAGCAAATTACACAAAAGAATAGTATACGACAGAAAACATGTGGATTTATATTAAGACGCAAAATGGAATAGCTCTTTTTTTTTGAAAAACCTGTTGACTGCATGCTGTTGTTTGGTCAATGCATGCATTGCAGAGTGAATATTGAGCATGAGAAACTGTCTGCTTGAGTAACAGGGGGCAGGGCTTGGTGAATGGGATTGGGAACAGGCCAAAAGAGAGAGCGAGAGAGAGAACGCTAAACTCGAGCAATAAATCAAAAGTTTAGAAAACAAAAGCTGTGGTTATAACCGAGGTGTCACTGTATAAGTCAGAGGGCAATACTGGGGGATTGAATAGGGTAAAGAACTTACCTTGCAATTTCCACGCTTTCCTTTGTTCCTCTTTGGCAATCTGTTCCATTTCTTTGTCGTATATGTAGTCTTGGCACACAAAGCAATATATACCTCCATACAATAGATCTATAGCTGGAAGAAAAACAGAGACAGAAAGAGAATGAAGTGACAAATGATAAATGGGGAGGAAAAGGAGGTATGAAACAGCTCAAGGCTACATTGGAACATTCTGTTCATTTGTAGCTCTGGGGTGCATCCTTAATGGAACCCTACTCCCTATTTAGTGCACTACTTCTGACCAGGGCCCAGTGCACTACAGAGGGAAAAGGGTGCCAATTTGGGTCGCAAATCCAAGATCAGTCCCGGAGAAAGGAGTAGGCAGCTAGCTAGCTCTCTATCTCTGCAAGGCCAGCTTACGCGCTGACATCTTGACTTTCTGATAACATCCTTTGGCGTAGGAAAAGATCCGGGGCGAGCGGGAGGGATTATAGTCAATGTGACGATGTGAACACATCCCCGCTTGATAATGTTTGGATAAATGTCTATTTATGAATGTAGTGTAAAGGGCCCGTTTTCTAATACAAGTTGTCAGCCATCGTTGACATCTTTTACACCACTTCAATCTGAAAAATCAGACTTTTCACCGTCAACTCGTCAGCTACCACGCATGCAGTTACCCACAGACAGAGGGATAGAAAGAGGATAGAGCCAGGTAAAAGCTGCACCTCTCCCTATCCCTCTCTCTCTCCCCCTCTCATATCCTCCTCACCTTCTCAGCAGCCGCAGCTCCAATACCTGTTTGCAGTTCCCATGACAACCTGCCTATGCAATTGGCTGCTTGAGGCAGACAAAACAATCATTAGGTGTATGTGGAGAAAGCACGGGGCATGCAGGTTGTGTGTATGTCTAAATGATCGCCCGAATGATTAATTACGGTATTAAAATGTGGATAGATACGGTGTTGACTGGTGTCCCAGCTGTGACCGAATGTATTGAAATGTCAGACTGGGCCCTGCAGGTGTTGGGGAGTACCAAACTGCAGCTAATAGCAAAGAGTGGAGCATCAAGTCTTCCTGTGGATTCAATTCACACACCAAACCAAATACAACCAGTTTTACAGCTGTAATATGTTGTGGATATTGGACATAAGTGTATAATGCTGTCATTGCAGTGAAAATATAACTTTCCTGCAGATGCCACATCCACGAGGGAGGCAATTCACCTAAAAATCGGGCACAAAAATAGGATGGAGAGACTGAAAAAGTAAAACCCTAGCCTTAGGACTCAGATTGAATAACAGCCACACTGTTAATGGCACAATAAGAGCTGGAGAGAGAGAGAGAGAGAGAGAGAGAGAGAGTGAGAACAAAGTTGCGTAACAAGGTGAGACTTGCTGAGAGAAGACAAAATGAAAATAAACCCACAGACCTTCATGTAACCATGGGAACCGAGAAAAAGGAGGGAGAGAAAGAGAAATAACCCGATACAGGGAGAAACATAACACGAAGAGCCAAAATAGAGGAAGAACAGACCAAACATCTGAAAGGAAGAAAGAACTCCCAAAAAATTACTGGAAAATGAAGGAACTGGTTTATCTGAATTCTGTTGGGTTTTATTAAGACATGTTAATTACTCTGTGCACTCATCTAGTGAGATCGGTCATTCTTTTCTTCTCCTCCTGCTGTAGCGTAAATCTATCTATGCCCTATAGGCTAATAGACCCGGGCTGCAATGCACTGAGCTGCTCAGGCACATTTGTGCAACAGAGAATCAGCAACCCCACTGGTGCCTAGTGCCTATGTGGCCAACTACACAGGCGACATTCAATAGCCCCTGGGGCATCAGTCCTGGCGTGTTGCATTGTGTTGCAATTATGTTGCGTTAGGTTGCATAACAGGTTGGTGATTTATGTCGCCATCAGCTCCATCCCTGATGTGGTACAGCGACGATAACCCAACAAGGTTTGATGACACGTTCATCTTGACATTGGCTCATTTGGGGTTCTGCCACCATAAAACCCCTAGAGCTGAACAAAAGGACATACATTTTTATTTACTGGGTGCTTATTACCCTCAACAGTATAATTAGCTACTTAGCGGCCTTTGTTTGGGCCCCGTGTGTGAATGGGGGCGGAGGAGGGGCAGCCGAGGCCTGCCTAGTTCAGCGAAGGGGGTAATTATGAGTCTTTAATGTTTCAGGACCTGGCAGGGGGCGGAGTGTTGTGGTGGTGCTGTACAGGTCTGACGTGTCAAATATGAAGTAAGACAGAGGAGCAGAGCACATGTTCTATGTTAGAGGTGTGCCGAGTAGTCGGACTAAACGAGTATCGCAACGGATATGGACAATTTTGAGGATACGATTATGATCCAAGAAATTTTTGTAATTATCCGTGCTCATTTAAATATTTATTTTTTTTTTTTTTTTTAAATCGGGTGCTAGCACACTTCTTTCTCATGTCAGGCAGTCATGTGTGAGGTTCTACGTGGTCCAAATAACTCAACTGGCTGTCTGTAAAGAGAAGGGCGGGCTGTACGTTGATCCTGCTGCTCTGATTGGATAAAGTGAAACTGTATTTCTCCGTACACTCGTGTCATAATTTCACCCAATCACTTTTCCTTGCATGTTTTTCGGTTGAGATTGCTGCTGCCTGCTACCATGATAAATTACACGACGAGGATGTTTGCTATGAAGCTATCAACGTGAATAATATTTTACAAGCGGGGCAAGGGTAAGGGGGAAAAAAAGACGAATCCGCATTCTAACTGGTCGACAGCAAACTTGGCTTCCCGCTGCAAGTTCAGACACCCCTCTGTGCGCTGCTTATAATCTGCTGATTTTTTTGCAGTGAGAACGTGCAGGGAGGTATCTTGCCAATATCTACTTAGGCATATCAATTTTTTTTTTTTTAAAACACTTCAGTTTTGTACAATCAGGAGTATCATCCGATCCGACTATCAACTGTTGATTTGAGTATAGGATGACCAGTACGGCCATGTCGGCACAACACTATTCCTATGGTTTCCCCTCTGTGAGGGCAGTGTAGAGCTGGTGTGGACTCAAGCTGTGGTCCATAGGATAGGAGGAGAGCTATACTACAGCACCACCCAACCTGATAGGACAATGAGCAGTTTGCTGTGATGTTCTCAAGCGTTTGTTGCACTCGTGTGTGTGTGTGTGTGTGTGTGTGTGTGTGTGTGTGTGCGCGCCTGTCTTACCTAGATTGTGTCGTTTGTTTTTGGCGTGCTCGTGGATGTGTTTCTTGGTGAAGCAGCCGAAGAAGACGCAGTAGAGGCAGGAGTGGAGCCGGTTCAGGTGGGCACCGCACATGTGACAGACACACGACTTGGCCTGCGGGGGACGAGAGGGACACAGGTTGAGGATCACTGATAGAAACCAAAAGTGTCATCATCACCATCATAAACTCACAAAGACTCAGGTCGGTCAATCAGACCGGATTTATCCAGTTTATAGTGATAGTCGGCAGCCGTGTTAGAGCCTAATGGAGCGAAAGTCTGCCGTGAAAAGAGGAGCAAATTTACATTGTTGTACTTTACTTTCTTTTCACAAAAGACAAAAAACAGGCTGAAGAGAACACCTAACATCTCTGGGACACATGATAAAACACCACATCCATTTTGTCATGGAGAGAGAAAGCCAGCGTGTCATTTTCAGCTGGCGTGTGGGTGTTTGCTTATAATGTCCTTGCCTCATCTCCGCACTTTTGGCAAGGTGAAAAAGATTGCTAGCTTCCACACCTGCCAAACCCCTCCCCTGACATCATCAGCCTGGAGATCACAAGTCTGCGACACACAATGTATTCTCAATAAAGAGAACCCATTTGGCATCGTATCAATAACACAGGTAAGCCTACAACCAGATCTTGAAATAGACCTCGATTTGTGGTTCCCTTTTCTTTAGGCTGCCTTTAGGGTAGCCTTCCTGTTACAGTTTCTTTGATGTAACATTTTGCACCGAGCCCATTTCGGCGTGGCAAGCTGTCCTGCCACGGTGTCCCCCGGTGACATGCCACCTGAGTGAGCTGAGAGATTATATGTGACACATGTTCACACCATGACCGTTGCCTCAGCCAAAATCAGTTGGTGAAGTGGAAGCACAAATCACACACAGAAACGGAGAGGAGAGAGAGTGCACTCATGAGAATGAAAACACAGACAAGACAAAAACTCCATAAAACCCTGGGGCCATACTTGCGAATATTGGAAAAAGTTAAAGCATCAGCCAATGAAAATCATTGACGTAGTAGTACGTGATCAAAGGCACCAGCAGGCTACATGTTAGCCTTTCCCATTACATAACCTGGCCTATTTAGCCCCATGCCATCCTCACCAGGAGGCCGTGATTATATCCGGTTCTAATTCCGTATCAGCCAATTAAAATTGTCAACGTAGTTGGACACGATAGAACACTTCTCCATGACAACCTCCTTAACAGCAACCAAACGGCCTGCTAATCAAAGTTAGCTAAAAAAAAAAAACGCAAAAAAACGCAATAGGTGTGTCCAAAACTGACTGGGGCTGTAGATTCAATGGTTGTAAAGATGGGGAAAGGGCTGTCCATAATAAAAAGAGATGCTCTGCTTTTTTGACACCACATTCCAAAAACCAAATCCCGAAGGCTCTAGTTTTGTCTTATCTTGATTATTGTCCAGTCGTGTGGTCGAGTGCTGCAAGGAAAGACCTCGTTAAGCTGCAGCTGAACAACAGAGGCTTGCTCTTTATTGTAATCAGAGGGATGATATAAATACTGTGGCATGCCAGTCTCTCTCGGATAAGAGTTGAGGAAAGACTGACTGCATCACATTTTTTAAAATATTTTTTTACAAATGACATTAATGTGTTGAAAATCCCAAACTGTTTGCATAGTCAATTTACACAGCTGACACACATTTACCCCGCCAGACATGCCACCAGGGGTCTTTTCAAAGTCCCCAAATCCAGAACAAATTCAAGCATACAGTATTATAGAGACATTATTGCATGGAACTCCGTTCTAGAAGTCGACCGATTATGATTTTTCAACGCCGATTCATCGGCCGATTTTTTAAAAATGTATTTGTAATAATGACAATTACAACAATACTGAATGAACACTTATTTGAACTTAATATAATACATCAATAAAATCAATTTAGCCTCAAATAAATAATGAAACATGTTCAATTTGGTTTAAATAATGCAAAAACAAAGTGTTGGAGAAGAAAGTAAAAGTGCAACATGTGCCATGTAAGAAAGCTGACGTTTAAGTTCCTTGCTCAGAACATGAGAACATATGAAAGCTGGTGGTTCCTTTTAACATGAGTCTTCAATATTCCCAGGTAAGAAGTTTTAGGTTGTAGTTAATATAGGACTATTTCTCTCTATACGACTTGTATTTAATATACCTTTGACTATTGGATGTTCTTATAGGCCTTTTAGTATTGCCAGTGTAACAGTATAGCTTCCGTTCCGCTCTTCGCCCCTACCTGGGCTCGAACCAGAAACACATCGACAACAGCCACCCTCGAAGCAGCGTTACCCATGCAGAGCAAGGGGAACAACTACTCCAAGTCTCAGAGCGAGTGACGTTTGAAATGCTATTAGCACGCACCCCGCTAACTAGCTAGCCATGTCACATCGGTTGCACCAGCCTAATCTCGGGAGTTGATAGGCGTGAAGTCATAAACAGCGCAATGCTTGAAGCATTGAGAAGAGCTGCTGGCAAAACGCACGGAAGTGCTGTTGGAATGAATGCTTACGAGCCTGCTGGTGCCTACCATTGCTTAGTCAGACTGCTCTATCAAATCATAGACTTAATAATAACAACATAATAACACACAGAAATACGAGCCTTTGGTCATTAATATGGTCGAATCCGGAAACTATCATTTCGAAGAAAAAAAAGTTTATTAATTCAGTGAAATATGGAACCGTTCCGTATTTTATCTAACGGGTGGCATCCATAAGTCTAAATATTGCTGTTACATTGCACAACCTCATGTCATAATTACGTAGAATTCTGGCAAATTAGTTCGCAATGAGCCAGGCGGCCCAAACTGTTGCATATTCCCTGACTCTGCGTGCAATGAACGCAAGAGAAGTGACACAATTTCACATGGTTAATATTGCCTGCTAACCTGAATTTATTTTAGCTAAATATGCAGGTTTAAAAATATATACTTCTGCATATTGATTTTAAGAAAAGCATTGATGTTTATGGTTAGGTACACGTTGGAGCAACGACAATCCTTTTTCGCGAATGCGCACCACATCGATTATATGCAACGCAGGACACGCTAGATAAACTAGTAATATCATCAACCATGTGTATATGTTATAACTAGTGTTTATGATTGTTTTTTTATAAGATAAGTTTAATGCTAGCTAGCAACTTACTGCATTCGCGTAACAGGCAGGCTCCTCGTGAGGCAGGTGGTTAGAGCGTTGGACTAGTTAACAGTAAGGTTGCAAGATTGAATCCCTGAGCAGACAAGGTAAAATCTGTCGTTCTGCCCCTGAACAAGGCAGTTAACCCACCGTTCCTATGCCGTCATTGAAAATAAGAATGTGTTCTTAACGGACTTGCCTCATTAAATAAAGTTGTAAAATATATATATATTTTACATCGGCAAAATCGGCATCCAAAAATACCGATTTCCGATTGTTGTGAAAACTTGAATTCGGCCCCCTAAAAAATTTAATTAAAAAAAAATTGGCCATTCCGATTAATCGGTCGACCTCTACACCAGACACCTGTGATCCACCTGTATTGTGAATAGACCTAGGCTACATCTTGATTAAAACAGTTTATTAATAGAGATTTATCATTCAAATCAATTATTACTATTATGTTGTTATGTAGTTAGATTGGTAAGTCAAATCGATTTCATCACTATATAATTGACTCATTAATGCATGGCTCTCTCTTGAACTCAAAAGAGCTGTCTGGATCAAGTGCCATTCTGTGACTGGCAAATATGGCAGAAAATGTGGGTATTGTGACAACAGGATTCTGCACTGCAGTACAGCTGCTCTCAGACTCCCTCTCTCCTTGGTCTGTCCCAGACTCACAGCCTGCCCTCTCACATCCCCGTCGTCATACATCTCTCCTACACTGCTCACTCTCCCTCTTCTTTCTTCCTTCCTTTCCATCTATTCCTCTCATCATTCTCTTCACTTTCTCCATCTGTATTTTAACCAGTATGGATGCATTCTCTATCCTCTCTCCCATTCTCTTTTTTCCACAGTCCCCCATCCTTTCCCGCTATCCCTCCTTCCCTCCTCTGTAGCAGGCAGGCAAGGCAATGTTGTCAGCAGTCTTCCCAGTTGGTGTTGATATGCTATTAGGGGGTGCATCAATCACAGCCTCGCCCGTGACCAGACCATCTGAAAAAGAGAGCTGGAGACAGATCAGATCAAGGCCTATCTAAATGCTAAGTTCATCATTACAACCTTTGTAGGACCTAGGCTTGGGTGGTATCCAGATTTTCATATTGTCATACCATCCTTCTTTCATACGGGGATTTACGCCATTAACGGCATAGCACACAAGGGGGCGCTAAAATGCAAGAAAAGCCCATTGGGCCTCTAACCAGACTACAAAATTAGCACAAACTAATAGCGAAATCACGTAGCTAAATGTTAACGAGCTAAAACTAACCTAAACTAATTGCAAAAACAGGCAAATCCAGTTTATAAAAATTGCTAGCAGCTACCAAATGTTTTTATTTTTCAACTGGTAATTAACCTCTTCATCCTACCCCCTCCTTTTTCGAACATTCTGTTAAAAATTGCGCAACATTTCAGCGTCCTGCTACTCATGCCAGGAATATAGTATATGCATATGATTTGTATGTGTGGATAGAAAACACTCTGAAGTTTCTAAAACTGGTTAAATCACGGCTGTGACTATAACAGAGCGTGTGTTTCATCGAAAAGCGCAAGAAAAACTGGTCACTGAAAGCTGAAAAAAGTATCCATGCGCCCCTTTCATGTATTGTTTAAAGGAAACCAAATTTAATATGGATACGGATGCAATTCCTACAGCTTCCACACGACGATCAATTTGATCGCTTATTAACGTTTACAAATACCTAAAGTTGGGTTATAAAAGTAGGTTGTAGTGTTTTGTCAAAGAATATAGGCAACTTATATAATTTTTAAACATGACGTTGCGTGTTGGAAGAGAGCTTTTTTCCTGAAGCAGACAGGCTATACAAATGGATATTTTGGGCATTCATGGACGGATTTAAATCGGGAAAAAGACCAATTTGTGATGTTTATGGGACATATAGGAGTGCCAACAAAGAATATCATCAAAGGTAATGAATGTTTTATATTTTATTTCTGCGTTTTTGTGTAGCGCCGGCTACGCTAATTCTTTTGTTTACGTCGCCTTCAGGCATTTTGGGGTGTTGCATGCTATCAGATAATAGCTTCTCATGCTTTCGCCGAAAAGCATTTTAAAAATCTGACTTGTTGGCTAGATTCACAACGAGTGTAGCTTTAATTCAATACCCTGCATGTGTATTTTAATGAACGTTTGAGTTTTAACAAGTACATTTAGCGTAGCGCATTTGCATTTCCAGGTGCCTACTTGAGACGTCTGCGTCAAGTGCAGGCAACAGGCTATGTCATCCACAACTTTACAACATGAGCTGGAGGCAGTATGCATTTTGAAAACATAATTTTTTGAGTCTTGATTGTTTTAATTCTTATTATGAGGCAAGTCTTACCTAATTTCAAAGTAGCCTACAGGCAAAATCCAACCATGGAAATGTGGAGACAATTATTTTATTTAGGTTTCAAGTTTAGGGAAGCTTGAAACATGTCAACTGTTCTGCGTGTGAGTTATGATTGTTATATGTGCATTTTTGTGGAACAGTTTCATTTCAATAATAATGTTGTTTTCATTTCATGTGGTTAATCATAAAAATCTGAATGAAAAAAATCTAAAAGTTTAAAGTCAACTAATGCAAAACCACCAGCCATGTGGACACATTGATACACTAATCCATTCTGCCCCACCAAGCAAAAAGTCAGTAACTGCTAATTTGGTCAGAAATTAGTCATTTTTGCTAGATTAAATACACTGCTCAAAAAAATAAAGGGAACACTAAAATAACACATCCTAGATCTGAATGAATGAAATATTCTTATTAAATATGTATTTCTTTACATAGTTGAATGTGCTTACAACAAAATCACACAACAATTATCAATGGAAATCAAATTTATCAACCCATGGAGGTCTGGATTTGGAGTCACACTCAAAATTAAAGTGGAAAACCACACTACAGGCTGATCCAACTTTGATGTAATGTCCTTAAAACAAGTCAAAATGAGGCTCAGTAGTGTGTGTGGCCTCCACGTGCCTGTATGACCTCCCTACAACGCATGGGCATGCTCCTGATGAGCTGGCGGATGGTCTCCTGAGGGATCTCCTCCCAGACCTGGACTAAAGCATCCGCCAACTCCTGGACAGTCTGTGGTGCAACGTGGCGTTGGTGGATGGAGCGAGACATGATGTCCCAGATGTGCTCAATTGGATTCAGGTCTGGGGAACGGGCGGGCCAGTCCATAGCATCAATGCCTTCTTCTTGCAGGAACTGCTGACACACTCCGGCCACATGAGGTCTAGCATTGTCTTGCATTAGGAGGAACCCAGGGCCAACTGCACCAGCATATGGTCTCACAAGGGGTCTGAGGATCTCATCTCTGTACCTAATGGCAGTCAGGTTACCTCTGGCGAGCACATGGAGGGCTGTGCGGCCCCCCAAAGAAATGCCACCCCACACCATGACTGACCCACCGCCAAACCGGTCATGCTGGAGGATGTTGCAGGCAGCAGAACGTTCTCCACGGCGTCTTCAGACTCTGTCACGTCGGTCACATGTGCTCAGTGTGAACCTGCTTTCATCTGTGAAGAGCACAGGGCGCCAGTGGCGAATTTGCCAATCTTGGTATTCTCTGGCAAATGCCAAACATCCTGCACGGTGTTGGGCTGTAAGCACAACCCCAACTGTGGACGTCGGGCCCTCATACCACCCTCATGGAGTCTGTTTCTGACCGTTTGAGCAGACACATGCACATTTGTGGCCTGCTGGAGGTCATTTTGCAGGGCTCTGGCAGTGCTCCTCCTGCTCCTCCTTGCACAAAGGCGGAGGTAGCGGTCCTGCTGCTGGGTTGTTGCCCTCCTACGGCCTCCTCCACGTCTCCTGATGTACTGGCCTGTCTCCTGGTAGCGCCTCCATGCTCTGGACACTACGCTGACAGACACAGCAAACCTTCTTGCCACAGCTCGCATTGATGTGCCATCCTGGATGAGCTGCACTACCTGAGCTACTTGTGTGGGTTGTAGACTCCGTCTCATGCTACCACTAGAGTGAAAGCACCGCCAGCATTCAAGTGACCAAAACATCAGCCAGAAAGCATAGGAACTGAGAAGTGGTCTGGTCACCACCTGCAGAACCACTCCTTTATTGGGGGTGTCTTGCTAATTGCCTATACATTTCCACCTGTTGTCTATTCCATTTGCACAACAGCATGTGAAATTTATTGTCAGTCAGTGTTGCTTCCTAAGTGGACAGTTTGATTTCACAGAAGTGTGATTGACTTGGAGTTAAATTGTGTTGTTTAAGTGTTCCCTTTATTTTTTGAGCAGTGTACATGATTAATCATGTTGACAAGTATCCTGCCTCTATTGTATTGTGTTTTGGAGAAAATGGGGGTCATGTTAACAGTAACTGCATAAATTTACTGTGAAACCAATGTAAATAAAAAATAATTCTCAGTTCCACGCAATGAGCAGTTACTGCATTTTTGCTTGGTAGGGCAGCAATCCACACGCTAGAGAAATTAGCGTGTGGACCTCATAGCCGATAGGCCAATGTAGCAGTAGGACAATAACTTATATTGGGCTTTCACACTGAGGATTGGTGATTATCGAATGGGAGATTGTTCAAATAGCTTAATTTTAGTAACTATAGCTTTAATATATTATCATTCACAATGGATGTTAAAAACACTCCTACATTTCAAGGCAGCAGGCCAGGTACTTCTATGTGTGCGCACCCCTTCAACATTATCAGGACAGAGAAATCAGTTTACCTGTTTATTGCTCACATTGAGCACTCCAGACAAAATAAATCTCATAAAGTATGGTTATGAAATGAACCAAAACGTGTTTGTTTCTCACAAATGTAGCAGGTTGTGAACTCTGCAAACAGCATTTCCACTCCGAGAATGAGAACAGTAAAGGGCAGGGCTAGAGCGGTGCTTGTCAGACCATGAGACATCCCGAGAAGAATTTTTTTTTCCAACAATTGTTTACAAACAGATTATTTCACTCACTGTATCACAATTCCAGTGGGACAGAAGTTTACATACACTAAGTTGACAGTGCCTTTAAATAGCTTGGAAAATTCCAGAAAATGATGTTATGGCTTTAGAAGCTTCTGATACGCTAATTGACATCATTTGAGTCAATTGGAGGTGTACCTATGGATGTATTTCAAGGCCTTCCAAACATAGTGCCTCCTTGCTTGACATCATGGGAAAATCAAAAGAAATCAGCCAAGACCTCAGAAAAAAAATTGTAGACCTCCACAAGTCTGGTTCATCCTTGGGAGCAATTTCCAAATGCCTGAAGGTACCACGTTCATCTGTACAAACGTAAGTATAAACACCATGGGACCGCGCAGCTGTGATACCGCTCAGGAAGGAGACGCATTCTGTCTCCTAGAGATGAGCGTACTTTGGTGTGAAAGGTGCAAATCAATCCCAGAACAACAGCAAAGGACCTTGTGAAGATGCTGGAGGAAACGGGTACAAAAGTGGGGGAGGCTTGCAAGCCGAAGAACAACCGTGAAGCACAGGAGTGGCTGCATCATGTTGTGGGTGTACTTTGCTGCAGGAGGGAGTGGTGCACTTCACAAAAAAGATGGCAGCATGAGGCAGGAAAATTATGTGGATATATTGAAGCAACATCTCAAGACATCAGGAAGTTAAAGCTTGGTCGCAAACGGGTCTTCCAAATGGACAATGACCCCAAACACACTTCCAAAGTTGTGGCAAAATGGCTTAAGGACAACAAAGTCAAGGTATTGGAGTGGCCATCACAAAGCCCTGACCTCAATCTCATAGAAAATTTGGGGGCAGAACTGAAAAAGCTTGTGCGAGCAAGGAGGCCTACAAACCTGACTCGGTTACACCAGCTGGGTGAGGAGGAATGGGCCAAAATTATCCCAACTTTTTGTGGAAGGCTACCCGAAACGTTTGACCCAAGTTAAACAATTTAAAGGCAATGCTACCAAATACTAATTGAGTGTATGCAAACTTCTGACCCACTGGGAATGTGAAGAAATAAATAAAAGCTGAAATAAATCACTCTACTATTATTCTGAACTTTCACATTCTTAAAATAAAGTGGTGATCCTAACTGACCTAAAATAGGGTATTTTTACTTGGATTAAATGTCAGGAATTGTGAAAAACTGAGTTTAAATGTATTTGGCTATGGTGTATGTAAACTTCAGACTTCAACTGTATGCAACAGTGAATTTATAAAAAAAATATAAAAAAAGGGCAAACCATTCACACAATGAATGTACAAGAACTGGAGGGAGACAGCTGAGCCATTCTGGAGAAACGCGCCTATATATCTACGCCCCCCCCCCCCTCCCCTCTTCCTGTCTCAACATTTGAAATTATACTCAAGACACATTTTAGATGCTTTTCACCTTCAACCGCAATTCAATGATAAACTAGGCCTCCACACGCGCTTCCCAAATTACAGGCTTCCCAAATAGACATAGGCCTACGAGCTTGTGGTTTTGAAACAATCCACAGCAATTTTTTTAAAGAAGCTTATGATCCTCAATTCCTCTATGGCCATGTCATGATTTTTGGTGAAGTATTGTAGGCAGACTGTTCAAACACAGCAGTCAGCTTATCAAGGTCCTGTTAAGCAGCTGATGTTTTACAATGTGGCATGTTCGAGCAGGGCTGGCGCAAAAGCCTGCACACCCAGTAGCTCTCCTGAAATCTCCTGGAGGATGGTTGGCCACCCTGCAACATTACAAATACAACCAAAATAATTTCCTCATTCAATGAATCAGGGATCAAATGGCTAAGGTGGGGGATTTAGCTAACTAAAGATGTTTATCTATTTGTAAGGTTAAAATATTCAGTGTTCGATCTTGACAGCATAGGAGTTACTTGTCAATTAAAATATTTCTATAACTTTGGCCAGTATTGAATCTTAGACAATTTTGAGTTTTACAACCGGAGTATGCAGCATTGGTTTCATCAACTGTGCACCCGTATCAACTGTGTCCGCCATTTGCAATTATACACGAGTGCCTGTGGAAAGTTATTTTAGTACACCGGACATGACAATAATACACGCTAATAGCTAAACAGCCAATTCAAAACACATTGTGTAGGTTGGCTGTAAGTTGGGTTACAAAAGTAGCTAATTATTTTGTTTACGTCCCCTTCAGGTTTATTGGGGTGTTGCATGCTATCAGATAATAGCTTCTCATGCTTTTGCCGAAAAGCATTTTAAAAATCTGACTTGTTGGCTAGATTCACAACGAGTGTAGCTTTAATTCAATACCCTGCATGTGTATTTTAATGAACGTTTGAGTTTTAACGAGTACATTTAGCATTTAGCGTAGCCCATTTGCATTTCCAGGTGCCTACTTGAGACGTCTGCGTCTCAAGTAGGATCAAGAGGTTAAGGATCATATCCCATCTACCTTACATCCCAGACCCACTTCAATTTGCTTACTGACCCAATAGATCCACAGACGATGCAATTGACATCGCAAGAGGAATACCTACGTAAGAATGCTGTTCATTGACTATAGCTCAGCCTTCAACAGCATAGTACCCTCTAATCGCCTTCAACACCATAGAAGCCCACCCTGTGCAACTGGGACCTGGACTTCCTGACGGGCCCCCCCAAGGTGGTGAAGGTAAGAAACAACACATCCACTTCGTTGATCATCAACACACAAGGGTGCATGCTCAGCCCCCTCCTGTACTCCCTGTTCACCCATGACCGTGTGGCTAAAAACTCAATCTTTGCAGACGACAACAGAAGTAGGCCTGAATACCAACAATGACGAGACACCCTACAGGGAGGTGGTGAGGGCCCTGGCGGTGTAGTGCCAGGAAAATGACCTCTCTCTCAACAAAACGAAGGAGCTGATCGTGGACTTCAGGAAACAGCAGAGGGAGCACGCCGCCATCCACAGGACCGTAGTGGAGAAGATGGAAAGTTCCTCAGCGTACACATCACTGACAAACTGAAATGGTCCACCCACACAGACAGTGTGGTGACGATCATCAGGAGGCCCTCTTCAACGTCAGGAGGCTGAAAATGTTCAGCTTGGCACCTAAGACCCTCACAAACTTTTACAGGTGCACAATTGAGAGCATCCTGTCAGGCTGCATCACTGCCTGGTATGGAAACTGCACTGCCCACAACCGCAGGGCTCTCCAGAGGGTGATGCGATCTGCCCAACCCATCACCGGGGGCAAACTGCCTGCCCTCCAGGACACCTACAGCACCCGATGTCACAGGAAGCCCCAAAAGATCCTTAAACCACCCGAGCCACAGCGTGTTCACCCCACCATCATCCAGATGGCGAGGTCAGTACAGGTGCATCAATGCTGGGACCGGGACTGAAAAACAGCTTCCATCTCAAGGCCAGCAGACCGTTAAATGGCCATCACTAGTCAGCTACGAGCCAGTTACTCAGGTGGGTTGCTGACCTATATACACATAGTAGAGGTCAACCGATTATGATTTTTCAACGCTGATACCAATTATTGGAGGACCAAAAAAAGCCGATACTGATTAAAATCTGCCGATTTTAATATAAAATACACATATTTGTAATAATGACAATTACAACAATACCAAATGAACAATAAACACTTATTTTAACTTAAATCAATTTAGTCTCAAATAAATAATGAAACCTGTTCAATTTGATTTAAATACTGCAAAAACAGTGCTGGAGAAGAAAGTAAAAGTGCAATATGTGCCATGTAAAAAAGCAAAAGTTTAAGTTCCTTGCTCTGGTTAACATTCCTTTTAACATGAGTCTTCAATATTCCCAGTTAAAAAGTTTTAGGTTGTAGTTATTATAGGAATTATGACACGTAAACTACACGTTGACTATTTCTATATATACACCTTTGACTATTGGATGTTCTTATAGGCACTTTAGTATTGCTAGCCTAGCTTGAAGTCATTAACAGCGCTGTAACTCAAGCATTGCTAAGAGCTGCTGGCAAACGCAGTAAAGTGCTGTTTGAATCAATGTTCACGAGCCTGCTGCTGCCTACCACCGCTCAGTCAGACTGCTCTATCATAGACTTAATTATATTAAACACACAGAAATACAAGCCTTTGTTCATTTTATTATTTACATTTTTTTCACCTTCATTTAACTAGGCGAGTCAGTTAAAAGTAAATTCTGCCCCCGAACAAGGCCAAACTGCCTTGTTCGGGGGCAGAACGACAAACTTTTACCTTGTCAGCTCGGGGTTGGTTACTAGTAAAACGCTCTAACCACTAGGCTATCTGCCGCCCCATTAATAAGGTCAAATCCAGAAACTATCATTTCGAAAACCAAAACATTTATTCTTTCAGTGAAATACGGAACCGTTACGTATTTTATCGAACAGGTGGCAATCCTGAGTCTAAATATTGCTGTTACATTGCACTACCTTCAATGTTATTCTGGAAAATTAATTACGGTCTTTGTCAGGAAGAAATGGTCTTCACAACAGTTCGCAACGAGCCAGGTGGCCCAAACTGCTGCATATTTCCTTACTCTGCTTGCACTGAACGCAAGAGAAGTGACACAATTTCGCTAGTTAATATTACCTACTAACATGAATTTATTTTAACTAAATGCGCAGGTTTAAAACAATATATACTTCTGTATTGATTTTAAGAAAGGCATTGATGTTCATGGTTAGGTACATTTGTGCAGCGATTGTGCTTTTTTTCCCGCAAATATGCTTTTCAAAGTTGAAGTAGGCTGTGATTCGATGGTAAATAAACAGGCACCGCTTTGATTATATGCAACGCAGGGCAAGCTAGTTAACCTAGTAATATCATCAACCATGTGTAGTTAACTAGTGATTATGTGAAGATTGATTGTTTTTTATAATAAAAGTTTAATGCTAGCTAGCAACTTATCGTGGCTCCTTGCAGCCACAAGGTCCTTCAGAGTGCTGCACTCGCGTAAAAGGTGGTCAACAAGCCACGCAGTCTCCTTGCGGATTGCAATGTAATAGGCGCCCACCGATTGATATGAAAACTTGAAATTGGCCATAATTAAAATCGGTCAACCTCTAATACATATGCATGGATTCACTAGTACATAATGCTTTACTCATCTCATATGTATATACTGTATTCTATTCTACTGTACTTTAGTCAATACCACTCGGACATTGCTCGTCCTAATATTTATATTTCTTAATTTCATTATTTTACTTTTAGATGTGTATTGTTGTGAATTCTTAGATACTACTGCACTGTTGGAGCTAGGAACACAAGCATTTGCTAAATATATGTGTATGTGCCAAATAAAATGTGATTTTGATTAGATTATACTCCGATGCGCTCTGCAGAGATTGGTAGGACAGGGTGCAAAACATTGCATCCGGAGGACATTAGATTAGGATTTATTCCCCTAACCTAAAATGTGATTTCTGTCATTGTGAGCACCGTGGGTGGACAACCTAATGGGTTATGCACCAAATGCATATGGGTACGGTAAATTTCACAAATGGCCGGTAAATTAAAATCTTCCCGTCACGTTGTCTGGCTCCATTTTCTTAACGGAAACCCTGACACACATGCACAAATGACACAAGCACAAACCCATTCATGCTGATGCATTTTGTTCAATGTGGAATTGGACAAGAGTGAGCAAGGCCTAAGAATGTTGATTGGTCTTCTTCTGGGATGACATCAGTGCTTGGCTGGGCCAGAGTGAGAGAAGGGCTGCTCTGTGCTGGCGAGGAGGCATGGTGCGGTGAGGGTGAAAGGGGGCTAGGCAGCAGAAGTGCAACAGTGGCGACTAAATCAGACAAACATCAAAAGGAGAGGTGAGCAGCAGGCTGATGGAAAGATCCCCTGTGAACTGATCAACAATGCTGCTGTAATGCTCGGACTGAAAAACAGAGAGAATGAGAACGTGACTGTGAAATGCAAGACATGATGGGATAGAAAGCAAATGAGCTCAGAAGTGCCAGATAGATCAAATGTCATACGCTTCATAAACATGTGTGGACTAACAGTGAAATGCTCAGGCCCTTCACAACAATGCAGAGAAAAAAGGAGATATAATAGAAAAACAACAAATAATAAGTACACAATGAGAAACAATAACCAGTACCAGTACCTACCTAGTCATGTGCAGGGGTACAAGGTCATTTAGGTAGATATGTACATATAAGTAGGGATAAAGTGACTAGGCAACAGGATAGATAATAAAAAAGTAACAGGAGCGTATGTGATGAGTCAAAAGAGTTAGTGCAAAAGCTGTTCAGTATCCTGTTGGTTCCAAACTTGTTGCATCGGTACCGCTTGCCGTGCGGTAGCAGAGAGAACAGTCTGACTTGGTGGCTGGAGTATGTTACAATTTTTAGGGACTTCCTCTGACACCACCTGGTATAGAGGTGCTGGATGGTAGCGAGCACAGCCCTAGTGATGTACTGGTCGGAAACCAAGCAGTCGCCATACCAAGTGATGATGCAGCCAATCAAGATGCTCTCAATGGTGCAGCTGTGGAACCTTTTGTGAATCTAAGGGCCCAAGCTTGCAACCTTAGTTAACGAGTCCAACGCTATAACCACCTGCCTCTCGTTGCACTCCACAAGGAGACTGCCTGTTACGTGAATGCAGTAGAAGCCAAGGTAAGTTGCTAGCTAGCATTAAACTTATCTTATAAAAAACAATCAATTAATCATAATCACTAGTTATAACTACACATGGTTGATGCTATTACTAGTTTATCTAGAGTGTCCTGCGTTGCATATAATCGATGCAACGCTGGGCGATGATTTAACAAAAGTGCATTTGCGAAAAAAGCACAATCTTTGGACGACTGTACCTAACCATAAACACCAATGGCTTTCTTAAAATCAATACACAGAAGTATACATTTTTAAACCTGCCACGCATTTTTAAACACGGCCACGCTGTCATGGGTGAACAGGAAGTACGGGAGGGGAGTTGTCCAAAAAAAACCCACATCTAGCTCTCGCCTATCCTTTCTTTGGATTGGTGGATACATCTCATTATTGTAATCCTTTTTGAATATTCGATGAGGGTTGTTGACATCAACCATCAGTATTCAATGGAAAGAGATGCTATGCTACAAATCTCATGCCATGAATATGCATAACCATCGAGACAACTCCAATATAAATATTTTTTTCTCAAAGTTGACAAGATTTTCCACCAGGTGCTCCTTTTGTCCAGATGGAAAAGAGCAGTGTGGAGTGCAATAGAGATTGCATCATCTGTGGATCTGTTGAGGTGGTGTGCGAATTGGAATGGTTCTAGGGTGTCTGGGATGATGGTGTTGATATGAGCCATGACCAGCCTTTCAAAGCATTTCATGGCTACAGGTGTGAGTGCTACGGGACGATAGTCTGGTTACCTGGGCGTTCTTGGACACAGGGACTATGTTGGTCTACTTGAAACATGTAGGTATTACAGATGGTCAGGGAGAGGTAGAATGTGTCAGTGAAGATACTTGCCAGCTGGTCAGTGCATGTTCTGAGTACGCGTCCTGGTAATCCGTGTATATTAATCTGTTTAAAAGGTTTTACTAACATTGACTACGAAGAGTGTGATCACAGTCGTCCAGAACAGCTGATGCTCTCATGCATGGTTCAATGTTGATAGACTCAAAGCTAGCATAGAAGGTATTTAGCTCATCTGATAGGCTTGCGTCACTGGACAGATCGCAGCTGGGTTTCCCTTTGTAAATCGGAGATAGTTTGCAAGCCCTCCCACATGCGACGAGAGTCAGAGCTGGTGTAGTAGGATTGGATCTTGGTCCTGTATTGACGCTTTGCCTGTTTGATGGTTCGTCTGAGGGCGTATCGGGATTTCTTATAAGAGTCCGGATGTGTGTCCAGCTCCTTGAAAGCGGCAGCTCTAGCCTTTAACTCAGTGTGGATGTTGCCTGTAATCTATGGCTTCTGGTTGGGAAATGTACCTACGGTCCTGAAGTTAAAAAAAAATGTCAGAACGCTGCAGCATGTTTAAAAGGGATACTGTGATATTTTGAGATTCAGGAAGTTTAATTACCCAGAGTCAGAGAAACTCATGGATACCATTTTTATGTCTCTGGGTGCAGTTTTGAGATGATTTAAGTTAGCATATCGTGAGCTTAGCACAATTGCTGAAAGTCTCCCAGGACAGTAGCCAGCAGCCTTTCAAAAGCAGGGAAATAGACCTAACTACTCCAAAGATGGGTGGTTGGTCATAGTTTTTTTTATAGTCTCAAAAAGCTAGTAATCCATTTTATAAATGTAAATTTGACTGATTATCATGAGAAACGAGATCTATCCACTTCCTCATTGTGTCCATGAATTATGAAGAAGCATAAATATGCAACAGTGTGTGTGTGAGGCTGTGTGTGCAAGCCACTCCTCCTACCATTGCACTAGGACACACACACTCTCTCTAAAACCCAGCAGGGACTGGGCATGTGGACAATGACCTGCAGTCGCCAGAACTGGTCTCTCTCAAGAGGTAACATAAATTATAAAATAACCTTGAGCCCCTCATCTCAACCAGCAGCCTGGAGATCATATGTATTCTGAACACACTCGCTGTAGCCTATATATGAGCATGAAAAATAGCTGCTGGTTACAATGTGCATGAATTATTGATGTACTGCTGCTATACAGCTTGTTAGGCCCTACGATTTCCTCAACAATCAGATAACTCAAAGACCCATCTGCAAAGAGGAGTGGCTGGTCCAAGGTGTTGAGGGGACTTCACACGGTGTGCTGCTTCTTCTTCAAATGGAGCCTTTGTGGGGTTTAGGAGGTAGGCACAGTATCAAAAGAGAAAACAGACTAGGTTGAGACATGGAACAGGTTGGAAATAGAATGATACAGGGAGGTAATACCTGCATTTTCCCCGATTAGAAACTCTCCTTTTTATTTTCTGTTTCAAAACAATTTGCTACAGTGTGCTGTACAGCACAACCTGGATGGTTGCCAATGGTATGTCACCTCATCTCTTTGGGTCTGTTCATCTTAGGGCAGAAACGAGGTGTTTATAAATAAGACCGATGAGCAATTCAACTGCTCATTAGGAGGTCCTCCCCAGATGATTGATCTGTTAGTTCTCCTCCTCCATCCATGCAACATTCACTCCATTTATCCTAATTGAGGTATCCATGGAGCAAGGGCAACTGCATGTGTGTGTGTGTGTGTGTGTGTGGGGGGGGGGGGGGGGGGGGGGGGGTGTTTGAACTGATAAATCTTTGTGTAGTCCCTGCTCCACACCCCTCAGACAGTCTGCCAGCCCTGATTAAATACAAGCCTAGTCTGTGACAGCGCTGAACACAGGTGTCACCGTCCCTCCCCATAACTAACCACTACCCAGTGAATAGGTAGGTTCACATTACCAATCCATGCAATAAATCTAGGATTGCCGGGCCTAACGCACGATGACAGTACTTTCAACATCTTATATGATTGGGTGGCGTGGAGCCAAACAAATATAGAGGCTCCAGCAGAAATGGAGAGTTGGTGGGTGGGGGTGGGGTTATGAATTGTCTTATGAACTGTCTGTTTCATGCAGCATCAATGACTTTATGATCCATGGGCCCCTTTTCAAGAGCCATGGTAGATTTTTATGTAGCATTACTGATACAAACCAGCAGTCTTATGGGGACTCAGTCAGTACTGCTCATAGTGTTTTTAGATAGTGAGGTGGTTACCTTTTACCTTACCATTACTGGATACACTGTGTGTGTGTTGCTGTTAAGCAAGCTGAGCAACGCCCCCATAAGAGACCATTAAGAAGGAAGCTACACTGTACGTTGAAACCGTCACTGCAGCCTCTCAGTGTAACTTGACAGATGAACTCAGACAAAACACAAGGGTGGGATAAGTTGGTTTAAGTCGGCCTAACCTTTGAAAATATATGCAAATGGAAATTTCACTGCCCACCCACACAAACTCCAACAGGCATAGTCTCTAATGTAGCTACATTTACAGCAGTTACACAATATATATTTTTTAAAGTATGTGGACTCCCATAGATTCGGCTAATTTAGCCACACCAGTTACTGACAGATGTATAAAAATCGAGCACACAGCCATGCAATCTCCATAGACAAACATTGGCAGTAGAATTGCCTTACTAAGAGCTCAGTGACGATCAACATGCCACCATCATAGGATGCCACCTTTCCAACAAGTCAGTTCGTCAAATTTCTGCCATGCTAGAGCTGTCCCCGTCAACTGTAAGTGCTGTTATTGTGGAGTGGAAACGTCTAGAAGCAACAATGGCTCAGCTGCGAAGTGGAAGGCCACACAAGCTCACAGAATGGGACCGCAGAGTACTGAAGCGTGTAAAAATCATCTATCCTTTAACTCAGTGTGGATGTTGCCTGTAAACTATGCCTACAGAGTTCATAACTGCCTCTGGAAGCAACGTCTGGACAAGAACTGTTTGTCAGGAGTTTCATGAAATGGGTTCCCATGGCCGAGCAGCCGCACATAAGCCTAAGATCACCATGCACAGCTCGCCACCAATGGACTCTAGAGCAGTGGAAACGCCTTCTCTGGAGTGATGAATCACTCTTCACCATCTGACAGTCCGACGGACTAATCTGGGATTGGCGGGTGCCAGGAAAACGCATAGTGCCAACTGTAAAGTTTAAAGGAGGAATAATGGTCAAGGGCTGTTTTTCATGGTTCGGGCTAGTCCCCTTAGTTCGAGTGAAGGGAAATCTTAACACTACAGCATACAATGATATTCTAGATGATTCTGTGCTTCCAACTTTGTGGCAACAGTTTGGGGATGGCCCTTTCCTGTTTCAACATGACAATGCCCCCGTGCACAAAGCGAGGTCCATACAGAAATGGTTTGTTGAGATTGGTGTGGAAGAACTTGACTGACCTGCATAGAGAGCTGACACCAATGAACACTTTTGGGATTAATTAATACGTTAATGAGCACTGTCTGTATTCAATGGGAGCATGGGTTACTTTAACATGCTATGGAAATACATGTCATGTTGATTTTACAACAGCTAGTTAGTAATATCCCCAGACTGTACTCGGGTCCAAACGGACATAAGATAATCAGTCGAATGTTGTGTCTGTCTGTACCATTGCGGTACTGATGCACCAACAGGACACTACCCACAAGCCATAAGACCGCTAAATAATTAACCAAATAGCTACCCCGACTATCTACATTGATCCCATTTTGCACCAACTCATTTGACTCATCACATACACTGCTGCTACGGCTTATTATCTATCCTATTGCCTAGTCACTTTACCCCTACAAATATGTTCATATCTACCCAAATTAATTTGTACCCCTGCACATTAACTCAGTACTGGTACACCATGTACACTGTGTGTACAAAACATTTCTTACACCTGCTCTTTCCATGACAAACCGACTAGGTGAATGGAGGTGAAAGCTATGATCCCTTATTGGATGTCCCTTGTTAAATCCACTTAAAATCAGTGTAGATGAAGGGGAGGAGACAGGTTAAAGAAGGATGTTTAAGCCTTGAGACATGGATTGTGTGTGTGCCATTCAGATGGCGAATGGGGAAGACAAAAGTGCCTTTGAACAGGGTATGGTAGTAGTTGCCAGGCACACTGGTTTAGTGTGCACCGCAACGTGGAACTGCAATGCAGCTGGGTTTTTAACGCTCAATAGTTTCCTGTGTGTATCAATAATAGTCCAACACCCAAAGGAGATCCAGCCAACTTGACAACTGTGGGAAGCATTGGAGTCAAAATGGGCCAGCATCCATGGGGAACGCTTTCAACACCTTGTAGAGTTTATGCCCCAATGAATTGAGGCTGTTCTATGGGCAAAATTGGGTTCAACTCAATATTAGGAAGGTTTTCCTAACATTTTGTACACTCAGTGTATATACCCAAGTTATCATTACTAATTTACATGTATTCCTTGTGTTACAATTTTTCTATGTTTCTCTGCATTGTCGAAAAAGGCCAGTAAAGTAAGCATTTCATAGTTAGTTTACACCTGTTTACGAAACGTGACAAATACAATTTTATTTGATGAGCGCTGATGGCGTACCATAAAGGTAGATATAGAGGTATTGCACATTTGGATGAGACAACCAAAGTACTGTGTTCATGTTCTTCAGGAAGCATGGCATGATTTACTTATTTTCAATGTAACTACAAGATACTTTCCAGAGAGACCAGCAATGTAGCTAGCTGGGAATGCAATGACGTTACTCTTAAAAATGTAAACCCCATTTGTTTTTTAAAATTCAATTCAGTCTGGTATTATAACGGTAGCCCCTATGTGCAAAATCGGTGTGTCTGCGGACAGCTGAGTATCTTGGCTATTGATCGGTGCCTTCAAATCTTTGGTGTGACTTACCACCATATATGGGCATACAAATTGATAAGGGAAGGCCAAGCCGATGACCTCATTTCAAGATGGCTGCTACCCCCATTCTGGTTAGCGTCGCGAAGCATAAACAAAATAAACACGGAATACGTTGCTACACACCGATTGCAGGGACTCCACAGACCATGAGAATATCTTATGTGTCTGCCTGTGATCTACCATTATTGATCACCAGCCCCGAGAGTTAAAATGTTTATTTTACACAATATTTTCACCAAACATCTTACAAGGTACGCTTAGATTTGGTCTGTGTTTGATCTATAGATACATGGCGGGTAATGAAGTTAATCTTTAAGCTGGTAGGAACAAATCTAGCCTATTTCCATGATGTATGACTTAATGGCAAAATCAAAATGTCAAATGAGTGACTAGGTTGGGAAATGTAAAAATAAATTAAAAACACTTCGATATCCCCTGTATGTTCCCTGACACCACCACAATGTTTGTGAGAGGTTGATGTGGTAAGAATGTTGTTTTAATAGTGAACAATAACTTTTAGGCACATCCTGTGCAATTAGCACATTTGGACCCTTTGGAGTGTTTAAAAGGACACTTGAATGTACCCAGGATACCCCATTTGGGGTGGCAGCGTGGCTAAGAGGTTAGAGCATTGGATTAGTAAACGAAATGTCGCAAGATCGAATCCCCGAGCTGACAAGGTACAAGGTACAAAATCTGTCGTTCTGCCCCTGAACAAGAATTTGCTCAGTTAACTACCCACTGATCCTAGGCCGTCATTGAAAATAAGAATTTGCTCTTAACTGACTTGCCTAGTAAAATAAAAAATAAATGTCTAGTTGTTAGCTCTATCAATCCCATTTTTTTATGCTATTGTTCACATGCTGTGGAAGCCACCGGATGAATTTTCAGGTCTAGTCATCACTTATAGCTTGTCAATGAAAGATGACTCAAAAGAAAAACTTGTGTGCTTGATCTTGTGTATACTGAACTATGTAACTCCTGATCATTTCCTCAATCTCCCAGATGTTCTCTTTCCAAATATACCAAGTTATTATTACATGTCAGAATCTTGTAATTACACATGAATATCAGTTACTTTTGGGTATGTCTATTTAGACGGAAATCTACATTTTGCCATTACATTTAAGTTTTGAACTGGGAGTGCTTAAACAGGATCGCGCACACATGGGCAGAGTTGACACTCATATTTTGTGACGCAAGAGACGCAGGGGGTTTAGGTAGTGAGCTGAGCTAACGAACAGTCTCTCACACACAAACCCTCAGTCAGTGTCAATTCTGTCTAAAACTGCAGCAGTCCGCGTAAGCAAAGTTACAAGTGCCCAAGCCGAGAAAAAGACATGCCTGAAAATGTGTGCCTAGCTAACGTTGGACAAGGTCTATTCGTGCAAGGGAAACAGTAGCATATATCACCAGTGAATCGGGAAAAAAACAGGGTCTTTCACACACTGTACGAGTTGCCTCTTCGAGTGTGGCTTGGTAACAATGACGATGTACGACAGCTAGCCAGAGAGACGTTGTAGGCACTGTTCTCTCGAGAAGCGGTCTGCATACATGTTCTGAGCGAGTTAGTAGTAGCCAACGTTAGCTAACTAACGTTTAAAATGTTTACCTTGCGTTTCCTGGTTTCGGCAGACCCACTCCACACAAAGCATTGGTAAATGACCCGTAGATTCTGTTTCCAGTTATCCACTTTGAACCCGTTCACATGGGGGCACCCGGCTGGACTCATGACAGTAACATTCGTTTTGTGTATTTTTAACGATGAAACGTGCTCCGTCCTAGTCCTGACGTTAAAGAATTAGCTAGCTAAGTTAGTTACGTTTAACGTTAGTTAGCCAGTTATCCGCCGATTGTTCCGATTCGGCTAGCTTGAGAGGTAGCCACAGCTAAATCGGAGGTAAATGCAGTACACATCAAAGCAATCCTTGAGTAATCCCATTCCAGAATTTTGACATATTTTTCCCAAATTAAATCCACATTTGGGTGGTATTGGTCGTTGGCCACACTTCGGAAGCTATATCCTTAGTTCCAGTTATTTTAGCTAGCTAATGTTCGGCAATGGAATTTCAACAGAACACCGCGAGCGTTGCTGCAAGCCCCACCTCATTCATTTCTCGATCGGCCAATGGAAAGGAGTGCCTGGTTTTGATTGGCGTGTGTGGGTATCATTTCCGTATTATGTCCCGCCCCTATTTGGAAACTGATATTGTGATTGGCACAATTATTTATTACGAGCCTTATCCGCTCGTAAAACGACTCCCATTGGCTACATGAAGCGCTGGTCCTGTACATTAGACTCAAATATTGTTATAACTAACCTCATTTTTCTATCTGTGTTACACAGTTCGAAACAAATACAGAGGTTTTGTCTTTTGGGCGAAAGACCACCATGCTTCCTCTCCAGTGGTCCTCTTTCCTTGGTGGACACACTCTTTTCACGACATTTCGCCCGGTGGGCGGCGCTATACATCAAGGTGGGCGTACAGTTCTGCACGCATATGGGTGCACACAGGGCGAGAACTGAACCAAGCACTTGCGTAAATTTGGATCGAATCCGGATCGTGGAATCTATTTAACCCACTGTTTAACTACAGTAAAGGATGTTACTGTTTTATCAGGGAGTAACAAAGATAAAGTAATGTCATTGTTGAATTCACATTATGTTTGCTATTTCATGCAACCACAGAATAGAAAGAAGCTGAACAAAGATTTTGTATTAGAAGTTGTTTAAAGTTCAGAGATATCGTTCACTCATAGTAATGAGACAGGATGTGTAAGTATGCCTCCAGGATAATATGGTAAAGTTGGCCTCATGTATTCACCTTATTTAAGAACCTGGAAAACAGAACAATGTCTGAATGTTCAGTTTTGTGGAGGACATCCGTTGTGATATTCTTGCCATTTTTCCGAACATTAGCTAGCTAGCTCAAAATGTCGGAAAATCACACCAAGAAAAACCTTTCAAAGTTGAATGGCAAGTCTGGGCTACATCACATTATTCAAGAGTGGGAGGACGATATGAAAAAATGGCCACATATCACCTACAAAGACATCTTCAATTATTTAATCTTGTCTGTCTGTGTGGATGGCTCCGAGATGAGGAGCTACAAAAGCACAGATGCATATCAATACCTCCACAGTGGCAAAGTTGGGTGGGTGTTTATTCACTTTGAGGATGACAACCTGGTGTTCCTCAAAGCAGATGTCCAGCCCAGTCAGACCAAAACACACCATCATTCTGCCTGGATTCTTGTATCCTCTGTCGGCACGGTGGAGACTGCAAGGTGTTCTTGTTGTAAGGGCAGGGGAAGTCTTGCAGTCATGCAGCTGCAATACTATGGAAAGTAGCAAGCTCGCTGTCTTTTTGTTTATGACTGATACGTTTGATGTTAGCTAGTTACTTAGCTAGCTAGCTAATTGTGATTATACCATATCACTGACCAGAACTGATAATGTTAACTATTACAACATGCACACACAGTTCTTGGTTTCAATGGCTCATTGTGTAAGTATATCAGTCTAATCTCGAATTACAATGAGGTAGGTACAGAATCAAGGTGAATTTTACAATGAAATTGGTAATTACCAGCATAACTTAAACCTACTAGTTAAAATGGAACTGACAGAAACCCGCCTGCTTCTCCATCTCTACCTCTCCCACAACGCACTTAAGAAGAGTTTGGAAGGGGCCAATGTTCCAGTGGAGATCCTTCTGCACAAGTGTATCAAAGCTAAACCAAACAGTCATCAATTTCTAGCAACAGCTACAGCAGCCTCATGGTGAACATGGCATAAATATGCAGTGTCAGAAATGCTGTCATTTTATGATGTTTATGTTAAGCTGGAGGAGTGTAAATGTGCCACCTTGAAGGAGGTCACTAAAGCACAGAGAGCCTCCCATGCGTGTTATGACACACGTAAACTTCGGATCCCTTATAGCTCAGCAAAGACGTTTCCTGTGCGCACCACAAAAAATCCCGACAACTTTGTGTGGGAGCATCTCTTCTCCATGTCCCATGGGAACTCAGCAACCACATTTGGCAAGGAGAACAAGCAGGTGGCTTACACACTTCTAGAAATCAAATGTCCTGTTCTGAGTAAGAAGTGTGAGTCTCTGACTGAACTGTTCTCTGGCAAACTCACTGATGTGAAACTGGTGGATGCCTCAGCGGCAAACTAATGGAGCCCGTGGGTACTACTTGCAGGAGCAAATGGGCATGTTCTACACAGGACTGGAGAGATGCAAACTACTTGTCTGGGCTCCATCCAAGCAAGTTGTTATTGATGTGCCATTTGATGTGAAGTTCTGTGCTGATGTTATTCCTAAACTGAAGGCAGTCTATTTCACACATATGCTGCCAAGGATAGTATATGAGATCCAGTCATTCAGACTAACTCTGTGCTCCAAATATGTTAATCTATGTGGTATTTAGGCCTAATACTTTGTGTTTTTAAATAGGTCTTGTATTTTGTGCCTGGTAAAGCTCTCTCTGTCAGCTCTACCTTATTATCTAAGCATAACTCTTGATTTGTGTTTTCTTGTTGTTGTCTTGTACAGCTTTCTTCATACATGTTTATCTAATGGCTAAAGATAACTCCTTGTGATTTATTAATATTTGCAATGTACCTTGTATAGCTCTTTATTTTCATATGGCACTTAATGAACTCATCTAAGCATACCATAACACATCTTGTACTTAGCAAATTATGGTGTTAATAAAACACAATGAAATTCCACTTGGTTGACATTTTCTTTGATACTTAACATTCTGAAAGGAAGGACGAGGGAGGCATGTCTAAGTGTTTCAAATGTCTTTTCAGTTTGATTCTGGGTTTGGTTTTCAAGGGCAAAAATGAAGAAATCAGTGTGGCACTTGATAAATAGTTGTCTTCCCTTTTGGTCTGTTAGAGACATTTTGGTGTTGAAGAAAATGTATTTTAAATAGATGTAAGAATGCATGATTGAAGCACCTAGTGGATGCCTGTAATTATCAGGAACAGACAAAGTTACAGTACATTTAAAATGTCGGAACATTAAAATAATTCAGATTAAATAGTAAACTATATATATAGTGCATCCTGGAAGTATTCAGACCCCTTGACATTTTCCACATTTTGTTACTTTACAGCTTTATTATAAAATGTATTACATATTTTTCCCCCTCATCAATCTGCACACAAAACCCATTAATGACAAAGCAAAAACTTGTTTTTGGAAATGTTTGCAAAATTGTAAAATAAAAAAAAGAATATCAAGTTTCCGTAAGTTTTCAGACCCGTTACTCAGTTCTTTGTTGAAGCAGCTTTGGCAGCGATTACAGCCTTTAGTGCGTTCGACAGCAGCTCTTCGCAATGCTTCAAGCAGTGCGCTGTTTGTGACTTCAAGCCTATCAACTCCCGAGATTAGGCTGGTGTAACCGATATGAAATGGCTAACTCGTTAGCGGGGTGGGCGCTAATAGCGTTTCAATCAGTGGCGTCACTCGCTCTGCGACTTGGGGGTAGTAAGTTATTCCCCTTGCGCTGCAAGGGCCGCGGCTTTTGTGGAGCGATGGGTAACGCTGCTTCGAGGGTGGCTGTTGTCGATGTGTTCCTGGTTTGAGAAGCGAGGAGAGGGATGGAAGCTAGACTGTTACACTGGCAATACTAAAGTGCCTATAAGAACATACAATAGTCAAAGGTATATGAAATACAAATCGTATAGAGAAAAATAGTCCTAAATTCCTATAATACCTACAACCTAAAAATCTTACCTGGGAATATTGAAGACTCATGTTAAAAGGAAGTGTTCATTCAGTATTGTTGTAATTGCCATTATTACAAATCGACCGATGAATCGGTATCGGCTTTTTTTGGGGGGGGGGGGGGTCCTCCAATAATCGGTATCGGCGTTGAAAAATCATAATCGGTCGACCTCTAATATAGACAGGTGTGTACATTTCCAAATCATGTCCAGTCAATTGAATTTACCACAGGTGGACTCCAATCAAGTTGTAGAAACATTTCAAGGATGATCAATGGAAACAGGATGCACCAGATCTCAATTTCGAGTATCATACCAAAGGGTCTGAATACTTATGTAAATAAGGTATACGTTTTCTTATATTTTATTTGATTGCTAAAATGTCTGAAGACCTGTTTTCACTTTGTCATTATAGTTATAGTTATAGATAGTTATAGTTTGTAGATTTAATCAATTTCAGAATTAGGCTGTAACGTAACATAATGTGGAAAAAAGGGAAGGGGTCTGTATACTTTCCGAATGCACTGGTATATGTACTGTATGTATGTGTAACGGTTGTCTGTTGTGGAAGAAGGTGAGGACCAATGCGCAGCGTGGTAAGTGTTCATATTCTTTAATAGAACTCAGAACACTAAAATACAAAACCAACAAGAGAACAAAATGAAACCGAAACAGTTCTGTCTGGTACAGATACGAAACAGAAAATAATCACCCACACCACACAGGTGGGAAAAGGCTACCTAAGTATGATTCTCAGTCAGAGACAACTAACAACACCTGCCTCTGATTAAGAACCATACCAGGCCAAACAAAAAACACCACATAGAAAAAGGAACATAGACAACCCACCCAACTCAGGCCCTGACCATACTAAAACAAAGAAATAACAAAAGAACTAAGGTCAGAATGTGACAGTATGTACACTACTGTTCAAAAGTCACTTAGAAATGTTCTTGTTTTTGAAAGAAGAGCTTTTTTTTTGTCCATTAAAATAACATAAAATTGATCAGAAATACAGTAGATATTGTTACTGTTGAAAATTACTATTGTAGCTGGAAATGGCAGATTTTTTATGGAATATCTACATAGTTGTAGAGGCCCATTATCAGCAACCACCACTCCTGTGTTCCAATGGCACATTGTGTAAGCTAATCCAAGTTCATTATTTTAAAAAGGCTAATTAATCATTAGAAAACCCTTTTGCAATTATGTTAGCACAGCTGAAAACTGTCGTCCTCAATAAAGAAGCAATACAACTGGCCTTTAGACTAGTTGACTATCTGGAGCATCAGCATTTGTGGGTTTGGTTACAGGCTCAAAATGTCTAGAAACAAATAGAACAGTCTATTCTTGTTCTGAGAAATGAAGGCGAGAAATTGCCAAGAAACTGAAGATCTCGTACAACGCTGTGTACTACTCCCTTCACAGAACAGCGCAAACTGCCTCTAACCAGAATAGAAAGTGGAGTGGGAGGACCCGGTGCACAATTGAGCAAGAGGACAAGAACATTAGAGTGTCTAGTTTAAGAAACAGATGCCTCACAAGTCCTCAACTGGCAGCTTCATTAAATAGTACCTGCAAAACACCAGTCTCAAGGTCAACAGTGACGAGGCAACTCCAGGATGCTGGCCTTCTAGGCAGACTCCAGTGTCTGTTTTCTTTTGACAATTTTTATTGGCCAGTCTGAAATATGGGTTTTTCTTTGCAACTCTGCCTAGAAGGCCAGCATCCCGGAGTCGCCTCTTCACTGTTGACTGTGGTAAACCGTGGGGTGTTGGGTTGAGCGTGCAGAGATTAACACAGAGACAGGGAAGTTTTAGTCCACAAACAACTTTAATCGGGCATAAAATAAACATAACAAAGAAAATCACGTAGGTTTGGCTCGGTCCTTCTTCTCAGCTTTGGCTCTGTGTTGGTCTCTCCCCGTCCTGCCTGGCGGTGTGCCACAGTGCTCCTTATATTTGGCCTCCAGGGCTGGTTGGCACTTTCCCCTAATTACCTCCAATTGAAGCTATCCGTGTCGGGGTGCCCAGCTCATGTACTCCCAGCAGAGAGAGCCAACATCGCATCACGTACCTCCCCTATAAATCAACTCAAATCAAATGTATTTATATAGCCCTTCTTACATCAGCTGATATATCAAAGTGCTGTACAGAAACCCAGCCTGTAAACCACAAACAGCAAGCAATGCAGGTGTAGAAGCACGGTGGCTAGAAAAAACTCTCCAGAAAGGCCAAAACCTAGGAAGAAACCTAGAGAGGAACCAGGCTATGAGGGGTGACCAGTCCTCTTCTGGCTGTACCAGGTGGAGATTATAACAGAACATGGCCAAAATGTTCAAATGTTCATAAATGACCAGCATGGTCAAATAATAATAATCACAGTAGTTGTCGAGGGTGCAACCAGTCAGCACCTCAGGAGTAAATGTCAGTTGGCTTTTCATAGCCGATCATTGAGAGTATCTCTACCACTCCTGCTGTCTCTTCTAGAGAGTTGAAACAGCAGGTCTTGGACAGGTAGCACGTACAGTGAACAGGTCAGGGTTCCATAGCCGCAGGCAGAACAGTTGAAACTGGAGCAGCAGCACGGCCAGGTGGACTGGGGACAGCAAGGAGTCATCATGCCAGGTAGTCCTGAGGCATGGTCCTAGGGCTCAGGTCCTCCGAGAGAGAGAAAGAATGAAAGAAAGAGAGAATTAGAGACAGCATACATAAATTCACACAGGACACAGGATAAGACAGGAGAAATACTCCAAATATAACAGACTGAACCTAGCCCCCCGACACATAAACTACTGCAGCATAAATACTGGAGGCTGAGACAGGAGGGGTCAGGAGACACCGTGGCCCCATCCGATGATACCCCCGGACAGGGCCAAAACAGGCAGGAGGATATAACCCCACCCACTTTGCCAAAGCACATCCCCCTCACCACTAGAGGGATATCTTCAACCACCAACTTACCATCCTGAGACAAAGTATAGCCCACAAAGATCTCCGCCACAGCTCAACCCGAGGGGGGGCGCCAACCTAGACAGGAAGACCACGTCAGTGACTCAACCCACTCAAGTGACGCACCCCTCCTAGGGACGTGATGGAAGAGCACCAGTAAGCCAGTGACTCAGCCCCTGTAATAAGGTTAGAGGCAGAGAATCTCAGTGGAGAGAGGGGAACCGGCCAGGCAGAGACAGCAAGGGCTGTTCGTTGCTCCAGAGCCTTTCCGTTCACCTTCACACTTCTGGGCCAGACTACACTCAATCATATGACCTACTGAAGAGATGAGTCTTCAGTAAAGACTTAAAGGTTGAGACCGAGTCTGCGTCTCTCACGTGGGTAGGCAGACCATTCCATAAAAATGTTTGCTTAGAAATTCTAGGAACAATAGCGTATGTGTAGGTATGTACGCCAGGACCAAATCGGAAAGATAGGTAGGAGCAAGCCCATGTAATGCTTTGTAGGTTAGCACTAAAACCTTGAAATCAGCCCTTGCCTTAACAGGAAGCCAGTGTAGGGAGGCTAACACTGGAGTAATATGATACATTTTTTCGGTTCTAGTCAGGATTCTAGCAGCCGTATTTAGCACTAACTGAAGTTTAGTTAGTGCTTTATCCGGGTAGCCGGAAAGTAGAGCATTGCAGTAGTCTAACCTAGAAGTAACAAAAGCATGGATACATTTTTCTGCATAATTTTTGGACAGAAAGTTTCAGATTTTTGTAATGTTACGTACAGTAGATGGAAAAAAGCTGTCCGTGAAACAGTCTTGATATGTTTGTCAAAAGAGAGATCAGGGTCCAGAGTAACGCAGAGGTCCTTCACAGTTTTATTTGAGACGACTGTGCAACCATCAAGATTAATTGTCAGATTCAACAGAAGATCTCTTTGTTTCTTGGGACCTAGAACAAGCATCTCTGTTTCGTCCGAGTTTAAAAGTAGAAGGTTTGCAGCCATCCACTTCCTTATGTCTGAAACACAGGCTTCTAGCGAGGGCAATTTTGGGGCTTCACCATGTTTCATTGAAATGTACAGTTGTGTGTCATCCGCATAGCAATGACAGTTAACATTATGTTTTCGAATGCCCAAGAGGTAAAATATATAGTGAAAACAATAGTGGTCCTAAAGCGGAACCTTGAGGAACACCGGAATTTACAGTTGATTTGTCAGAGGACAAACCATTCACAGAGACAAACGGATATCTTTCCGACAGATAAGATCTAAACCAGGCCAGAACTTGTCCGTGTAGACCAATTCGGGTTTCCAATCTCTCCAAAAGAATGTGGTGATCGATGGTATCAAAAGAAGCACTAAGGTCTAGGAGCACGAGGACAGATGCAGAGCCTCGGTCTGATGCCATTAAAAGGTAATTTACCACCTTCACAAGTGCAGTCTCAGTGCTATGATGGGGTCTAAAACCAGACTGAAGCATTTCGTATACATTGTTTGTCTTTGGGAATTCAGTGAGTTGCTGCGCAACAGCTTTTTCAAATTATTTTGAGAGGAATGGAAGATTCGATATAGGCCGATAGTTTTTTTAATATTTTCTGGGTCAAGGTTTGGCTCTTTCAGTTGTTTAGTTGGAATAGGGACCAGTATGCAGCTTGAAGGTTTAGAGGCCATGATTATTTTCATCATTGTGTCGAGAGATAAAGTACGAAAACACTTGTGTCTCTCTTGATCCTAGGTCCTGGCAGAGTTGTGCAGACTCAGGACAACTGAGCTTTGGAGGAATACGCAGATTTAAAGAGGAGTCCGTAATTTGCTTTCTAATGATTATAATATTTTCCTCAAAGCTCATCAATTTATTACTGCTGAAGTGAAAGCCATCCTCACTTGGGGAATGCTGCTTTTTAGTTAGCTTCCGTTCCAATTTTCTGGAAGCTTGCTTCAGAGCTTGGGTATTTTCTGTATACCAGGGAGCTAGTTTCTTATGACAAATGTTTTTAGATTTTAGGGGTGCAACTGCATCTAGGGTGTTGCACAAGGTTAAATTGAGTTCCTCAGTTAGGTGGTTAACTGATTTTTGTTCTCTGACATCCTTGGGTAGGCAGAGGGAGTCTGGAAGGGCATCAAGGAATATTTGGGTTGTCTTAGAATTTATAGCACGACTTTTGATGCTCCTTGGTTGGGGTCTGAGCAGATCATTTTTTGCGATTGCAAACGTAATAAAATGGTGGTCCAATAGTCCAGGATTATGAGGAAAAACATTAAGATCCACAATATTTATTCCATGGGACAAAACTAGGTCCAGAGTATGACTGTGGCAGTGAGCTGGTCCAGAGACATGTTGGACAAAACCCACTGAGTCGATGATGTCTCCGAAAGCCTTTTGGAGTGGGTCTGTGGACTTTTCCATGTGAATATTAAAGTCACCAAAAATTTGAATATTATCTGCTATGACTACAAGGTCCGATAGGAATTCAGGGAAGTCAGTGAGGAACGCTGTATATGGCCCAGGAGGCCTGTAAACAGTAGCTATAAAAAGTGATTGAGTAGACTGTATAGATTTCATGACTAGAAGCTCAATAGACGAAAACGTCAGTTTTTTTTTTTTTGTAAATTGAAATTTGCTATCGTAAATGTTAGCAACACCTCCGCCTTTGCGGGATGCGTGGGGGATATGGTCACTAGGTAACCAGGAGGTGAGGCCTCATTTAACACAGTAAATTCATCAGGCTAAAGTCATGTTTCAGTCAGGCCAATCACATCAAGATTATGATCAGTGATTAGTTCACTGACTATAACTGCCTTTGAAGTGAGGGATCTAACATTAAGTAGCCCTATTTTGAGATGTGAGGAATCACGATCTCTTTCAATAATGGTAGGAATGGAGGATGTCTTTATTCTAGTGAGATTGCTAGGGTGAACACCGCCATGTTTAGTTTTGCCCAACCTAGGTCGAGCTGACTACACTGACTGTGCTAGTGGCAGACTCCACTAACCTGGCAGGTTGGCTAACAGCCTGCTGCCTGGCCTGCACCCTATTTCATTGTGGAGCTAGGGGAGTTAGAGCCCTGTCTATGTTCGTAGATAAGATGAGAGCACCCCTCCAACTAGGATGGAGTACGTCACTCCTCAACAGGCCAGGCTTGGTCCTGTTTGTGGGTGAGCCCCAGAAAGAGGGCCAATTATCTACAAATTCTGTCTTTTGGGAGGGGCAGAAAACAGTTTTCAACCAGCGATTGAGTTGTGACACTCTGCTGTAGAGCTCATCACTCCCCCTAACTGGGAAGGGGCCAAAGACAATTACTCGATGCCGACACATCTTTCTAGCTGATTTACACACTGAAGCTATGTTGCGCTTGGTGACCTCTGACTGTTTCATCCTAACATCGTTGGTGCCGACGTGGATAACAATATCTCTATACTCTCTATACACGCCAGTTTTAGCTTTAGCCAGCATCATCTTCAGATTAGCCTTAACGTCGGTAGCCCTGCCCCCTGGTAAACAGTGTATGATCGCTGGATGATTTGTTTTAAGTCTAATACTGCGGGTAATGGAGTCGCCATTGACTAGGGTTTTCAATTTGTCAGAGCTAATGGTGGGAAGCTTCGGAGTCTCAGACCCTGTAACGGGAGGAGTAGAGACCAGAGAAGGCTCGGCCTCTGACTCCGACTCGCTGCTTAATGGGGAGAACCGGTTGAAAGTTTCTGTCGGCTGAATGAGTGACACCGGTTGAGTATTCCTACAGCATTTCCCTCCAGAAGCCATGAGAAAGTTGTCCGGCTGCGGGGACCGTGCGAGGGGATTTATACTAACGTTACTATCTGTACTTACAGGTGGCACAGACACTGTTTCATCCTTTCCTACATTGAAATTACCCTTGCCTAAAGATTGCGTCTGAAGCTGGGCTTGTAGCACAGCTATCCTTGCCGTAAGGCAATCGTTCTCCCGTATATTATGAGTACAGCGACTGCAATTAGAAGGCATCATGTTAATGTTACTACTTAGCTTCGGCAGTTGGAAGTCCGGACGAACCATGTCCAGATAAAACATCCGGAGTGAAAAAGTTGAATGAAAAAAAGTTGAGTGAGGGAAAAACTAAAAATAGAAACAGTAATTAAAAAGTCAAAACTGTAAAATTGTCAGGTAGAAAAGTAAGGTTGGCAACAAAATGCACAGCAGCACGTAAACAAGTCTGCAGAAAGTTGCAGTCAACTGCCATCCCCGGGGGTAGACCTCCTGGGATACCACATGACGTTGAGACTGGTGTTGAGACTTGTGATGTTGAGAAAACCGATTTGGTGGAAGCTGAATTTAGTGTTGCTTGCCAAGACTGAAATTGCCTGCTCTGGCTCCAATTATCTGGGCTTCTCTCCGCTAAGCCGACCGTGCTTACTGCACTGAAACATGGACAGACTTTTAGGGTACACAACAGAACCCACTTTCCACTTTGACAAACGTTTTCAGTCAGCACAGAAAAAACATGCTACACCCAATGAAAATTCAACTAATCAAATTGGTATTTGAGAGTTCCACAGAGCATCAAGGAAGCTGCAACTTTTGAAAAGTTAAGATTGAAACAATCCAGTTGGTTGTTTTTTATAAGAAATCTTGCTTTAGTGTGTAGGGCACTGTCCATGGTGCTGATAGAGCACAGCGAGATTCAATATAATTACAATGCAAGAACCCAAATAACACGCAAGGGTATAGCTACATATTGGTGTGATCCATCATAGAAATAGATAGACTACATTTTCTTGAGGAATGTCCTTTTCTAGTTTTCTTTTAAACCCCAAATTGATCAAGTTGTAATGCGCTGATTCTCTTCACTGCAGATGTGACCCATCACACTACTCATATAAATCATTAATAATAAAAAAAACTATCTGCAATTATATACCCTGTGTCCCAGGCTTTCTATGTATGCAATGTCTGTTGGTGAATTATGAAACAATTACTGTATGCAGATGTGCAAATTCTTTGATTTGTTTTTGCACTTGCTATCTATTTTAAATGTAACAATGTGTTGCAGATTTAAACTTTTATTGGTGACTATGGAAACACATAGAAATTTAATGAACCATGTTTTCAATATCCAACTTTATCCTGTGTAATACTTTTTACAGTAATAAGCTGTAGCCAGGTGGTCATTACCATGGTGTGTTGAGGTCTTCACTACAGTATATAACATTTAATATAACACATCATATGGGGTGGCAGGGTAGCCTAGTGGTTAGAGCATTGGACTAGTAACCTGAAGGTTTCCAATGTAAGTTCAAACCCCCGAGCTGACAAGGTACAAATCTGTCGTTCTGCCCCTGAACAGGCAGTTAACCCACTAGGCCGTCATTGAAAATAAGAATTTGTTCTTAACTGACTTGCCTAGTTAAATAAAGGTTAAAAAATATAGTGGTCAGAATGCCTAACCTAGGATGTTGCAACTCCTGTCCACAACAGCATTTCATACCCACAATGAAGCATCCATGATCTTGGTTGGGCTAGGATAACAATACTTTTGGTCTCACCACATGATGGCTACTAGGGCTTTCTCACTTTGTCTATCCTTGATTACTCGCATCCTATCTCCCCATCTGTACATCTGTACATTCACCTGTAAACTAGTTCACATGTGCTACACACTCACCCCTCTGCTACACTCACTGGCCTCCTCCTCCTCATCAACCTCAGCAGCCAGCAGAGAAGACTGTGTGAACTGGGTCAATCTAGCACCCACAGATTTAATTTTGTGGGTATTTAATTGTGCTACATTGACTCAGATCACAGTCGGTGGCTGAGATATACTGTCGGTGGGGTAGGAGGTGGAAGGGGTGTGTATGTAGTGGAGGAGATTTGAAGTCGTGTCTCCTCCTGTCTATCATGAATGTATAGATATTTTAATACTGTAAGCATCTCGGCTGCGGGTGAATCTCCTCCCATAATTTTGCGCCGATTTGCTTCCCGCTGCTACACTCACTATCCTCCTCCTCCAGTGGTTGGCATGCTAGCTACAAGTGTAATTTGATTAGGGTTTGTGTCCTGGCCAGTCAGCCATACAGGGATGGAACTCATAAATTACATAGCTACTTTGCAGCCCGTGTAAAAGTTACCCTTCGTTGTGGTCACTCTCCAGGGTGTTTTTCTTTTGTCTCCACTATCCATGCTCTACCCTTTTGGTTACAGTGGATGTGAGATTATTTATGGCATGCACGCCCATCGCAAACATGATGGGATTAGTATTGGCCTTGTGGTCTTGTCCAATGCACTTGTACATGTAGCTTGTCATTTCTATGCTGAAACAGGATTCACAAATACTCACACATTGTTTACATTTTGCTGAGATGTTTTCTACATTGGAAATGATACACTATTAGAAATAGGAAAAGCACTCACACATCTTCGAACTTGTGTGTGGGAATAATTTGATTGAAACTGGCAAGATCAGTGTGTGGGATTTTCTTTTTCATTAGACATTGAGGCTAACCATGTTGAAGGATACCAGATTTGACTTCTACACCTACTGTACATGCCGTAGGAAATTGATTATTGCAAGCCTTACCGTTGTAACGAAGGTAGGCCTTAAGGATGACATGCTCAGAAGAGAGACATTTTTAGCAAATATCACTTTCAATAGGGGGTGCAGAAATTAATATGTTAAGGTTTATTTGATTTAATGTCAAAATACATGTTGCTTGAAATAAAGTTGCAATTTGAACTTCATGCAATGCATCATCCTGGTGTAATTCATATGCAGTTCAACATTATAACCACAAGGTGTCAGCGTTAGCAATTGTTTTGCTACATGTAAACAAACCACTAGCTTGGTCTCGTAACGTGAGGTCAATAATACTACAGTATGTTTCCTAATTGAAACTAAGTGGACAATACACCCGGGTAAAATATAGTTGCGTTTTGGAGGAACCAGACGAAGAGCTAGGGGAGACAGATTGGTGAGGGGGGAGAGAGAGGTGATAGTGTGAATTACTGCTGCTAGCTAACTTTGATGTAAACAACGTGGCCATCGCACGTTGGACTCGTATGCTAGCCACATTTAGTTGAGTTATATTGTTGGCTGTCATGAGGTAAATTAATCTAGCTGCTAACAAGGTAAAATGATCTTTCTCTACCTTCACACAGCCAGCGTGTTGTAGTTATTGCTAGCCAAATGTAACACCACCAGAACAAATGGATAATTAACGGGAAATAAACATTGCCCGATGATGTTTTGTTTGATCTGGTGGCAACAATTCAATGTGTATATATAATTCATTTGTTGGTTGGATCAATTAATACGAACTTAACATTTTGTGCTAGCTCAGTAACGTTAGCCAAGTACTAGTAATTTCCTAGTTCGCAATTATGGCGCGCTGCAGCCAGAGCCAGATGTTTACACCTAGATCACATCTACTGTGTCATTGCGCAAAATGATACACAACATCAGTGGCAACCCGTCATTCAGGGCTGTTTTGAGCCCCCGCCTGTTGAGCTTGTTTTGTGTGTGCCTGTT
The DNA here is from genome assembly GCF_013265735.2 of Oncorhynchus mykiss. Classification (NCBI taxonomy): domain Eukaryota; kingdom Metazoa; phylum Chordata; class Actinopteri; order Salmoniformes; family Salmonidae; genus Oncorhynchus; species Oncorhynchus mykiss. The sequence continues at coordinate 15,694,648 of NC_048584.1, forward strand.
TTGCACGTTATTTTGGCATTAGTACGAGCCACATATCAGTTTGCCAACCATGTAAATATATATAATAGAGTTAATAAAGTCGCATACAAACATGTCTCTTTTTTGCTTCCTTGAGTAAGGCAGCTCCAAAACGCAGGTGTTTCAGCCTAGCTCATTGCTTTATGTGGTGGTGGGGCAGCCAGCAGAACGTATGTAGGGGTTGGTAATGTAGGGGTTGGTAATGTTCTCTAATTGCGCCATGATTTGCTCACTGTTCTGTCACTCATGGGGACACTACATCGCAGCCAAATCTACAGGGAGAGCTCGAAAATTCAAGCCCCTTGGGTGCTGCCATTGAGTTACATTAGAAGTGCCCACCCATGAAGGCTCAAGGTCATTGGCCACAGATAAAATTACATCAAATCACGTTATATCTACCGTAGTTTGATTGGACTGATCATGTCAACATCATACTTACATACAGCCATATCAGCAAAAAAAAATTAAAGGCAGTAAATGAGGCTGAACTGTTTTGCTGCCAGACAAGGTTCCGTTGATAGCCAGGTGTAGCAGTGGTAAGTTGTTGGGACTGCTTTATGTAGGCCCTATCTACATGCCAAACTCACAACTGCACAGCATCATCTAGATAGGTGTGCAACAAAAGTTCAACATTCACCTTCTGCTACCATTTTTGTCAAGCAGTCTACGCATGTAGTTTAATGCATACGTTCAATAAATCCTACATATGCACCACACAGAACGCACTGCAACTGTAACGCAAACGCAGCGTTCCATTGGAAATGAATGTACCTCTGGTGTAATGACACTGTCGTTGTGATCGAGGCGTTATTGCATTTTGGTAAACCAGAAGTATATTCATTTCCAATGGAACACTGCATTTGCGTTGCAGTGCGTTCTGTGTGGTGCATACGTTGGATTTATTGAACCTATGCGTCAAACCGTATGCGTAGACGGCTGGATAGAAAATGGTAGCAGAAAGTGAATGTTGAACTTTTGCAAACATACAGATGATGCTGCGTAGCATTTTGCGCAATGACGCTGTAGGTGTGATTCGAGGCCTTACTGGGGAACCTATTGGTTGTGCGTGTACATAGTACGTGTTGTTGTTTTGACAGTTGAAAAGGTCTGTATCCAAATCAGACTTTAGTAACCACACTGTGAGCCTGTTACAAGACATAAATTAATACGGATTTGAAAAATATCGACTTTGTTAGATCAGATGTGTTAAATGTGCCCATTCCAGCGTCCCATTGACCTCTTTACCACATCTATTGGCTACAAAAACAAAGCTTTGTGGTCTTCATTTAAGGTTAAGCATAAGGTTTGCAGTGTGGTTAAGGTTAGGTATTAAATTAGATTTTAAGAAGATAATTGTAGAAATGGGCAGGGTTTAGCCATAATTATGACTTGGTGGCTGTGTTAACTACATAACACACTGCACAAATACCTGAGCTATAAGTAACACACAATGTCGGAAAACTAGGGTAAACCATGCTGACAAAATAGTAATGTGACGTGATCCATTTAATGCAAAATTGTGTCAATTTACTGAATCAATTTATTCCAACATTCAAAAATCGCTAATCTTGAGTCCTTCCACATAACAGATAAATATGTATTCAGTTCAGTGCTCATCCCACCTGCAGTAAATGCAAACTACAGTACAAAAGTACATGAGAGACCTCTAGGGGATGGAAAAAAACAGTGCATTTTTTAAAAAAAAATTTAAAGCTGGACTCTCCTCTGTACATTTGGTCAAGGGCAGAAGTACAGTCTTGCTTTTGTTGTCAAATCTACATTTGATTTGACCCCCCCCAAAAAATATGCTAGCTCGTCGAGGAAAATTACTGATCTTGGAAACAGGAGACTTAAGCTTTCCTCAAATTTCAAGTTTGCCTAGAAGGAAATTCCAAAGAAATGAACATGCAACACATTATTTTTTGAACAAATAAGTCCAGTTTTTATTATTATGGTTGTTAATGCAGCAGTGGCTCTTCCATCTGAACATTGATAAATAAAACACCGACAAAAAATGTTTTTGTTAAGGTTTCCTCAAGACACTGTGAAAGAAATAACCAAATTATCATTCCACACATTTTATATTTTCCTTGACCAATGTCCATACTCAATAGAATGTTTTTCCTCTTTAAAAAAAGTAATCCAACAAGAACCTGAAGGGTGGCAGCGTTCTCCCCTGTCCATGCCCCTCAGGAGTAACTTGATGTTTTGCTGCCGACATCGTCCTCCTGCGTTCCCATACTCTGAAACATACAGTGTGATACAAACCATTAGCAATCATTTTAATACTAACTAAAAGACCAGGGGTTTCATATAAATAAATAAAAATACCAACAAATACTCAACCAACTAAACTGTGAAAATACTCCTCTTGGAAAACCACTAGAGGAGCCTAAATAATTTAATTGTTGCTTCCTACCTTCTGAACAAACTGTGGGTTTACTGTGATTTCTTGATCCATGGACTTTAGTTTCTCATCCAGCTCTATACACTTCAGCATCTGTGAAGGACACAAAACAAGGCATTTACTTCACTAAAACAGTATCAAATGATATTCAAATAATTGTTGTCACTTCATTGCACCCCAATAGTAATTTCCATATAAGGATAGATAATCAAATACTGCCATTCTCTTACCTCTTGGTCAATTTTGTGAAGCATTGCGGGGTTGTTGTATTTCTCCGGGTTGTCATGGAAACAGACCATGCCATCCTTTTGGTTGATACTGGCATATATCTCACCATCTTCAATCTGTAAGGAACAGAAAGGTCATTAATGGACGAATCAATGTTAGATTTAGTCTTCTTTGAAGTGAACGCCATTTTATTTGATACATTCAAAATTGAGTGTTCTCAGAGTACTGAGATAAAGCGTGTCTATCCTCCTGCGGTCACGTTGGCTTACCATGTGCAAGACATACTTCTCCGCCTCCTGGGGCCCTGACAGCTGCACTCGACTCGCCATGTCTTGCAAGGACAGCGTCAGGAAAGTCTGCAAAGAAAGAAGGGTGGTCATGATACATTGCCTTTCTGACCATTTGCTTTAAATACTTTGTTTACACCCTGGTAACAGGGTGAAGATAGGGACGAAGAAGTTAGATTTGAGGTGAAGGACGGGAGGTATATTTTGAATATAGTCGAGGTAAGTGCAGATGGAGATATATTAAGAATGAGAATGGTGTATTGGGGGTAACCGAGATGAGCGAGGACTATTGATAGACATATTAGGAGGTATATGTGAGGTGAGGGGTCGTATTTGAGGTGAAGAAGACATGATCTGAAGGGGAAGGAAGTATACCTTTGTTAGCCTCTGGATGTTCTTCTTGTAGAGGGAGGACAGGCACTGCTTGACCAGCCCTGTGTTGTTGTCGCGTGTGAAGGTCTCACTGTGTTTATTCACCTGGGAGCGCAGTTCTGCTGGGTTGTTGGTGGCATACACCTGAGCAAGCTCATGGTACGCGTTGCTGAGAGGCTGCAGAAACAAAAAGCAGTCAAATATATGTCATATGTATAGTATGTAGTACAACAGACAATTCAAAATATAATGGCATATTTAAGCCTTAAAGATGTGATATATGGCCCTTTTTGGATCTTCATTCTCACCTTTATGAACCTGCCAACTATCTGTGACGTGTACTTGGGGAGCTGCTGCACTTTGCCGTGGAGAATCAGGGAGACCAGGATGTACTTCTTATAGGCCTCCAACATGATGTGACTGACAGCCATGGCTGGAGTGGTTATTGCCTGGTGGAGAAGAGATCACCAGAATATCACAGAAGGGAACAGGAGATGTAAACAAAATACTGCATTGTTGGGAAAGAGTTTGAAAGTAAACATTTCACTGTACTGATTACACCCGTTGTATCCTGTTCATATGACAAAAAAACAACAACTCTGATTTGATATGTCATTGCCATTACAGATTAAATGTCATCTCAGTGTGTAGTGTACTTGACTACTGTATGCATCAAAATAGTAATTTGAAGGTCATTTAAATTGGTATTACAATGAGCAAAGGTTTTACTAGTAGTATGCTAAATCAATTAACTTTTGATAACAGGAACACTAGGTCACATCTAAAACAGCTTTAGCACACACATTTTAGGTTCTCAAATAAGCCAGTACCTGTTCATAAAAATACAGTGCTCTTTCAAAGTTCTTCAGACCCGTGTAGATCATGCCTCCGTAATAGTAGTAACATAGAAAGTGCTTTGCGTCGTAGGCGCCATTTTCCTTACAGATGTCCATCATGTCAAGCTCAAGAAATGGGAGGACAGGCTTGAAGCACTTTGCTAACAAGCACAGCTGTGGATGTACACACAAAAATAGTTGAGGGGTCATTCATTCGAAGTCTCGCAGCCAAGCGTCAATACATTCCAATAAATCATATAAAGTCGATACGAATCAGTTTACTCACCTGACACAGGTCTGCATGAACTGAGGTAAGTTGGTTTGTGTTGATTTGCATTTTGTCTATTGCCAGTTTTAGAATGCCGACACCCCTCAATGGCTGTGAAAGAAAGAGATGCATTAAAACCATACGTAACAGAGATAAGAATGTGTCGTAAGGGCACTCCACACAGCTAGCTTGAAATGTCGCCAATAATGCCATCGAAAGCGCTCCTTTTCAGTGGCACAACTGGATAGTACGACATTGTCAATCAGGGCGATCACCTGATTTGGCAAGGCCCCAGGTTTGAGGTGTGGTACGGTCAGTTTACCCTGAGTTGTCATCAGAGAGGAAGAAAGCTAATCCTGCTAAGCTAGCACATTGGGCTGGGAGATATGGCCAAAATATATCACTATATTTCAATTTTTTTGACAGTATGGCAGTATTTTATGTTTTTGAATAATCCAAGTTTTAAATATGTTTAATGATATATGATTTTATTAGTCACATGCACAGGGTTGTAGATGTACTTGCAGGGTACAGTTAAATTCTAAATTGGGGGTTTTGGGCCTTTCTCCATTCTGATGGTTTTATACTCAACCAAACTCAGACAAAACGGACAGTGAAGTAGTCCAATGTGCAGAACCTTTCATTTAATTTAGCACTATATTAAAATATCATTATTGACAGTTTTGTAAAAACCCATACTGGTATGTGGATTCACGATATATCGCCCAGCCCTAGTTTCACATATCCTTCTTTGAAAAACACCTGCATTACACTTAGATCATGTAGAATGAACCAATATTAGTGACGGGGGATCGATAGTTATATATCACAATATTATTTTGGACGATATGATAGTGCCCTCCACTAATATTGGCACCATTTGGTAAATATTAGCAAAACGTGCCGTGAATTTTTTTTAAATTGTTTATCCTCTTGGTCTTTCATTCAAAATATTCACAAAAATCTAACCTTTAATTAAAGTAAAATAATTTGCAAGAAAAATTACACTCTTATCATGAAACAAATATTTTTCTCAAATATATGTGTGCACCTCTTCATTCAATACTTTGTGAATACTCCCTTTGCCAAGAAAACAACTCAGTCTTCTCCTATAATGCGTAATGAGGTTGGAGAACACATGGCAAGGGATCTGAGACCATTCCTCCATACAGAATCTCTCCAGATTCCAAGGTCCTTTTCAAATCATCCCACAGGTTTTCTATTGGGTTTAGGTCAGGGGCCTGGGATGGCAAAACCTTGATTCTGTAGTCAGTGAAACATTTTTGTGTTGATTTTGAGGTGTGCTTTGGATCATTGTCCTGCTGGAAGATCCAACCACGGCCCAGTTTAAGCTTCCTAGCAGAGGCATTCTGGTATTGATATAATATCTATAGAGTCCATGATACCATGTATCCTAACAAGTTGTCCAGGGCATTTGGAAGAAAAACAGCCCCACAACATCAAAGATCCACCAATGTGGCAGGGCTTGAAAACTATTACAGACTACAAAGGGAAACCCAGATGCGAGCTGCCCAGTGACGCGAGCCTACCAGACGAGCTAACTGCCTTTAATGCTAGCTTCGAGGCAAGCAACACTGAAGCATGCATGAGAGCACCAGCTGTTCCGGACGACTGTGTGATAATGCTCACGGTAGCCAATGTGAACAGAACCTTTAAACAAGTCAACATTCACAAAGTTGCTGGGCCAGACGGATTACCAGGACATGTACTCAAAGCATGCGCAGACCAACTATCAAGTGTCTTCATTGACCTTTTCAACCTCTCCCTGACCGAGTCTGTAATACGTACATGTTTCAAGCAGACCACCATAGTCCCTGTGCCCAAGGAAGCGAAGGTAACCTGCCTAAATGATTACAACCTTGTGGCACTCACGTCTGTAGCCATGAAGTGCTTTGAAAGGCTGGTCATGGCTCACATCAACAGCACCCCCCCGGACAACCTAGACCCACTCCAATTCACATACCGCCCCAACAGATCCAAAGATGATGCAATCGCTATTGCACTCTACACTGCCCTTTCTCACCTGGACAAAAGGAACACCTATGTGAGAATGCTGTTCAATTGACTACAGCTCAGCGTTCAACAACATAGTGCCCACGAAGCTCATCACTAAGCTAAGGACTCTGGGACGAAACACCTCCCTCTGAAACTGGATCCTGGACTTCCTGACGGGCCGCCCCCAGGTGGTAAGAGTAGGCAACAATACGTCTGCCACGCTGATCCTTAACATTGGGGCCCCTCAGGGTTGTGTACTTAGTCCCCTCCTGTATTCCCCGTTCACCCACAACTGCGTGGCCAAACACAACTCCAACACCATCATTAAGTTTGCTGACGACACAACAGTGGTAGGCCTGATCACCGACAACAATGAGACGGCCTATAGGGAGGAGGTCAGAGAACTGGCAGTGTGGTGCCAGGACAAAAACCTCTCCCTCAATGTGAGCAAGACAAAGGAGCTGATAGTGGACTACAGGAAAAGGCGGGCCGAATAGGCCCCCATTAACTTATTGGTGACAGGGGGGCAGTATTGAGTAGCTTGGATGAATAAGGGGCCCAGAGTAAACTGCCTGCTACTCTGTCCCAGATGCTAATATATGCATATTATTAGTAGTATTGGATAGAAAACACTCTGAAGTTTCTAAAACTGTTTGAATGATGTCTGTGAGTATAACAGAACTCATATGGCAGACGAAAACAAATCCAACCAGGAAGTGGAAAATCTGAGGTTTGTAGTTTTTCAACTCTTTGCCATTCCAATATACAGTGTAAATGGGCTCATACTGCACTTCCTAAGGCTTCCACTAACAGTCAACAGTCAACAGTCTTTAGAACTTAGTTTGGGGCTTCTACTGTGAAGTGGAGGGGAATGAGCCAGGTGTCTGGCAGAGTGCCACAGGCTCTGACGCACGGTTACGGGAGTTAGCTCTCGTGCCATTGCTTTTCTACAGACATAGGAATTCTCCGGTTGGAACGTTATTGAAGATTTATTTTAAAAACATTCTAAAGATTGTTTCTATACTTAGTTTGACAAGTTTCTACGGGCTGTAACTGAATTTTTTGAACTTTTCGTCCGACGTTCGGCTGGACCTTGAACGCGAGTTTGGATTTGTTTACCAAACGCCCTAACAAAAGAAGGTATTTGGACATAAATGATGAACCTTATCGAACAAATCAAACATTTATTGTGGAACTGGGATTCCTGGAAGTGCATTCTGATGAATATCAAAGGTAAGTGAATATTTATAATGCTATTTCTGACTACACAATATGGCGGATATCTTTTTGGCTGTTTTGTTGTCTAAACGCTGTCCTCAGATTATTGTTTTCTTTTTTAAAATCTGACACAGCGGTTGTATTAAGGAGAAGTAGATCTCTAATTCCATGTATAACACGTATTTTCATCAACATTTATGATGAGCATTTCTGTAAATTGATGTGGCTCTCTGCAAAATCACTGCATGTTTTAGAGCTACTGAACGTAACAAGCCAATGTAAAATTAGATTTTTTGATATAAATATGCACTTTATCAAACAAAACATACATGTATTGTGTAACATGAAGTCCTATGAGTGTCATCAGATGAAGATCATCAAAGGTTAGTGATTAATTTGATCTATTTGTGCTTTTTTGTGACTCCTCTCTTTGGCTGGAAAAATGGCTGTGTTTTTCTGTGAGTTGGTGGTGACCTAACATAATAGTTTGTGGTGCTTTCGCTGGAAAGCCTTTTTGAAATCAGACACTGTGGCTGGATTAACGAGAATTTTATCTTTAAAATGGTGTAAAATACTTGTATGCTTGAGGAATTTTAATTATGAGATTTGTTGTTTTGAATTTGGCGCCCTGCACTTTCACTGGCTGTTGGCGAGGTGGGACGCTCACGTCCCACATATCCCAGAGAGGTTAACATCAACAGGGGCTGTAGTGGAGCAGGTTGAGAGTATCAAATTCCTTGGTGTCCACATCACCAACGAACTATCATGGTCCAAACATACCAAGACAGTCGTGAAGAGGGCACGACAAAACCTTTTCCCCCTCAAGAGACTGAAAATATTTGGCATGGGCCCCTAGATCCTCAAAAGGTTCTACAGCTGCACCATCGAGAGCATCCTGACCGGTTGCATCACCGCCTGGTATGGTAGTGCGAACACCTCAGTATATTACTGGGACCAAGCTTCCTGCCACCAAGGACCTATATAATAGGCAGTGTCAGAGGAAAGCCCATAAAATTGTCAGAGACTCCAGTCACCAGTCACAGACTGTCTTCTCTGCTACTGCACAGCAAGCGGTACCGGAGCGCCAAGTCTAGGACCAAAAGGCTCCTCAACAGCTTCTACCCCGAAGACATTAGACTGCTGAACAATTCATAAAAATCGCCACCAGACAATTTACATTGACACCACCCCTCATGTACACAGCTACTCGCTGTTTGCTTGTTACCTATGCATAGTCACTTCGCCCCCACCAACATGAACAGATTACCTCAACTAGCCTGTACCCCTTCACACTGACTCGGTACCGGTGCCCCCTGTATATAGCCTCGTTATTCTTATTGTGTTACTTTTTATTTTAGACTACTTGGTAAATACCTTCTTGAACTGCACTGTTGGTTAAGGGCTTGTAAATAAGCATTTCACGGTAAAGTCTACACTTGTTGTATTCGGCTCATGTGGCAAATAAAGTTTGATTTGACACGTCACAGTGGGGATGAGGTACTTTTCTGCATGGCTATCTTTCTGTCTACGCCAAACCCACTTCTGGTGTTGGTTTCCAAAAAGCTTTATTTAGGTCTCATCTGACCATAGAACCCGGTCCCATTGAAAGTTCCAGTAACGTTTGGCAAACTGTAGGCGCTTGAGTTTGTTGTTTGATGACAGCAAAGGCTTTTTTCTGACAACCCTCCCAATCAACTTTTGGTTATGTAGGTAGCATCTGATTGTAGTATTGGAGATGTTCTAACCCCAAGACCCAACTAACGTCTGCAATTCTCCAGTTGTGATACTTGGGAGATTTTTTGGCCACTCGAACCATCACCCTCACTGTGCATGGGGTCAATACAGACACACGTCCTCTTCCAGGCCGATTGTTAACATCTCCAGTTGCTTTAAACTTGTTAATTATTGCCCTGATAGTGGAAATGGGCATTTTCAACAGTTGAGCTATTTTCTTATAGCCATTTCCTGATTCGTGCAGCTCAACAACCTTTTGTCGCACATCATTACTGTATTCCTGGGTCTTACCCATAGTGATGGATGACTATGGGAACATGGCCTGTGTGTCACCTCTTATTTATACCAAGTGAACCAGGAAGTCATGGCTTACTACGTAAGTGTTCCTAATCACTCAGGTGAACTTAAAAACGTAAAATATGAATGGGAATATACTCCAGTTAGATTTTACTCATAAGAATTTCTAGGGGTGCCAATAAATGTGGCAAACATGTTTCGGAGAAAAATATTAATCTCACTTTTTTTTTTCTTCAATCATTTTACCTAAAGGTTCCATGTTAGTAAATATTTTGAATGAAAGACCAAGAGGATAAACAGCAAAGAAATGTTTTCCACAGCCCGTTTTGCTCATATTTACCAAGGGTGCCACAAAATTAGCAGGGGGCACTGTATATTGATACTTTGACTCCAAGTATCGATTTGTAAAAATAAAAAAACAGGTTTGGTAGTGTGCACTAGGTCGGCTACACCTATGCCAAAACTCTGGTATTTTTCATCCTATGGCATGTTCGCCATCTTTTTAAATAGTGAGCCAACATGTTTTTAGCACTGTTATTTCCATGACTGATCAAAACAAACTCTCATACCTCTCTGCAGTCATGCCTCTCTGCAGCAGAATATAGTGAGCAATATGTTTGGAACATCAAATCAGAATATATATTGCATTATCACCTAAGTATTGTGATAATATTGTATCGTGAGGTCCATGGAAATTCCCAGCCCTAATCAATATGCATTCTCATGGATTGGCTTTTTGTTTTTGAAATGATGTAGAATAGTAATACCATAATCTGGGTCTGATCTTGTAAAAACACAAGTCATTTCTTTAAATAGAGCATGTAAATGTGTTAGACAAGTAAGCTCATGCATTAGCTCTTCTGGTTTAAATGTTTTGCCCCCGTTTGGCAAGTCTTACCTGTTTCCGTTCTACAAGGGCATTTGTCAACTGATGGCAGAGGCCGGCAACTGTGAAGAGAAATAATAAAAGTAGTAAGTAGGTTTAACAGGTTCAAGCAAGCTAAATTAATTTTGCCCTGAACATTTGACCTTGAACATTCTCCACATTCCTTAGGATTTGACTCTAATAATTGCAAGATGGAGATAATTGCACCTCATGGAGTAAACCATTCCTCTGAAACTCAGTTGAATCCAAGGCTTCTAAAAACTAAAAGTTATTTCAGTTAAGACTTACAAGTGTCTGTTGCATATCGGATGTGCTCCCCATTGCAGGTACTGATGAAGAGCTGGACTTGGGAAAAGAGCGTCTCAAAGTCAGGGATGTTTGGCATGGAGAACTTCACAAACCTGTATGAAGGGAAAGTGAAAACCGGCAGTGAGCACACAAGGAAAACATTTGACACAGTACATGAAAACAAAAAAGATTGTAGGCTGTGTAAGACAGTTTCAACAGGCACATAATTTAATTTGAACACCAGGGGTTGCAAACCTTGATCTGTGTGATATTTATTTTATTTTACCTTTATTTAACTAGGCAAGTCAGTTAAGAACAAATTCTTATTTTCAATGACGGCCTAGGAAGTGGGTTAACTGCCTGTTCAGGGGCAGAACGACAGAAGACCTTGTCAGCTCTGGGATTTGAACTTGCAACCTTCCGGTTACTAGTCCAACGCTCTAACCACTAGGCTACCCTGCCGCCCCATATACTTTTGAGTCATGAGCCCCGGATGCACAAGTACACTAAGCAGAAAATGACTCGAAGTCATAGCCTAGATCAGTGATTTACTTATACTCATTTATCAGTGATTAAAGGACTGCAGAGGAGAGCAGGCTACTCACAGCACAGCCAGGACGCCCAGGGAGTGCTCCTGGATGTCCAAGGCCCCCAGTACAGTGTCCAGGTGGGACAGGTTCTTGGCCAACAGCTCCCCGCTCTTGTTGATCAGTTCACACAGCTGTGTCATCTGACCTGAGATGCAACAGTTAAGACAATTGGTAAACAAACAATGCAGCCCTTGATAGTCAAGCTATTAGAGCTGGTTGAAGAGAAGTACAGGTCCAAATCAGATAACAATTAATGTGTTATGTTGTTGAGTATATAACCTACATTTTTTTTTTATTTTACCTTTATTTAACTAGGCAAGTCAGTTAAGAACAAATTCTTATTTTCAATGACGGCCTAGGAACAGTGGGTTAACTGCCTGTTCAGGGGCAGAACGACAGATTTGTACCATGTCAGCTCGGGGATTTGAACTTGCAACCTTCCGGTTACTAGTCCAACACTAACCACTAGGCTACCCTGCCGCCCCAGTTTAAATAGTTTAATTTACACAAGTGTTTTTCCCATTTTTAAATGAGACCTCCCTAACCCAAACTCAAACATTAATGTCCAGACCCAGTTCACACCCATCTAACCCAGAGATGACAGCATATGTCAGTCATAACTAAATATTCATTATGTTGCTCCCATTTAATGCATATTTCTACCGATATTGTAATGCAGACTATAAAAACTCTGTACCAAAAACTAACCAGAATGTCAACTGAATACACCTGCATATGTAAATAATAATTAAGTAATAAAACATTTTTCAAATATTGGGTGCCACGAAGAACATTGAGCATGTTTTTAGAATGAAACGCGGTCCAGCTGCATTGTTCATATTCTTTGCAGTTACTGTAAAATATATCGGCCGGTCAAGTGTCCTGTCAAGGCCTGCACTGGTTACATTAGCTATGAAAGTAACGCATATTGCGTTACAGATGGGACTGTCGACCAATAACAGTTGACAATGGCGCTTTGCAACCAATCGCGCCTACTTAGGGCGGAACTACCGGTAAGCATTCCACTGAAATATTTTTCTCGAACAAAAACAAAGTTAGATTTTAAAACACGTATTCATTTACTATGTTGTTATTTGTACGCTTTAGTGTCCAGGGGTAAAAACACATCTTTCTGAACTACTTTTTTGAGGCCTCATTCCCCAAAACAATACATGTAGGGCTGTGTTTACATGATAAAGCAAAAAGGAGGATCTAGCTATCCAGTTTGGCTAGCTAGCTATGCTATCAGCACAGCAAAGCATTGCTTAGCATTGGCTAATAGTTCCAGCTCGTCTGAGAACTAAAACATGTTTATTGTCCATACCTTGAGCGGAGAGCTGCCGCACATTGTTCACGAACTGCTCCAAGGCTGAAGCCATTATTATATATGTCCAAAGTGGTAGCAATTCAGACTGTTTTTCATTCAGATGTCAGAAACAACTCCGTCCGGACTGAGACAGGGGGCCACGCAGCCGCCACTGAGAGAAAAGTATCGCGAGACTTTAGTAAGAACAGACGGGAACCAACGAGATTTACAGTTGGAACTTTAGGCTCTTAAAGGGACAGGCATAGAGTTTTGCTAAATATTCATTTCAGAAACCTTGTTATTGCTGTTTGCTACCATTTATTTGCCACTTTTCTCTAAACGTAATCCCCCTGAAAACATCTCGTGATTGTTGTTCTTTGCTATCAATATTTGTTATAATTGGGAATTTGGCTCCCTTATTATAAAAGGTGGCTCACTTTTTCCCTCACAGCCAAGTAAACACAGGAAGGGCAGTGCAGATGCTACCGGGTTGCAGGCAAAGATATTATAAAGTTGGAGATTTCCCACACAACTACAGCCCTGGAGGGCCAGAGTGCATTACTGTTTTTCATAGTTTCCTTCTAATTGGACTGATTCAGATCTGGATGGGGACACCTGTAACACAAGGGGAATTGCATAGCTCTGCACCTACATTTTAAAACGTGCGTGCAAGATCCCCGCTCAACAATGCTACATAATACGAATAGGAGAAAGTTAAACGTCAATAAATAATACATGGATTATAATGTACAGACTTTTATCCTTTTTCCAGGTGTGATTTGGCAAACTAAATTATTGGGGGCCCCTACAAGGGGACACTCAACACCTCCCTGAAGCTTACCAATGAACCAGAGGCCACCCCTGCTTCCTACCCAGTACCACAGACAGTTATCAAACCATACAGTAGGCCAGCACACTCCACTCTCCTACCTGTAGCTGCCTGATACTGCTTCTCAGGATGTCTTCATTGTTCTGGTGCCTCATTGGATCGGTCTTGCGATTGACTACAGCTGCTTAGTCTTGCTTGCCAGACTCATGGTTGGCACTAATAGACTCATGGTTGGCCATTAATAGATGCTAACTGCTTTAGCGCCCATTAACGATAGTATCTTCTGTCGGGGGCGTTTTGTTAAGACCCCCGGCACTCGTTCTGAACGTTAAAATGCATCGCTGGTGGTATGGTTTTGGAAACATAAGGAATATATCTTTCATATCAGCAACAAATAATAATTTAAAAAAGGTTCAATTACTACACACCTTTATAGGGTTAGCTTAAGTGTTCCCACACAGCCATATCTCCATGTTACATCACTTGGAAGATAGACTGAAGACATAGGTGGCCAGCCACCTGTACTAATTAACTATCTAGCGTGCTCGGAACACTTGTGTGTAAGCGTAACTGAGGAGGAAGTGTAGTTGGTCAACTGTAGGCACACACAGCTTGTCTGTCTGTGCAAACTGCTACAGCAAGTGTATATCTTTTATATGAAAGATTCATTCTTGTTGATATTAAAGAAAAGAGTCTGAAAACCCTACGTATGGAGAAGAAGTGGTCCCCAGGAGCTGACTGATTCCTCCCTTCACTGTTATTTTGCTTCTCCTGCTGCATGCATGCTGTCAGCCTGTTTTGATGTAAAAAGTTCATGTTGATATGTTAATATTGAATGTTGTTGATGTTTACCCTTTCATGGTACAAGTTTGCCTATAGATTTGTAAACCCAACAGAGAAACTGAGGACATGTGCGTCATCTTGTTTCAGGACATTGTCTTTGATGAAGATGTAGGCAGACTTTACATCTTGGGGGATGTTGTACAGTAGGCAACACTTCTGGGAGCATTTGCACCAAATTTTACAGCTGCTGTGCGGCTGACGGGTTGCGGCACTAATAGCTGAGGTCCACACTGATAGTCGGTAAAGTCCAAATACAGTGCTGAAAGGCATAATCAACATAGTGCTTAGTTTACCTAGCTTGCTGGCTAATGCTATGCAGCACAAATGTCAAAGTCTGACCAATTGCAATAAAGGTTAAAACCAGAAAAAGTATATTTGACAGTGTCAATTAGTTAGTTGCATTAGTAACGAATCAGCATTCCAAAATAGTTTTTATTTAAATGGAACCCTATTAAGAATAACACATTGACGTTCTGGACTTTTGAACACATCTCACGCTTCGTGAAGCCATTGTTCGATCACGGACAGTTATTAGTGAGACAAGTAAATAATGTCATTACTGCCTAAGATAACTTTTCTTCATGACCAGTTCAAGTGTATATCCGCGAAGATGTCTTCTTCCTCTGGTGGACATGGATGGGGTCATTGCAGACTTGGAAGGGCGATTCCTGAAAAAAATATTGGGCCAGGTACCCCAACGAACTGTACATCACCCTGGATTACAGACAAAGATTCTGGGTGTCATCTCAGTATGGGAACTTGAAGCGTGATCTGTGTTGAAGTAGTTCTGAACTGTCTATTTTGGCTCCATTCATTGTTCCCTCTATCACATACCAGTCTCCCAGTCTCTGAAAATCATCCTCAGTCTCCCAGACGCTGAAAAGTATCCCCATAGCATGATGCTGTCACCACCATGCTTTTCACGGTAGGGATGGTGATGAGTTGTGCCTGGTTTTCTCCAAACATAGCACTTTGCATTACATTTTTGTCTCATCAGACCACAGAATCTTTTAAAAATGATTTGTATATTCTTTTTTTATTGAAGCTTTATTTAACTCGGCAAGTCAGTTAAGAACAAATTCTTATTTACAATGACGGCCTGGCCAAACCCGGACGACGCTGGGCCAATTGTGCGCTGCCCTATGGGACTCCCAATCACGGCCAGATGTGGTAATAAATTATTAGTCAAGACAGAAACCCTGTAGGCTGGAGGCAGAGTGGTGATTGTGTTACCTCTTTCTAACAATAATGGTCTTTGCACTCTCCCTTGCGCATGCGTGTTCAGTGTGCCTGGATAGAGAAACACCTGAGCTATGACTTCTTGGAGCAGATCTTCCTGACCTGAGACAAGACAATGGTGACTGGGGACATCCTCATAGATGACACGCCAGGCATCCGAGGCGAGTCGAGTGTTTGTAGCAAAGCTGGAAAACTGGGTGTGTCTAAATGTATGTGTTTTGCGTTTATGTGATGGTGCCATATGCATGCTACTTTGTCATACATTTAGGTATATTACAGTTTAGTTTGTTGGTAGTTAGTACTCCAGACCGTTAGATTAATCGAAAAGCATTACGTGACCTTTGTGATGTGCCTCTGTTGTAGGTGTAGAGCCCAACCCAACCTGGGAGCACATCCTGTTCATTGCCTGCCACAACAAAAAAATGTAACCCCCAGCTCCAGCCAGCGCCTGCTCTCCTGGGCCCATGACTGGAGGGCCATCCTGGAGAGCAAGAGGCGCTGAACCCTTAAGCACACACACCAACCTCCCCTTCTCCACCCTGATGACCTACACTACATTGGGGTTCAACTGCTAGAGTGAATACCTCCACTAACTTCTCCAACTTGAAGTGAAGTGAGTATTCATCTGTTTGACCACTAGGGGGCACACATAGACTGAAGCATGAGGTAGAAATAAGTGGTGTGCCGATCTCATCCTACTCCTCATCGTATCTGTTTTATCACACATCATACTCGTAATCGGATTTAATCGTGATCGGAAAACCCAAAAGTGCGCTTTAAATGCGGGTAAAGCCTATACCTTCAGGGCGCATTACTGCGCTATCACTCAAATGTGCATCGTTATGCCCCTTCACTCATTCATGCACACATTGTTAAATGACCCAGACAAATGCACATGATTTACTTACTTAGTCCTATTCAATTATCAATGAAACAGGCTAATAAATAGCCTAATGCATGACTGGCTACTATTGCCTGCATGTATTCCAGACACAGGTTTAGATGAAGGTAACGCTATTTCCAATCAAATCAAAGTTTAGTTGTCACTTGCGCAGAATACAACAGGTCCTTACAGTGAAATGCTTACTTACAGGCTCTAACCAATGGTGTTAAAAAATAATTATAATAAAAAGGTGTGTGTGTGTAGGTAAGTAAAGAAATAAAACTAACAGTAAAAAGACATTTGAAAAAAAGAGTAGCAAGGCTATATACAGACACCGGTTAGTCGGGCCAATTTAGGTAGTATGTACATGAATGTATAGTTAAAGTGACTATGCATATAAGATAAACAGAGAGTAGCAGCAGCGTAAAAGAGGGGTTGGGAGGGGGCACACAATGCAAGTGGTCCGGGGAACCATTTGGTTACCTGTTCAGGAGTCTTATGGCTTGGGGGTTTAAAACTGTTGAGAAGCCTTTTTGTCCTAGACTTGGCACTCCGGTACCGCTTGCCATGCGGTAGTAGAGAGAACAGTCTATGACTGGGGTGGCTGGGGTCTTTGACAATTTTTAGGGCCTTCCTCTGACACCGCCTGGTGTAGAGGTCCTGGATGGCAAGCAGCTTTGCCCCAGTGATGTACTGGGCCTTACGCACTACCCTCTGAAGTGCTACCCGGTCGGAGGCCGAGCAATTGCAGTACCAGGCAGTGATGCAACCAGTCAGGATGCTCTTGATGTTGCAGCTTTAGAACCTTTTGAGGATTTCAGGACCCATGCCAAATCTTTTTAGTTTCCTGAGGGGGAATAGGCTTTGTCGTGCCCTCTTCACGACTGTCTTGGTGTGTTTGGGCCAATCTAGTTTGTTTTTGATGTGGACACCAAGGAATTTGAAGCGCTCAACCTGCTCCACTACAGCCCCTCCTCCCTATAGGCTGTCTCGTAGTTGTCGGTGATCACTGTTGTCTCATCTGTAAACATAATGATGGTGTTGGAGTCGTGCCTGGCCATGCAGTCGTGGGTGAACAGGGAGTACAGGAGGGGACTGAGCACCCCTGGGGAGCTCCAGTGTTGAGGATCGGCGTGGCAGATATGTTGCTACCTACCCTCACCACCTGGGGGCGGCCTGTCAGGAAGTCCAGGATCCAGAGGGAGGTGTTTAGTCCCAGGATCCTTAGCTTGGTGATGAGCTTTGAGGGTACTATGGTGTTGAACGCTGAGCTGTTGTCAATGAACAGCATTCTCACATAGGCGTTCCTTTTGTCCAGGTGGGAAAGGGCAGTGTGAAGTGCAATAGAGATTGCATCATCTGTGGATCTGTTTGGGCGGTATGCAAATTGGAGTGGGTCTAGGGTTTCTGGAGTGGGTCTAGGGATGATGGTGTTGATGTGAGCCATTACCAGCCTTTCAAAGCACTTCATGGCTATGGACGTGAGTGCTACAGGTCTGTAGTCATTTTGGCAGGTTGCCTTTGTGTTCTTGGGCACAGGGACTATGGTGGTCTGCTTGAAGCGTGTTGGTATTACAGACTCAATCAGGGACATGTTGAAAATGTCAGTGAAGACACCTGCCAGTTGGTCAGCACATGCCTGGAGCACACGTCCTGGTAATCCGTCTGGCCCCGCAGCCTTGTGTATGTTGACCTGTTTAAAGGTCTTACTCACGTCAGCTATGGAGAGCGTGATCACACAGTTGTCCGGAACAGCTGATGCTCTCATGCATGCCTCAGTGTTGCTTGCCTCAAAGCGAGCATACAAGGGATTTAGCTCATCATGTAGGCTCGTGTCACTGGGCAGCTCGCGGCTGTGTTTCCCTTTGTAGTCTGTAATAGTTTGCAAGCCCTGCCACATCCGACGAGCGTCGGAGCCGGTGTAGTATGACTCAATCTTAGTATTGACGCTTTGCCTGTTTGATGGTTCGTCGCAGGGCATAGCGGGATTTCTTGTAAGCTTCCGGGTTAGAGTCCCGCAACTTGAAAGCCAGCAGGCAACTTCAAATAATATTTTTGCAGGAATCTCCTTGCGAATGATTTTGCCGAAGATTGTATCACCGCGGGGCTGGGCAACCTGAGCTTTTGCTATTCGCTCAGTGCGAATGTTGCCTGTAATCTATGGCTTCTGGTTGGGGTATGTACATACAGTCACTGTGGGGACGACGTCCTCAATGCACTTATTGATAAAGCCAGTGACTGATGTGGTGTATTCCTCAATGTCATCGGAAGAATCCCGGAACATATTCCAGTCTGTGATAGCAAAGCAGTCCTGTAGTTTAGCATCTGCTTCATCTGACCATTTGTTTATAGACCGAGTCACTGGTGCTCTCTACTTTAATTTTTGCTTGTAAGCAGGAAATCAGGAGGATCGAGTTGTGGTTGGATTTACCAAATGGAGGGCGAGGGAGAGCTTTGTACGCATCTCTGTGTGTGGAGTACAGGGGATTTAGATTTTTTTTCTCCATCTGGTTGCACATTTAACATGTTGATATAGATTTGGTAGAACTGATTTAAGTTTCCCTGCATTTCCCTGAATTTCCCTGAATTAGCTAGGCTAATTCGCTTGCCCCATATATTGTTTCACTTTCGAGAGGAGCAAAACTTTTCCCTCCTGACACTTATGCCACAACATTTGTACAATCAAAATAAACAATCTACATTTGCCATTTTATTTTCTACTGATCTGTTTGCTCGGTAAACTTGTCTGGGCTAGAGTAAATAATAATAGCAAGCAAACATGGGTTTGGATCACGATTTAATGACAGACGTCGTCAGCAATGGAATATATGGACAGACAAAGTAGGCCTACTAAGCAACCGTAAGGCCTCAGCAAAGTCGACAGGAAATAACTAGCTATGGATTCTGTTTCATACGCAATGTTTGGAGGAGGGGAGTTTTCGATCACAAATAATTACAAAAAAATACTTATTTTTTTCATAATCGTATTTGGAAAATTCATCTCTATTACGGTACTCGTTTTGTCCGAGTACTCGGCACATCACTAGTAAAAAAATAATGAAAATTATTTTACTGTTTTCAGAGTTTACTGTTTTTACACACTCATTATAGTTGTTTGGGTATCTATATTATCAGTTGTCTGTCTGTATGGTTTTGGAAAGTTTTGCAGCTGTCACGACTTCCACCAAGGGTGGCTTCTCTCCCTGTTCGGGAGGTGCTCGGCGGTCGTCATCGCCGGCCTACTAGCTACCACCGATCCATTTTTCTTTTTCATTTGGTTCTGTCGGTTTCTTACACCTGTGTTCTATTGAGTTAATTTCTGTGGGTTTATTAACCTCGTTGCCTGCTGGTATTTTGTGCGGGATTATTTCTGTGTTTTTTTTTGTTGGTGCGTGTGCTAGATTGCATCACAGGCTATTCTCACGGTTGTTTGTGCCGTTGTGATTTAAATTAGGAGTCACTTCGAATTCCTGTTTTGTTGGGCGCCTTCGTTGGGTTTGTTTCCTGACCAGTTTTGTTGTGTTTTGGGATTTCCAAATAAATATTTTATATTTGGACCTCAGTACTCTCTTGCACCCACCTCGTCCTAGTGAGGCACCTTACATCAGCCTGTGTTTTGACAATTTGGGAGAATAGAAAATAATTTCAAAGGGATAAAATTATCAATTTTAAAAGTGGTCTAGAGTTGTTTAGTGTGGTGTGCACACATAACCATCGATTAAGCACCATTCCTTATCAACTGACAGAGAGACTTATTATCACTCCACCCAAAGGCCCACATCATTGCAAAATGTTTAAATAGTCACCACTGTCAATCACCTGAAATATATAACACACGCATACACATTTTGTATGTTGACAAGTACATTGGCCCAAGGACCATAGGGCTCTGTTTTACATGTACTGTATGGGAATGACTCCATATTGTAAATGTTGTTTTCCACCATTGTGCCAACATACTGTAGATCAAATGGTAGCCTATATATATTTTTTCAACCTAGTTAGGTCGATTATATAGAGGGTTATATAAATGAATATGTTTTCAAGCTGCACCCATAGCTTATGTAGTTATATGCATCCTTACCAATCCACATGCAGGTATAAGGAATGACAGATATAACTAGGTGGCATGATTTAAAATGCATGTTAAATATATAACAATTATAAAAGTTCAAGAAAGTGAATATACTTAATTTTTTAATATACATAAAAAAATAAAAAATAAATTATTTCAACATTGTTGTTCATCTAAGCGTAACTTATTTGCATTAGTCTTTTATGTGTCTTATTGTTAGAGAGACAAACAAAAAAAACTTAACCTCAAAATATCCTATACCCTCTGCTGTGAACAAATATGGTCAAGCTCTTCCATCAAAAAGCATGTATATCTCTTTTCAGGCCTTGCAGTATATTCACAGTGGTCTAGTGAAGAACTTATGATCAAGTTGCCTTTATTAACAAAGAGCAACACTGATTGCGAGCCAACAACTAAACGGGTAACCATTTTGTGATTTTTGTTGCAATGGTGTCAGCTAATGCTGCCACTTCCTAAAATGTGGTTGCAGGCAGCATTGTCAATGGCCTATCAAGCTTCTAAAATGTTTCATCCATCACTCATACTGAGATGATTTTCTGTACAGTACTTACACCTAGCTGAATGTCTCTAGCTTCTAATTAAGTTTTACAAAATAATTTGAAATTGGTGCTAAAATGTTGTTCATTGCTAGTTCACCTATTGTGAGTGTCCTTTCCCCCAGTGATTCACAGAGCGGGCGTAGCAAGCTTTGGCCTGACCTCTATACGGCTCTGGTTCTAACTGTTTTCAATCTAACCGTATCAGCATGATGTTGTAGCTAACTCATTTGAATCTTGTTTCACACAATGCCTTTGTACCAATGCCCCCTCCTTTCCTCTCCTCCTATCGCTGGTGTTAATCAAATTGTAAAAGCACTGGTAGGCTTTTCTTGTAATGATTTTTAACCTTCCAAGTGTCTTTACAGTTGTCATGAAGGGAAGGAGATTAGGAAAATAATGTTGTCAAGACTGTTGGACAACAAGTGTTTGCCCTGATGATGACTGTCTTTGGGGCGAGTTAGGGTTAAGCGATGTGTGTGTCTACTGTCCACTGCCCAGTCAACCACTGCATCTCACAAAGCCTCTTCACATGTCACTGCATCTTGTCAATGATTGTCTCGTGTCTTTGGTGTTGAATAATATGCCAATGTGTTTTTTTTTGCAGAACAGAAAATATACCAAATGTCGCCATTAACAACAGATTGAATAAAGAATGCAACATATTGAAAATATATTCAATGATTTATTGAAAGTTTTACATGATACATGATCCTGTTAAAGGTCAAGTAGGAAACATGTTTTGAGTTTAGGGGGGAAAAAATATCCAGATTCAGCAGTAGGGGCCACTCTTGCCATGCACTTCAGACCCAGGCTCAACATGTGCATTTTCTGTTTTTTGGTGTTTCAGATTTTTTTTGTGCACCCTAGAAATGAATATGAAATAATGTACTGTGTCATTTTGGAGTCACTTTTATTGTAAATAAGAATATAATGTTACTAAACACTTCTACATTAATGTGGATGCTACCATGATTACGGATCGTCCTGAATTAATCATGAACAATGAGTGAGAAAGTTACAGAGGCACAAATATCATACCCCCAAGACATGCTAACCTTTCACCATCACAATAACAGGGAGGTTAGCATTTTTTGGGGAGGAAGGGGCGGGGTATGTTTTTTTTGGTGAAGCCAGCCATATTGGGGAAGGGTTATTTTCCTTCGCCGCCCACCAGAACAGTGCACAACTCAGGGAGGTCCAACCAGTACACAGAATCACAATGTTGTGTCCCAAAACTAAGTGTAAAAACCTACAGAGTACTCAGAAATGTTATTGAACGAGGGAGGCCTACAACCAAACATAAAACATATATAAATAAGGGAGGTTTGTGTGGGCAACAAACTTTTGAGAAACAATATTTGTGCAGTCTTTATCTAGCATGTAGGCATTGTTATTGTACGTTTATTTACTAAACGGTTCCCTTTTAGATTTCCAGGAAGACGGACCATGGAACAACTCACATAAAAAGAAACGGCATCACCAAATTGAATATTTGTCCTAATTGGGATCCAAATGAAGAATGAAGTACTGTGTAGTCATGGAAAGTGTTGAACTGTTGTGTAAACATACTTGGTAATACATAGATAGTATAGTGCAGTGGTGGAATGCCAGCAGTTGTGTGTTGTAAGGTGTTGTAAGGTGTTCAAGGTGTTGTAAGGTGTGTGAGTCTTTGGATTTAGCCCGGTAATTACTAGATATTAACAAGGAACAAAAAGTAAATACATGGTAACAATTTAGTACCAAACGTACTTCCCAGGAACCAAGCAAGTAGGTGCTACATGTTTAATTAGTAAATACAAAATAATAAAATGTAATGATATAATATTCCCTTTTAGCCCAAAGGTAAGTATTGAAGACCTTATAAGTAAGTATAATGTCTATTTGCGCACCTACTGGATGGAAACTACAAATGTAATGGCTGTGCTCAATGCAATGGCACTTATAAATGTAGATCCTTCAAACACAACCAAACAGGGAAACAGATCCCAATCAAAGGTGTTATCACGTGCTCCACTACGGCAGTTACTTATCTTATAACTTGTACTTGTGGTAAAAATGATGTGGGTAAAACACTCGGAGCACCGTAGCACCATTTGGTGCAAAAACTCAACTTACCCAGTTGTGGCCCACTTTTTGGAAGAAAACCACTCGATTTCGTCTCTACGTTATATTGGCATCGAACATGTCATCCTCCCTAGGAGAGGGGGTGACCTCGACAATTTATTGTTAAAACAAGAGGCTGCCTGGATCTTTAATTTAAAGACCCTTGCTCCCTACGGTCTCAACGTAGACTTTGCTCTGAAGCCATTATTGTGATTTTGCTCATGTAAATGTTTAGGCTTATGTAGTCAAATTGTATCTATGATCGTACGCTATCCATTTATGTTTTTTGTATGCTCTTTTAATATATGAGAATTAACCAATGATATCAGGCCACACCCAGCCATGATTACAGACACTATATAAATGAGTCATCCTGCAGTGTTTGCCATTATACCCTGATGAAGACAACTTGTCTGTCGAAACATTGAACATAAATATTTTTGCATCTGCGCTTTTTTTTAAGTGTTCCACTCCGCTAGCCAGCAACTTGCCTAAATAGGTGTACGTTTCTTTCGCCTCTAGATCATTGCTAGGCAACCATTTTCAGGTCTTGCCATAGATTTTCAAGTTGATTTAAGTCAAAACTGTAACTCCGCCTGTCAATGGTGTATTGGAGGCGAAGTCAGGTGCAGGAGAGCAGAGTATAATGAACAGGCGCACTTTTATTATAGTTCCAAAAACGAGAGCACTACATAAATCAAACGCACTCAAAAAATGGAACATAAAAGTAAAGCGCGTAAACTCACACCACTTAACAATGAAACAATTACACACAAAACATGATGGGAAACAGAGGGTTAAATACAAGTAGATTGATTGGGGAAATGAAAACCAGGTGTGTATGGAAACAAGACAAGACAAATGGATATTTGAAAAATGGAGCAGGTGATGGCTAGAAAGCTGGTGACCTCGATCGCCGAACGCCTACTTCGGCAGAAGTCGTGACACTGCCACAACATTCACTGTCTTCTTGGTAAGCAACTACAGTGTAGATTAGACTTGTGTTTTAGGTTATTGGATATATTTATGTATTTCTGGATATCAGATATTTTACAAGATATAAGGAGCAGACATGTTCCAGATATGCATGTCCTTAATTTCATATACGCAGCAACAATATTCTCCTTAATGGGACAGTTTCTACGTGCATCCAATCCGGACCTCAAAAATCTCACTGCTACTGTATGAGTCCAGGGAGATATCCGAGGTGAGATAAGTTGAAGACACGAACCTGATGCGTGTGCACCCACTTATATTATATCTGTTGCATGAAAGAAAAATATGGATTTGATATTTGTCAAATTATTGAGCATGTGCTGAAAACTCAGAAATGCATCAGAAATCCTCCTTATTTTCAGCATATCGAGAAGCATATGAAGATCCGCATATGCACCTCAGCCAAGAGAAGCATTTGTGGAATCAATATAGCTTCATATCTCGAATGTGCTGAGAAAACACAGATATGTGATGTACAGTGCCTTGGGAAAATATTCAGACCCCTTGACTTTTTCCACATTTTGTTACGTTACAGCCTTATTCTAAAATTAAATAAATAATCCTGCTGAGTTTGACAGCGGTCTGCCATTTCACACGAGACCTCCCACCAATAAATCTAGCACTGAAATATGGTGTTTCGGACAAAAGTTGGATTCAGACGTTTATTTGATAGCGAGGGACACATTTCACTTTATGTCTGGTAAGTAGAGTTCCTAGAGTTTATACATATATCTTTGTTGACGGGAAACATATTTTTTTGTTAAGCCGCCATATCGGGGTAAGGTTATTTTCCGTTGCCACCCACCAGATCCATGCACAACTCAGGGAGTCCAACCACTACACAGACTCCCAGTGTTGTGTCCCAAAGCTTTCCCTATTGACAGACTTGTGAAAACCTACAGAGTACACAGAAATGTTGAAAGAGGGGGGCCTACAACCAAACATATACATTATATGTAAATAAGGGACGTTTCTGTGGGCAATATGTGTGCAGTCTTTATCTAGCCTACAGTATAAGCATCATTATTGTACTATTTCCGTTTATTTACTAAACTGTTCTCTTTTCCTGGATATCTATGCTCCTTACAGTTTTCACTTCAAATTAGCAGACCTAACAGGAAGGTAGATATCTAGGAAGACGGACCATGAGGGAAAAAATCACATAAAAACAAAGTAGAAAGATCTAGTATATTTTTCCATTTGGTGATACTGTGAAATCAGTCTGAAAGGAAAGGACATTTCCTCTACGGTGGATGACACACCTGTAATTCCTATTTGAATCTAGCCATAGTGAGGGTATCTAAAAATTTGAACTTTTAATCACTTCCAACCAGCATTGAGAATGATTGCCGGATAGGGAAGATTTATTATTGAGACTACATTATTATTGAGACTAAAGTCCAAACACTAACCGATTGGATTAGTTTAGAAAAGGGTATGTTATTTATGTTTGTGTAACGGTTTTCTGTATGAGAAGGAGAGTCGGACCAAAATGCGGCGTGTCTATTGCAATCCATGTTTAATGAATTAACACAAACACTACCAAAACAATAAACTTAACAAAACCCGAAACAGCCTATACTTGTGTATCCTAACACAGAACAATGACATCAGGACACTAAGGACAATCACCCACGACAAACTCAAAGAATATGGCTGCCTAAATATGGTTCCCAATCAGAGACAACGATAAACACCTGCCTCTGATTGAGAACCACTTCAGACAGCCATAGACTTAGCTAGAACACCCCACTAGCTACAATCCCCACACATACACACCACATACAAAAACCCATGCCACACCCTGGCCTGACCAAATAAATAAAGATAAACACAAAATACTTTGACCAGGGTGTGACAGAACCCCCCCCCCTAAGGTGCGGACTCCCGAACGCACCTCAAAACAATAGGGAGGGTCCGGGTGGGCGTCTGTCCATGGTGGCGGCTCCGGTGCGGGACGTGGACCCCACTCAATCAATGTCTTAGTCCCTTCTCCTCGCGTCCCTGGATAGTCCACCCTCGCCGCCGACCATGGCCTAGTAGTCCTCACCCAGAACCCCACTGGACTGAGGAGCAGATCGGGACTGAGGGGCAGCTCGGGACTGAGGGGCAGCTCGGGACTGAGGGGAAGCTCAGGAGTGAGAGGAAGCTCAGGAGTGAGAGGAAGCTCAGGCAGGTTGATGAATCTACCTGGCTGGCTGGTGGTTTCGGCAGATCCTGGCTGACTGGCAGATCTGGAAGAGTCTGGTCGACTGG
The DNA here is from genome assembly GCF_013265735.2 of Oncorhynchus mykiss. NCBI lineage: Eukaryota > Metazoa > Chordata > Actinopteri > Salmoniformes > Salmonidae > Oncorhynchus > Oncorhynchus mykiss. The sequence continues at coordinate 15,721,183 of NC_048584.1, forward strand.
CAGATCTTGAAGAGTCTGGTCGACTGGCAGATCTGGAAGAGTCTGGTCGACTGGCAGATCTGGAAGAGTCTGGTCGACTGGCAGATCTGGAAGAGTCTGGTCGACTGGCAGATCTGGAAGAGTCTGGTCGACTGGCAGATCTGGAAGAGTCTGGTCGACTGGCAGATCTGGAAGAGTCTGGTCGACTGGCAGATCTGGAAGAGTCTGGTCGACTGGCAGATCTGGAAGAGTCTGGTCGACTGGCAGATCTGGAAGAGTCTGGTCGACTGGCAGATCTGGAAGAGTCTGGTCGACTGGCAGATCTGGAAGAGTCTGGTCGACTGGCAGATCTGGAAGAGTCTGGTCGACTGGCAGATCTGGAAGAGTCTGGTCGACTGGCAGATCTGGAAGAGTCTGGTCGACTGGCAGATCTGGAAGAGTCTGGTCGACTGGCAGATCTGGAAGAGTCTGGTCGACTGGCAGATCTGGAAGAGTCTGGTCGACTGGCAGATCTGGAAGAGTCTGGTCGACTGGCAGATCTGGAAGAGTCTGGACGACTGGCAGATCTGGAAGAGTCTGGTCGACTGGCAGATCTGGAAGAGTCTGGTCGACTGGCAGCTCTGGCTGCTCCATGCTGACTGGCTGCTCCATGATGACTGGCAGCTCTGGCTGCTCCATGCTGACTGGCTGCTCCATGCTGACTGGCAGCTCTGGCTGCTCCATGCTGACTGGCTGCTCCATGCTGACTGGCAGCTCTGGCTGCTCCATGCTGACTGGCTGCTCCATGCTGACTGGCAGCTCTGGCTGCTCCATGCTGACTGGCTGCTCCATGCTGACTGGCAGCTCTGGCTGCTCCATGCTGACTGGCTGCTCTGGCTGCTCCATGCTGACTGGCTGCTCCATGCTGACTGGCTGCTCCATGCTGACTGGCTGCTCCATGCTGACTGGCTGCTCCATGCTGACTGGCGGCCCTGGCTGCTCCATGCTGACTGGCGGCCCTGGCTGCTCCATGCTAACTGGCAGCTCTGGCGGCTCCTTGCAGACTGGCAGCTCTGGCGGCTCCTTGCAGACTGGCAGCTTTGGCGGCATCCTGCAGACAGGCAGCTCTGGCGGCTCCTTGCAGACTGGCAGCTCCTTGCAGACTGGCAGCTCTATGCAGACTGGCAGCTCCTTGCAGACTGGCAGCTCTATGCTAACTGGCAGCTCTATGCTAACTGGCAGCTCTATGCTAACTGGCAGCTCTATGCTAACTGGCAGCTCTATGCTAACTGGCAGCTCTGAACAGGCGGGAGACTCCGGCAGCGCTGTAGAGAAGGAAGGCTCTAACAGCGCTAAACAGGCGGGAGACTCCGACAGCGCTGGAGAGGAGGAGGGCTCCGACAGCGCTGGACAGGCGAGGCGCACTATAGGCCTGATGCGTGGTGCTGGCACTGGTGGTACTGGGCCGAGGACACGCACAGGAAGCCTGGTGCGGGGAGCTGCTACCGGAGGGCTGGGGTGTGGAGGTGGCACAGGATGGGTTAGACCGTGAAGGCGTACTGGAGATCTTGAGAGCGGTGCTGGCACAGGACGTGCAAGGCTAGGGAGGTGCACAGGAGGCCTGGTACGTGAGACTGGCACCATCTTAACCAGCCGACTAACACGCACCTCAGGACGAGTATGGAGCGCTGACCCAGGTGCCATCAAATCCCCGACACGCTCCGTCGGGCGAATTCCATGTTTAAAACACCAACACAGCAACTCCCTCATTTCTCTCTCCTCCAATTTCCCCATTAACTCCTTCACAGTCTCTGTTTCGCTCACCTCCAACACCGGCTCTGGTCTCCTCCTTGGCTCCTCACGATAAACAGGGAGAGTTGGCTCAGGTCTGGCTCCTGACTCTGCCACACTCTCCCTGAGCCCCCCCCCAAGAAATTTTTGGGGCTGACTATGGGGCCTCCGTCCGCGCCGCCTTGCTTGCTTCGCAAACTCCATTCTCCTATATCCTTCCGCGCACTGCTCCATCGAATCCCAGGCGGGCTCCGGCACTCTCCCTGGGTCGACCGCCCACCTGTCTATCTCCTCCCAAGAAGTATAGTCCATACTGTACTCCACTTTGGGCTGTTCTTGCCTGTTGACACGCTGCTTGGTCCCTTTGTGGTGGGTGATTCTGTAACGGTTTTCTGTATGAGAAGGAGAGTCGGACCAAAATGCGGCGTGTCTATTGCAATCCATGTTTAATGAATTAACACAAACACTACCAAAACAATAAACTTAACAAAACCCGAAACAGCCTATACTTGTGTATCCTAACACAGAACAATGACATCAGGACACTAAGGACAATCACCCACGACAAACTCAAAGAATATGGCTGCCTAAATATGGTTCCCAATCAGAGACAACGATAAACACCTGCCTCTGATTGAGAACCACTTCAGACAGCCATAGACTTAGCTAGAACACCCCACTAGCTACAATCCCCACACATACACACCACATACAAAAACCCATGCCACACCCTGGCCTGACCAAATAAATAAAGATAAACACAAAATACTTTGACCAGGGTGTGACAGTTTGTGTAGCATAAGATTAATCAACCAATCAATGTACATGCAAAAACACAGGTATTGAAACAAACAATTCTGAAAATCAACCTGCAGTTGAGCATGCTAGGAAATATGATTGTGATGGGCGTGGTTTTGAGAAAACATACATTTGTAATTTTACTCAAATAGCATGTCCAAATTGAGCTCACTTTGAGCAGAGTTTGTTGATTCAACGTACAATTGTAAAGGCCAATTCAAACGGACATATAAGGTGAGTTAAAATGAACACACAACAATAAGGGCTACATAGCGAATATAACAAATACAAGTTTCTTATGGATTCTCAGGTGTACAACTTACAGTGAAATGCTTACTTACAACGACGCAGTTTACATTTTTTGGGGATAAGAATAAGATATAAAAGTAACAAGTCTGGGTAGCCATTTGACTAGATCTTCAGGAGTCTTATGGCTTGGGGGTCGAAGTTGTTTAGAAGCCTCTTGGACCTAGACTTGGTGCTCTGGAACTGCTTGCCGTGCTGTAGCAGAGAGAATAGTATATGACTAGGGTGGCTGGAGTTTTTGACAATATTTAGGGCCTTCCACTGACACCGCCTGGTATAGAGGTCCTGGATGGCAGGAAGCTTGGCCCCAGTGATGTACTGGGCTGTTCGCACTACCCTCTGTGGTGCCTTGCGGTCGGAGGTCGGGCAGTTGCCATACCAGGCAGTGATGCAACCAATCATGATGCTCTCAATGGTGCAGCTGTAGAACCTTTTGAGGATCTGAGGACCCATGCCAAATCTTTTCAGTCTTCTGAGGGGGAATAGGTTTTATCGTGCCCTCTTCACAACTGTCTTGGTGTGCTTGGACTATGTTAGGTTGTTGGTGATGTGGACCCCAAGGAACTTGAAGCTCTCAATCTGATCCACTACAGCCCCGTCGATGAGAATGAGGGAGTGATCGGTCCTCTTTTTCCTGTAGTCCACAATCATCACCTTTGTCTTGATCACGTTGAAAGAGAGGTTGTTGTCCTGGCACCACACGGCCAGGTCTCTGACCTCCTCCCTGTCTCGTCGTTGTCGGTGATCAGGCCTAACACTGTTGTGTCATCGGCAATTTTAATGATGGTGTTGGAGTCGTGCCTGGCCATGCAGTCGTGGGTGAACAGGGAGTACAGGAGGGGACTGAGCACCCCTGGGGAGCTCCAGTGTTGAGGTTCAGCGTGGTGGATGTGTTGTTACCTACCCTTACCACCTGGGGGCGGCCTGTCGGAGTCCAGAATGCAGTAGCAGAGGGAGGGGTTTAGTCCCAGGGTCCTTAGCTTATTGATGAGCTTTGAGGGCACTAGGGTGTTGAACGCTGAGCTGTAGTCAATGAATTGCATTCTCACGTAGGTATTCCTTTTGTCCAGGGGGGAAAGGGCAGTGTGGAGTGCAAAAGAGATTGCATCATCTGTGGATCTGTTGGGGTGGTATGCAAATTGGAGTGGGTCTAGGGTTTCTGGGATGATGGTGTTGATGTGAGCCATTACCAGCCTTTCAAAGCACTTCATGGCTACAGGTGTGAGTGCTATGGGCCAGTAGTCATTTAGGCAGGTTACCTTAGTGTTCTTGGGCACAGGGACAATGGTGGTCTGCTTAAAACATGTTGGTATTACAGACAGGGAAAGATTGAAAATGTCAGTGAAGACACTTTCCAGTTGGTCAGCGCATGCTCGCAGTACACGTTGTGGTAATCCGTCTGGCCCTACGGCCTTGTGAATATTGACCTGTTTAAAGGTCTTACTCACATCGGCTGCGGAAAGCGTGATCAGTCTTCCGTAATAGCTGATGCGCTCATGCATGTTTCAGTGTTATTTGCCTCGAAGTGAGCATAGAAGTAGTTTTGCTCGTTTGGTAGGCTCATGTCACTGGGCAGCTCTCGGGTGTGCTTCCCTTTGTAGTCTGTAATGATTTGCAAGCCCTGCCACATCCGACGAGCATCAGAGCCGATGTATTACAATTCGATCTTAGTTCTGTATTGACGCTTTGCTGTTTGATGGTTCGTCGCAGGGCATAGCGGGATTTCTTATAAGCTTCCAGGTTAGAGTCCCGCTCCTTCAAAGCGACAGCTCTAGCCTTTAGCTCAGTGCGGATGCTGCCTGTAATCCATGGCTTCTGGTTGGGGTATGCACGTACGGTCACTGTGGGGACGACATCATCGATGCACTTATTGATGAAGCCAATGACTGATGTGGTGTACTCCTCAATGCCATCAGAGGAATCTGATGGTTGCACATTTAACATGCTGAAGGAAATTTGGTAAAACGTATTTAAGTTTCCCTGCAATAATGTCACCCTATGGGTGAGCCTTTTCTTGTTTTGCTTATTGCGGAATACAGCTCATTCAATGCTGTCTTTGTGCCAGCCTCTGAATGCGGTGGTATGTTAACAACTACAAAGAATACAAATAGGATTGTGAGTTTGCTCAACATTTGGGCATTTAGCTGAACCAACTTGCTGTGCTGCTTTCCAAAAGCAAACATGAATTTGCAATTTTACTTAGCAAGCTTTTTAAAATTCAGCTCACTTCGAGCAGAGTTTGTTGAGTGAACAAACTTTAGCACATTAGCTCAAGTTCTTGTCCATTTGAAGTCCACTCAACTCACAGAATAAAACTGATTAAGCGATTGGTTAAGGTATCTTTTTTACAGTGTGTCTGTTGTGGAAAATGTCCAGTTGTACACACACAAACGCAAACACACACACACACACACACACACACACACACACACACACACATACATACACACACAGTGTCCATTCATCCTCCATCAGCCTCCCCTTAAATAGCGTTACAGTATCTGAGAGGTCTGTGACACAACTGTTTGCTCAGTGCTTGGCCTTTGTCACCACTCAGAAATAACATGGGGTCCCTAACGTAACACATCTCTGTAACACTGACACCGAGCATTCGCATACACAATCACATATAGTTACAGCAACACGACGCACAATGCATGGTTTACCACAACACAGCCAGATTATCTGAGTGACCACAACACAACAGCACTATCCGAAAGGCCAACCGACAACATGCCAGTTGCATCGAAGGTTTTGGCAAAGAAGGATGCGACGTGAAACGTTTGGCCGTTTGCAATGACATTGTATTTGAATGTGATCTTTTTGCGTTGGTGCTTCCATGGCCGTGGATGTGGATGTTGCGTAGGTGTATCCATGGCCCTGACCTAACTTTCCAACACCTACAACAACCAATTATAGGTATTTGTGTCAGAGTGTAAGGTACTAGATTATGCGTATAATGAGAACACTGGCATATGCAAGAGGTTGGTGAGTCAACACCACACATTTGCGAGGGGCTCCTATAACATGAGTCATTCATGTCTATACGTAAGCAGGCATAGACTGGTGGCATAAATAATACAAGCTTAGCGCAAAAACAGAAAACAACATTCCCAATCAATCCATACAATGCGAAAGCGTACAGACATTGACATCACTCACTAACGCATACGCTCGTTATAGATGTGATTGGTATGCAGCTTGGGTGGAAGTGTGAATGTATTAGGCTTTCGAATTTGGACTTGTCTGGGTAGACTTAAACAGCACAACATTTTAATCACCAAGCCCCGAGGCATAAAGAAAGATGCATGCTAAAAATATCAGGAGGTTTATATTAGATGCAGGAATTGTGACTCACACATGGAGCAAATACTTCAAAATGTCCTTGTTGGGAGTTGGATGGAGGGGTGAGGTTCTAAGAGGTGTTTTTACAGGATTGAAGCTCCTATGAGACATTGTTTGGTGGGAAACACAGGCCCAAAATAGACGTGTTTTGTCACAGCATTTCATACTTGTGTCTAAACATTTAGAACTCCCTTCTTAGGGTGAATGTCAAAATGCTTAATTTTACAACTGAAATTCCACTATTAAGGTTGTCCTACTAAAGGATTAGCAGCAGTGAACGATTTCAGTAGAACAGAGAAAATTACTAGGCACGGAAATTCTTATTATAGTCACTTCACACACAGGAGGTTGGAGGCACCTTAATTGGGGAGGACGGGTTCGTGGTAATGGCTGGAGCAGGATCAGTGATATTATTATGAGCTGATGTCTTCCCCTTCCCCTGTCTTCCCCTCAGCAGCCTCCTGTGATGTCACAGTAGCAGTCTATTCGAAACAAATTCATTACATTTCAATGCTTCTGCAGAACACAGGTGAATCATCACCATCCTGGAAGTTTCCATATGCTATTTCATTGAAACCACAAAACTCTCTAAGCAGGATGCAGAATATAGCCTGATGATTGACTTCCAATGGGACCAGTGGACAGTGGTGGTGTCCATCTGCAGCCTGATTGTGATTGTCTGTTGCTGGGCAGGCTAACCACGCTGGTAAACACAACAAACGTGTTGATGATTCTGACACGTGTATTAACTCCATCATGTTCCTACATGCTGTCGCTCTTTCCAATTTGGGGCTATTTTAGGCTCTATAATGATTGTAGGTGGTTTATTTTCTCTTGGGCCCAGCGCCCAAGCAATTTTTTCACACTCCGCCTTTGGAGCACAGAAAATGTGTGGATAGAGATTGAAGGCAGCTACTAACTTGGCACAAGGCTGCAGACCTGGAAATGGTCACCAGCCAAGATCGTCCTACGTTCCTGTTCGCTTCTGGAGGGAGTGCCAATCCATCCACGACCAGCTCCCGCTACACACACATACACATGCACGCACACGGCATCATCACACACTCGGATTCATTCATGCTACTGCCAGTGTCAATGGGGGTGTGTATCCGTTTCCGACACCTCAACAGCTTGAGGAAACACACATACTGACTCGGAATGGAACTTAAATAGGCAACTGATCACGCTTGTACTTACGCACATGCCACATAATTTTGTACCAGTAATTTTGAGGGTTTACCCACTGTAATCCTTTAATCAATCCATAGTGATTTCTTATTTAGGTTACCACATGCAAAACGACTCAATCACTACTAGACAATAACAACAACAAAAAACAAGTGACTCACTGTTATTTGTCCATTGAACAGTTTTAAAGTGTGCAACACTAACAGTAGTTTCTGCAAAGGCAACATGCAAATTAGTGTGCCGGCAGAGAAGAGAGAACGAAGACACTTTAGAAGGCCAACACGACACAGAGAAATTGCAACAAGCTCTCACAGTCTCATTGCAGAATTAGACGTTTGTCTATGTTTCTCCAAACATCAAAAGTATGTGTTTTTGACACTCTGGATTGATTTCTCCTGCTCAGTATCGTACTGTTTCTAAAAAATGACACATTTCCAAACTTAACACTTAGAAGGGTTTTGGATAGGGTTAAAACATTAAGTATAGGCACTCATTCCGAATGGTTAAATTAAGGGTTAAGGTTTGGGATAGGGCAACCTTAATAGTGGAATTTCAGTTGTAAAATTAAGCATTTTGACATTCACCCTAAGAAGGGAGTTCTAAATGTTTAGACACAAGTATGAAATGCTGTGACAAAACACGTCTATTTTTTTTAGAAGTGTCCACCACTAGGATTAAACATGCAACCTTCTGATCCAGAGTCGTGGGATTATGCCTATCATACAAACCCCATCCACAATACCCTAGAAAAATCCACGCCTACTTGATGGTAATAGCGCTCACTGTTGCCCCCTAGTGGACCGTTTTGCTGTTCATTGACTACAGCTCAGCATTCAACACCATAGTAGCCTCCAAGCTCATCATCAAGCTGGAGGCCCTGGGCCTCAACCCCGCCCTGTGCAATTGGGTCCTGGACTTTCTGACGGCCCGCCCCCAGGTGGTGAAGGTTGGACAACATCTCCACCTCGCTGACCTTCAACACTGGGGCCCCACAAGGGTGCGTGCTCATCCCCCTCCAGTACTCCCTGTTCACCCATGACTGGGTGCACACCTCCAACTCAATCATCAAGTTTGCAGACGACACAACAGTAGAAGGCTTGATTACCAACAATGACGAGACAGCCTACAGGAGGTGAGGGCACTCAGAGTGTGGTGTCAGGAAAACAGTCAATGTCAACAAAACAAAGGACATGATCAGAGGGAGCAGCCCCCATTCCACATTGAAGGGACAGCAGTGGAGAAAGTGGAACGTTTTAAATTCCTCGGCGTACACATCAACGACAAACTGAAATGGTCCACCAACACAGACAGTGTGGCGAAGAAGGCGCAACAGCGCCTTTTCAAACTCAGGAGGCTGAAGAAATTTGGCTTGACACCCAAAACCCTGACTAACTTTTACAGATCCACAATCGAGAGCATCCTGTCGGGCTGTATCACAGCCTAGTATGGCAACTGCTCCACCCTCAACCGCAAGGCACTCCACATCACTGCACAACACATCACTGGGGGCAAACTACCTGCCCTCCAGGACACCTATAGCAGCCAATGTCACAGGAAGGCAAAAAAGATCATCAAAGACAACAACCACCTGAGCCACTGCCTGTTCACACCGCTACCATCCAGAAGGCGAGGTCAGTACAGGTGCATCAAAGCTGGGACCGAGTGACTGAAGAACAGCTTCTGATCTCAAGGCCATCAGACTGCTAAACAGCAATCACTAACTCAGAGAGGCTGCTGCCTACATGGATACCCAATCACTGGCCACTTTAACAAATGGATCACTTGTCACTTTAAACAATGACACTTTAAATAACACCACTTTTAATAATGTTTACATATCTTACATTACTCATATCATATGTATATACTGTATTTTATACCATCTATTGCACCTTGCCTATGCCCCTTGGCCATCGCTCATCCATATATTTATATGTACATATTCTCATTCACCCCTTTTAGATTTGTGTGTATTAGGTAGTTGTTGGGGAATTGTTAGATATTACTGCACTGTCGGAACTAGAAGTACAAGATTTTCGCTACACTCGCATTAACATCTGCTAACCATGTGCATGTGACCAATACAATTTGATTTGAAGGCATTTCCCTTCAAATCAAGGCACGTCCAATTTTGAAGTCCCTCTTGAGTGATTTACCTGGAAATTGAGTTACTCCAACTGAATGAAAAGTGCAAAAACAGTGGGGTGCACTCAAAATGCAGGTCTCTAAGTGCGACATTGCCCTAAACTATAAATCTCCTCACTTAACAAAAACAATTGGAATAGACACTGCCTGTCTATCCAAACTCTTTCTGGGAATAAATAAGAGGATGATTCCTTGAAACCCTTGCAGTGTTATGATTGGGTTGTTCTGCCTATCGCAATAAGTGTAATCGCCAAGAGCCAACAACTGAGCTATAGTACCAAAGCAGTATAGAGGGGCTGTGGGAGAGAGGAGTTAAATGGATGGAAAATATGTTTTGAAGCTGCAGGAGCCTTAACCCTCATATGACCGACTTGGGTCATTTTAACCCCAGCCAAAAACACCCACAGTAAGTCTGCTTATAGAAATTTTATAAAAAGGACATGGAGATCTAGGAGACATAATTACAATTGATCCATACCACCATATGGTGGAGAGGGACCTGTATCCGTGATTTTGTCCAGATAGACAGATCGTCTGCCGAAATATAGCTGTCACGCCCTGACCTGAGAGAGCCGTTTTATTTCTCTATTTGGTTAGGTCAGGGTGTGACTTGGGTGGGCATGTTTTCTATTTCTTTGTTTTTGGCCGGGTATGGTTCCCAATCAAAGGCAGCTGTCTATCATTGTCTCTGATTGGGAATCATACTTAGGTAGCCTTTTTCCCACCTGTGTTTGTGGGTAATTATTTATTTTCTGTGTGTGTTTGTGTGCGTCACGGTCGGTTTCTGTTTACCTGTTTTTTTTGTGAAAGTTTCACTTTATTAAAAGATGTGGAATCACATGCACGCTGCACATTGGCTCATTTATGACAGGGAGTTTGAAGACACTGAACGTGACAATAGCACCCCGTGTATTTGCCTAAGATTGTACTTGTCAATACCATGTATCGTATTACTGTCTGCAAAACCCAAATTAATTATATGTTTTTGCATATAAAATCTGCCAAAGGTGTACTTGATAGAACTGCAACACAGAACTCAGACACCATCTGAACATACATCGAGATCTGTGTTGGTGTGTAATTCTCCGAAAAGTAGCTATTCTAGGGCAAATCCAAAAATGTCAATCTGGGTTTCTCTGGAGACATAATATTAAGTTATACATATCCTCAGAGGGTGGAGGGGGGCTAGCATCCCGGAGTTGCCTCTTCACTGCTGATGTTGAGACTGGTGTTTTGCGGGTACTATTTAATGAAGCTGCCAGTTGAGGACTTGAGGCGTCTGTTTCTCAAACTAGACACTAATATACTTGTCCTCTTGCTCAGTTGTGCACCGGGGCCTCCCACTCCTCTTTCCATTCTGGTTAGAGACATTTTGCGCTGTGACCCCAATTTCTAAGTGACCCCAAACCTTTCAACGGTAGTGTACATTATGGTGTGTTATGCCGTCAACATACTGTATGGACACACAATATTAATGTATTTTATTTCTAAAGCGCAAAATATCAATTTGTTTGTCACAAACAGTGGGCTAGTGTTATCCATTTAGCACAGACCAGCTCTGTCAGTGTCATAAGGCCCCATCCCAAATAAACCATCTGGCTGCAGGTGAATGCTAATACAGTGACAACATAAAGATACCAAAAACGATTTAGTCCAATCAACGTAAGCTAAATATAATGTGGCTGTCCATGGTTCTCGCTCTGTCTGTGTGTGTCCATCCATAGCTAATTTAGGAAAGGGACAATTTTAGCTAGCTAGCCACCCGAGGGTAACGACACATTGAGATGCAACAATTACATTTTGTTCTGTCAATTACGTTTTGCTTTTGTAGTGATGTGATTGGCGTGAAGCCAATGAATGGTCCCTCAACCGTGAATGGTCCTGGTGCACCAGGACCATTCACGGTTGAGCTCACTCAGTTTAGCTCAACATTGATTGATTATTCCTTTATATACGTAAGAAAATAGGCCAAATGCTCGCTTGCTTCCATTGCTATTTAATTCAATGCTACGGTTGGCAACAACTCATATTCTTTCTGACCAGACAGAATCAGTTAGGTGGGCTCTAAATACGGAGACAGAGGGGCGCTGTTTTGCTCACTTTGATACTTTCTCCAGTGAGATGCACTCAGCCACTTGCAGATTGAAGGAAAATTCTGAAACAGAGGCCAAAAATGCATTATTTTTATTTAAAATGAATAATAATTACACAATTTGGGGGAAGCCTGGCTTGCATTGGCATCCATGAATACATGCCACTGTTACCAGTAGGAGACAAATGAATTAATTTTTGATCGTGCTGCCTTACTTTCAGCTAGGTTATTCTGCACAGTCTTTCTCTTCTCCTGGTGTAGAGCAGACCAAAGCTACTGGTGCTGTGATTGGCCTTTAGTATGGGATGTTTCTTGTGCACTGAAAAGAAAGACGGTGTGAGGCTAAGTAGGGTAGATTCTAAAATATTGACTGTGTCAGTGAAGGAAGATGGTAAAAGCAACAACTCAATAGAATAGCATAGAATACAACTTTATTGTCCATTGGTTACAACAGAAATGTGTCTTCTGCCTTTCCCAACACACACACACGCACGCACACACATAAACATACATGCACACACACTTGAAGAGTGTGGGGTCAGAAGCACTGCAGCACCCCTAGATGGAGAGAAATTGTAAGGGGTTAAGTGCATTGCTTAAGGGTACAATGGCAGGAGATGGTACATTGGATAAGAGACGAGCAGCCTTCCAGCTGCCAGTTCAATTCCGACTCCTGGTCTGCCTCTCTAACCTCTAGGCTACTACTGAAAATAATTGAAACCTCCCTCACATGTTCAGCGCCAGCAGTGCTAGGAGTTTGCACGTGTCATGCTGCATCTGGCAGGGAGTTTCATTCCTCCATCTATCTCTTTCAGGCACTACAGAGGGTAGTGCGAACGGCCCAGTACATCAGTGGGGCCAAGCTTCCTACCATCCAGGAACTCTACACCAGGCGGTGTCAGAGGAAGGCCATACAAATTGTCAAAGACACCAGCAACCCTAGTCATAGACTGTTCTCTCTGCTATCGCATGGCAAGCGGTGTCGGAGCGCCCAGTCTAGGTCCAAGAGGCTTCTGAACAGCTTCTACCAACAAGCCATAATCAAATGGCTACCCAGACTATTTGTATTGCCACCCCCCCCTTTTAATGTTGCTGCTACACTCTGTTTATTATCTATGCATAGTCACTTTAATAACTCTACCTACATGTATATATTACCTCGACTAACCGGTGCCCCCACACATTGACTTTGTACCGGTACACCCTGTATGTCACGCCCTGGACATAGAGGCTTTTATTCTCTATTTTGGTTAGGCCAGGGTGTGACTATGGTGGGCATTCTATGTTCCTTTTTCTATGTTTTTGGCCGGGTATGGTTCTCAATCAGGGACAGCTGTCTATCGTTGTCTCTGATTGAAAACCATACTTAGGTAGCGCTTGCCCACAGGTTTTGTGGGTAGTTGCTTTCTGTCTGCACCAGACAGAACTGTTTTGGTTGTTCTCTTTGTTGGTTTGCATTTGAGTGTTCAGTTTCGAATAAATAATGTGAACACGTACCACTGCACCTTGGTCCTCACCTTCTTCCACCAACAGCCGTTACACTGTATACAGCTTTGCTATTGTTATTTTACTACTGCTCTTTAATTATTTGTTACTTTTATTTATAATTTTTGTAGGTGTATTTCATAAAACTGCATTGTTGGTCAAGGGCTTTTAACCTGTTGTATTTGGCGCATGTGACATTATTTTTTTATTTCAGTCCCAGGGTCCTTAGCTTAGTGATGAGCTTTCTGGGCACTATGGTGTTGAAAGCTGAGCTGTTGTCAATTAATAGCATTCTCACGTAGGTGTCCCTTTTGTTCAGGTGGGAAAGTGCAGTGTGGAGTGCAATAGAGATTGCGTCATCTGTGGATCTGTTGGGGCGGTATGCAAATTGGAGTGGGTCTAGGGTTAATAGGATAATGGTGTTGATGTGAGCCATGGCCAGTCTTTCAAAGCACTTCATGGCTACAGACGTGAGCGCTACGGGTTGGTAGTCATTTAGGTAGGTTACCTTACTGTTCTTGGGCACAGATACAGTGGTGGTCTGCTTGAAACATGTTGGTATTACAGACTCAAGGACTGTCAGGGACAGTTTTGAAATGTCAGTGAAGACACTTGCCAGTTGGTCAGCGCATGTCCTGGGAATATATTTGGCCCTGCGGCCTTGTGAATGTTGACCTGTTTAAAGGTCTTACTCACATCGGCGACATAGAGCGTGATCACACAGTCGTCCGGACATGTTGTGGATAGCCTCAGAGAATAATATTGATTTATACGCTGATTTGGTGAGTGAGTTTATAAGGATGTGCATTGGAGATATTGTACCCACTGTGACTATTAAAAGCTACCCTAACCAGAAACCATGGATAGATGGCGGCATTTGCGCAAAACTGAAAGCGCGAACCACCGCATTTAATGATGGAAAGTTGATGGGAATATGGACAAATACAAACAGTATAGTTATTCCCTCCGCAAGCCATTCAAACAAGAGAAATGTCCGTATAGAGACAAAGTGGAGTCACAATTCAACGGCTCAGACACAAGACGTACTGTATGTGGCAGGGTCTGGTGACAATCACGGACTACAAAAAGAAAACCAGTCATGTCATGGACACCGACGTCTTGCTTCCAGACAAACTAAACACCTTCTTTTCCTGCTTTATGGATAATACAGTGCCACTGACATGGCCTGCTACCAAGGAGTGTGGGCTCTCCTTCTCTGTGGCCAATGTGAGTAAGACATTTAAACGTGTTAACACTCGCAAGGCTGCCGGCCCAGACGGCATCCCTAGCCACGTTCAAAGAGCATGCTGGATATATATAAAATGGAGCGGCGATGGCTAGAAAGCCGGTGACTTCGTTTGCCAAACGTTGCCTGAACAAGGAGAGGTGCTGACTTCGGCAGAGGTCGTGACATTGAGAGACTAGTCAAGGATCATATCACCTCCACCTTACCTGTCACCCTAGACCCACTTCAATTTGCGTACCGCCCCAATAGGTCCACAGATGATGCAATCGCTATCACACTGTGCACTGCTCTATCCCACCTGGACAAGAGGAATAACTATGTAAAAATGCTGTTCATTGACTACAGCTCAGCATTCAACACCATAGTATCCTCCAAGCTCATCATTAAGCTTGAAGACCAGGGTCTCAACTCCGCCCTGTGCAATTGGGTCCTGGACTTCCAGACGGGCCCCCTGCCCCCTCCCCCAACTCCCTGATCCGCAAGGGGGGCCCCACAAGGGTGCGTGCTCAGCCCCCTCCTGTACTCCCTGTTCACCCATGACTGCGTGGCCATGCATGCCTCCAACTCAATCATCAAGTTTTCAGACGACACAACAGTAGTAGGCTTGATTACCAACGACGACAAGACAGCCTATTGGGAGGAGGTGAGGGCACTCTGAGTGTGTTGTCAGGAAAACAACTTCTAACTCAACGTCAACAAAACAAAGGTTAGGAGCCTGTAAAATGGCAGCCATCCCCTCCTGCATCATTCTTATTGATATACACATTCCTCACATGGCTAATAGGAAAGAAGAGAAGAATGAGACGCTATGCTGATGATGGTACGTTTGTGTTCCTTCCCACCATGCCTCTATAATAGAAAACAGTGTGAATTATGTTATGCTTACAGGATGAAGTTAAATAAGCATTCAGACCAGCCTTCCTAATTTGAACTTTTGTAAACTCCATTAGTCTCTATAGAGAGAAAGACTTCAAAAGCTTTGCGGTTGTGTCTGCTGGTTTGTGTGTGTGTGCGTGAGGGAGTGTGTACAGGCAGGAGGGAGAGAGCGAGTGAGCGAGTGCATGTGTTTTTGCGAGTGAGTGCATGTGTCTGCCATTAAAAGGTTAGAGAGATTAAACGATAATGCTGGATCAAAGGCAATCTATGATACAGTAGCCTCCTTTTGTATGTGAACAGTCAACAGAGGACACTCTTTGCCAGTAGCACACAAATGTGTTATTTTGATCATGTGGCGGTACTTTCAGCAAGTTATTCTGCAAAGGCTTTCTCTTCTTCTGGTGCAGACCAGACACAAGCTAACATCGCTGTGATATGGCCTTTAGTATGGATGTTTCTGTGCACTGAACAAAAATGCGCTGTGTGAGACTTTGTATGTAGGGTACATTCTAAACTAAAGTTTTGACTTTCTCAGTGAAGGAAGAAGGTAAAAGCAACACCTCAATTTGTGAGTTATTGATGAAAAAGGTTCAGCACCAACAGTGCGAGGAGTCTGCAAGTGTTATGCTGTCACGAAAGCTAGGAGTGGTGGGTGTGGAGTCAGGCGCAGAGAGCAAAGCTTCCAATGTAGACGTATTTATTCAGCTGGGTCTAGCCAACTAACGGGCAGAATAACCAATAAACAGTTTAAGTCCCCCAAAACCAGGGAAAATAACGAACAGCAAAAATACGTATGAGCCAAACAAAAATCTACCATTGACAGAGAGGAATAAGCCCGCACAAAAGCAGGCGGGCCCTGGAAGTTTAAATAGCCCCGAATTAACAACAAATAAGTTACAGGTGAAAACAATCAAGACAAAATCAACAGAAAAGAAGACCGGACCAGGGAGAGGAGCCACCTTCGGTGGAAGAGGTGACATGCTGCCTCTGGCAGAGCAGTATCATTTGTTCGTCTGCCCTCCTCCTCAATCTATCACTTTCACACCATCCTCCTTTACTACCCCTGTGTCCAGGAGCCAGACAGGGCTCTCTGTCTTACAGTGTGGCAGTGGTACGCTCATACACATACACATAATCACAACCATACACACAATGTGCATACGCATGCACGCACAAGTGCATTTACGCAAACCCTGAAAGCATACAGAGCTCTTCCAGTTTTTTAGGACTTAGTAGAACATAGTATATTTTGGGGGAAAAACAACAATCCCTGGTTTGTCATTAATAAGAGATTTAGGCCAATGACTCCCACAGTGGACAATTACAGTGTGTTTTACTGATAAGGCCCAATACTTCTGGCTGTGGTGTGATGCCTAAAGATGCAGATGGCTGTTGAGGGAATCTTTAATTTAGCTCTGATTGGACTCTTGGGAGGAGACAGGGCACTGGAAACCACACTGAACTTCTTACATCACCATTGACTAAAGATTTACACAAGTAGTCAGACCCTTTGCTATCAGACTCGAAATTAAGATCAGGTGCATCCTGTTTCCACTGATCAACCTTGAGATGTTTCTAAAACTTGATTGGAGTCCACTTGTGTAAATTCAATTGATAAGACATGATTTGGAAAGGCACACACATGTCCACATAAAGTTCAACAATTGAGAGTGCAGGTCAGAGCAAAAACCAAGTAATGAGATCGAAGGAATTGTTTGTAAAGCTCAGAGACAGGATTGTGTTGAGGCACAGATCTGGGGAAGGGTGCCAAAACAATTCTGCAGCACTGAAGGTCCCCAAGAACACAGTTTGGAACCACCAAGACTCCGCCAGTCAAAACTGAGCAATCGGGGAGAAGGGCCTTCCAGAAGGACAACCCTCTCAGCAGCACACCAATAATCAGGTCTTTATGGTAGAGTGGCCATACAGAAGCCACTCCTCAATAAAAGGCAGATGACAGCCCGCTTGGAGTTTGCCAAAAGGCACCTAAATGACTCTCAGACCATGAGAAACAAGATTATCTGGTCTGATTAAACCAAGATTGAACTCTTTGGCATGAATGCCAAGCGTCACGTCTGGAGGAAACCTGGTACCATCCCTGCAGTGAATTATGTTTGTGGCAGCATCATGCTGTGGGGATGTTTTTCAGCGGCAGGGTCTGGGAGACTAGTCAGAATCGAGGGAAAGATGAACGGGGCAAAGTGCAGAGAGATCCTTGATGAAAGCTTGCTCCAAAGCGCTCACGACCCTAAGCACACAGCCAAGACAACACAGGAGTGGCTTCGAGACAAGTCTCTGAATGTCCTTGAGTGGCCCAGCCAGAGCCCGGACTTGAATCCGATCGAACATTTCTGGAGAGACCTGAAAATAGCTGTGCAGCAACGCCCCAAGCTTGAAGCGTCATACCCAAGAAGACTTGAGGCTGTAATCGCTGCCAAAGATTCTTCGACAAAGTACTGAGTAAAGGGTCTGAATCCTTATGTATTTTTCTGTTTTAAGTTAATACATTTGCCCAAAATTCTAAAAAACAGTTTTTGCTTTATCATTATGGGGTATTATGTGTAGATTGAAGAGGTAAAAAAAACAATGTAATAATTGTTTGAAAAATGCTTAAAAAAAAAAAAAAAGGGGGTCTGAATACTTTCCAAATGCACTGTACTATCTATCAGTGTGTGAATGCAGTCTGGACAAATATGTAGATGTACACATTTTCTTTCATTCTATTCTGCTACTAAACAACA
Source organism: Oncorhynchus mykiss (assembly GCF_013265735.2). Lineage (NCBI taxonomy): Eukaryota > Metazoa > Chordata > Actinopteri > Salmoniformes > Salmonidae > Oncorhynchus > Oncorhynchus mykiss. The sequence continues at coordinate 15,739,154 of NC_048584.1, forward strand.
CATTATTGACTTATTTCTTGAACTGTGCTAACAATTGACAAGTGACCCTGCTGGGAAGGTACTGAATGGAGCAGTAATTAATGTTTGTGACTGTTAGTGGGTGTGAAAATAACACAATGAGGTTCATGTAACTGCAATTTCAAAGGTGGTCCTGGTTTGTAAAACTTCGTTTAAATCAGTAGTATGACAATTAAGGTCGAGAGGCATTGACTTACAGAACAATTGTAGGTCTATACAAAAACAACTGACTTGAAAAACCCCTACTGTCCAGTTCTATCATCTGGCAGATACACAATGTGAAAAATCTCTGCTTTGGATAAGTCATCTTTATCCATGACATGACACATTCAGCCCCTTGTGTTGGCCTACAGCAGCAAAAATCCTTGCATGTATTGACATTTTGAAATATATGTTCTTGGGCAGAGATTTATTAAAAGTTGCCGGTGAATATCTTAGACTGCTAAAATGGAAAGTTAAGGACTTGGTATTCATGAAAAAAACGTTTCAATACTTTGTAGAAACACATTTGGCAGCGATTACAGCTGTGAGTCTTTTTGGGTACGTTTCTAAGACTTTTGCACTCGTGAATTGTTCCATATTTGCCCATTATTCTTTATAAAAACTCTTCAAGCTCTGTCAAGTTATTGTTGATCATTGCTAGAGAGCCATTTAAGTCTTGCCATAGATTTGACCTTGCGTTTTAGATTATTGTCCTGCTGAAAGGTAAATTTGTCTCCCAGTGTCTGTTGGAAGGCAGTGTCATGACTCTCTTGTAAATATCTGAAGGATCAGGTTACAGTGGGTCCGCTCTACAGCGCCCTCTCTCCCGCAGAGTGGGAGAGGTGGAGTAGGCCGCTTTATGGCGCTCGGAAAATACTTTGCTTCTGGGCTCTGTAGTATGGAGATAGGAATGTGACTATGGAACACAGAGAGACCAAACCTTGACAGCAAAAGGATGAATGATTGCATTACAGTATTTCTGTATTCCAAACAGTTGGAGTGGTCCGTGGACACTTAAGGAACAGTCATGTCGAGTTTGTTTCATTTGGTGACCTCATGAAAGACAGGAGACACATTATTGTTTCTTTGTCTGTATACACTTCTCAATTATGGGGTTTGCATCTGAATGTTGTATAAAATAAATGATTAAGCATGATAATACTTTTGGAAGGATAACAATGTGATCTTAGTCTTCTAAAAGAAAGTTGTTTTTCATAGTGACTTGTCATCAGTAAGTGGCCACGCCCCCGTGAGCACAGACATAAAACCCAAATGTCATGGAACGCCCCTTTCCACAGAGTTAATAAAAGGACTCGTGACAAAATTTACATTTAGTCAAAAACGCAGGGACGGGAGTTCCCACGTTGAAATGGCTAATAAATCAACAAACTAAAGACCAATTATTCAGGCTGCAGCTGTTTAAGTACTTTAGTCTGGTAAAAACATCCGATCTAAGAACAATGGTACTCTGAAAGATCCATTCTCAAGAACATTTCCAAATGTTACATTGACGTATCCATTATAACAAGCTCCACCTACGAAATACTTTGATCTCTGGTGGACAAACCACAGAGAGGGAAAACAAAGGTATACACTCATAAATATGTAAATTGCAATATATTTTCGAATGAGCGGTTGTTCATGTTCAAAGTATTAGCATTTCCATGAGTGTAGCTATCGACTGTAAGTACGGGGGTACACTTTGAGTGGTCCCGCTCTTAAGCTGGCCCCACCCCTTTCCTCCGTCATATCGGCTTAGCCCACTAGGGACTTTTCAGTGTATCATGTTTAGTAACCAATGTATAACTATTGTGTGTCAAGTGTCAGTGTGCAGCGGTGAGTACGGAGTCAGGCGCAGGACACAGAACTGAGTAAAATAACGTACTTTACTCAAAAAGAAACAACCATCAATTCCACACAGGGAAAACACACCATAACACAGCAGTCTAACACTCAACAAGGAACAAACACGCACAAAACATATTGGGAACCAGAGGGTTAAATAGGGTAAATAATAATAAAGTAATGGGAACCAGGTGTGTACAATCAAGACAAAACAAAAGAGAAAAAGAAACGTAGATGGTGGCAGCTAGAAAGCCGGTGACAACGACCGCCGAACTCCACCCGAATAAGGAGAGGCACCAACTTCGGCTGAGGACGACCCGGAGGACGAGGTGCAGGGCGATCTGGATGGAGACGGTGAAATTCCTGCAGTAAGGAAGGGTCCAGAATGTCCTCCACCAGCACCCAGCATCTCTTCTCCGGAACGTACCCCTCCCACTCCACGAGGTACTGAAGGCCCCTCGCCCGACGCCTTGAGTCCATGATGGCTCGCACAGTATACGCCGGGGCCCCCTCGATGTCCAGAGGGGATAGAGGAACCTCCCGCACCTCAGACTGCTGGAGTGGACCAGCCACCACCGGCCTGAGGAGAGACACATGGAACGAGGGGTTAATACGATAATCAGGGGGAAGCTGTAACCTATAACATCAGTTTCCTCAGGACTTTAAATGGCCCCACAAACCGCGGATCCAGCTTCCGGCAGGGCAGGCGAAGGGGCAGGTTTCGGGTCGAGAGCCAGACCTGGTCTCTCGGTGCATACACCGGGGCCTCACTGCGGTGGCGGTCAGCGCTCGCATTCTGTCGCCTGATGGTCCGTTGCAGGAGCACATGAGCAGCGTCCCAGGTCTCCTCCGAGCGCCGAAACCATTCATCCACCGTAGGTGCCTCGATCTGGCTCTGACGCCACGGTGCCAGGACCGGCTGATAACCTAGTACACACGGAAACGGAGACAGGTTAGTGGAGGAGTGGCGGATGGAGTTTTGGGTCATCTCTGCTCAGGGGATGAAAGCCTCCCATTCCCCCGTCCGGTCCTGGCAATAAGACCGCAGAAACCTACCCACATCCTGGTTAACTCTCTCCACCTGCCCATGACTTTCAGGGTGAAACCCTGAGGTCAGGCTGACCAAGACCCCCAGACGTTCCATGAACGCCCTCCAGACCCTTGATGTGAACTGGGGACCCCGATCAGACACTAGAATCGTGGTGTTTCCTTGTGACGGAGGAAGATCCGTCACGAAATCCACCGATAGGTGTGACCACGGCCGTTGTGGAACGGGTAGGGGTTGTAATTTCCCCTGCTTAAGCCAGTACATGTCCAGGCCCATCTGAAGTTTGCTAGAGATGATCCAGAAGAAGATTGGGAGAATGTCATATGGTCAGATGAAACCAAAATATAACTTTTTGGTAAAAACTCAACTCGTCGTGTTTGGAGGACAAAGAATGCTGAGTTGCATCCAATGAACACCATACCCACTGTGAAGCATCATGCTTTTGGGCTGTTTTTCTGCAAAGGGACCAGGACGACTGATCCGTGTAAAGGAAAGAATGAATGAGGCCATGTATCGTGAGATTTTGAGTGAAAACCTCCTTCCATCAGCAAGGGCATTGAAGATTAAACGTGGCTGGGTCTTTCAGCATGACAATGATCCCAAACACACCGCCCGGGCAATGAAGGAGTGGCTTCGTAAGAAGCATTTCAAGGTCCTGGAGTGGCCTAGCCAGTCTCCAAATCTCAACCTCATAGAAAATCTTTGAAGGGAGTTGAAAGTCCGTGTTGCCCAGCATTAGCCCCAAAACATCACTGCTCTAGAGGAGATCTGCATGGAGGAATGGGCCAAAATACCAGCAACAGTGTGAAGACTTACAGAAAACCTTTGACCTCTGTCATTGCCAACAAAGGGTATATAACAAAGTATTGAGAAACTTTTGTTATTGACCAAAAACGTATTTTCCACCATAATTTGCAAATCAATTCATTAAAAATCCTACAATGTGATTTTATGGATTTTTTTTCTCGTTTTGTCTGTCATAGCTGAAGTGTACCTATGATGAAAATTACAGGCCTCTCTCATATTTTTAAGTGGGAGAACTTGCACAATTGGTGGGTGACTAAATACTTTTTTGCCCCACTGTATTTACACACCAACTAAAGCCATGCTTAAAGGAATATTCAGTGTCTGTTTTTTCTACCAATCAGTGCCCTTCCTTGTGAGGCATTCAAAACCCTCCCTGGTCTTTGGGGTTGAATCTGTGCTTGAAATACACTCCTCGATTGAGGGACCTTACAGATGTATGTGTATGTGTGGGGTTACAGAGATGGTGTACTCAATCAAAAATCATGTTAACCACTATTATTGAATGAGTCCATGCAACTTATTATGCGATTTGTTAAGCACATTTTAGGCTTGCCATAACGAACAAGTTAAATACTTATAGACTCAAGACATTTCAGCTCTTCATTCTTTATTAATATCTAAAATGTTCTACAAACAAAATTCCTCTGACATTTTGGGTTATTGTGTGTAAATTAGTTACACAAAATCTCAATATAATACATTTTAAATTCAGGCTGTAACACAACAAAATGTGCAAAAGGTGAAGGGGTGTGAATACTTTCTGAAGGCACTGTATGTTAAAGACGCAGTTCAAGTGGAAAGTGAGAGGCATAATATGAGGCTAATGGGCACTAATGTCTAATAAATCATAGCTTGCTTATGGCCAAAGTAGACACATGGTATAGAAACAGAGCATGGAAGGGTATGTTGGATAACATTTATTTAAATGTACCGTGTAAAAATCACAAGAATATACTGTACATTTCCTATCTGAAAATCCGGTTCCTTGTACTTCTCGGTTACATAATCCTGTAGCTATAAGCTCATGTTCAAAGGATCTCCAAAGCGCGAGAGTTATCTTGGTTAGGGAAAATCCCACATTGACCCAGTTCAACTCAATGTGTGAAATGTTGGACACCTGCTCTAGTCTGTCTAAGAAAAGTACTTATTGTTAGATACAGAGTTAACATTAACATCTGTGTCAATGTTAATCCATACAGGTTGTACTTGTCTTTGAGCTGGCAGTCTGACCATTGTAGTATGGGGATGAAAAGGTAAGTTGTCTGTCTATCTTTACAATACCAATGAATGTTATTTCATTTCACTCAAGGTTAGTAGGTCAAGGCTTACTTGTCTAAGATGTCATTTTGAGGCCACTGCAGGACAAACTGAGGCTATAAGTAAGATTGGGTTTTTACTAATTTGGCCAATGTTCACACATTTCCCGAAAAATGTACTTACAGTACCTAATTAACAGATATCAAAGTGAGAACAGACGAACAAACAAGACCCATGGAGAAAGAGCTACCATTCACAAACACAGAAACAACACACACACACACACACACCTCTTAACCAGTGATCTTTCTATAGGTTTGAGCATAAATGAAAACATAACAAATCTTGTGTCTTGTCAGACAGCCGACCAGACTAAGATAACCACAACATAGAAAAACCATAACAAGGAAATTATGGGCAACAGAAGGAATGATCCTAAGCAGAGATGCCAGGGCCTGAGTCACAAGCCCTAACATACTGTTAATCATGTGGTTGGAACAATTTCCATGGGTTTAGGAAGGCTGTGCTTGTTTTTGTGTTTGAGCGAGCCAGTGCGTCAGAGAACGGCCCATCGGACCCAACCGGAACGCTTTCATAGCTGATATCATCTGTAATTTAATTTGCCTCTTGTTTGTTTATGTCCAGCTTTGAGCCCCAAGGCAGGCTTGACGGGGCTGATGAAAACACCAAATGAAAGCCAGGATGATGAATCCATCTGAATATTTGAAATCCAAGGATAAGAAAGATGCAGAGGTGTCGAAGAAAGTGATTGTTGTTTTGGATCTGTGATGTTATTGAAAGCTGATTGGAAGTCCAATATGCAGTAGGTTTCAGTTCCACTTTTTTATCTCTTGAAGGAGAAAGATAGGTACTGATAAGGTAAGGAAGGTTCATCCTCCATTCTCTACACGCCTATACACAGCCCCCACCTGTGGGTGTGTGTATTCCTGTGACTCTCTCTCTGTGTGTACGTGCATGCGCGTGTTCGTGCGTGCGTGTTTGTGCATGCATCCATGCGTGTGTGCGTGCGTGCGTTCGTGCGTGCGTGTTTGTGCATGCATCCATGCGTAAGGGGATGTCAACATAATAACAGCTTCAAGTTGCTCACTCATGGATGTCCTGACCAAAGATGTTTCTACTAATGTGATCCCCTATTAGGAGGTGGTATTTCTATGCCCATTTCTTGGAATGTATCCAAATAGATCAAACTGTCAACACTACCCTGCACACAGCCATACACAGAATTGGCCCACATCATCCTCCCTCTTCCTGTTAATTGTTTAACCAAGTCAGGTTTGGAGCAATAGGACATCTGCATTTGGAGACCGCACCCCCTAAATGGATATTGCAGTGTTTCAGAAAAGTAATTTGTATTGACTGTTGTCTCTAATGGGATAATATGCTAATGAGTGAAAGTTATTTTTTTTTTTTAGGCCAGACATATTTCACTGTCATATTGACACAACAAATATCTCACACAATTTAGGGAGTGAATGTTATTTATGGATTACATGGAGAAAATCAGACCTCTCTGAAATTAAAAAGGATTGCCCTCCCTTCAGCAAAAATACAGTGCCTTGCGAAAGTATTCGGCCCCCTTGAACTTTGCGACCTTTTGCCACATTTCAGGCTTCAAACATAAAGATATAAAACTGTATTTTTTTGTGAAGAATCAACAACAAGTGGGACACAATCATGAAGTGGAACGACATTTATTGGATATTTCAAACTTTAACAAATCAAAAACTGAAAAATTGGGCGTGCAAAATTATTCAGCCCCCTTAAGTTAATACTTTGTAGCGCCACCTTTTGCTGCGATTACAGCTGTAAGTCGCTTGGGGTATGTCTCTATCAGTTTTGCACATCGAGAGACTGACATTTTTCCCCATTCCTCCTTGCAAAACAGCTCGAGCTCAGTGAGGTTGGATGGAGAGCATTTGTGAACAGCAGTTTTCAGTTCTTTATACAGATTCTCGATTGGATTCAGGTCTGGACTTTGACTTGGCCATTCTAACACCTGGATATGTTTATTTTTGAACCATTCTATTGTAGATTTTGCTTTATGTTTTGGATCATTGTCTTGTTGGAAGACAAATCTCCGTCCCAGTCTCAGGTCTTTTGCAGACTCCATCAGGTTTTCTTCCAGAATGGTCCTGTATTTGGCTCCATCCATCTTCCCATCAATTTTAACCATCTTCCCTGTCCCTGCTGAAGAAAAGCAGGCCCAAACCATGATGCTGCCACCCCCATGTTTGACAGTGGGGATGGTGTGTTCAGCTGTGTTGCTTTTACGCCAAACATAACGTTTTGCATTGTTGCCAAAATGTTCAATTTTGGTTTCATCTGACCAGAGCACCTTCTTCCACATGTTTGGTGTGTCTCCCAGGTGGCTTGTGGCAAACTTTAAACAACACTTTTTATGGATATCTTTAAGAAATGGCTTTCTTCTTGCCACTCTTCCATAAAGGCCAGATTTGTGCAATAAACGACTGATTGTTGTCCTATGGACAGAGTCTCCCACCTCAGCTGTAGATCACTGCAGTTCATCCAGAGTGATCATGGGCCTCTTGGCTGCATCTCTGATCAGTCTTCTCCTTGTATGAGCTGAAAGTTTAGAGGGACGGCCAGGTCTTGGTAGATTTGCAGTGGTCTGATACTCCTTCCATTTCAATATTATCGCTTGCACAGTGCTCCTTGGGATGTTTAAAGCTTGGGAAATCTTTTTGTATCCAAATCCGGCTTTAAACTTCTTCACAACAGTATCTCGGACCTGCCTGGTGTGTTCCTCGTTCTTCATGATGCTCTCTGCGCTTTTAACGGACCTCTGAGACTATCACAGTGCAGGTGCATTTATACGGAGACTTGATTACACACAGGTGGATTGTATTGATCATCATTAGTCATTTAGGTCAACATTGGATCATTCAGAGATCCTCACTGAACTTCTGTAGAGAGTTTGCTGCACTGAAAGTAAAGGGGCTGAATAATTTTGCACGCCCAATTTTTCAGTTTTTGATTTGTTAAAAAAGTTTGAAATATCCAATAAATGTCGTTCCACTTCATGATTGTGTCCCACTTGTTGTTGATTCTTCACAAAAAAATACAGTTTTATATCTTTATGTTTGAAGCCTGAAATGTGGCAAAAGGTCGCAAAGTTCAAGGGGGCCGAATACTTTCGCAAGGCACTGTATATATTTATACATTTTTTAACTGTCTATAACTGTTCTGTACTTTGATGTATTTGTAAGTTTTATATGGACCCCAGGAAGAGTAGCTGTTGCATGTGCAGTAGCTAATGGGGATCCTAATAAACTAAACTCATGTCTGACTACAAACAGTGTACTAACTAGCAGCAACAAACTAAAACCAACCCAGAGCCATAGCAAAACATGTCACAGTTGGTTGTTTAGTGTAACGGCGTCACCGGCCTGAGTCTAATCCAATCTGGAGCCAGACAGCTGTAAAGCATAGAATTAGCTTCCAAACGAGATTACGAGCTATGTTTATAATTGAGGGATGATGACAATCGTTGAACCTGTTTTGCTGTTAGACATAGTGCACAGTTGGGTGCCAGACTGATGTCTTTGTTATTAACATATGTCGGGACCTACCAGAAGGAGCAAAGATGGGTATCATAACATGTCCACCAATGTGATTGCAATGGTTTAGCGACCTCCAAAAAGAGTTTTGTTCACTTGCTATTTTCTCAGCTTGTCAGGCAAGACCTTCGAATTAAAACCCTTGTGACACCTCCTCCGATGTTGACGGAGTCTCCCTCCACTCCTATGAAACGCACATGCCATCAGATATGACCTATCCTAACTGCCACTGGTAATAGAACAGTGACTATGTGTATGTGTTCACAGAAACATGTATGGAACCAGCACATGGAGACTTGCAAGGTGATGTGATGAAGTCCAGATGGTCACCGAGACCTGGTACTCGGCATAACATTTTTGCTAGACACAACCTTTACTTGTGTTGTCTTTTTTATCATTGAATTGAACGGTATCAGCCAATATGGGGAGGGAGTAACTTTGTGTATTCTGGACCAGGATCAGGGAATTCCTGTTGTATACGGGACACCACACAGGAAGGCATGACATGTTTGCCAAGGTAGCACCATTACCACCAGACAAAATGCTGTATTGGCTGGGAATGACAATGAAAAGTGCACATTGCTATATTAGCAGAACACTGCTCATATGGTATTATGTAAAGGCAGGGTTGGGGAGTAACGGATTGCATGTAATCTGTTACATGTAAGGGATTACAAAAAAACTGTAACAGTAATCGGTTACGTTACCAAAAAAATATTGTAATCAGATTGCCGATACTTTTGAAAAGCTAGATGATTACTTCGAGGGTGACTTTTAAATTCAGAAAGGATGTTTGCAAAAGAAAATCTTGACACTTCTCAGTTTTCTCAATGACAATCAAATCAGCATTGAAAAAAGGCGCAAGTTTAAATTTGTTCCGTCTGACCACAAGTCAGAGATCACTATGATGACACGCCAAATGTGTTTGATGGATCTCGGGAAAAGAGCAGGAATAGGCTTTTGTAGACTACTGTCCAAGCTATGTCTTCAAATGGAGCGACTGCTGTCGGCCTCCAAAGATTATCCAACTTGAACAAACACTTGGAGGTAAGGATGACAGTAGTGGTGTAGTCTACGACGATACAGATATCACTTATTATTGATATCTACATAGTGCACTGATGTGAATCACGCTGCTCCTCTCTCATTTAGCTATTTGCGCCTTACGGATTGTGGTTGTTGTGGATGACTGTTCACAAATCTAAATGTGTATTTGAACCCAATAATGGTTGAATTCAAGAAGTTTAAGTGGCCTATCAATCATTGTTTTTGAAACCAGTGGAGAGCCAGTGAAAAATGTGCTCTTGCAAAATTTGCATAGTGCGGATCCAAGCCTATGGAATAAAAGTGGGGCTTTTATTGCTCAATCTAATTCATACTTATAAACAAAAAATCCATAGACCTAATGGACATGCTCAAATTTGCACACTTTTGATAGACTTAAAAGGAAAAAATCAGTAGTTGCTACATCTATTTTTTGACTTATAAATTACATAGACAGTACCAGTCAAAAGTTTGGACACACCCTCTCATTCAAGCGTTTTTCTTTATTTGTGCTATTTTCTACATTGTAGAATAATAGTGAAGACATCAAAACTTTTTTAGATTCTTCAAAGTAGCCACCCATTGCCTTGATGATAGCTTTGCACACTCTTGGTGAAGCATGCCATTCTATGAGCGCAGCATTTATTTTTCAACTCGAATCAATGAGCCCAATCAGTCCTCCATGACAACATAAACAATAGAGTAGGGCTGGCAAATATGTCCTTAGTTTTGGGGTCATGCTCCGGTAAAACAATTTGGCTAATCTATACTTCCATATTTCCAAGTCCTATTCTTGAAGTTCAAGGGGTATAACATTTATTGGAATGAATGGAATTCTGATAGACTGGTTTTTAATGTAAAGCTATAATTTAATTGTATTATTATATGTAGTAGAAAGCAATGAGTTAGAAGAAGCCTACATAACCAAACAATAAAGTAAAATTTAACATCCATACTGTATATGGCCAGCTATGTAAACTTTAACATTGATTTATCCTGCAATAGATGTGGTTCAATTGGTAACATACATTTTTGTTTTCTTCTAATGCTTCTTAAGGGGAAAGCAACGTAAAAGTATCTGAATGTAATCATATTACGTTACTGAGTTTGAGTAATTCAAAAGTTACGTTACTGATTACAATTTTGGACATGTAACTTGTAACTAACATATTACATTTAGAAAGTAACCTACCCAACCCTGTGTAAAGGGTTGTTTATTCTACATGGACCTGTTACTACATTTGAAAGTTATCACAACCCTTAGTTTAGAATATCTACATACAGTACATCTGGAGTTGGAAGTTTACATACACTTAGGATTGAGTCATTAAAACTCGTTTTTCAACCACTCCACAAATTTCCATCCCTAACTATAACATTTTCCGACAAGATAGAACTGCCAAAGGGGGCAGGAGTTGCAATCTACTGCAGAGTTCTGTCAAACTATCCAGGTCTGTGCCCAAACAATTCTAGCTTCTACTTTTTAAAAATCCACCTTTCCAGAAACAAGTCTTTCACCGTTGACGCTTATTATAGACCCCCCTCGGCCCCCAGTTGTGCCCTGAAAACCATATGTGAATTGATCGCCCCTCCCATCTATCTTCAGAGTTCGTACTGTTAGGTGACCTAAACTAGGACATGCTTAACACCCCGGCCGTCCTAAAATCTAAGATAGATGCCCTCAATCTCACATAAATCATCAAGGAACCTACCAGGTACAACCCTAAATCCGTAACCATGAACACCTCTTAGATATCATCCTGACCAACCTGCCCTCTAAATACATCTCTGCTGTCTTCAACCAGGACCTCAGCGATCACTGCCTGATTGCCTGTGTGCGTACTGGGTCCGCGGTCAAACAACAACCTCTCAACACTGTCAAACGCTCCCTAAAACACTTCAGCGAGCAGGCCTTTCTAATCGACCTGGCCCGGGTATCCTGGAAGGATATTGACCTCATCCCATCAGTAGAGGATGCCTGGTTATTCTTCAAAAGTGCTTTCCTCTCCATCTTAAATAAGCATGCCCCATTCCAAAAATGTAGAACTAAGAACAGATATAGCCCTTGGTTCACCCCAGACTTGACTGCCATTGACCAGCACAAAAACATCCTTTGGTGTTCTCCATTAGCATCAAATAGCCCCGCGATATGCAACTTTTCAGGGAAGTCAGGAACCAGCATTCTCAGTCAATTAGGAAAGCTAAGGCTAGCTTTTTCAAACTGAAATGTGCACCCTGTAGCACTAATAAGAATAAGAGCATCTCCTCCCAGCTGCCCACTGCTCTGAGGACAGGAAACACTGTCACCACCGATAAATCTACGATAATCGATCATTTCAACAAGCATTTTTCCATGGTTGGCCATGCTTTTCAACTGGATCCCTACAAATCAGCTGGTCTAGACAATCTGGACCCTCTCTTTCTAAAATTATCCGCCAAAATTGTTGCAACCCCTATTACTAGCCTATTCAACTCTCTTTCGTATTGTCTGAGATCCCCAAAAATTGGTAAACTGCCGCGGTCATCGTCCTCTTCAAAGGGGGAGACACTCTAGACCCAAACTGTTATAGACCTATATCCATCCTGCCCCGCCTTTTCTAAAATCTTCGAAAGCCAAGTTAATAAACAGATCACCGACCACCGACCACAAAAAAAATCTATGTACAGTGTGTTATTGACTGTACGTTTGTTTATGTGTAACTCTGTGTTGTTGTTTTTGTCGCACTGCTTTGCTTTATCTTGGCCAGGTTGCAGTTGTAAATGAGAACTTGTTCTCAACTGGCCTACCTGGTTAAATAATGGTGAAAAAAATAAAAAAAATATCATCAACACAACATTGACATTACCCCACCCCTGGTTAGCCACTATTAGCTTAAAAAGCCAAACCTAAAACAATGTCTGACAATTAATTTACAGTAATATTGCCCCTGTCTGTCTGTGTGGTGCGCACATTTTCTATCACTCTGTGTGTAGCCAGTTGATGTCATATCCATATTGTGGCTTGACAGAAATACTTTCCCCTAAACCTTCTCAATTAAATGTTAACTGCAAAGTAGGCTTACATGGCAGAAGTGTATATCATGAGTAAGTATATAATTTGTATTTATCATTTGTTATTTGCACACTTTACCATGATATGAGCAGCAGCAGTACAGAACCATTGCTAGACTAACACATCAGACAGCACATTCCTCATTCCTCACAAAGGACCAGATGCCAAATCTTCCAGACCTTAAAAATGTCTTCTGATGTGATTTAAGCATTTACAAGGCCCGAGGAAGTCAAATTTCGTTGTTTGTCTATGAACAATTTTTTGAGAGTAAATCAAATAAAACAATCTAAAACCAGGAAAAATAAAACTGAGAAACTATAAATTATAAAACATAATTTGGGAGAAAAATCTCAGATTTTATAGGGCCCCCCTTAGAGTTGCATGGGAGAATAAACGGCCTATTTGAATGCTATAAAAAATTAGCAGCTCGCAACACCTTGAATTTTTTACATGTCTAGCTAGTCTAACTAGTTGTAGTTATACACGTGCTGCGTTCAACGATTTAGCAAGTCGGAAATCTTCACGTTTTTAGTTCTGATTAGTACATGAACAGATCTGTCCTGCTTGTGCAACTGCAATATCTGTTACAACAGAGGAGGTTATAGCAAATACAGTACAGTATGAAGGTAAGCAGAAACAGCCTCTACAATAGAAATCCCAGATCACACTCATGCACAGAAAGACGTCACGGTGTCTAACGGTCGTCTTGCGTCAAATCAAAGGATTTAAAGTAGCTTTTGACGAAAATGAAAACATGCCAGTTTGTCACTTTTACGAGGTTGGGGGTAATAACATGTTCATTAAGACATTGCCTTTAAATTTCGAGAAAATTAACAAATAAGGAATATGTTTTCTTTCATTGACTTCTCAAAAGCCAAACCCCGCCTGGTCTGTTTCGCAAGCTTTCCCGGAAGACTCCCGATGTTAGAATACCACCTCAATAATACAGACAGTAACGCCTCGATTACGCCGACTGTGTCATTGCATTTTGGCACACCATAAGTACATTAATTTCGAATGGAAAGCTGTGTTTGCCTTGCAACATTGATTTGCGGTTGCAGTGTGTTCTGTGTGGTGCATAGATTGGATTTATCATCAAATCAAATTGTATTTGTCACATGCGCCAAATACAACAGGTGTAGTAGACCTTACAGTGAAATGCTTACTTACAAGCCCTTAACCAACAATGCAGTTTTAAGAAAAAAACGTGTTAAGTCAAAAACATGGTAGCAGAAGGTGGATGTTGAACTTTTGTTGCACAAAAATCCAGATGATGCTGCTGCATACCATTTTGCGCAATGTACTATCGGTGTGATCCAAGCATAATAGGTTTTGTTATACCAGAAGTACATTCATGTCTTGCAGCCTTGCGTTGCAGTGGCAGCTGCAGTGCGTACTGTGTTGGATTTATTGAACGTATGTATCATATTGCATGCTTAAAAGGCTTGGTAGATGGTAGCAGAAGGTGAATGTTGAACTTTTGTTGCAGACATATCCAGATAATGCAGCATACCATTTTGCGTGTGTTTCACTGTCGGCATAAAGTACGTGGTAAGGAGAGGGGGAACGGACTCATGTACCAGCGCTTGTTGATGACGTTTCAGTTATTCTAGCAGACGCAATGGAGGTAGAGGCAACAAATGAAGATTGCTCCTGGCTTCCTTTTATTCTTGATATTATAAAATGGTAAATTAATTCTGCTGCTTTTTTTTTTATTGTGCATGTTCCCATACCCTTCACATAAAGCATTGGTGATGTGTACTCCTCTCGTGTGAGGCCAACGTTAGTAAGATAACGTTATTTAGTTAGCTAGAACCATGGTAACGCTAACCGGCTAGCTTACTAGCGATAGTTTGTTTTGCTTGTGATTTTGAAGTGTTAGGTATATCGCAGCACATAATAGATGCAGTCACAGAGCATAGGATAGTTAATAGTGAGATGTAATTTAGCTGTCAAAGCCTCATGTGCCTTGTTACTTTAGTATGCTCTTTCACAATACACTATTATGACTACATCTATAGCTAAGTAGCTTTGGTCCAGGGCGTTACGTGCTGCTTGCAAAGGCTGGGATCAGCAGCATCAACAAGCTGTACTTCATAAGAAACTGCTATGTAGCCTAAAGTATTGTTTAAATATTTTCTCCCTTTCTAATAGCATGGATAAAGACAGTATGGATGTGAACCAAGAGCTGACCAAGCTAAAGACTAAAATTCAAGAGACCAGGGAGAAGATCCTAGCCATGCCTGAGATAGAGTCCAGTCCTGGGGAGCAGCAGGATCAGCTGAAGACCATGAGAGAGAAGGTGGACACCAAGACACAGCTCCTACAAAAATACAAGGGCCTCTGTGTGTTTGACTCCCCCAAATCATAGTGGGATGGGGACAACATTTTGGTGAATGGATTATCAGGGCATGGACCGAAAAGACTAAGTATGGCATCCAAACTAATTTAGCTAGGTTTCACTGTTGTTTAACTTCAAGTTAAATAATGGTGAGTGCAGCGTTCAGTCTGGTTTAACCAGGCTACAAAAGACTGACATTTTTAAGCCAAATGTGTTCATCATTCAGTGAATTCATAGCCTGGCTTCTTTCAATTTAGATAGGTACTGACTGTTTGATATCGCGCAATTGTAGAACAGAATTATTATCAATAATAAGTGTTAAATAGGGTATATTTAGCTGATTTTATTGTTGTATTGTAGAAATAAACATTTCATTGGGCCTTTTTTTTTGTTATTCTCAGTTATGTGGATGGTATCTGAAGTATTCAGTCATAACAATGATTGGTAGACATAGCAAAGCAAATTCCTGGAAAGGCCTACCTAGCCCATTGAAGTACCAACACAAAGCAGTCGTCTGCCAAGAGAGAACAGCATATTAATTAGCATTGTAATTACATGTTTCAGCCATTAAACGGAAGAACAGAATGTTACAGAAGGCAGGGGAATTATTTTGATTGGAACGGTTGTAAAAGATCATGTCCCAGTCTTTTCAGGATAGGCATAATCAAGACATGCATGTCGCTGTTCTTGTGTATGAATTTACAGGACAAGTTGAGCTAAAGGGGTAAGTTGAGTCACCCTATCATTTTACCAAATGTTTAGGAAGAGGTCATCATTTCATGGAGTGTCATGGAAGAAAACACATGAAGAAAGTTAAATCAGAAAAAAATATTTTCGGCAAGTCAAATTAATGTATTATGTTAGCGGTTTCATGATGCTTGTATCTAAACCAAAGGAAATCATTTTAAGATTGTTCTAAACATCAGTTGGGGTCTCTAACCTTCAATATGAGGTCTTAAACACAGCATGAAAGTACACTGGGATATGAGGTAACAACAAGGCCTGGCCTATGTTAAAAGTGTTTAAAAAATACGAAGTGTTTAAATGTTAAGCCTATGTTAAAAAATGCTTAAAATTATTCAAAGACAAAAAAGCGATTGTAATTGTGTTTGGGAAATAAATATAGACATGGTTTTAAAAAGGTAGTAGTAATATTTCATTCAGTACAGAATTTGTAGGTGGCTTAACTTACCCTGTTCCGCGGTTCAATTGTGCCATGAGACCACTTTTTTGGGACAAGCTATGAATTCTGATTATTTTCTGGGTTACACAGCATCCTGAAATCAGTGGCTGTTCTAGACCATTTCAACTGGGGGGGGGGGGGGGGGGGGGGGCAGTTACATTAGACGTTATTGTTGTCATATCGTTTTCTACACTGCATTGCAGGCAAAAGCCCATGTTCATAATCCTTCAACAATTTATTTGCATTTTCTGTCTAATAACAGATGGAGAGAAAAAAAAGGAAAAAGAATGATAGCAAAAATGTGTTATGTAAGAATGATTTCATACTCCACATTTAGGGGGGCCACAAGGGGGTCCAAAATTGTCACAGGGGCACTGCCCCCCCCCCCCCAGAACCGCTAGTGCCTGAAATATACAATATGTAGATATCTTTGTTAGAAAGAATACTATATTTCAACGTACCCCACTCTCCCATCCACAGGACTATGCTGAATTTGATGTGTTGAGATGTTCCTGGTTGGTTGAAGGTTTAGAACAGGACTACGTTATGTGCTTTAGTCTGGTAGGAAAGCCTTGTTGTTTCCGTTGATGCTTTCTTGTAGGACATTACATGTACCAGCTGTTATATTTTCGGTGTCATGGTGTTGGCAGAGGCATGTAGGCCAAGGATATACATTCTTATCATGTTTATGTTTGTCCCCAAGGAGTGTAATCTTTGAACTCAGAATTCATTTTTTATTTTTTTAAATACACTCAGTGTACAAATCATTAGGAACACATTCCTATTATTAAGTTGCATCCCCCTTTGCCTTCAGAACTGTAACTCAGTAAAATCTTTGAAAATGTTGCAGGTTGCGTTTATATTTTTGTTCAGTATACTTTCCCACTGGCCACAGACATCAATTCAACATTTATTCCATGGTGGTTTAATGTAATTTCATTGAAGTGAAGTGGAAACAATGTTGATTCAACCAGTGTGTGCCCAGTGTTAGGACTAGTTAGGTCTATAATAAGCCAATAATGCAAAAGGTGAAAAAGCTGAGAAAGTGCATGGTCCTCTAATTATGTTCACATTATTGGGTAATTATAGTTCTTCCATCCAAGTAGGCTAAATTATTTCTCCATCTGTAAACTAGTGGTGTGGGACCATTTGGCTCTCAACTGTCTTGAATGCTAGACTGCTCATTGCAGCTTATTTCATGAATTCATGCTTTGGTGTTTAGCCTAGGTAGTTTATCCCTAGACACAGTATCTAGGCCTACTAGGTCAAGGGCATGATGAGTGAATAGAGTGGACCATTTCAAAACACCTTGTGAGAAGAAAAGCATAAAGAAACAGCAGATTCAGATTTTTGTATTTATTTTTTCCAGTTCTTTTCTTACTTTCTTTGCAAAAGTTGACGTCGACATACAATAATAAATATACATTCACAATATAAAATTGTTCAGATTGCAACATTCAAGTTGAATTATCTGTTATAAAATGTTATAACAAAATGTAAACAACATTCTTCACATTGTACTCCACGCCAGGAGTCTTTTCTCGCCTGTCTGTTAAGATGTCTAAAACAACACATTTTACACATTTGTTGTGAATAATCTCACAATATTTTAAGCCACATCACATAAGGCTCTGGTCTAACAGAACAAAGTAGCGAACGTTCTTTAAATGTCTCGCGGACATGGAACATGAGCTTCCACGTTTGTGGAGAGGTTGAATCTAGACAGTATCATTGCGCCTGGAGCTCATAGGCTTTCGCATCGCTGTCTCAAGTGTCCCCACTAAGGGCAACGGAAGCGGCATGGGCAGCCTTGCGCGCCCAAACCCCGTCTGTCAGGTGCATCACAAATGAAGCATATCCTTTTAGGTTACAATATCTTCCATAAGATTAATCTCATAGTCCTAGCTGATAGTACATCTCTCTTTATCCTTTCCCTGCCCGCCACCGATCGCCTTCTCCTTTATGTACATCAAGTCACTGTGGACGCTCGGGCGCCGTGCGAATGGTTCCACGATGCCATACGCGTCTCCATCGTTTTTCTTGTTCTTATTTTTCAGGGACTTGGTGCGAAGCATGTCGCAGTACTGCACCGAGACCTTGCGGTGGAGGTCCGGGCTCATCTCATTGGGTAGCTTGGCCATGGTGAATAGGGTCTGGAACATTTGGTCCACGTTGGTGTTGCGCTTGGCTGATATCTCAAAGTATGCGCACTGCTCATCTCCAGCCACCAACTGCTCAATCTCTTCACTCTGCACCTCCCGGCAAAACTCCCGGTCGCCCTTATTGCCGCAGATAACCAGAGGCACGTCAACGTTCTCCTTGGTCTTGTTTTTTAGGCAAGACTTGATCTCAATTATCTGTCGCTTGAGCCTCTGAACCTCCTCGAATGAGTCTCTGTTGTCTAAGCTGAAGACCAGGATAAAGACATCACCTGAATGGAAACAAGATAAAGGGATTTAGTATCAGAGCTTCTATGAAACGCAGTGACATATGCTGGAGTATTTCAACGCGTAATAACTACAGACGCACAAATTGCGTTATTGAACATGCACACTATTTGAGTTGCAATAACCAGAGATGGAATAATATATTTACCTGTCAGTATGGATAGTCTCCTCATGGCAGGGAATGGGTGGTTTCCTGAGGTATCCAATATGTCCAGTTGGTATACATCTCCCTTAATGCTGTACAGTTTCCTGTGAAAGTCCTCTATGGTCGGCGTATACTGCTCATCGAATCTCCCGTTCAGAAACTGAGACACGATGGCTGTTTTGCCCACTTTGGTGGACCCCAAAATCACCATCCTACAACAGTTCTTCGCCGGTATATCAAAGTCGTTCTCTGAAGGCGACATTTTCTTGATCGTGATTGTGAAGTAAGAGTGCGTAGAGTGGTTCCAATATGTGCTCCCTCGTCGTTTCCTTTATTTTCAGCCAAAGTTGGATTCAACAGTTGGCTATCGTTTTAAAGTTCTCAGTGCGCTCTGTTCAGTCTGTCTGAACTACGGGGATCGCCAGCTATTTAAGCAGAAAGCAGAGCCCTCCCCTCTCCGACGTCACGGTACTCAGCGCTCTATTGAGTAGAAGGGAAAGGGAAACAGGTGCCTGCTGATGCGTCTGTCAGTTCCAGGGAATACGAGACTATGAGAACTGCGTTACCAACTACCTTGGGGATACACAATCCATTTCTCAAAAATCCTTCTTTATTAACCTGTCTCCCCCCCTCCATATACATTGATTGAAGAGGATTTAACAAGTGATATCAATAAGGGAGCATAGTATTTATCTGGATTCGCCTGGTCAGTCTTTGTCATGGAAAGAGCTGTTCTTAAGTTTTGTACACTCCATGTGTTGTTAGTAATATTGTGTGTAATGCTCGCTTTCTGCAATATTAGGCCTACTTTGTTAATAATTACACTCTTTCTGACATTTGGCCAGTATTTCTTCTGTTTGGAATGATGTTGAACCTTGGACAATTTTAGTAATATCAAATCTAAAGGATGGACTTGAACATAATGTGACTCAAAATAGGCTGCAGTAGCCTAGCCTTCTACATACCAGGCATTCCCAATGCATCAGAGCAGTAGACCTACACAATCTGCCCTTTTACAATTGATCTGTTTCAGACAGTGCTTTTAATTAAAAAGCCCATGCACATTCAGCCAGGTGGAAATGTAATTGTCATTCCAGACATTGCACTAAACTAATTTCACTCAAGTGTAACAAAACGTAGCCTAGTTTTATTCAATTGCGCACTCAGTTGATTACTATTAGGCTAACACTAATACATTTAAATGTTTTAAAGGGATAGTTCACCCAAATGACACAATTACATGTTGGTTTCCTTACCCTGTAAGCAGTCTATGGACAAGGTATGACAACAATCCATGCTTTGGTTTTGTATTCCTGACCACAGTTTCAAATGCTAACTGTTTAGCATTTGTTGCCCAAATCCAATGCAAGTCAATAGTACCTATATTAAGATTTTTTGCACTTCGTGTCCAATTCATCCTAAAGTATACACAAATTGATTGTGTCAGTCAATGACGTTACTTATAGATGTGATTTTGTCATTTGGGAGACTATCCCTTTCAGCTTGAATTCAATTATTTGAAACGTGCACTCCATTAATGCATTTGTGCATAGTTCTTCATTCAAGGCACCAGTCAAAATAAGCCACTCGTGGAAAGCGGAGAACATTTGTGTATTTACAAGGCCTACCACTAAGGGGCACTCATGTTGCAACCAGCACAGGTGCTTTGGCAAACACATTGTAGTGAAATACAATTGTTCTTTGTGTGATTTATTAACCATAGAAGCAGTCAGTAAGAAAAATATCACTCTGCCGCATTTAGTGTGTTTGTATGGCTGCACAATGCATAGTGTGTTTGTGTGTGTACACGTGTACATATGTGCTTACACGTTTTCCTGTATATGTGCATGCATGTATCTGTGTCTCTATGACTATTTCAACCTGCACCTGCTCAAGGAAACGGTGTACTCATGTTAAGAACCCAATTATCAGTCTTCTCAGAAACCCAGAACTGAAATCTCCCATAATTGCGTCAGATGCTCGATTTGGTTCCGGGGGAGACGTATGAGAAAAGATACTAATGAGACTAGCGAAGTCTCCAACCCCCGAAACAGAAACTCTCAGTCAAAACTAGACCAAATGTCTCCTTTTTCCCCAAATTCAAAAGACGCGAACACAAGAGAAATCGTGATTTGTCCAACTGATAAATGACGAAAAACAAATCTTCAAACCGGAAACAAAGTTCCTTGTTAGTCATCGCATCCCACAGTCTGTTGATAGATGCTACGATAACATCCTATGTTACGTGCGTCAGTCCACAAGAGATGAGGTATGTTACTTCAATCCCATCTGAGTTGGAGGGCAGAAGCAACGTGCCTCTCAGAAAAACCCCTGGTGGGTGGCGAAACACAGAAAAAAAGGCACTGTGACCCAATGTATCCACGACCTGCCCTTGATGACTTATCCAGGGTCTCTCTGACCCTGAGCCTGGTGCACAGGTCTCTAATGCAATACAGGCATGTAGCAATGGAACTCAGGGCCCCAAAAAAACATCAGACGAAAGTGAACCTTTTTATACATTTTATTTTATGCAATAGACTAGAACAAAACTATGCAGAACATTGTTTATATATCTGCTATAGAAATATGATTGTGTGTGTGTGTGTGTGAGAGAGAGAGAGATGCAGAAGAGACATTCAATCAGAGTAAAACAAAATAGCCATTTCCGATAGCATGGCAAAGGATTTCTAAGAAACGACTTGGAACGCAGACCAAAGACATGACACATTGAAACGGAGTTAAAAATCACCGTTTTATAACCGGTTAGGTACTGGTGGACACAGAGGGCCTTTATTACAGAGCAAAGACAAAGGGGATGAGACATAACATTGAAACAGAGAGAAGGAGAGATGTGGTAACTCCGACCTCTCTTTAACACTGCGGGAGGGAACAAGGGAGGGAGACAGTGCCCAGACATGAAAGACAGATGCTCCAATTTTCTACTGTCATGTCCATCCTTCACCCCCACGCCCTCGTTTTACGCTACCAACGAGAGGAAGAAATGACATACATCTACTTTCCCTGTGATTGTGAGAGAGAAAAAATGAAGAGAGCGAGACCACGAAACACACATCAAAAGGATGGCCAGACAGGCCATTTTAATGTCAGATAACGGTCGTTGACAGAAGGTGATAATGATACAGGTAACTGGTTACTGGTCCAGAGGCGTCGGAGGAGAACAGTGTGGAACACCATGTGTACAAAGCAAATAGAGGACTATCAAGGACTCTCGCCGTGTGGGACTGACATTAGAAAAAAAAGGAGGCAGGGGACACACAGCTTTGTGCATCAGCAGCTGCAGCCATGCTGGAGGATTGCTACACAGACAGTGATGGGAACACAACACTCACACTGGGAAGTTGCTCTGTACAAACATGGTTCCCACAAGCTGCAAAGCATGGGGTGTCCAGAGTGCATGTCACCCCTATAAACACTGGCCAGCTGCTGGAAGCAGGAGGTGTGTTGACACTACAAACAACCAGATACATACTAGCATACCTTCAGTCATTGTTTGGGGTTTGACTGGAAGGGTTTGGTGGTTGCAGAGAAGGTATAATCAGACATTAAAAACGACCAGATACATTAACGTTTACCTCACCAATGGCCTTAAGGTGTTTGAACATGTCTGGAAGAGGTGAGTGCAGATCATGTATACAAGACACTACGCGATACATGGCCTTTCACCTCAGCAATAGCCTTAAGGCATCTGCTGAACATAAAAAAAAAAACTGACTGCGTAAGTTGTCTTACCTTCTCTGCATGAACCCCTTCAACAGTAAACGGGCTAGAAACCTTACATTAAGAAGTGTACGTTTTCGCAGACTAACCTATTTTTTCTCCTTTCAGATAATTTATGAATTTTACTTGCCTGAATTCAACCCAGAATTGAATTCTGCTGCTCCATCGATCAGTGCCTTCGGAAAGTATTCAGAGCCCTTGACTTACTGTATATCCATACTTCATTACGTTACAACCTTATTCTAAAATGTATTCAATATTTTTTTTCTCTCATCAATCTACACACAATACCGCATAATGACAAAGCGAAAACAATCATGGACAATTACTGACAGTTGTGGCTGCTTTGTGTGATGTATTGTTATCTCTGCCTTCTTGCCTTCTGTGCTGTTGTCTGTGCCCAAAAATGTTTCTACTATGTTGTTGTCATGTTGTGTTGCTACCATGCTGTGTTGTCATATGTTGCTGCCTTGCTATGTTGTTGCCTTAGGTCTCTATTTATGTAGTGTTGTGTTGTCTCTCTTGTCGGGATGTGTTTTGTCCTATATTTATACTATTATTTTCAATCCCAGCCCCCATCCCCGCAGGAGGTATTTTGCGTTTTGGTAAGCCGTCATTGTAAATAAGTATTTGTTCTTGCCTAGTTAAATAAAGGTTTAATAAATAAATAAGATACATTTACATAAGTTTTCAGATCCTTTGCTATGAGACTCAAAATTGAGCTCAGGTGCAGCCTATTTCCATTGATCATCCTTGAGATGTTTCTACAACTTGATTGGAGTCCACGTGTGGTAAATTCAATTGATTTGACATGATTTGAAAGTCACACACCTTCAACAAATTACTTAGTAAAGGGTCTGAAAACTTATGTAAATGTGATATCTGTTTTTTATTTGTAATACAGTTGCAGAAAAATCTAAAAACTCTGTTTTTGCTTTGTCATTATTGGGTTTTACGTGTAAATTGATGAGGAGAAAAAACATTTTAAATCAATTTAACGCTGTAATGTAACAAAATGTGGAAAAAGTCAAGGGATCTGAGTACTTTCCGAATGCACTGTACATGCAGTCTGAAACTGCCATCCTAGAAGTAATTTGTGCTGACTTCAAAATGAGGGGCATTGTACAAAACAATTAAATCAGCGATTGGATCTTCTCTGACCAATTAAATTATCGAATCCACTGACGTTATTCATGATTCGTGTAGGCTGTCTCTGGCCCAACGTTCCCTATTCAACAAGACGTCAGGGAGGAATGCATATCCATACTCATCGTGGAGAAGAAACACTACTGGGCATGTCATTTGGCCGGAGTGATGTGGATGGGCAGAATGTGTGTATGCCTGTGAGTGTGTGACTCCTTGATTGCACTCGTAACCCAGTGAACTAAATAACAACTAGACTTCACAATTACATACTATTATTCAAATAATAATACACTACGTGATCCAAAGGTGTGTGGACACCTGCTCGTCGAACATCTCATTCCAAAATCATGGGTATTAATATGGAGTTGGTCCCCCTTTGCTGCTATAACAGCCTAAGCTCTTCTGGGAAGGCTTTCCGCTAGATGTTGGAACATTGCTGTGGAGACTTGCTTCCATTTTCTTCCATTCAGCCACAAGAGCATGAGGTCGGGCATAGTGAGGTCGGGCGATGAAGCCTGGCTCGCAGTCGGCGTTCCAATTCATCCCAAAAGTGTTTGATGGGGTTTCTGTCAGGGCTCTGTGCAGGCCAGTCCACCAATCTTGACAAACCTTTTCTGTATGGACCTCGCTTTGTGCATGGGGGCATTGTCATGTTTAAACAGAAAGGGCCTTCACCAAACTGTTGTCACAAATTTGAAAAAGGAGAGAATTGTCCAGAATGTCATTGTATGCTGTAGCACTAAGATTTCCCATCACAGGAACTAAGGGGCCTAGCCCAAACTATAAAAAACAGCCCAAGACCATTATCCCTCATCCACCAAACTTTACAGTTGTCACTATGCATTTGGTCAGGTAGTGTTCGCCTGGCATCCACCAAACCCAGATTCGTCCGTCGGACTGCCAGATGGTGAGTGATTCTTCAATCCAGAGATTGTGTTTCCACTGTTCCAGAGTCCAATGGTAGTGAGCTTCACACCACTCCAGTCGACGCTTAGCAATGCGCATGGTGATATTAGGCTTGTGTCCATGAAAACCCATTTCAGAAAGCTCATGCATAGTATTAATATTAGCCCTCTGATTACAATGAAGAACGTGTCGTTCTGTTCTGGGCCAGCTGCAGCTTAACTAGGTCTTTCTTTGCAGCACTAGACTATAGGACTGGACAATAATCAAGATAAGATAAACCTAGAGCCTGCAGGACTTACTTTGAGTAAGACGTCAAAAAAGCTCCCTCTCCTCATCTTTACAACCATTGAATCTAAATGTTTTGACCATGACAGTTTACATTCTAAGGTAACACTAAGTAATTTAGACTTCTCAATTGTTCAACAGCCACACCATTCATTACCAGATTGAAGACTCATCTCTTCAGTATGATTGAGTGTAGTCTGGCCCTGGGGAGTGAAGGTGAACGGAAAGGCACTGGAGCGAACAAACCGGCCTTGCTGTCTCTGCCTGGCTGGTTCCCCTCTCTCCACTGGGATTCTCTGCTTCTTACCCTAGTCACTGGCTTACTGGTGTTCTTCCATGCCGTCCCTAGGAGGGATACGTCACTTGAGTGAGTTTCGTCACTGACGTGATCTTCCTGTCCGGGAGATCTTGGTGGGCTATACACAGCCTTGTTTCAAGGTAGTAAGTTGGTGGTTTGTAGGTATCCCTTTAGTGGTGTGGGGGCTGTGCCCTGTCCGGGGGCATCGTCGGACAGTGCTACAGTGTCTCCCGACCCCTCCTGTCTCAGCCTCCAGTATTTATGCTGCAGTAGTTTGTGTCGGGGGTCTAGGGTCAGTCTGTTATATCTGGAGTATTTCTCCTGTCTTATCCGGTGTGAATTTAAGTATGCTCACTCTAATTCTCTCTCTCTCTCATTCTCCCTCACCTCCTGGAGGTCCTGAGCCCTGGGACCATGCCTCAGCACTACCTGGCCTAATGACTCCTTGCTGTCCCCAGTCCACCTGGTCATGCTGCTGCTTCAGTTTAAACTGTTGTGCCTGCGGCTATGGAAGCCTGACCTGTTCACCGGACATGCTAACTTGTCCCGGACCTGCTGTTTTTGACTCTCTCTCTCTACCACACCTGCTGTCTCTAACTCTGAATGCTTGACTATAAAAAGCCAACTGACATTTACTCCTGATGTGCTGATCTGTTGCACCCTCTACAACCAATTAGCCATTAAATGTTCACTCTCTGTACCTGCTTCTTGTCTCTACCAGCGTCGTCCCTTACATACTATTATGTAATAAAAGCTGATGGGATCCTTCTGCTTTTAATATAGGCCATCACTCTGTTTTCTCAGGCAATTGCATAGCCTATAGAAATGTTGCCATGAGCTCATGGGCTCTTATGAAGTGTTTGATCAGATTCTCGATTACATTTGCATTGATGTCAGAGTGATTAGAGGGACAACAGAGTGCTGAGTTCCAGGCAGTTAGCAAGTTTGGTTGGCTACTAATGATCTTCAGCAGCAATTACCATGACTAAACGGTCACGTGGAATTTGACTGCCGTCATGACTTGTGACCGCTGGTGTGGCGATAATACAGTCACCGTAACAGCCTTACCTATGGTTTATCTTCAGTTTCTCCGAGATAATTTCTCTCACGATGTCCAGAACTCACGTGGAGATTTTGCAATTCTGTCCACAACCATCTTGCTCCGCCTTGATTGTCTCTCGACATAATCATATTTCTCTGTAATTGTTATCAGGCATTCACATACAGAACTAATGTCCACTCTCAATGACTTGCAGATTGCTGTCATTTTAGACAAAACTGAAATGGCGCAGGAGAAGATGGCTGATGTTTTACGTGCTCCTAACTGATTGTGTTTTTATGTTAATTTTTGTGCGTTCGTACTTTTTTAAATTATTTTTTTTAACTTATTTTGTTCATAATGTTGCTGCTACTGTCTCTTATGACTGAAAATAACTTCTGGGCATCAGAACTAAGATTACTCACCACAAGCTGGCAGAAGCTTTTTCCCCCTTTATTAACAAGTCCGATGAGCCCGACGTGAAAGACATACTGCTTTCCTGGAAGCAGGCCCAAATCCCCGTAATTTGCATGAAGAGACCAGAGAAAAAGAGGACGGAGGTCTGGTTGCCTTTGAGAATTTATAGTAGATTGAATATACCCTCGCGCCTTCCGTTCTTCTAGCCAACGTGCAATCATTGGAAAATACAATCGACGACCTACGAGGAAGATTAAACTACCAACAGGACATTAGAAACTGTAAAACCCTATGATTCACGGAGTCGTGGCTGGTTATACGCGGTATCGGCAGGATAGAACAGTGGCGTCTGGTAAGACAAGTGGTGGCAGACTATGCATGTATGTAAACAACAGCTGGCGCACGAGATCTGAGGAAGATAGACCACACTATCTACCTAGAGATTTTTCATCTACTTTGTAGCTGTCTACATACCACCAAAGACTGATGCTGGCACTAAGACAGCACTCAATGAGCTTTATTCCCCCATAAGCAAACAGGAAAATGCTCATCCAAAGGCGGAGCTCCTAGTGGCCGGGGACTTTAATGCAGGGAAACTTAAATCTGTTTTACCAAATTTCTATCAGCATGTAAATGTGGAACCAGAGGGGGGAAAAAACTTGAACACTTTTACGCATCTCTGTGTGTTGAGTATTAAGCTCTCCCTTGCCCTCCATTTGACAAATCTGACCATAATTATATCCTCCTGATTCCTGCTTACAAGCAAAAATTAAAGCAGGAAACACCTGTGACTCGATCAATAAAAACGTGGTCAGATGAAGCAGATGCTAAGCTACAGTACTGTTTTGCTAGCACAGACTGGAATATGTTCCGCAATTATTCATATGGCATTGAGGAGTACACCACATCAGTCATTGGCTTCGTCAATAAGTGCATCAATGACGTCATCCCCACTGTGACCGTACATACATTCCCCAACCAGAAGCCATGGATTACAGGCAACATCCGCACTGAGCTAAAGGCTAGAGCTGCTGCGAGTACTGCGAGTATGCGCTGGCCAACTGTCGAGTGTCTTCAATGACATTTTCAACCTCTCCCTGTCCAAGTCTGTAATACCAACATGTTTTAAGCAGACCACAATAGTCCCTGTGCCCAAGAACACTAAGTTAACCTGCCTAAATGACTACCGACCCAAAGAACTCACGTCTGTAGCCATGAAGTGCTTTGAATGGCTGGTCATGGCTCACATCAACACCATTATCCCAGATGATCCCAGAAACCCTAGACCCACTCCAATTTGCATACCGCCCTAACAGATCCACAGATGATGCGATCTTTATTGCACTCCACACTGCCCTTTCCCAGCTGGAACACCTACGTGAGAATACTATTCATTTACAGCTCAGCGTTCAACACCATAGTGCCCTCAAAGCACATCAAAGCTCATCAATAAGCTAATGACCCTGGAACTAAACACCTCCCTCTGCAACTGGATTCTGGACTTCCTGACGTGCTGCCCCCAGGTGGTAAGGATAGGCAACAACACATCCACCACGCTGATCCTCAACACAGGGGCCCCTGCATGCTCAGTCCCCTCCTGTACTCACTGTTCACTCATGACTGCATGGCCAGGCATGACTCCAACACCATCATTAAGTTTGCCGATAACACAACAGTGACAATGACGAGACAGCCTATAGAGACCTGGCCATGTGATGCCAGGACAACAACCTCTCCCTCAACGTGATCAAGATAAAGGAGATGAATGTGGACTACAGGAAAAGGAGGACCGAGCACGCCCCCATTCCTTTCTCACTGACGGGGCTGTGGTGGAGCAGGTTGAGAGCTTCAAGTTCCTTGGTGTCCACATCACCAACAAACTAACATGGTCCAAGCACACTAAGACTGTCACGAAGAGGGCACGACAAAACCTATTCCCCCTCGGGAGACTGAAAAGATTTGCATGGGTTCTCCGATCCTCAAAAGGTTCTACAGCTGCACCATCGAGAGCATCACTGGTTGCATAACTGCCTGGCATGGTAACTGCTACAAAGACGCTACAGAGGGTAGTGCGTACAGTCCATTACATCACTGGGACCAAGCTTCCTGCCTTCCATGACCTCTGTACCAGGCGGAGTCAGAGGAAAGCACTAAAATCTCTGCTACCGCACGGCAAGTGGTACTGGAGTGCCAAGTCTAGGTCCAAAAGGCTTCTTAACGGCTTCTACCCCTAAGCCATAAGACTCCTGAACATCTAATCAAATGGCTACCCAGACTATTTTCATTGCCCCCCCTCCCCCCTATTTTATGCCGCTGCTACTCTCTGTTATTATCTATGCATAGTCACTTTAATAACTCTACCTACACGTACATGTTACCTCAATTACCTCGACTAACCGTTGCCACCGCACATTGACTCTGTACCGGTAGCACCTGTGTATAGTCTCGCTATTGTTATTTTATTGCTGTTCCTTGTTACTTTTATTTCTTATTCGTTTTTAAAAAAAAATGTAAACTGCATTGTTGGTTAGGGGCTTGTAAGTAAGCATTTCACTGTATGTGACTAATACATTTGGATTTTATTTTATTTGAAATAATTCGCAATGAGCTAGACAAAAAGAGAGGGAGAGATTGAGAGAGATAGTGGGAGAGAGAGGGAGGGAAATAGGACTTACATGTTCTCTATTCATAACATGTCTCTTGACCTGGTTTTCGAACAACTGAAGACTCATTTTTCTGCGTGAGCGCTTTGATTAGTTAGGGAGCATTAGTTAGGGAGCTTCTGATACATATTTTCTCCACTGAGTCCCCTTGATATACCTGTACATATGTACTAGGTGTTAATTGATTATATCTACGTGTCCCTCTGTTGATGACTTGTGTGGTGTGTCATCCAAAGACAGGCAGCTCAAAAGCACGTGTCTGTTCTATTTCACTAGGTTGCTAATGAGTTGCTATCTCTTGCTCTCACACACCCACGCACCAACACTCCCCCGCATGCACAAACACACACATACACTCCCCCGCACACACACAAACACTCCCCCGCACGCACAAACACACACACACACACACTCCACAGCACACACACCACAGCACACACACACACTCCCCCGCACGCACAAACACACACACTCCCCCGCACGCACAAACACACACACACATTCCCCCGCACGCACAAACACACACACACACACTCCCCCGCACGCACAAACACACACACACACTCCACAGCACACACACACACCACAGCACACACAAACACACTATGACTAGTCCTTCGGTGAGTGGGAAAATTCGTAGCTGGCCCTCACACACACGATAGGCATAACGCCAGAAGACGCTTGTAGGTTTAACAGCTTCAACGCAGTTACATCTTCGACACCACCAAACAAAAGCAATGGTAGGCTATGCGTTTGTCGGTTACCACGGGTTACTGCTGAACTGCTTTAATCCTGGCATAAACTCACTCCAGGTGATTAAACAACTACATCAATAATTTGTACATTTAATTGATTTCATTCAGTCATTGGGCTAGTTTTACTACAGCAACAAAACAGTGGATGTGTTGTCCTTCTGTAAGTGAGATCCTTGGCCAAACAGTCCATCATGCTTCATCTTCATTTTTGCTTGCAGCACTGTGCTCTCTGTCGATAGACAGAGGTCTGCAAATACCAGAGAATAAACCCATAATAGAATCATCAATGGGGGAAGAGAGTAATACGGCTACTCCACCGTACCAGCCCGTTCCTGGAGCCCGTGTTTGTTCCCCGGAAGAGTGTGGGTGTGTAAAAGTTGTCCCTCTTCCTGCCTGTTATCCATTGCTGCACGCATGGACACACAGTGTTCTGCACCAATGACCTCCCAGTCACTCCTCGTAAAGCTCCATCCTGTACAGACAGATGACTGCTGGAACAGGTGTAGCGTCCAACCCTATAATGACCTTTTCTCCCTCCCTCTCTTCTGTCACTGCTCCTTATAAAACACTGGAGTAAAAATGTATTAATGCCCACCCAGCTATGGATAATGGAGACTAATTAGCATCTGGATTTACATCAGGGATCGTTCAATGGGCTGACAACAGGTAGGTACAGACCGGAGAGTGATATATAGCATGTTTTGATTGGGATAGACAGGGGCAGGTACAGTAAACAGAGTAACATCTTATTCTACTAGTCTGAATAAGAGTGGGTGGAAGAAGGAAATCAAATATTGAGTGAGATTCGGGATGGCTTTAATCAGACCTGAAAATGAGTTAACAATGCTAATATAAATTCAATGTGACAACACTAATATCTGTGAATTATTCTCTGGTCTGATGAAAACAACGATTGAACTCTTTGGCCTGAATGCCAAGCATCACATCTGGAGGAAACCTGTCACCCTTCCTACGGAGAAGCATGGTGGTGGCAGCATCATGCTGTGGGGATGTTTTTCAGCGGCAGGGACTGGGAGACCAGTCAGGATCAAGGGAAAGATGAACAGAGCAAAGTACAGGGAGATCCTTGATGAAAACCTGCTCCAGAGTGCTCTGGACCTCAGACTGGGGCTAAGGTTCACCTTCCAACAGGACAACGACACAAAGCACACAGCCAAGACAGTGCAGGAGTGGCTTCGGGACAACTCTCTAAATGTCCTTGAGGGGTCCAGCCAGAGCCCTGATTTGAAGCCGATCTAACAACTCTGGGGAGACCTGAAAATAGCTGTGCATCGACGCTTCCCATCCAACCTGACAGAGCTTGAGAGGATCTGCAGAGAAGAAAGGGAGAGACTCCACAAATACAGGTGTAGCGTCATACCCAAGAAGACTCAAGGCCGTAATCGCTGCCGAAGCTGCTTCAACAAAGTACTGAGTCAAAGGTCTGATGTTATATTCCATTTTTTTTTATACATTTGCAAACATTTCTAAAAACCTGCTTTTGCTTTGTTATTATTGGGTATTGTGTGTAGAAAAAAACAAAACATTTCATCAATTTTAGAATAAGGCTGTAATGTAACAAAATGTGGAAAATGTTAATGCCGCTGTTAATGCCCGGTCTCATTCAAAGACAGGCAGCTAAAAAGCATGTGTCTGATTTCTGTCACTGGGTTGTTGTTGAGTTGCGATCTCTTGCCTTAACACACACCCGAGCACAAACGCTTCACCTGCACGCACGCACGCACACTCACGAACACATACAAAGACACACACACGTACTGTATGAGGAGTCGTGCAGTGAGCGGGGACCTTCGCAGCTGGCCCACACACACGCAATAGATATAACGCCAGAGCCGCTTGTGGATTTCACAGCTTCAATGCAGTTACACCTCTGACACGCAAAACAAAAGCAATGATAAGCTCTACGTTTGTCTGTTACCACGGGTTACTGCTGATCTGATTTGAACCTGGCCTAAACTTATACCAGGTGATTCAACAACTCCATCAATAATTTGAAGATTTAATTGATTTAATTCAGGCATTATACAAATCACTTGGAATAGCTCTAGTGCTGGTTTTACTACATCAACAAAACAGTGGATGCGTTGTCATTCGACACATTAGCTGGACCGTGCCTTGACATGGACCGTGCCTTGACAAATCAATCGACACACTAAAAAGTCAACCAGTTCCATCCTGGTCTGTATTCAACTCCCCAGGGAAACAGTGATGCACAGCAGGGAACCTACAGCTATGTAATTGGCTTTTCTCCTCTCGTTCTCTC
This sequence comes from Oncorhynchus mykiss, assembly GCF_013265735.2. Taxonomy (NCBI): domain Eukaryota; kingdom Metazoa; phylum Chordata; class Actinopteri; order Salmoniformes; family Salmonidae; genus Oncorhynchus; species Oncorhynchus mykiss. The sequence continues at coordinate 15,771,453 of NC_048584.1, forward strand.
TCCGTATCTGTCACTCTCTCTTCCAGAGTGAGTCTGAATTAGTCACAGTAAAAGGCCGTCCAGCCTTACTTGTGATAAAAAAAAGCTGGACTATCTGAGGCCTGACCCCAGCCTCACAGGGACCTAATTATATGACTTCCCCCAACCTTTCAATCAGTGGTCGGCTCCACACAGGTCCATTTAAAAACCTCTGAGTAGGTGGGCTTCTCATCGATCCTAGCACAGGTAGGCTAAATATAAGCATGAAATGGACCAAAAGGGCTCTGGTCAAAATAGTGCACTATATAGGGGATAGAGTGGGTGCTGTTTGAAACACAAACATAGTTTATAATGGACAGGGTATGTAGTGTATGGATCAGAAACACCGAACACATCAGAGTTAGAGGATCAGATTTAATTAAGATGCATGGTAATTGTGACATCTGCAAACATAGCCAGCTAGAAGATTAAGCAAGAAGGCCCGACTGAGGGGGTGTGGTATATGGCCAATATATGATGATTAAGGGCTGTTCTTAGGCAGGATGCAACACGGTGTGCCTGGATACACCCCTTAGCTGTGGTATATTACAAATTTACCACAAACTCCCAGGGTGCCTTATTGTTATTGTAAACTGGTTACTTTTATAATTAGAGCAGTAAAAATGCATGTTTCGTCATACCTGTGGTATACTGTCTGATATACCACGGCTTTCAGCCAATCAACATCCAGTGCTCGAACCACCCACTTTATAATATGAAATACTTTTCATTGGCTTCTGAGATAATATCTATACGCTCCATATATAGTTGAAGTCGGAAGTTTACATACACTTAGGTTGGAGTCATTAAAACACATTTTTCAACCGCCACAAATTTCTTGTTAACAAAATATAGTTTTGGCAAGTCGGTTAGGACATCTACTTTGTGCATGACACAAGGAATTTTCCCAACAATTGTTTACAGACAGATTATTTCACTTATAATTCACTGTATCACAATTCCAGTGGGTCAGAAGTTTACATACACTAAGTTGACTGTGCCTTTAAGCAGCTTGGAATGTTCCAGAAAATTATGTCATGGATTTAGAAGCTTTTGATAGGCTAATTGACATCATTTGAGGTGTATCTGTGGATGTATTTCAAGGCCTACCTTCAAACTCAGTGCCTCTTTGCTTGACACCATGGGAAAATCAAAATAAATCAGCCAAGACCTCAGAAAAAGAAATTGTAGACCTCCACATGTCTGGTTCATCCTTGGGAGCAATTTCGAAAACGCCTGAAGGTACCACCTTCATCTGTACAAACAATAGTACGCAAGTATAAACACCATGGGACCACGCAGCCATCACACCGCTCAGGAAGGAGATGCAATCTGTCTCCTAGAGATGAACGTACTTTGGTGCGAAAAGTGCAAATCAATCCCAGAACAACAGCAAAGGACCTTATAAAGATGCTGGAGGAAACAGGTACAAAAGTATGTATATCCACAGTAAAACGAGTTCTATATCGACATAACCTGAAAGGCCGCTCAGCAAGGAAGAAGCTACCACTCCAAAACCGCCATATAAAAGCCAGAATACGGTTTGCAACTGCACATGGGGACAAAGATCATACTTTTTGGAGAAATGTCCTCTGGTCTGATGAAACAAAAACAGAACTGTTCGGACAAAATAGGGAGGCTTGCAAACCGTGGAACACCATTCCAACCGTGAAGCACGGGGGTGGCAGCATCATGTTGTGGGGGTGCTTTGCTGCAGGAGGGAATGGTGCACTTCACAAAATAGATGGCATCACGAGGCAGGAAAATTATGTGGATATATTGAAGCAACATCTCAAGACATCAGTCAGGAAGTTAGCTTGGTCGCAAATGGGTCTTCCAAATGGACAATGACCCCAAGCATACTTCCAAAGTTGTGGCAAAATGGCGTAAGGACAACAAAGTCAAGGTTTGGAGTGGCCATCACAAAGCCCTGACCTCAATCCAATAAAAAATATGTGGGCAGAACTGTAAAAGCGTGTGTGAGCAAGGAGGCCTACAAACCTTACTCAGTTACACCAGCTCTGTCAGGAGGAATGGGCCAAAATTCACCCAACTTATTGTGGGAAGCTTGTGGAAGGCTACCCACAACGTTTGACTCAAGTTAAACAGTCTAAAGGTAATATTACCAAATACTAATTAAGTGTCTGTAAACTTCTAACCCACTGGGAATGTGATGAAAGAAATAAAATACTAAATAAATCATTCTCTCTTCTATTATTCTGACATTTCACATTCTTATAATAATGTGGTAATCCTAACTGACCTAAGACAGGGAATTTTTAAGAGGATTAAATGTCAGGAATTGTGACAAACTGAGTTTAAATGTATTTGGCTAAGGTGCATGTAAACTTCCGACTTCAACTGTAGGTAAACGCTGAGAGTATTGTCAGAAAACATAGTGTGAAATATGAAAACTACAGCTCATTCAATGGGCCCTTTAAAAGCTGGAAATTATTTATCCAACCCGTTCATTGTAAGAATTTACTATTAAAATACAGTGATCAAGGTTTTCAAAAACATAAATAAAATATCTTGGACTTGTGCTAGGAGGATCTTTGACAGAAAGGAGAAGAAAACAACATCCCCCTCTCTTTGTATCCCACCCTGTGCAGTCCTCTCTGTAGCAGGTATAGTGTTGCCTGGTAGTCAGACTGGTGGTCTTTGGTCTGTTAGTGATCCTTGGACAAACAGTCCATCCTGCTTCATCTTCATTTTTGCTTGCAGCACTGTGCTCTCTGTTGATAGACAGAGGTCTGCAAATACCAGAGAATAAACCCATAGGGTAGCCTAGTGGTTAGAGCGTTGGACTAGTAACCGGAAGGTTGCAAGTTCAAATCCCCGAGCTGACAAGGTACAAATCTGTCGTTCTGCCCCTGAACAGGCAGTTAACCCACTGTTCCTAGGCCGTCATTGAAAATAAGAATTTGTTCTTAACTGACTTGCCTGGTTAAATAAAGGTAAAATAAAAAAAAAATAATGGGGGAAGAGAGTAATACGGCTACTCCACTGTACCAGCCCGTGCCTGGAGCCCGTGTTTGTTCGCCGGAAGAGTGTGGGTGTGTAAAAGTTGTCCCTCTTCCTGCCTGTTATCCATTGCTGCACGCATGGACACACAGTGTTCTGCACCAATGACCTCCCAGTCACTCCTCGTAAAGCTCCATCCTGTACAGACAGATGACTGCTGGAACAGGTGTAGCGTCCAACCCTATAATGACCTTCCCTCCCTCTCTTCTGTCACTGCTCCTTATAAAACACTGGAGTAAAAATGTATTAATGCCCACCCAGCTATGGATAATGGAGACTAATTAGCATCTGGATTTACATCAGGGATCGTTCAATGGGCTGACAACAGGTAGGTACAGACCGGAGAGTGATATATAGCATGTTTTGATTGGGATAGACAAGGGCAGGTACAGTAAACAGAGCTACCTATTATTCTGCTAGTCTGAATAGCACGCAGTGAGCGCGACTTTGGAAGCTTGCCCAAACACACGTGATAGGTATAACGCCAAGAGCCGCTTGTAGATTTATAACAGCTTCAATGCAGTTACACCTTTGACATGCCAAACAAAAGCAATGATAAGCTATGCGTTTGTCGGTTACCACGGGTTACTGCTGATCGGATTTGAACCTGGCCTAAACTTATACCACGTGATGCACAGCAGGGAACCTACAGCTATGTAATTGGCTTTTCTCCTCTCGTTCTCTCTCCGTATCTGTCACTCTCTCTTCCAGAGTGAGTCTGAATTAGTCACAGTAAAAGGCCGTCCAGCCTTACTTGTGATAAAAAAAGCTGGACTATCTGAGGCCTGACCCCAGCCTCACAGGGACCTAATTATATGACTTCCCCCAACCTTTCAATCAGTGGTCGGCTCCACACAGGTCCATTTAAAAACCTCTGAGTAGGTGGGCTTCTCATCGATCCTAGCACAGGTAGGCTAAATATAAGCATGAAATGGACCAAAAGGGCTCTGGTCAAAATAGTGCACTATATAGGGGATAGAGTGGGTGCTGTTTGACAAACAGTTTATAATGGACAGGGTATGTGGTGTGTTGATTTAGAAACACCGAACACGGATACAGAACACAAGACAAACAATGCAACACAGAGATAGTCAACATGTTTTAAGTGGGATAGACAGGGACAGGTAATGTGTGTTGTCACAGGGAAGGAGGGAGGGTTAATAGGGGTTACTTATTCATAACAAATCTTTTGACCCGGTTTTCAAACAATTGAAGACACATTTTTCTGCGTGAGCACTTTAACTCGTTTAGGGAGCATTAGTTCGGAGCTTCTGATGCATATTTTCTCCCCTGAGTCCCCTTGATATACCCGCACATATGTGTTCTGATTGTTGTGTAATTGACTCTGTCTATATGTGTCCCTCTGTTGATTACCTGTCTGGTGTATCGTCCAAAGGCAGGCAACTAAAAAGCATGTGTCTGTCACTGGGTTGTTGAGTTTCTCTCTCTTGCTCTCACACCCACTTCCCTGCACACACTGTATGAATAGGCGTATAGTGAGTGGGGACCTTGGCAGCTAGCTCTGGCTCTGGCTTTAGCTGGTTCTGTGTGGTGACAGGGAGACAGACGGACGGACGGAGGAATGGAAAGATCATAAGTGGGCCACACTTAATGGCTGAGGAGAAGACTGGGTGTGGGTTGAACCTTCTGCCCTCTCTCCATCCTCTGCTTTGATGTGCTCGGAAGTTAACACATTTGTTTATTTCATTCTCAACTCCTCCCTCTCAACTCCCCCTTAATAAATTGTGAGGGGGAGTTTGATAACAAGAGAGACAGGAAGACAAATCCTTCTATTCCAATTTTTCAATAGCCGCCTGTCCCTTGTAATAGTTAGGGAAACGGGACACATTTCAGCAAATAAAACGCCTGTGTGAAATAAAGGCCGGGTCTATATGAATTGGTTACACGGTTACCATGAATGTTTACAAGGTTTAAAAAAAATATATCACATTTTATTAGTCACATGCGCCGAATACAACAGTAGATACATTAAATAATTCAGTAATGACTCAAAAAAAAGGATGGCAATCATCTGTTTTTATTGCCAGTAAGAAACTGCTAGCCATTGGCTGCTAATAGTGTAAAACTGCAAGCTAACTGGCAAGCAAAAAACAGTCAACAACTTTGGGAATACCGACCCCCATAAATTGGCCTATCGCTGTCGAGTGGCGAAAGTAAGAACTGACAAATGCAGAATTATTCTGTCAAGTATTTTTTTTTTATAGAGGCATAAGAAATATGACACAGGGTGTAAATGATAACAAATTAGTCCAGGAATTGAATAAATTGATTCAAATGCTATAAGTGAATGCTGGAATTAAACAATGAACTTTGCAAAATGAGCAAAAATGTAAGGAAATAGATGCCTGGTTCAAATAGAAGCCTGACTCGAATAAGCCTGTCTCTAATTGTGTTCAGTGATTTAAGCAAATAAACACCCAGGCTTTTAATGGACGTTTTAAGGTAGTTGTATAAGAAACAACCAAACTTAACAAGTTCCATTTTTTTTGTTAAGCTTGTATTCAATTGCCCCTCCATGTTGTTCAAAACCAGCTTTCATTCCCCCTGTGTCAAGGGGAGTTATGGCTGATTTAACATGAAATCTGTCACTTTAATTGTCACATTTTATTATCATTTTTTATGATTTAACCTCTGGAGATAAAACATGTTTGTTATGAACTTGAACAGGTGCTCTTCATTAGAGAAGGTTAAAATGACGTTAAATAAATCATAAACTTTTACAAGATTATACTACCCGAAAAGGCAGTCTATTCGTGAAATGATACTTGTGTTATGTGTTGCAGGTGGCGCGTTGGAAGCATCATACGGGGGGTCTGACCAGATGGTTTGGGGCCCCTTATCTTGCCCTTTACCTCCTACCCACAGAGCACAGACGTAATTTCATTGAAATGACGTGGAAAACAACGTTGATTCAACCAATGTGTGCCTAATGGGTAGGCACCCTCATCAACCTCAATGTCTACCTCTCTTTTCTCCCTCTTTCATCCCTTCTCTTCGCTACCTCTATTATTTCCTCCTCCTCTCTCGCTCTCCTCTCCTCCTCCCGTCTCTCTGTCACACACCTTGTTTTCCTGCTTGGGGTCTCCAAATGCTGCTCCAACCCCCCACAAACTCAGATCAGAATGACATCATAGTGATTGAGTGGGGTCAAGACATGAATCACAGGCCAATGCAGAGACTACTGTGGGACGTTTCATTTTGTACCTCACCATTCCTGCCATTTGACTGGTAATATCCTGTCCTTTGGTACTTACCTAATCCGATGACTTTAGCTTTTTATTTATGAGTCAAATTAATTTAATTAATGGGGGGGGGGGGGGGGGGGGGGACACACACAACTATATACACTACCAGTCAAAAGTTTGGACACACCTACTTATTCAAGGGTTTTTCTTTATTTTTAGGTCATAGAGTTAAGTTCATTAGAGTTATTAGCCTCAGAAATTGAGTTCAAGTAACAGACACATCTCAACATCAACTGTTCAGAGGAGACTGTGTGAATATGGCCTTCATGGTCAAATTGCTGCAAAGAAACCACTACAAAAGGACACCAATAAGAAGAAGAGACTTGCTTGGGCCAAGAAACATGAGCAATGAACATTAGATCGGTGGAAATTTGTTGTTTGGTCTGGAGTCCAAATTGGAGATTTTTGGTTCCAACCGCCGTGTCTTTGTGAGACGCAGTGTGGGTGAAGGGATGATCTCTGCATGTGTATTTCCCACCGTAAAGCATGGAGGACGTGTTCTGCTGTGAGTGTGCTTTGCTGGTGACACTGTCTGTGATTTATATAAAATATATTTTGATTTGTTGAACACTTTTTGGGTTACTACATGATTCCACATATGTTCTTCATAGTTTTGATGTCTTTACTACTATTCTACAATGTAGAAAATAGTAAAAATAAATCAAAACCGTTGAATGAGTAGGTGTCCAAACTTTTGACTGGTACTGTATATACAGTGCCCTCGGAAAGTATTCAGACCCCTTGATTTTTCCCACATTTTGTTATGATACAGCCTTATTCCAAAATGTATTATATAGTTTTTTCCTGTCATCAGTCTACACACAATACCCCATAATGACAAATCAAAAACAGGTTAAGAAATTTTGGCTAATTTATTTAAAATAAAAACTGAAATATCACATTTACATACTTATTCAGACCCTTTACTCTGTACTTTGTTTGGCAGTGATTACAGCGTCAAGTCTTATTGGGTATAACGCTACAAGGTTGCCTCACCTGTATTTGGGGAGTTTCCCCATTCCTCTCTACAGATGCTCTCAAGCTCCGTCAGGTTGGATGGGAGGCGTTGCTGCAGAGCTATTTTCAGGTATCTCCAGAGATGTTCGATCAGGTTCAGTCCGGGCTCTGCCTGCGCCCCTCAAGGACATTCAGACTTGTCCCAAATCCACTCTTGCGTTGTCTTGGCTGTGTGCTCTGGTTGTTGTGCTGTTGGAAGGTGAATCTTCACCCCAGTCTGAGGTCCTGAGCGCTCTGGAGCAGGTTTTCATCAAGGATCTCTCTGTACTTTGCTCCATTCATTTTCCCTTGATCCTGTCTAGTCTCCCAGTCCCTGCCGCTGAGAAACATCCCCACAGCATGCTGCCACCACCATGCTTCACCATAGGGAAGGTACCAGGTTCCTTCCAGATGTGACGCTTGGCATTCATGCCAAATAGGTCTATCTTGGTTTCATCAGACCAAAGAATCTTGTTTCTCATTGTATGAGAGTCTTTAGGTGCCTTTTGGCAAACTCCAAGAGGGCTGTCATGTGCCTTTTAGTGAAGAGTGGCTTCCGTCTGGCCACTCTACCATAAAGGCCTGATTGGTATAGGAACTCTAGAGCTCTGTCAGAGTGACCATCGGGTTCGTGGTCACCACCCTGACCAAGGCCCTTCTCCCCGATTGCTCAGGTTGGCCGGGAGGCCAGCTCTAGGAAGAGTCTTGGAGGTCCCAAACTTCTTCCATTTAAGAATGATGGGGAACTTCAATGCTACAGAAACGTTTTTGTACCCTTCCCCAGATCTGTGCCTCGACACAATCCTGTCTCGGAGCTCTATGGACAATTCCTTCGACGTCGTGGCTTGATTTGTGCTCTGACATGCACTGTCAACTGTGTCACCTTAAATAGACAGGTGTGTGGATTTCCAAACATGTCCAATCAATTGAATTTACCACAGGTGGACTCTAATCAAGTAGTAGAAACATCAAGGATGATCAATGGAAACAGGATGCACTTGAGGTCAACTTCGAGTCTCATAGCAAAGGTTCTGAATATTTATGTAAAAAGTATTTCTGTTTTTCATTTTGACCTATTTTCGCTTTGTCATTATGGGGTATTGTGTGTAAATTAATGAGGATTCAAAAAAAATGTAATCCAGTATAGAATAAGGCTGTAACATAACAGAATGTGGAAAAAGTCAAGGGTTCTGAATACTTTCCGAAGGCACAGTATATATATATATATATATATATATATTTAAAAAAATTAAAAAATAAAACATTTTCCACTATTATTTTCCCCTAACCCTACCACCTCTCCTCTAATTGGAGTAAACAAATGGACAACAACACTTTGGCTTCTAATTCCAGTTTATTCATACTATATATATTTTACAATAGTTATATTTTGGTCCGATCCTTCAGCACCAGTCAACCCCCCATCTATTTCTGACCACCATTCTATTTTCCATATATTTTTCAACTGTGCTGAGCAGACTAAAGTTATGAACATTTCTATGCTCATGGCTTCTACATATTGCAAATTAAAAACAAAAACATTTGCTCAGACTTATTAAATCACCTAGCAGTGCTATTTGCTGAGGGGGACATAACTTGGCAGGGGTTCTGGGGGTCCTCACATTTTTGGGGGCATCTAAAGCACATTTCCTGCATTTATAAACTATCGAATATAAACCATGGCCCTTTAGCCGTCTCTATTTAGAACAACAAAAAGTAAGCAAAAATGAACTAAATCAGCCTCTCGGGTGGCCCAAGGCACTAGCAGTGCCCCCAGAGATTCTGGGTTCGAGCCCAGGCTCTGTCGCAGCCGGCCAAACCTGTCCGTGGGGCGACGCACAATTGGCCTAGCGTCGTCCGGGTTAAGGAGGGTTTGGCCGGTAGGGATATCCTTGTCTCATCGCGCACTAGCGACTCCTGTGGCGGGCCGAGCGCAGTGCGCGCTGACCAAGTCGCTAGGTGCACGGTGTTTCCTCCGACACATTGGTGCGGCTGGCTTCCAGGTTGGATGCGCACTGTGTTAAGAAGCAGTGCGGCGGGGAGCACGTGATGCCACGGAGCTGAGCAGACGTTGACAAACCGAGCTCTTCAAAGTTATTCTATTTTTACCTAAATAACAACGTTGAAACAATATTCTAACATCGGCTGATAAATAGTCAAGTACTTACCTTCCCAAAGAGCCATGGACCTCCGACCGAGAGGCAAGAAGGACAACCAAAACGTTGTTGATTCCCAAGATAACGATAACGCTACAGCTAGCAAGATTAGCATTAGCCCTCATAACTCAGACGACAGTTCCAGACTGTTGCTCTCAGTAGCCTCTTGCGAGCCTGCCGATATGCTGGTTACTCTCCTCCGGGAAATTCAGGATGGTAACAGAGGTCTTTCTCTGAAAATTGATAAGAAAATCGGCTGAACTCCATTCTTCCATTGACGACCTGAAATCCTCCAAGAATGATCTCCTTTTGAGAACGACTGAGGCAGAGATGCGCATTAGCACAGTTGAAGATACCATCGCTAGACATGACCAGGTCTTGATACAACTGCAAAAGGACAATGCCTACCTCAAAAACAAGGTAGATCAGATGGAGAACCAGAGTAGACGTAGTAATATCCGTGTTGTGGGATTGAAAGAGGACAGCGAGGGCCGTGACCCGGTCCGTTTCTTCACTCAATGTATCCCGGAGGTCCTTGGCATAATCAACTTCACCAAGCCGCTGGAAATCGAACGCGCCCACAGAACATCAGCGCCGAAACCCCGGCCAGATGAGCCCCCACGAGCCATCCTGATCAGGTTCCTCCGTTTCCAAGACAGAGAGAAGATACTGCAACTCTCAAGAGCCAAAGGGGATATCACCATCGATGGAAAGAGGGTCAGCCTTTTCCCAGATATGAGCGCGGATCTCGGCAGACGTCGCAAGCAGTTCAGACCTGCCGCCAAAGCACTGAAGGAGAAGAACATCACCGGCTACCTCATCCACCCCGCGCGGATGAAAGTTCAGTACAAAGGCCGAAGCCATCTCTTCAACACACCGGGAGAAGTGCACACTTTTCTCAAAGATCTGAGCAACGTCTGAGCCAGGACGGTCTCTCTGGGGGATAAAATGCAGTTTGTTTGTTTTCTCTTATCTGGATTAAACTGCTGGTATCTCCCGGTCACTATAATTGATTTGTACATTTTCAACTAACCGTATCTTTCCGGGGTGAGTTCTATTACATCTACAGGAGAGTATATTTTGGTTTAGTCCATATCTACTGGGCGAAGCAATAAGGGGGCTTAGGCCCACTGCTTTCCCCCTCATTTATGTTATCTTTCGAAAAGAGACTCAAGCATCCCTTACCGTGGGCAGTAAATATTCAGCCATAAATATCTATTCACAACGTTTGTTTTCAATTTAGAGAGCTCGCAGGTTTTAGTTTACGCCAAGGTTTAGCTAGTAAGAGCAAGACGGAAAGCGAGCAGCAACGTATCTCTACAGGTGTATTCATGTTTGATTGTTGGGATTGTTGTTTTAGTCTGTTTTAGTCTGGGTGGGTGGGATTTTTATTATTTTTTTTCTTCCTTTTTTCTATGTTTATTGTTTCCTTCCTAAAGAGAGACACCGGTCACTTTTGTGCTCAAACATTTCCTAATTATCTGCATATGAAAGATTTCTATTTAGTTACATATTTGAAACCCAACCTATGCTTAATACACTAAAATATGTCACATTCAACGTAAAAGGTCTTAACAGCCCGATTAAAAGGAAAATAGTCTATACATACCTTAAGAAATTAAAGGCTGACATTGTGTTTTTACAAGAAACACATCTTACAGCCAGTGAACACAATAAATTGAAGAGGGAATGGGTAGGACAAGTTTTTGCATCCTCTTTTAACTCCAAAGCAAGAGGAACTGCAATTTTGATAAGTAGACACATCCCCTTCTGCGTCAACAACACCATCTCTGATCCCTCTGGCAGGTTTGTTTTGGTGCAGGGGCATATGTTTTCAGAGTCTTGGACCCTATTGAATATTTATGCTCCTAACTTCGATGACCATATGTTTATTCAGAATGTCTTCCTTCAGGTTGCTCAAGCACCACCAGGATGACTACTGGTTGGAGGAGATTTTAATTTTTGCTTAGATACAGTTCTTGATAGGTCTTCTGATAAACCCTCACTTCTTACCAAAGCCGGCAAGCTCACCATGTCATTCATGAAATATCTCAATTTACTAGACATCTGGAGACAGTTGCACCCACAGGATAGGGACTACTATTTTTATTCACACCCACACAAGACACACACACGCATAGATAACTTTTTACTTTCGACACAACTGTTTCATAGAGTGTTAGATGTCGAGTATCTCCCCAGATTGCTAAGTGACCATTCTCCTCTGGTATTATCAATCTCCATTCCTACCAAGGTAAATGGGGCATATAGATGGAGACTCAATTCTACACTCCTAAAGCAACCTGAATTTTGTGCATTCATCAAAGAGCAGATCAATACTTTTACTTTGACAAACAAACCCTCTGTTCCTGACAGCTTCATTCTTTGGGACACATTGAAGGCCTATCTGAGGGGACAGATTATTTCCTATACTAAAGGGCTGAAGAGAAAACACGGTGCGGAACTGAGTGCCCTTGAATCTGAAATCTCCGAGCTAGCGAGAACCTACCAAAGAGGCCCGGCTAAAGATCTATACAGGCTTTTGGTAAATAAAAAACTTAAATATAATATTCTGAACACATATCAAGCTGAGAGGGCCATCACTAAATCAAAACAGCGTTATTACGAGCTTAGAGAGAAAGCTCACTAAGTATTGGCATGGCAACTGAAAGCAGAGGAAAGTAAGAGGACAATTAATGCCATAGAAACTCTTACTAATGAGATATCTTTCGACCCTACTGAAATTAATAATACTTTTAAGAAATACTATGAAGACCTCTACACTTCCCAATCAAGCGATGATCTATCAGAGATTGACTCCTTTCTCTCCTCTCTCAACCTCCCATGCCTGTCAGGGGAAGACAGCGAGCGCCTGAGTGAACACTTCTCAGTTCCAGAATTGTTGGAGGCCATTAAATCCTTACCTTCTAATAAATCTCCTGGGGAGGATGGCTTCCCTCCAGAGTTCTATAAAGAATTTAGGGAGCTGTTGGTCCCCTACCTTATGGAGGTACTTAAAAAAGCCAGAGAAGACAACTGCTTTCCAGAGTCCTTCTCTCAAGCAGTGATTACTGTAATCCACAAGAAAGGGAAAAACCCGCTAAGGTGCGCCTCCTATAGACCAATCTCTCTCCTTAACACAGCATCTTGGTGACCAGTTTACAATCTAAGAGACTGGAGTCATGTCTTCCCCTGTTGGTCAACCCAGATCAGACTGGCTTCATAATTAATAGATTGTCCTCCAATAATCTCAGAAGGTTCTTTGATATAATTCACCTTGCTAACAAAAACAAAATACCTAGTGTCGCAGTCTCCCTCGACGCTGAAAAGGCCTTTGATAGGGTTGAATGGCCATACCTCTTTCTCGTCTTGGAAAAGTTCGGTTTAGGTACCGTGTTTGTAAATTTGATAAAATCACTCTACAAATCTCCTAAAGCTAGGATTGCTACCAATGGGATTACTTCCTCCTCTTTTCCTCTTTATAGGGGGAACAGACAAGGTTGACCAATTAGCCCCCACCTCTTTGCCCTCGCCATCGAACCGTTGGCTGAGGCTATTAGAACATGCCCTGACATACATGGCTTTGAGGTGGGCCCCCATATCCATAAATTATCACTCTTTGCGGACGACCTTATCTTATTTCTAACAAACCCAGAACACTCCCTCTCTCACTTATATATCCTACTACAGTGTTATAGTTCTTTATCTGGATATAAGGTCAATTTTGATAAAAGCAAAATCTTACCGTTGTCTGTCTTTGACCATCATACCATCAAGCACAAGTTTCCTTTTAGATGGTCGCCTATGGGCTTCACATATTTGGGCATAATGGTGGATGGTAATCTGAACAACCTCTATAAACTCAATCTGGCCAGCTTGTTGCAAAAGGTGGAGGTTGACCTTTGTAAATGGATGGACTTACCTCTCACTCTACTGGGTAGAATCAATGTAATTAAAATGAATGTCCTGCCCAGATTTCTATATCTGTTTCAATCTCTCCCTATCCCTGTTCCCGCAGCATTTTTTTCCCTCTCTCGACAAGCTGACCAGACGGTTTATCTGGCACGGCAAAACCCCTAGGGTTGGCCTGGATAACTGACTCTTGATTACAGTCAAGGGGGCTTAAACCTCCCCAATTTTAGAATGTACTACTGGGCTGCACAGTCTAGGTTTCTGGCTCAGAGGTTTGACAATGGTCCCCCTCCCTCATGGTTGAACATTGAAAAGCTTGAGGTAAATGATGACACTGGGGCAGAATTGTTTTACATATGGGACAGAAAATCTATAAAAACCATCACAGACAACCCTTCAATCATACATTCTGTCCTGGCATGGTGCAAACTGCATGAGCTGTTCAGATGAGGGGGATTCCTTTCCCCTGAAACCCCTTTATGGAACAATAGATTGATCCCTATGTTTTTCCAGAATAGTAACTTTAGACCATGGTCTGATAAGGGGATCACTCTTCTGGAACATTGTTACGAGGAGGGAGTTCTTATGTCTTTTGATCAGCTGAAACAGAAATACCACTTGCCTAACAGGGACTTCTTTAGCTACCTACAACTACGAAACTTTATTAGGGTGACTCTCAAGGGACAATGGATCCTACCTAAGATGTCACCTATTGAACAACTCTGCCACGCAGACCAACCACTGTTCAAGACCATTTCTCGTATATACGATGCTCTTATGTCAGGACTAACACTGCCTGGGCTAGATAAACCACGACTTAGATGGGAAAAAGATCTGGGTATTGATCTTGATGAGGATCTATGGAGTGACCTATGCAGGGATGGTGTTACATCCACATTGAACTCCAGATACAGACTGATCCAGTTTAATTTCCTCCATCAGCTCTATATCACCCCATCTAGACTGCACAAGTTCAACCCAGATATCTCCTCCCTATGTTTTAGATGTGGCTCAGATGAAGGAACATTCCTCCATTCCACTTGGCAGTGTTCAAAACTACACGGTTTCTGGCACGGGGTATGCGATACCATATCCTCAATTCACGGGGTTGCATTCCCTTTAGACCTGGAGGTCTGTCTACTGGGTAACTTTACTAACACCAATCTTAGGCAAAGCCATACTATAAAGCTAACAGAAATATTGCTAGCGATTGCCAAGAAATGTATTGCCTTGAAATGGAAATTGGATTCCTCCCTGCCAGTTGCAATGTGGCTATCGGAAGTTAATAGTTGTATCCCTTTGGAGAAAATCACTTACTGCTTGAGGAATAAGTGAGACACTTTACAGAATTTGGCAACCTTTTGACTATATGGAGAATCTCCCCCCACATCTCATGGATTGAATCTATATATAATCCTCACATAATGTTTCACACGTAATGTATAATATGTAGCCTACGGCAGGTGATCCAATGTCTCGTTATTGTTATTTTTTCTTGTTGTATGTTTGTTTATATAATTATAATTATTTACATTTTTTTGTTACACTCGTCTGTTACTGTCACTTTGTCCTATCGTTGTCTAATATCTTTTCACTTTGATTTGAATGTTCTTAATTGGAAAATGCAAAAATAATGTATATATATATAAAAAAAAAGAAGCAGTGGGGCTTGGTTGGGTTGTGTTTCGGAGGACGCATGGCTCTCGACCTTCGTCTCTCCCGAGCCCGTACAGGAGTTGTAGAGATAAGATAGTAACTACTAAAAATTGGATACCATGAAATTGGGGAGAAAAAGGGGGTAAAATAAAAATAATAAACTAAATCCATGATAATTCAATAATTTGTATTGTGTTGCACCTTTAACCAATAGCCTCACAAATGAAGAACTCTTACAAATGAAGTACAAAGACAACTTTTGATTGTCTTTAATACATCCTGTAAATCAAATTTCAGCCAGACCGCCCAGCCAACCAGAGCTGCTTACACGCCCGAGCCGCACTAGTCTAGTCAATAACGCAACTCTCCCCAACACAACTTCCTTCCCATCTTTTTGTTGTATGTCTCAAGGGAAAGGTTGAATGAAAACACATACACCTAAACATTAACACACAGAAACAGTACACCCTCCATATAATTAATATCATAGGCCTAATAGTACATTAGAGCTATTTTTACTTGCACACAATATAACTGGATCACCCCGTCCTGCCCCTAGGGGTCTATGGCCCTGTAGCGCCCCAACCCAACATACCCCACTCAGCTTTAGGATATTAGTGAAACATTCATTATTGGTTTCAGGTGTGTTAGGCCAAAGCCAGAGTGATAACAGTACAGCAGACTGGGCCAGGGCCAGGAATGAGCAGCCCAGCAGCTAGGAATTGCCTAAATAGGTATCTCCCCTGACGTGGGCATGTTTTCAATACAGACTCCTTTAATCGTGCAGTATTCTATATAAGGCTTTTAACGGACCTCTGAGAATATCACAGTGCAGGTGCATTTATACGGAGACTTGATTACACACAGGTGGATTGTATTTATCATCATTAGTCATTTAGGTCAACATTGGATCATTCAGAGATCCTCACTGAACTTCTGGAGAGAGTTTGCTGCACTGAAAGTAAAGGGGCTGAATAATTTTGCACGCCCAATTTTTCAGTTTTTGATTTGTTAAAAAAGTTTGAAATATCCAATAAATGTCGTTCCACTTCATGATTGTGTCCCACTTGTTGTTGATTCTTCACAAAAAAATACAGTTTTATATCTTTATGTTTGAAGCCTGAAATGTGGCAAAAGGTCGCAAAGTTCAAGGGGGCCGAATACTTTCGCAAGGCACTGTACCATTTTTAAATCCAAAAATCGGTGTAGCAACTACAGTTGGCCCCTTTAAGTCTATCAAAAGTGTACGGGTTTGAGCATGTGTCCATTAGGCCTATGGATAATTTTTTTTATCACCATGAATTATATTGCGCAATAAAAGCCCCACTTTTATTCCATAGGCTTGGATCAGCACTATGCAGCTAGTAGTACTTGAGTACGCCTGGCTTAATGTGCATAAGCTTATAGGAATTTCTCCAAGAAGTGACTTTAACTGTTGTCTTTTTCAAATTAATTCTGATAGTTGGCAATGGTGATTGAGATTGAAATTGCTATTTGGAAAGCACACCTTACATTGAAGTGAATCGACCTTTCACCCACTCTCTATATTTGAACAGTATGACCAACAGTTTAATGCTGCTGGTATTTTCCTGTTTACATGTTTGTTGGGGCGTAATGCACCACTTTCCATTCATAGAAGGCTACAGTACTTGTCTAACGTACACTATCAGTTTAGACAAATAGGCCCTCTCGTCAATTTTTACCTCACATCTTAATGGAAGAAAATGTTGCATATGTTACTAATAGTTTCCTGGAATGGATGGCTTTTTTTCCCAGACAAGATTGGCCTGGCACTCACCTGGTCCTGAAAAGGCGAGTAGGGGTAGGGAAGATGGATGGGCTGTTCCTCTTAGGCAAAGAAGTATCCAGCAAGTAATCGAGATTCTGGTAGGTTCAATTTCCAGCCTCCATCTCTCGCTGAGTGGCAGCCCATTTAGACATAATGTCAGCTCTCATAGTCGTGGGGAATAGAAAGGAAGAAAAACACAGCTATTTTGCACGTATTTATAACCTGCCGTCGCCTCTGACGTACCGAATGAACAGAGCAAGGCAGACTGTGTAGGTAGGTATGAAGGTAAGACCCAGATGCAGACCACGTCGAATAAACAATAGTTTCATATCCCAACAGGGGCAGGCAATAGACAGGTCAAGGCAGGCAGGGGTCAGTAAACCAGAGGTGGGGCAACGGAACCGAGTGGCAGGCAGACTCAGGGTAAGGCAGAGGTTGGTAACCCAGAGGGGGGACAGTTACAGGTCGGCAGGGAGGCTCAGGGGCAGGCAGAGTGGTCAGGCAGGCGGGCTCGGAGTCAGGACAGGCAAGGGTCAAAACCAGGAGGGCGAGAAAAGAGACTGGAGAAAGAACGATGGTTGACTTGAACAAACAGAGAACACAGGTATAAATACACAGGGGATAATGGGGAAGATGTGCGACACCTGGAGGTGGGTGTCAAAGACCTTCCTCACCTCTCCCACGAACCCCTCCAAAACTTGCGCGTATAGACGGCTGCTTTTCCCATACGGCGGTGGCCCAGGTGAGAGCACTTCCAGACATCAGCGTGATGAGGTAGACTATTTTGGAGCAATCTCAGGGGTAGGAGGACAGCTGAAGCTCGAAAATGAGGGCACACTGAGCTAGAAAGGCCCGATAGGTGCTCGGCTCTCCATTGAAGCGTTCCGTTGGAGGTAACAGGGGCAACAGAGAACACAGGTATAAATACACATGGGATAATGGGGAAGATGGGCAACACCTGGGAGGGGGTGGAGACAATAACAAAGACAGGTGAAACCGATCAGGGTGTGCCACTGTGTAGTGCATTCAGGACCAGTGTGCTAGTTAAATCCTAGTTAGAGTAGCAGGACCTTCTCATAACCCTTATTTCACAGCATAGTGCATCTGAGCTCTGAGTATCCTAGAGAGTTAGACAGTTAGTTTGAGTACACACACTCAAGCACCACGGACAAGCACAACTTATATAAACAGAAAACACGTGTGCACGCACGCACGCACAGCACACACACACACACACACACACACACAAACAAGATTGCGAATAATTGTGTGAATGCCATGGCAATTTTGCAAATGTCATACCAGTCCCTCTTGCCCACAACGCCACACTTATTTTCTCACTTCCTCCCTGTGGGCACAAATCAAGAATAGCAAAGCTAACAGAGCCTTAGGGAACATCATAAATTAGCATTTTTAATTAAGAAGTTTGTGAATGATTGTTCCCTCTAACCTTTATATATGAAGAATAAAAAACGAATCAGCACTATGAATAGCAGTATTGTTCTTTAGCTTTAGGCTCACTTGATGATGATTCAAAGTGTCTGGATTATTATGACTTGTGAAGAGGGATACAGAAAGGATGGGTAGACCCGTTTCTGAGCCCTAAAAGTGCAAGTGCGGATGAGGTAGCCTTTGTACAGTACAAGCACTATGGCGAGAGTGCTCTCAAGTGTCTAGAAGGTTGGTCTATTACTGTAAAGAAATTAAAAAAGGATTTTAAATTATAGTGGAGGAATAATGTGAATGCATGTAGAAAATTGGAGTGGAATTTCTAATGGCATAAAAGGCTTGTAATGGGGGAATGTTTGACGGCTGATGACGAGGAAAGAAGAAGACTTCAACAGGTGTTCAACAGATGAAACCAATCACACATTCACATGATAAATGGCATAAGTGATAATGGCCCTTGACACATGTCCTATCTGAAAGAATGGGTAAAACAAGCAATAATGGTGAATTAATAAGAATAATAACAACATTAACAAAGCCTTGGGGAACTTCATAAATGTGCATTTTGAGTGAGAAAGTTTGTATGATTGAGAGATGAGATTTTTTTTTTAACTCATAAAAACCTATGAATAGCACTTTAAGTCTCTTAAAGTGGAACTGACAGCGTTTTAGGAAGCTGAAAATGTATTAAAATATGTTCATATACACCCCTAGGAAGAATTGGACACCTTTTTTTATTTTCTGACATGTAAGCATTTAGATTTTCATTTTCAAATTTTCATAAATTCTTAGAATGTCTGGGACTGACATAGTAAGGCATTTGTGAAAATTCTATAGCAAAATAGACTGGGAAACGTGGCCGTGTTTGGACAATTAGACAATGCAGTAAACACAACTTAATAAAAACCGCAGGAGGTTGGTGGCACCTTATGTGGGGAGGACGGGCTCGCGGTAATGACTGGCTCTCGGTAATGACTGGAGCGCAATCGAACACAAGGATGCCATTCCATTTGCGCCGTATGCAGACCAATGCGCACTAGCCAATCAGAGCTACAATAGTCCTTTATGCAAATAAGCCACACGGGCCTGCCACCATACTCTTTGAACTGGACTGTGTGTTTACAGGTAGTAGCAACAGCGCTACTTTAGATGTTTTGTTTATTTTATTTAAGTAGGAAAGTCAGTTAAGAACAAATTCTTATTTACAATGACGGCCTACCCCGGCCAAACCTTCCCCTAACCCGGACGTCGCTGGGCTAATTGTGCGCCGCCCTACTACCGATCACGGCTGGTTGTGATACAAACCAGGGTCTGTAGTGATGTCTCTAGCACTGCGATGCAGTGCCTTAGACCTCTGCGCCACTCGGGATCATTAGAACGCGCCGACAGAGATGGCCGCCTCGCTTCGCGTTCCTAGGAAACTATGCAGTTTTTTGTTTTTTTACGTGTTATTTCTTACATTGGTACCCCAGGTCATCTTAGGTTTCATTACATACAGTCGAGAAGAACTACTGAACATAAGAGCAGCGTCAACTCACCATCAGTACGACCAAGAATATGACTTTCGCGAAGTGGATCCTGTGTTCTGCCTTTCACCCAGGACAACGGAATGGATCCCAGCCAGCGACCCAAAAAAACGACTTCGTAAAAGGGGGAAACGAAGCGGTCTTCTGGTCAGACTCCGGAGACGGGCACATCATGCACCACTCCCTAGCATTCTTCTCGCCAATGTCCAGTCTCTTGACAACAAGGTTGATGAAATCCGAGCAAGGGTAGCATTCCAGAGGGACATCAGAGACTGTAACGTTCTTTGCTTCACGGAAACATGGCTCACTGGAGAGACGCTATCGGAGTCGGTGCAGCCACCTGGTTTCTCCACGCATCGCGACGACAGGAACAAACATCTTTCTGGTAAGAAGAGGGGCGGGGGCGTATGCTTCATGGTTAATGTGACGTGGTGTGGCCGCAACAACATACAGGAACTCAAGTCCTTCTGTTCACCTGATTTAGAATTCCTCACAATCAAATGTCGACCGCATTATCTACCAAGGGAATTCTCTTCGATTATAATCACAGCCGTATATATTCCCCCCCAAGCAGACACATCGATGGCTCTGAACGAACTTTATTTGACTCTTTGCAAACTGGAATCCATATATCCGGAGGCTGCATTCATTGTAGCTGGGGATTTTAACTAATCTGAAAACAAGACATATCGATTGCGCAACCAGGGCTGGAAAAACCTTGGATCATTGCTATTCTAACTTCGCGACGCATATAAGGCCCTGCCCCGCTCTCCTTTCGGAAAAGCTGACCACGACTCCATTTTGTTGATCCCTGCCTACAGACAGAAACTAAAACAAGATGCTCCCGCGCTGAGGTCTGTTCAACGCTGGTCCGACCAATCTGATTCCACACTCCAAGACTGCTTCCATCACGTGGACTGGGATATGTTTCTTATTGCGTCAGACAACAACATTGACGAATACGCTGATTCGGTGATCGAGTTCATTAGAACGTGCGTTGAAGATGTCGTTCCCATAGCAACGATTAAAACATTCCCAAACCAGAAACCGTGGATTGATGGCAGCATTCGCGTGAAACTGAAAGCACGAACCACTGCTTTTAATCAGGGCAAGGTGACTGGAAACATGACCGAATACAAACAGTGTAACTATTCCCTCCGCAAGGCAATCAAACAAGCTAAGCGTCAGTATAGAGACAAAGTAGAATCTCAATTCAACGGCTCAGACACAAGAGGTATGTGGCAGGGTCTACAGTCAATCACGGATTACAAAAAGAAAACCAGCCCCGTCACGGACCAGGATGTCTTGCTCCCAGGCAGACTAAATAACTTTTTTGCCCGCTTTGAGGACAATACAGTGCCACTGCAACTAAAACATGCGGACTCTCCTTCACTGCAGCCGACGTGAGGAAAACATTTAAGCGTGTCAACCCTCGCAAGGCTGCAGGCCCAGACGGCATCCCCAGCCGCGCCCTCAGAGCATGCGCAGACCAGCTGGCTGGTGTGTTTACGGACATATTCAATCAATCCCTATCCCAGTCTGTTGTTCCCACATGCTTCAAGAGGGCCACCATTGTTCCTGTTCCCAAGAAAGCTAAGGTAACTGAGCTAAACGACTACCGCCCCGTAGCACTCACTTCCGTCATCATGAAGTGCTTTGAGAGACTAGTCAAGGACCATATCACCTCCACCCTACCTGACACCCTAGACCCACTCCAATTTGCTTACCGTCCAAATAGGTCCACAGACGATGCAATCTCAACCACACTGCACACTGCCCTAACCCATCTGGACAAGAGGAATACCTATGTGAGAATGCTGTTCATCGACTACAGCTCGGCATTTATTACCATAGTGCCCTCCAAGCTCGTCATCAAGCTCGAGACCCTGGGTCTCGACCCCGCCCTGTGCAACTGGGTACTGGACTTCCTGATGGGCCGCCCCCAGGTGGTGAGGGTAGGCAACAACATCTCCACCCCGCTGATCCTCAACACTGGGGCCCCACAAGGGTGCGTTCTGAGCCCTCTCCTGTACTCCCTGTTCACCCACGACTGCGTGGCCACGCACGCCTCCAACTCAATCATCAAGTTTGTGGACGACACAACAGTGGTAGGCTTGATTACCAACAATTGACGAGACGGCCTACAGGGAGGAGGTGAGGGCCCTCGGAGTGTGGTGTCAGGAAAATAACCTCACACTCAACGTCAACAAAACTAAGGAGATGATTGTGGACTTCAGGAAACAGCAGAGGGAACACCCCCCTATCCACATCGATGGAACAGTAGTGGAGAGGGTAGTAAGTTTTAAGTTCCTCGGCGTACACATCACAGACAAACTGAATTGGTCCACCCACACAGACAGCATCGTGAAGAAGGCGCAGCAGCGCCTCTTCAACCTCAGGAGGCTGAAGAAATTCGGCTTGTCACCAAAAGCACTCACAAACTTCTACAGATGCACAATCGAGAGCATCCTGTCGGGCTGTATCACCGCCTGGTACGGCAACTGCTCCGCCCACAACCGTAAGGCTCTCCAGAGGGTAGTGAGGTCTGCACAACGCATCACCGGGGGCAAACTACCTGCCCTCCAGGACACCTACAGCACCCGATGTCACAGGAAGGCCATAAAGATCATCAAGGACAACAACCACCCGAGCCACTGCCTGTTCACCCCGCTATCATCCAGAAGGCGAGGTCAGTACAGGTGAATCAAAGCTGGGACCGAGACTGAAAAACAGCTTCTATCTCAAGGCCATCAGACTGTTAAACAGCCACCACTAACATTGAGTGGCTGCTGCCAACAACACTGACTCAACTCCAGCCACTTTAATAACGGGAAATTATGTAAAATATATCACTAGCCACTTAAACAATGCTACCTAATATAATGTTTACATACCCTACATTATTCATCTCATATGTATACATATATACTGTACTCTATATCATCTACTGCATCTTTATGTAATACATGTATCACTAGCCACTTTAACTATGCCACTTTGTTTACATACACTACATTACTCATCTCATATGTATATACTGCACTCAATACCATCTACTGTATCTTGCCTATGCCGCTCTGTACCATCACTCATTCATGTATCTTTATGTACATATTCTTTATCCCCTTACACTTGTAGTAGTTTTGGAATTGTTAGCTAGATTACTTGTTGGTTATTACTGCATTGTCGGAACTAGAAGCACAAGCATTTCGCTACACTCGCATTAACATCTGCTAACCATGTGTATGTGACAAATAAAATTTGATTTGATTTGATTTTCAAAAGCCACAAAATACACCTGAATGGATTTCTGCAAATAGGCTATGTAGGACAGGAGTCCTCTTTACAGAACTTTACAGTCCTATTGATCAAACAACCACGAAAAGTGTGAGGTTCTGTGTTATACACTATAGCCCGTTACCATATCATATGTGATGGAGGCCATGGGCCTTTCTCGGGATGGAAAAATACAGAATAACATAAAAACAGGAACAAACGGTCTTTTGTTAGATAACAGGAGCCAGGTGTGTGATAACTGTATCGAGTGCATGGGCGCATAGATATTCTACACAACTACAACGACTGACCGCTGAAGCGCCTAGGGGCTGGGACCAGCTCGTGCGCCAACAATCAACGATAGGCTGAGTGAGTTTAAACCACGCCCAGTCTCTACTCTGACAGGCCAGCTCGGAAGCAGGAACTTCCGAGCCGAGTATATTATAATAACTTTGTCAGGAACAAGTCAGTTCTCTGTTTTCCCTGCGAGGTGGGACAGAGAGCCCGTATATACGAAAATTGCATTTACCACTTATTGCTTAGCTAATAAAAAGTACATAGTATACAATTCGGTGACTCAGTGTCATACTTATCCTGATACCAGATTCGATTGACGCAACCCTTAACAGAAGGTAGGCTGTCACCCCCTAAATTAAGCACCTCACCAACAACAAGATCAACAACTAATGCTAGCCAGAGCGAGATGAGCTAAAATCTAACGAGAGAACATTAGATAAACCCTCTCAAACTTTTTCAGGTAGTTGGCCATCAAAATTGCACTAATAAACGATTGGGAATAGTAGCATGTTCGTCCTTCTGCAGCTTGCCTGCCAATGCATGCTTTTCCCAACTCACGTTTTGACAACAGAATGGGAACTTGCCTGCCCGTCCAATTGATCACTGCTAATACAGTACATTGATTGACAACTACCTAAGGGTACGTTCATAAATTGTCTCCAGTGTGTCAGAGTGCGCTCTGGGTCGTTCGTTAATTCAGAGCATTGCCTCCACTATTCCAGCACCATTTCAACATTATAAAATCACTTATGCTTAGTCTAATACTGTGACAACTAAAACATACCCCAAAAAAATTAGGCCTATCAACTTAAGCTAAATATGTGGCTGTCCATGGATCTGATTTATCTCTGTATATGTGTGTGTGTGTGTGTGTGTGTGTGAGCATGTTTGTGCAAGTAGAAAAAAAAGGTTTACTCACCCTTCTTACTACGCCAATGCCATCCTCCTCTCTTTCATGTTGATGAAACAGTCTATGACTATCATACAGTACATGTTTTAATTTTTGCATTCCTAGGCTACCAGGCTAAAATGTCTGCAGATGCGTTGTCGTCTAGCCAAGATATGAAATGCAATCATAATTGACTGTAGTGCATATAAACGCACACACCACAGCTACCGGTGGTTCCATGATGACTGAAAACACAACAGTGGGATGAACAAGTGACAAATTTCCGGGCAAGAGCGGCCCATTTCAAATGAATTAGAACTGTCCACTAAATTTGAGGGCTGAGGGGAGAGGGTGTGTATTTTAAGTGTTTAGAATGCAGCCTAACTTTTACGCCTATGTTTACTGGGCTGACCCCAATTAGTCGAGCAGTGGTAAATAGATATGTTTTACGGAACACCAGACACCTGTCTCCTTTGCGCATATGTCAGCTTACAGCTGTAGAGCTCATTGGCGCAGGACACTGAATAATTTCTATAATGTTGGAAGTATGCTAGCATGAGTTTCGGGCTGACATAGTTGATGCAGACAGGCCATGCATCGCCAATGTGCTTTATAGGATATTTTCCTGTTTGTTGTTTTACATAGAAAAAGGGGAGTGTGGCTATTTCCTGCATATTCATTGTTTTATAACTTAATTGTGTGCATTGTGTCACGGTTTTCTGTATGTGAAGGAGAGTCGGACCAAAATGCAGCGTGTAGATTGCGATCCATGTTTAATAAACAAACGTAAAACACGAATCGATACAAATACTACAAAACAAAGAACGTATTGAAAACCGAAACAGCCCTATCTGGTGAGACCACAGCGACAGGAACAACGACACATAGGACAATCACCCACGACAAACTCAAAGAATATGGCTGCCTAAATATGGTTCCCAATCAGAGACAACGATAAACACCTGCCTCTGATTGAGAACCACTCCAGACAGCCATAGACTTTGCTAGATAACCCCACTAGCTACAATCCCAATACATACACACCAAAACCCCAAGACAAAACACACCACAATACAAAAACCCGATGCCACACCCTGGCCTGACCCAATACATGAAGAAAAACACAAAATACTTAGACCAGGGCGTGACACATTGTTTGCTTTGTCTATCAATTCCCCATGACATACATCACCAGTAGTAGCCTACATTTACAGTTAATTCCCATGATTTCTAATCTGCAATGTTTGTTTGGTTATGGTAATTTCTGTTAATGCATTCAATATATTATTATTAGTTGTTTACTGTTCTCATTGTCGAAGTGGACACATTTGCAGAACTCGCAACCTATGCTATACTTGTGAGAAAGACGTTTCTGTTTATTTCATTCCACTTGCGAGTTTGGTCTATTTATTCATCGCCCTTTGTTTGAAACTGTCACGTTCATCGTATACATAATTAGAGGCAACGATCATCAGCTGCCTCCAATTGGGAACCATACTCACACCAACATAGAAATTCAAGACTAGAACACCCCCTAGTCACGCTCTGACCTATTGCACCATAGAGAACCCCAAGGGCTCTCTATGGTCAGGGCGTGACATAAACGCTCTTGTCAATGTTGAGTAAAGACGCGCACCTGATTACGCCTATAGAAGTAGGACTAGTCCACCTGGCCTGAACGCAAATGTAGGCCTATAAATGTGCCCATTTGGAGATGTCTGATTCGTATTTCTGATTTCTTAACTCACCATTTTTTTCTTCACCTCAAACAGCAAGTAAACAAAGTCTGTTTTTAGAATCAATTGAGAATGACAATAGTTCGTCAAATTATTTGAAAAATAATTTCAGCTCTCTCCCTTTCGATAACCACTCGGCATGAAAGGGAAAAATATAATGTTCTGATCCAGTGGAAACATAATAAAATACCTGACTATACCTCTTATCCCTTCCACAAATAGTGCATCAAAGCGGGGACCGAGAGACTGAAAAACAGCTTCTATCTCAATGCCATTAGACTGTTAAATAGCCATCATTAACATTGAGTGGCTGCTGCCAAGATACTGACTCAACTCTAGCCACTTTAATAATGAAAAAACGTATGTAATAAATGTATTAGCCACTTTAAGCAATGCCACTTTATATAATGTTTACATACCCTACATTACTCATCTCATATACTGTACTCTATACCATCTACTGCATCTTCCCATCTTGATGTAATACAAGTATCACTAGCCACTTTAAACAATGCCACTTTATATAATGTTTACATACCCTACTCTATACCATCTACTGCATCTTGCCTATGCCATTCGGCCATCACTCATTCATATATTTTTATGTACATATTCTTATTCATTCCTTTACACTTGTGTGTATAAGGTAGTTGTTGTGAAATTGTTAGGTTAGATTACTTGTTAGATATTACTGCATGGTCGGAACTAGAAGCACAAGCATTTCGCTACACTCGCATTAACATCTGCTAACCATGTGTATGTGACAAATAACATTTGATTTGATTTGAATAGTCTGTCCCGAGTTCATTGGCGCAGGGAACTGAATAATTTATATAATGTTGCAAGTTTGCTAGAGTGAGTTTTGGGCCTACCCAGTTGATACAATGTTTCAAGTTTGTTGCAGACAGGCCATGCATAGCCAATGTACTTTATAGGATATTTATTTTTATCAGGATATTTTCTACCTGAAGGCTGCAATGTTTTTATTTGTTGGCTTTATGTTGGCAATTTTACATAGTTGGCAACGGCAATAAAAGTTCATTTAGATTTAGATAGAATTTTGATTAACCACAGACATTGATTTTGAGATACAAAGACTACTATAAATTAAATGTGCATATGAAAATCATAATTAGCATGTCAGATTGGTAGAAATGGTAATATAAATTGGCACTCCAAATGGAAAAGGTTGCCGACCACTGGTGTATCATATTACCGGCAACTTCAGGAGTGTAATGGCAAAATCCAGCAGGAGGAGGATGGTCGGCAACCAGGAGGAGGATAATTTCTGTATTCTAAGCCGGCCTTTACAACCGCAGACCGTATGGCTTTGTGTGGGTGAGAAGTTTGTTGATGTCAACGTTGTGAACAGAGTGCCCCATGGTGGCGGTGGGGTTCTGGTATGGGAAGAAATAAATTACGGACAATGAACACAATTGCATTTTATGAATGGTAATTTGAATGAACAGAGATACTGCGACTAGATCCTGAGGCCCATTGTCCTGCCATTCATCCGACGCCATCACCTTATGTTTCAGCATGAGAATGCACGGCCCCATATTACAAGGATCTGTACACAATTCCTGGAAGCTGAAAATGTCTCAGTTCTTCCATGGCCGTCATACTCACCAGACATGTCACACATTGAGCACATTTGGGATGCTCTGGATCGATGTGTACAACAGCGTGTTCCAGTTCTCGACAATATCCATCAACATCACACAGACATTGAAGAGGAATGAACAACATTCCACTCAATCAACAGCCTGATCAACAGCCTGATCAACTCTATGCGACGGAGATGTGTCGAGCTGCATGAGGAAAATGGTGGTCACACCAGATACTGACTGGTTTTCTGATCCAGGCCCATAATGTTTTATTTAAAGATATCTGTGACCAACAGATGCGTATCTGTATTCCTAGTCATGTGAAATCCATAGATGTGCAGATTTACTTTTTTCAATTGACTGATTTCCTTATATGAACTGTAACTCAGTAAAATCTATGACATTTGTTGCATGTTGCTGTCACGGCTCTCGTCGGAATGAGCAGCGTGGTAAGTGTTCATGATATTTTATTTTCTCAGAAAACACTCGAACAAAATAACAGTGAAAAACCGAAACAGTTCTGCCAGGTACCCACGAAACACAGATCGGGAAAAAGGCTGCCGAAGTATGATTCCCAATCAGAGACAACGATAGACAGCTGCCTCTGATTGGGAACCACACGCGGCCAAAAACAAAGAAATACAAACAAAGAAATAAAGAACCTAGAATGCCCACCCTAGTCACACCCTGGCCTAACCAAAATAGAGAATAAAAGCCTCTCTCTGGCCAGGGCGTGACAGTTGCATTTATATTTTTGTTCAGTGTACATCACACCAAAACAGGATGACATTTCAGGCGGTCATTTAAAACAGCTCTTGCACTAAAATGGCATTATCTTCATTTTCACAATATTATTCTAACCTCATAGTGTCGAAATATACACTCAGTGGCCGGACAGTTTGTTATTTTTACAAAATGAAATGCTGCAATATGAGTCAATTCAATCCCTTTGTTATGGCAATCCTAAATAAGTTCAGGAATACAAATTTGCTTAACAAGTTGCATAATACATTGCATGGACTAAGTGTGCAATAATAATTGACAAGATAACACCGGAGAACAAGGCTGACGTTACACATATTCCTAACCAATTGTGTTTTTCTGTTTGTTTCTTTGTAAGATAAAAAAAAAAAACTTATTTTGAACATAATGTTGCTGTCTCTTATGACCAAAAATAACTTCTGGGCATCAGAACTGCGATTAATCACCAAGGACTGGCAGAATCCTTTTTTCCTTAAAAAAAAGGAAATAAGTCCAACAAGCCCGACGTGAACGATATACTGTTTCCCCAGGAACAGGACCAGATCCCCGTCATTTGCGTGAAGAGAAGGAGGCGAAAAGGGGCCAGAGGGTGGGCTGCCTTCTGAGAATTCGTAGGCAATCGAAAAAATCCCCACTTCCTTCCATCCTGCTAGCAAATGTGCAATCTTTGGAAAATAAAATGTATGACCTACGTGGAAGATTAAACTACCAACGGGACATTCAAAACTGTAATATCTTATGCTTCACGGAGTTGTGGATGAACGACGACATTATCAACATACAGCTGGCTGGTTATACACTGTACCTGCAGGATAGAAGAGAAGGGGATGGTGGACTATGTATTTTTGTAAATAACAGCTGGTGCACGATATCTAAGGAAGTCTCAAGGTTTTGCACGCCTGAGGTAGAGTATCTCGTGATAAGCTGTAGAACACACTATCTACCTAGAGTTTATCTGTATTTTTTGTAGCTGTCTACATTCCACCACAGACTGACGCTGGCACTAAGACCTTACTGAATGAGCTGTATTCCGCCATAAGCAAACAGGAAAACGCTCACCCAGAGGCGGCGCTCCCAGAAGCCAGGGACTTTAATGCAGGGAAACTTAAATCTGTCTTACCAAATTTCTATCAAATCAAATGTATTTATATAGCCCTTCTTACATCAGCTGATATCTCAAAGTGCTGTACAGAAACCCAGCCTAAAACCCCAAACAGCAAGCAATGCAGGTGTAGTAGCACGGTGGCTAGGAAAAACTCCCTAGAAAGGCCAAAACCTAGGAAGAAACCTAGAGAGGAACCAGGCTATGAGGGGTGGCCAGTCCTCTTCTGGCTGTGCTGGGTGGAGATTATAACAGAACATGGCCAAGATGTTCAAATGTTCATAAATGACCAGCATGGTCAAATAATAATAATCACAGTAGTTGTCGAGGGTTCAGGAAGTCAGCACATCAGGAGTAAATGTCAGTTGGCTTTTCATAGCCGATCATTAAGAGTATCTCTACCGTTCCTGCTGTCTCTAGAGAGTTGAAAACAGCAGGTCTGGGACAGGTTGCACGTCCGGTGAACAGGTCAGCGTTCCATAGCCGCAGGCAGAACAGTTGAAACTGGACAGGCAGCATGGCCTGGTGGACTGGTGACAGCAAAGAGTCATCATGCCAGGTAGTCCCGAGGCATGGTCCCAGGGATCAGGCCCCCAGAGAAAGAGAGAATTAGAGAGAGCATAGGAGGGGTCAGGAGACACTGTGGCCCAATCCGATAATAGCCCCGGACAGGGCCAAACAGGAAGGATATAACCCCACCCACTTTGCCAAAGCACAGCCCCCACACCACTAGAGGGATATCTTCAACCACCAACATACCATCCTGAGACAAGGCCGAGTATAGCCCACAAATATCTCCGCCACGGAAAGAGGGGAACCGGCCAGGCAGAGACAGCAAGAGCGGTTGGTTGCTCCAGAACCTTTCCGTTCACCTTCACACCTTACTGGGCCAGACTATACTCAATTATATGACCCACTGAAGAGATGAGTCTTCAGTAAAGACTTAAAGATTGAGACCGAGTTTGCTTCTCTCACATGGGTAGGCAGACCATTCCATAAAAATGGAGCTCTATAGGAGAAAACCCTGCCTCCAGCTGTTTGCCTAGAAATTCTAGGGACAATTAGGAGGCCTGCGTCTTGTGACTGTAGCGTACGTGTAGGTATGTACGGTAGGACCAAATCAGAAAGATAGGTAGGAGCAAGCCCGTATAATGCTTTGTAGGTTAGCAGTAAACCTTGAAATCAGCCCTTGCCTTAACAGGAAGCCAGTGTAGGGAGGGTAGCACTGGAGTAAAATGATCAAATCTTTTGGTTCTAGTCAGGATTCTAGCAGCCGTATTTAGCACTAACTGAAGTTTATTTAGTGCTTTATCCGGGTAGCCTGAAAGTAAAGCATTGCAGTAGTCTAATTTAGAAGTAACAAAATCATGGATTCATTTTTCTGCATCATTTTTGGACAGAAAGTTTCTGATTTTTGCAATGTTACATAGATTGAAAAAAGCTGTCCTTGAAACAGTCTTGATATGTTCGTCAAAAGAGAGAGTAACGCCGAGGTCCTTCACAGTTTTATTTGAGACGACCAGATTAATTGTCAGATTATCAGAAGATCTCTTTGTTCTTGGGACCTAAAACAAGCATCTCTGTTTTGTCTCAGTTTAAAAGTAGAACGTTTGCAGCCATCCACTTCCTTATGTCTGAAACACAGGCTTCTAGCGAGAACAATTTTGGGGCTTCACCATGTTTCATTGAAATGTACAGCTGTGTGTCATCCGCATAGCAGTGAAAGTTAACATTATGTTTTCGAATGACATCACCAAGAGGTAAAACATATAGTGAAAACAATAGTGGTCCTAAAACGGAACCTTGAGGAACACCGGAATTTACAGTTGATTTGTCAGAGGACAAACCATTCACAGAGACAAACTGATATCTTTCCAACAGATAATCAGCATGTTAAATGTGCATGTTAAAAACACTCTGGACCACCTTTACTCCACACACAGAGACTCATACTAAGCTCTCCCTCACCCTCCATTTGGCAAATCTGACCATAATTCTATCCTCCTGATTCCTGCAGGAAGCAACAGTGACTCGATCAATAACAAAGGGTCAGATGAAGCAGATGCTAAGCTACAGGACTGTTTTGCTAGCAAAGACTGGACTATGTTCCAGGATTCCTCCGATGGCATTGAGGAGTACACCATATCAGTCATTGGCTTCATCAATAAGTCCATCGATGACATTGTCCCCACAGTGACCATACGTACATTCCCCAACGAGAAGCCATGGATTACAGGCAACATCCGCACTGAGCTAAAGGCAAGAGCTGCCGCTTTGAAGGAGCGGGATTCTAATTCGGAAGCTTATAAGAAATCCTGCTATGCCCTCCGACGAACCATCAAACAGGCAAAGCATCAATACAGGACTAAGATCAAATCGTACTACACCGACTCTGATGCTCGTCGGATGTGGCAGGGCTTGCAAATTATTACAGACTTCAAAGGAAGCAAAGCCGAGAGCTGCCCAGTGAAACGAGCCTACCAGACGAGATAAACTATGCTCGCTTCGAGGCAAATAACACATACATGAGAGCACCAGCTGTTCCGGAAGATTGTGTGATCACGCAATCTCCACAGCAAATGTGAGTAAGACCTTTAAACGGGTCAACATTCATAAGACCGCAGGGCCAGACAGATTACCAGGATGTGTACTGCGAGCATGCGCTGACCAACTGTCAAGTGTCTTCACTGACATTTTCAACTTCTCCCTGTCCGAGTCTGTAATACCAACATGTTTTAAGCAGACCACCATAGTCCCTGTGCCCAAGAACACTAAGTTAACCTGCCTAAATGACTACCGACCCGTAGCACTCACGTCTGTAGTCATGAACTGCTTTGAATGGCTGGTCATGGCTCACATCAACACCATTATCCCAGTAACCCTAGACCCACTACATTTTGCATACCACCATAACAGATCCACAGATTATGAAATCTCTATTGCACTCCACACTGCCCTTTCCCACCTGGACAAAATAAACACCTACTGTATGTGAGAATGCTATTCATTGACTACAGCGTTCAACACCATAGTGCCCTCAAAGCTCATCAATAACCTAAGGACCCTGGGACTAAACATTTCCCTCCTGGACTTCCTGACGGGCTGGCCCCAGGTGGTAAGGGTAGGTAACAACACATCCGCCATTGTGATCCTCAACACAGGGGCCCCTCAGGGGTGCGTGCTCAGTCCCCTCCTGTACTCCCTGTTCACTCATGACTGCACGGCCAGGCACGACTCCGACACCATTATTAAGTTTGCCGATGACACAACAGTGGTAGGCCTGATCACCGACAACGACGAGACAGTCTATAGGGGGGAGGTCAGAGACCTGGCCGTGTGGTCCCAGGACAACAACCTCTCCGTCAATGTGATCAAGACAAAGGAGACGATTGTGGACTACAGGAAAAGGAGGACCGAGCACGCCCCCATTCTCATCGACGGGGATGTAGAGGAGCAAGTTGAGAGCTTCAAGTTCCTTGGTGTCCACATCACAAACAAACTAACATGGTCCAAGCACACCAAGACAGTCGTGAAGAGGGCACAACAAAACCTATTCCCCCTCAGGAGACTGAAAAGATTTGGCATGGGTTCTCCGATCCTCAAAAGGTTCTACAGCTGCACCATCGAGAGCATCCTAACTGGTTGCATCACTACCTGGCATGGCAACTGCAAGGCACTACAGAAGGACCTCTACACCAGGCATTGTCAGAGGAAAGACCCAAAAATGGTCAAAGACTCCAGCCACCCTTGTCATAGACTGTTCTCTCTGCTACCGCACGCCAAGCGGTTCCAGAGCATCAAGTCCAGGTCCATGAGACTTATAAACAGCTTCTACCCCCAAGCCATAAGACTTCTAAACATCTAGTCAAATGGCTACCCAGACTATACTCTCTGTTGTTATCATCTATGCATAGTCACTTTAATAACTCTACCTACATGTACATATCACTGAAACGGTGCCCCCGCACATTGACTCTGTACCTGTACCCCATTGTGTATAGTCTAGCTATAGTTATTTTTCTCCTGCTCTTAAATTACTTGTTACTTTTATTTCCTTTTCTTACTCATATTTTTTTTTAAAGTGCATTGTTGGTTAGGGGCTCGTAAGTAAGCATTTCACTTTAAGGTCTCTACAGCTGTTATATTCGTTACATGTGACTAATAACATTTGATTTGATTTAGAATAATCGTGTTTAAGAAGATTTTTTAATGACTACCTCATCTCTTCAGCCCACACATACAAGTATCTGTACGGTCCCTCAATTGAGCAGTGCATTTCAAACAGATTCAACAACAAAGACCAGGGAGGTATTCTAGTGCCTTGCAAAGAAGGGCACCCATTGCTAGCTGGGTAAAAAGTGTGACAACCAACCTCGGTCGCCCCTACTGTACACCCTCCTTCAGTGGCTTTGGTCATTTATCAAGAAATCTGGGTTTGAAGTCTTGTGACCAAATTGAATAAGATAATCATCTTCTCAAGTGATGCAGGTACAGTAAATTTAACTTAAAAAGCTCCCTTTTCGATACAGAAATCAGGTTACCATGGTTTTGTTATGACACCCTAAAAGCCAGGTTTTCTATTTAGCGAACATTTATGTATGTCTATCGCACTTTGTCATTTAAAAGACTCCATAATGCAACCCATTATATAACCAAACATATTTACCTGCCTCCTCTTACATTTGGCATTTAAAGATAAAATAATGAAAACCATCTGTGTGAATTAGAAAAGGTCAATTTGTGTGTGGCTCAGTCAGAGAGAGAGACAGAGAAAGTGAGTGTGTGTGTGTGTCTGTACTGTTTGTAGGTGGAAGAGAACTGGCAGGTTATGCAGTCAAAGCTCTGCAGGTGCTCCAGTTACACTGAGCTGTGCCCCAGATCAGGGACTTCTGTCCCCAGCCTACACCCTCCTTTAAGCTCAACCTCCCTCCAACCCTACATCTCAACATCCTCCATCTTCCATCTACCAAACAGCAGAGGGGTATACTACAAAACGGGATAGAGGAGTAAGCGGACTAACTTTGATCAACTTGGGATAGCCGTTGACACAAAGGTAGACTTCAACATTGTCTCAAAATGAAGATATTGGTGTTCAACTCGTCCACGTGCAGGCTAGCTTAGGAAAATCCTGACTAGATCTAGCTCGTGTCCTAGTATACCCTTCTGCACACATCAGCACCATGATGTGAAAATCCAGAGATGTTGCCAAAACCAACCACAAAAGCGCATTTGTGTGTAGTTGTCTGTACTGTGCGTATGGGGGCCCTACAGGTGATCCCATTATACTGAGCTGTGCCCCAGATCAGAGATTCCTGCCACTAATGTTCCCCCCAAAAATGTTGGGCATTGAGCAAATTTCAGATCTGCTGAGCGCAAACTTGAACATTGTGAAAATTCTGTGCAACGTGTTTACTGTGAATACTGAGTCTGTACCCGCTTTAAGTTATAGTTTCAGACAGTGGTCAAGTAGGATACTGTGGTTATTTGATCATTATATAGGCCTACCAGAGTGGCGAAAATGCATCCCATTCCATAATGGAGAAAATGCATCCCATGACATTTTAACATGGAAACAGCTGTTCTATCATTCAGCCTACAGTAGCAGCCAATGTGTAGTGTTCAATTTACATGCAGGGCTTGACATTAACCTGTTTATCCACTTGTCCTTCAGATGAGGTGACTAAAAATGTTGTGTTGTTTGATGCAAGAAAGCACTTTACAAAATTAAATGCACTCTTGTTCCCATAGCATTATTATAGAGAATCAAATAAATGATGATACCCTCTGCCTATTGGCTACTTAGCTTATTCAAGACTGTACATACTACTCTATTTATATTACGGCGACAAAAACAATAACCAATCCAAAAACCATGCCACTATAGTGCCAACAAAGACAACTTCCCACACAGAAAGGAGGGAAAGGGCTACCTAAGTATGGTTCCCAATCAGAGACAACGATAGACAGCTGTCCCTGATTGAGAACCATACCTGGCCAAAATCATAGAAAAAGAAACCTAGAAAGCCCACCCCAAATCACACCCTGACCAAACCAAAAAGAGACATGAAGAGGATTTCTAAGGTCAGGGCGTGACAGACCGTCTCAAAATACAACATGGCCCTTTACCCGCCTCACTTTTCCAAGATGTCTAGAAATGTACACGTTTTGTGCTCTTGTAGGAAGCAATCACTCCCCCATTGCCGACTACAAATGATCTCACTCATATTCCAAGATGGCATAGTTGTCAGACGTCCTTTGTCCTCGTCTTGTCGTGTCCCGTGTATATATATATATATTTACATATTTTCTTCGCATATCTTTTTATATGTATATATTTTTTTCTTCTAAAAACTCAACTTCAAAACACTCTCCTGCAACCCTGACGGGCTGCAACCCTGACAGGCTCTCCTGCAATTATTCACCTCAAATCTGAAATCCACAACAGAAGCTAGCCAGAAGCTGGCTAACGTTAGTATTCAGCTAACCACGGTTGGCGGTCATCAGCTATCCTTTAGCTCGAAAAGCTATCGCCAGAGCATACCGGACC
The DNA here is from genome assembly GCF_013265735.2 of Oncorhynchus mykiss. Classification (NCBI taxonomy): domain Eukaryota; kingdom Metazoa; phylum Chordata; class Actinopteri; order Salmoniformes; family Salmonidae; genus Oncorhynchus; species Oncorhynchus mykiss. Next base: position 15,807,461 of record NC_048584.1, read on the forward strand.
TATTTTCTCTCCATATCCCCAGATTTCTACCGCAAGCTCTGGACATTTACACCTGGACCTTGCAGTTAACTAGCTGCTATCCGAGTGACTATTGGCTTACGTCGGTCCCAGAGCAAACATCAATTATTCTGGAGCTAGCCAGCTGAAGAGTTCCATCAGCCACTCCTGGGCTACAATCACCTATCCGGACACGTTTTACTGCCGATACAGAGCCCCAGCGGGCCTTCACAACTGGACTACCGACGTTATCTGCCGAAGGAAGTTATCCAACTAGCCCCTCCGTCACGACGTAACCTGAAAGCCCATATGCGGCCCGCTAATCGTTAGCTGTCTTATCGCTTGCTATCTGAAAAGCAGGGTCACTATAACTATATCTATTTTGCCAATTGGATTGGTCCCCTCTACCACACGGAACCCCAATAATCTACCGACGGAAACGCATGAGGTGGCTAAAAACAAACCTCCATCCTCTGCCAGCTTGCTACCCATGGCCCGGCTAGCTGTCTGAATCGCCGTGACCCCAACCAACCTTACTACTCACTGGACCCTTATGATCTCTCGGCTAAGCATGCCTCTCCTTAATGTCAATATGCCTTGTCCATTGCTGTTCTGGTTAGTGTTTATTGGCTTATTTCACTGTAGAGACTCTAGCCCTGCTCATTATACCTTATCCAACCTTTCAGTTCCACCACCCACACATGCGATGACATCACCTGGTTTCAATTATGTTTCTAGAGACAATATCTCTCTCATCATCACTCAATTCCTAGGTTTACCTCCACTGTATTCACATTATACCTTGAAGCTATTTTATCGCCCCCAGAAACCTGCTCCTTTTACTCTCTGTTCCAGACGTCCTAGACGACCAATTCTCATAGCTTTTAGCCGTACCCTTATCCTACTCCTCCTCTGTTCCTCTGGTGATGTAGAGGTGAATCCAGGCCCTGCAGTGCCTAGCTCCACTCCTATTCCCCAGGCGCTCTCTTTTGATGACTTCTGTAACCGCAATAGCCTTGGTTTCATGCATGTTAACATTAGAAGCCTCCTCCCTAAGTTTGTTTTATTCACTGCTTTAGCACACTCTGCCAACCCGGATGTCCTAGCCGTGTCTGAATCCTGGCTTAGGAAGACCACCAAAAACTCTGAAATCTCCATCCCTAACTACAACATTTTCAGACAAGATAGAACAACCAAAGGGGGCGGTGTTGCAATCTACTGCAGAGATAGCCTGCAGAGTTCTGTCCTACTATTCAGGTCTGTACCCAAACAATTTGAACTTCGACTTTTAAAAATCCATCTCTCTAAAAAAAGTCTCTCAATGTTGCAGCCTGTTATAGACCACCCTCTGCCCCCAGCACACCATATGTGAACTGATTGCCCCCATCTATCCTCAGAGCTCGTGCTGCTAGGTGACCTAAACTGGGACATGCTTAACACCCCCAGCCATCCTTCAATCTAAGCTCGATGCCCTCAATCTCACACAAATTATCAATGAACCTACCAGGTACCACCCCAAAGCCGTAAACACGGGCACCCTCATCGATATCATCCTAAAAAACTTGCCATTATTTCTATTTCTACTTTGCACATTCTTCCATTCCAGTGTTTTACTTGCTATGTTGTATTTACTTCGCCACCATGGCCTTTTTCTTGCCTTTACCTCCCTTATCTCACCTCATTTGCTCACATTGTATATAGACTTATTTTTCTACTGTATTATTGACTGTATGTTTGTTTTACTCCTTGTGTAACTCTGTGTTGTTGTATGTGTCGAACTGCTTTGCTTTATCTTGGCCAGGTTGCAATTGTAAATGAGAACTTGTTCTCAACTTGCCTACCTGGTTAAATAAAGGTGAAATAAAATAAAAAATAAACATCTATAACTGGGCTAATAACTCATTTACTAGCAACAAATATGAACAATTGTGCTCTCGCATTGATCTCAAAACAACCACATCTACTCAGGTCCGCTCATGCTGTAAACACAGTTCAGTTCAAAGTGAATGGCACAGATCCATATATGGCAATGGTCTATTTGCATATAGGCCTACTTCAGCTCTGATTGGTTATGCCGCCCCAATCTGTGTAGAGTACTGGCTGAGTGGTGCATGTCAATGCAATAGAATCATACTCTGATGCGTTCTGTCTACAACAAAATCTATTGCATAGTTAGATTTGCATGCTAATGTAACAAGGTTGGTTATTTTTCCACTTGCCTCTAAAGAAAGGTTTATTCAATGTTGAAGCATTCTTATTGGTTGGTTCAACTCTGATGACAATAAGGCGTGTTGTGATTGGCTCCGCATGCAGATAGGGGGAGATCGCGAACATCAGGTCTCCCCAGTATGAAAATGTGATGCAAGGGGTAGGTCATGTTCTGAGCACTGTTTTCTATTTTACAATGTGTACAATTTTGCTACACATTACTGATTTATACATGTGTGGGTATATGGTACCTGTTAGGGATTGAGGGGCTTTCTGGGATGTGCTTTGGCATATGATTGCTGTAAATAAGTGTGTTAGCTAGCATACACCGATGTAATGGTCACATAAGCCCACTGCTAACACAGTTGTTTTCATGCTACAGATTTTTACCATTGACATCCATCAATTTAACAATGGGTATTTACACATGTTACATTTTGTATTGTATTTTTGTATTTTCTTCGCCATTATGAAAATGTGATGCAAGGGATTTTACCATCGACAGCCATCAACATTGGTAAGCCCTGCACAACTAACGTGCTGTTTCCTATTTAACAACAGAAATAAATTATGCTCAACTGGGCCTGCTGGCTGGGGTGATTTATTTGGACAAAACACAACGGAAGGAGAGTACGATTTACATCTGTTACACTAAGTCTTGCATAGTTCATTTTGTTTCGGTATGTTGCATTGAAAGTGGCTAATATTGTGTTGGTTCAATCACAATTACCACAGTAATGTTACCTAAGGGGGAAAACGCTAGAAAGTTAAGTGAAGTTGAACCTCATGCTTCTCTGCGGGGGCTGATATTTCTTCTGAATGGCAGTCCCGGGGGAGCTGCATGCCTGCGCACATGCACAGCTTAGAGGGAATATTGCCTGCTACCTGTCTCCATTCTCCCCACCAGCGTCCATCTACTGCTATCCGCATAACCAAAATCTTAAGCAATTAGCACCTTGATACAAAATTCTACATATTCTGTACTGTTATGTTCATACAGTATAATATACTGTATGTACGTACCTGTATGAATGATCACGTCTCTTGGACATAATGATAGAACCCTATGTATTGGGGCAGCACTGCCAACTACCTGGGACTCACACACTAGTGCTAGTCTCCCTGTGTGTGTGTGTGTGTGTGTGTATGTGTGTGGTCCGTACTAGGTGTGTTTGTGGCTAGCTGAACAACCATGAATCTCCTGTCTCAGTATGTCTATACTGTGTCTCAAACCTACTGACCCTCAGTCCAAATGGCCAGTCATAATGACAGCACTTCACTTTTCAACTCAATAGCCGAAGCAGGAAAGACACAATTACCCCTAATGGAGGTCTCAGTGTGCAGGAGGTTGGTAGTGCAGTCTGCACTCTCAGCCTAAAATACAACACAGTGTTCGCTGTTGCTCTTTCCGCTGCCATTCATTCCCTCACACTGTCCTGTACTCTTATTAAATGTAATTGGTTTGGTGATGGTATAAACAATATGTTCTTCTGTCATTAGGATGTTAGCTATTTCAGAGTGTTCGTGCATGAGACAAACAACTCTACCTGCAGGAAACAAACATTTGCATGTTGGTAAAAGCATAGGGATGCAAAACCTTGAGGAAATCTGTATGAATAAAGACTTCTATTAGATGTGCTTGCATCGGCTTGAGGTAAGACAGCATCATTTTAGGAGGTTTTGCTGCTAAGACCCCCTCTCTGCACATGCCATGCAAGTGTTACTTGTGGGTGTAGGCCTGCATGTCGGATCAATCCACTTGTTGAACCGCCTGCACATTTTATTCTGCGCCTGCAGATTTTGAATTCTGCCACGGTGGCATTCATTTTTAGTGAAGCTCTGTTGGAGTCAATTTTGTTACCATAGTCCTACTACATTTCAGCATAAACAATGCGTGCGCTTTTAATTTATGGCACGTCTTTGTAGGCCTAAATGGCCTGACTACGATAGGCTACAACAGCATACACGCTCACAATGAATCTCCCCCTCCATCCACCTGTGTTTGTCTACCCCTGATACACTCTGTCATTATCACCGTATCACATCATTCCCACATCCACCTCTCCCTGCTTTTCCCTCCCACTCCTACTCTCCTTCCTTACTCTGCATATAACTAACATGTGACACAGTTGTACAAAGTTAGTCAAACTCTGTTAACTACTCGGCAAAGTAACACAGCAACAAATCCCTTCTACTTTAGATACTATTTTTAAAGGAAGTAGACCATGTGTTATTTTTGTCACATTCGTGCTCATATCAACCTGTGTTGCCTTTTAGTTCCTAAAACCACATGAAATAGACAACAACAGATAGGGGGGGGGGGGGGGGGGTGGGGGGGTCTCTCAAATAAGTACAACATACATAAACCACTCCATTTCAGTATCTTTAGTGTTGCCATGGCTATGTTCTGGCCCGGTCATGGTCTATAATAGGGTGTCTCTAATTGTTGATATTTGTGGGGGTATGGGGAGTTAAAGGATGTGGGAGAGAGGTACCAGACCAATACAGTGCCTTAGGAAACTATTCAGACCTCTTGAATTTTTCCACATTGTTATGTTACAGCCTTATTCTAAAATGGATGAAATAAATATAAATCTTCAGCAATCAAATCAACTTACATTTTATTTGTCACCTGCGCTAAATACAAATACCTTACAGTGAAATGCTTACTTACAAAGCCCTTAACCAACAATGCAGTTTTCAGAAAAATAAGTGTTACACACAATACTACACACAATACCGCATAATGACAAAGTGAAAACAGGTTTTTAGAAATACCTTACCTTTACATAAGTATTCATCCCCTTTGCTATGAGACTTGAAATTGTGCTCAGGTGAATCCTGTCTCTATTGATCATCCTTGAGATATTTCTACAACTTGATTGGGGTCCACCTGTGGTCAATTCTGTTGATTGGACATTATTTGGAAAGGAACACACCAGTCTATATAAGGTCTCACAATTGACAGTGCATGTCAGAGCAAAAACCAAGCTATGAGAACGATGGAATTGTCCGTAGAGCGCCGAGACAAGATTGTGTCGAGGCACAGATCTGGGTGAAGGGTACCAACACATTTCTACAGCATTGAAGGTCCCCAAGAACACAGTGGCCGCCATCATTCTTAAATAGATGTTTGGAACCACCAAGACTTCCTAGAGCTGGCCAAACTGAGCAATCGGGGGAGAAGGTCAGGGAGGTCACCAAGAACCCGATGGTGACTCTGACAATGCTCTAGTTCCTCTGTGGAGATGGGAGAACCTTCCAGAAAGACAACCATCTCTGCAGCACTACACCAATCATGCCATTATGGTAGAGTGGCCAAACGGAAGCCACTCCTCATTAAAAGGCACGTGACAGCCCACTTGGAGTTTGCCAAAAGGCACCTTAAGACTCTCAGATCATGAGAAACAAGAGTTCAATCTTGGTTTCATCAGCGCAGACACTCTTTGGTCTGAATGCCAAGCGTCACGTCTTGAGGAAACCTGGCACCATCCCTACGGTGGAGCATGACAACATCATGCTGTGGGGATGTTTTTCCGTGGCAGAGACTGGGAGACTAGTCAGGATCGAGGGAAAGATGAACGGAGCAAAGTATAGAGTGATCCTTGATGATAATCTCCTCCAGAGTGCTCAGGACCTCAGACTGGAGCCAAGGTTCACCTTCCAACAGGACAATGACCCTAAGCACCCAGCCAAGACAAACACAGGAGTGGCTTTGGGACAAGTCTCAAAGTCCTTGAGTGGCCCAACCAGAGCCGGGATTTAAACCTGATCGAACACCTCTGGAGAGACCTAAAACCTGCTCCAGGTGCAGCAATGCTCCCCATCCATCCTGACTAAGCTTGAGAGGATCTGCAGAGAAGAATGTGAGAAAATCCTCAAATACAGGTGTGCTAAACTTGTAGTGTCATACCCAATATGATTCGCTGCTGTAATCGCTGCCGAAGGTGCTTCAATGAAGTACTGAGTAAAGGGTCTGAATGCTCATGTAAATGTCATATTTCTGTTTTTTATTTGTAATAAATTAGTAAACATTTCTAAACCTGTTTTTATTTGTCATTATGGGGTATTGTGAGGAGATTAAAAAATATTTTTTTAATCAATTAACAAAATTTGGAAAAGTCAAGGTCTGAAAACTTTCCGAAGGCACTGTAAGAAAGCCTTGCACTGTTATTTAACATTCACTGGGCCAATCATGTCTGCTCAATTAATTTGTTTACACTATGGACTCAGACTCTGTTTCAGCTCTATTTCCTCTTTTTCTTTCCCCAAATCCCCTAGCATATCCCTAAGAGTTTATTTGTCTGAAATGCCCCATGTAACCCTTACTCACACCTCAAATCCCTCTGTGACCGTCTTCTCCTATCTGATCCTCTCTCTGCCTGGGACCCTGACGCTGCTATCTTAGCCGGCTGTCCTTGACTGTGGCCTTCCTCCCTGACTGCCCTGTGTGTGTAGAGGAGCTGTGTGTAGGGAAGCGGGGTGTATGTCTGTTTAATACATAGTATGTGCGCAAGTGCTTACGTGATCAGTATTTATGATGCAGTCTTGAAACGCTGCACGTGTCTAAACTCCATTTTTGAGTAGGGTTTAACACTGGTATCCAGGATCCTGAGATTTCTTGACCAAGCTCCTTCCTGATTTCTGAGGAAAAAATTATGGGAACTTAGGCCCAATTTACTATTTCTATACCGCACTAATGCAAAATATGCACAGGCAAATAGCTGTGTGACATAGACATATCAACTCTGGCTTCGTTCATACATTAGACCAGTCATTGCAAGACTCGCAGCCTACCATATTTAAAATCCCAAACTTACTTGCATGGCTGCTATAATTCTATAATCACTGTTAACAAAATGGCTGATACAGGAAAATAATTCTACAGCAACAGGACATTTTGTAGGGGCAAATTATGTCATTTCAAAGTGGAAATGACCTTATTAATCCTTTTTAAAACTAAAATTCACTACAAGTTTGCATTTCCTGCTTTTCAGGAAAATTGGCTGCAACAATAGAGTGATCAAATTGTCCACAATAGCGCTCGAGGAAATAGACATTTGCAACATGGTTCCATGATGTTACACTAACAAAAGTGAGAGAACAGGCTTGACTAGTCAGATTGATAAAAATAAATAAAAAATTGATCAACTGTGGTGCTGAATCTCGGTTTTTGGATATACTGTATGAAATTCTGCAGCATCCAATATTTTCAGCTTTCTTTTTATTTTATTTAACTAGGCAAGTCAGTTAAGAACAAATTCTTAATTACAATGACAGCCTAGGAACAGTGGGTTAACAGCCTTGTTCAGGGGCAGAACAACATATTTTTAACTTGTTTGCTCGTGGATTCGATCTAGCAACCTTTCATTTACTGGCCCAACGCTCTAACCACTAGGTTACTTGCCGCACCATTAGCAGTTTATCATAATGTAAAAACAGCCACAACCTTCCCAAATTCCCCTGATATCCAGACTTTTGTAATTGTCACTAGATAATATTTTACCAGTCGGCCAACAGTGCTTAGGCCTACCATAAATCTAGGTTACATCAACAAAATAGGGTGGACATTGAGAGAACTTTGAGTTGATTAAATTGCAACAAATACATAAACTGTTAGATTCCTGTGTATATTTACAAATTTACAGTGAGATAATCCATATCTTTTTCGCAGGTATCGTATGCCTTTAAATAGCATTTCCAGTTTGAACGGGAATACTGGGATACCCGGGAAGGACTTGCAAGTTTCTCAATGGCAACAGCACTTTAATGTATTTAATGGTGGTGTAATCTCGGTCAACCAATAACTAAAGTCTCATGTAGTTGGTCAGCTGCTCGATTAAGTTCTGGTTCCATACGTGTTAAGAGAAGAGATTAGGAGATGCTAAAAATATATTAAGCAAGCACTACACCATTTGGTGCATGTGATAATTAAAATTGTATTTAATTTGGCACAAAGCTCAATCTAGATGGCGCTGACGGAGAAGGTCGAATTTGCTATTTAGTAATTTTTTGGGTGCTTATTTTAACCTCTGTGTACATAAAGTTTATACTATTATCACATATAAATCAAACAAAATCAAATGTTATTGGTCACATACACATGGTTAGCAGCTGTTATTCTAGTTCCGACAATGCAGTAATATCTAACAAGTAATCTAACAATTCCACAACGGCTACCTTATACACACAAAAAAGTAAAGGGATGGAATAAGAATTATTACATATAAATATATGGATGAGCGATGACCAAGCGGCATAGGCTTGATTACCAACAACGACGAGACGGCCTACAGGGAGGAGGTGAGGGCCCTCGGATTGTGGTGTCAGGAAAATAACCTCACACTCAACGTCAACAAAACTAAGGAGATGATTGTGGACTTCAGGAAACAGCAGAGGGAACACCCCCCTATCCACATCGATGGAACAGTAGTGGAGAGGGTAGCAAGTTTTAAGTTCCTCGGCGTACACATCACAGACAAACTGAATTGGTCCACTCACACAGACAGCATCGTGAAGAAGGCGCAGCAGCGCCACTTCAACCTCAGGAGGCTGAAGAAATTTGGCTTGTCACCAAAAGCACTCACAAACTTCTACAGATGCACAATCGAGAGCATCCTGGCGGGCTGTATCACCGCCTGGTACGGCAACTGCTCCGCCCACAACCGTAAGGCTCTCCAGAGGGTAGTGAGGTCTGCACAACGCATCACCGGGGGCAAACTACCTGCCCTCCAGGACACCTACACCACCCGATGTCACAGGAAGGCCATAAAGATCATCAAGGACATCAACCACCCGAGCCACTGCCTGTTCACCCCGCTATCATCCAGAAGGCGAGGTCAGTACAGGTGCATCAAAGCTGAGAGACTGAAGAACAGCTTCTATCTCAAGGCCATCACACTACTAAACAGCAATCACTAACACAGAGAGGCTGCTGTAAACAGGCCGTGGCTTGGGTGGTTGTTGTCCTTGATGATCTTCTTGTCCTTCCTGTGACATCGGGTGCTGTAAGGGAATACCCCCCTGATTTGGACAAAAATTAATGGCGGAATATTGGCATTGGACAAACCATATACACGATGGCCAATACCACCCAATTTGGCGTTGATTCATGCAAAGTATATTGCAAATGCCATATGGCAATTGCCAATTGTAACACTTCAAAATTCCAATAGGGGGCGTGTGCGTTCCACCGGGGCTTTTCATATTGCAAATGGCACCCAAGTCAACATCCAAAAGCCAAAATTTGAAAAAATATTAAAAAAAAAAAAAACTTAAAACCCCTTAAGTGCTTTCTGGACCTTTTTTTGAAATTCTTTCGATTTTTTTGTCAATTACACATGTGTAAGAACTGTATGAGTATACTTTTGTCATCATATATATATATTTTTTAATTACATGCGCATAAGGCATATGTTTTGTCCATTTGCAATATGATTTCATAGGAAGTCAAAAGTCAAAAGTCAAAAATGTCAAAATTTGGTAAAAAACTTCACACATCCTTCAAAAAGTGCTTTCTGGACCGTTTTTCAAAATTATTTCGATTTTTGTGTCAATTACACATGTATAAGAACTTTATCAACATACTTTAGTCATACTTTATTATCATATATATATATATTTTTTTTACTTGTGCATAAGGCATATGTTTTCTCCATTTGGAATATGATTTCATAGGAAGTCAAAAGTCAAAAGTCAAAAATGTCAAAATTTGGTAAAAAACTTCACACATCCTTAAAAAAGTGCTTTCTGGACCGTTTTTCAAAATTCTTTCGATTTTTGTGTCAATTACACATGTATAAGAACTTTATCAACATACTTTAGTCATACTTTATTATCATATATTTTTTTTTTTACTTGTGCATAAGGCATATGTTTTCTCCATTTGCAATATGATGTCATAGGAAGTCAAAAGTCAAAGTCAAAAGTAACGATTTTCCTCCGTGCAACTGATGATCTAAAATGTGCAACAAAATGTTTTTGATTTTTTTTGTTTATGTTTCCTTACTTTTTCAAAGTCACTGTGCATTTGCAATATGTTTTAATGGGCAGGTACCATCACGAATTTGTCATGCTCAAAATTCAAACTTTACTTTGCTCAAACTATACCTTTGTCAACTTGTATTATCATATTTATTTTTGTTTTACTTGTGCATAAGGCATATGTTTTCTCCATTTGCAATATGATGTCATAGGAAGTCAAAAGTCAAAGTCAAAAGTAAATATTTTCCTCCGTGCACCTGGTGATCTGAAATGTGCACCTGGTGATCTAAAATATGCAACTGGTAACCCAAAAAAAAAATTTTGGGATGTTTTTTTGTTTATGTTTCCTTACTTTTTCAAAGTCACTGTGCATTTGCAATATGTTTTAATGGGCAGGTACCATCACGAATTTGTCATGCTCAAAATTCAAGCTTGTGATCTAAAATATGCAACTGGTTCCCCAAACATTTTTTGGATGTTTTTTTGTTTATGTTTCCTTACTTTTTCAAAGTCACTGTGCATTTGCAATATGTTTCAATGGGCAGGTACCATCACGAATTTGTCATGCTCAAAATTTTTTGGATGTTTTTTTGTTTATGTTTCCTTACTTTTTCAAAGTCACTGTGCATTTGCAAGATGTTTTAATGGGCAGGTACCATCACGAATTTGTCATGCTCAAAATTCAAGCTTGTGATCTAAAATATGCAACTGGTTGCCCAAAAATTTTTTGGATGTTTTTTTGTTTATGTTTCCTTACTTTTTCAAAGTCACTGTGCATTTGCAATATGTTTTAATGGGCAGGTACCATCACGAATTTGTCATGCTCAAAATTCAAGCTTTACTTTGCTCAAACTATACCTTTGTCATCTTGTGATCTAAAATATGCAACTGGTTACCCCCAAAAAATGTTGATGTTTTTTTGTTTATGTTTCCTTACTTTTTCAAAGTCACTGTGCATTTGCAATATGTTTCAATGGGCAGGTACCATCACGAATTTGTCATGCTCAAATTTTTTTTTATGTATTTTTGTTTGTTTCCTTACTTTTTCAAAGTCACTGTGCATTTGCAATATGTTTTAATGGGCAGGTACCATCACGAATTTGTCATGCTATAAAAATCCTGCAGGAATGTGAAATTGACTGGCCCGATGAACTCGGGATGGCTTTGCAGTGATTCTGGGTCATCTCAATCGCTCGTTTGGGTTGATTTCAGAATGTCGCTTTTGGTGATGTTTTTTCACTATAGAATCATATTGCAAATGTACAAGAGTCAAGTGGACAAGAGTCCATCAGTCAATTAGATATCATTCTGACCACCAAACTGATACAAACTGACACCAAACCCACTTTTTCCAACTCGTTTAGTAGCCAACTATTACATACTTCAGAGCTGGCCCAAAATTCACAACGCCTTCGGTTCAAACCATAAAAAAAACATAAAACACGTAGTTACGTTCTAGCTGTGGGTCCATTTCTTATGTTATGTGTTGGCCTAGCTGAGGCGACCCCGAATCCCAAGTTTCGGCTCGATAGGTCATTTGGTGTCTGAGAAAAACCCTAATTGGTGCTGAAAATCCACTATTTTCCATGACTTGCTACGGGGTCCTTGAATGAGCTATCGAACAGAAACGTTGGGGTCTGTCTATATGGGCCGAGACGTTCGCAATGCACCTAGTCTTGCGACTCTGGGACATTTCTAAATGTCGTCATTTTCGTGATGCAAAAATGAATTGAAGTTATTGCAAATGTACGAGGCTGTTTCTCGGTCCGAGAACCTTCTAGAGCCACGTAACTCACCACGCACCATCGACGGGAGGTCTAGAACAGGTTTCTAAAGTTTTGGAACTCTAGGTCCATATCCTCATTGGGGTATGCTGTTACAGAATCCTGAGTTTTAAGTCCTTACGTTAAGAATTGACTGATCTACACAGGGTTGAATGCACTATGTCTATCAAACTGCATGCAGTGTATGGGTAAACACTTTTAGGGGCATTTTAACCACGTCCGGTTGGTCCAGGAAGCTTAGAGTCAACACAGGTAGACCTCATAGTGGCCTGATGGACTGGTACCGAAGACAGGTTCATACGGCATTCATAACCCACATAGGCCTCAGGTTGAAATTAGGGGTGCAGGCAATGTATTCCTATGGGGAGAGATGACACTGTAATCTGTGAGATCAAAAAACACTGTTTTACTGTTAAGGGTTAATGCCACACGGTCAAGGTTAGGCTTGTTCAGATCGGGAGGACCTTAGGAACATTCCTATGGTGGAATTTTTCTTCTCACTCTAACGGTTCTCTCACTGTCACCCAAAAGCAAATGACATTGTGGTGCAGGCTTCATTTTGGGCCTACTATTCTAATGGTTGCTGCGCCTAGACCGAGCGAGCTACGGTCAAGCGGGATAGCTCGTTGAACTCAGCACAGTCTGGAGACTATGGTGATGCCATTTTTTGTGTTGATTTCAGAAAGCCATTTTGGTGATGGTCCCTCTCCGTTTAAACATATTGCAAATGTACAAAAGTCAACTAGCAAGTCAGTGTCCATCAGTCAATTAGATGTCATTATGACACCAAACCCACTTTTTCCTACTCATTTAGATGCCAACTATCATATATGTCAGAGCAGTCCCATAATTCACAGCGCCTCTAGTTTAAAACATAATAAAAAGGTAAAACACATAGTTACGTTCTAGCTGCGGGTCCAGTTCGGACATTATGTGAAGTCCTATGTGAGGCGACCCCGAATCCCGAGTTTCGGCTCGATAGGTCATTTAGTGTCCGAGAAAAACCCTAATTGGTGCTGAAAATCCACTTATTTCCATGCCTTGCTACGGGGTCCTTGAACGAGCTGTCGGACAGAAACGTTGGGGTCCGTCTCTATGGGCCGAGCCGGTTTCAACGCACCTAGCCTTGCGTCTCTGAGACTTTTCTAAACGTCGTCATTTTCGTGATGCAAAAATGAATTGAAGTTATTGCAAATGTACGAGGCTGTTTCTCGGTCCGAGAACCGTCTAGAGCCACGTAACTCACCACGCACCATCGACCGGAGGTCTAGAACAGGTTTCTAAAGTTTCGGAACTCTAGGTCCGACCGTTCTTTTTTAGCTCCAACAAAGCTAACTATTGCAGCCACTGTCTGTCTCTACGCACCCCAATACGTCCCTCCTTCCAAGTTGTGTTTTAGTGTGATTTTTTTTTCCTTTGAATTTTTTTTGGAAAAATGACTGATTTACAGTTCATGGGGGTTGCCTAATCACACATATGAAGTTTTGGAAAGATCAGACTTTTTTAACCCTTCGAAACAGCCCCTGAGACACCAATTATGGCACTTCCGGTTGGCACAGGAAGCTATAAGTCACCACATATCCTCATTGGGGTATGCTTTTACAGAATCCTGAGTTTTAAGTCTTTATGTTAAGAATTGACTGATTTACACAGGCCTGAATGCACTATGTCTGTCAAACTGCAGGCAGGGTATGGATATACACTTTTAGGGGCATTTTAACCACTTCCGGTTGGTCCAGGAAGCTTAGATTCGACACAGGTAGACCTCATAGTGGCCTGATGGACTGGTACCGAAGACAGGTTCATACGGCATTCATAACCCATATAGGCTTCAGGTTGAATTTTGTGGTGCAGGCTATGTATTCCTATGGGGAGAGATGTCACTGTAATCTGTGAGATCAAAATACCCTGTTTTACTGTGAATGGTTAATGCCACACGGTCAAGGTTAGGCTTGTTCAGATCGGGAGGACCTTAGGAACATTCATGTGGTGGAATTTTTCTTCTCACCCTAACGGTTCTCTCACTGTCACTCAAAAGCAAATGACATTGTGGGGCAGGCTTCATTTTGGGCCTACTATTCTAATTTGTCGCTGCGCCTAGACCGAGCGAGCTACGGTCAAGCGGGATATCTCATTGAACTCGGCACGGCCTAGGGATTATGGTAATGCATTGCATTGCCTGCTCTCTGTGTCTTTAAGCACTTTGTCACTCCATCCTTGCTGTGTGTGTGTGAGCAGCCACTATGACACCATTTAAGGCACTTCTGGTTGGCACAGGAAGCTATAAATAAACTCATATCCTGATTGGGGTATGCCTTTACATAATCCTGAGTTTTAAGTCTTTACGTTAAGAACTGAGTTATTGTGTTATTTCAGAAAATCATAGAAAATCACAGAAATGTCGCAGAGCTCCGCAGCACACTTTAAAAAGATTCGTATGAACACCCTGCAACTGGATCTGTAACCGTTGAAAAAAAAAAAACGCCTATTTGTGACCATCACCAATTTGTCATTGTTCCGTTTCTCTTAAATGACGATAGATAAATGGCTGGTTCTTTTTTTATTCACACCGGAGGCTCCTTGGCTTTGACCTGAAGTGGAAAAATAATTTCTCTACTTCCATTTTAAGCCTTTAATCCCAGAAAAATGGCCGTAACTCAAAAACCGTCGAGGCCTAGACGCCATCCCGTTCGGGGCCAACTGCCCGTTACGCCAAACCTACGCTCACCAAGTTTCGGCTTCGAAATATTTTCAGTTTTTGAGATAAGGCCCCGTCGTGATTCGTGATGTTTTGCCAAATTGCCATAAGATTCCGTATGCCATCTGGTGGGAATTTCCGGGACGGCGGAAAAAACGGTCCAAAACTTGTTTTTTTTTAAAAACGGAAACCGAACGTCCGACAAAGTTCATTCGATGACTTCCCGGTAGGTCCGGCCCTACCGCACGGCCCGACGCCGACCGCAAATTTTACAAACGATTTCGGACGTCTGGTAAGGGACCGTACATTTGCAATATGGACTTTCTCACTGATCATACACGAAATGCCGAAATGTTCCCTTAAGGTATGTAAGTGTCCTGGAGGGCAGGTAGTTTGCCCCAAGTGATGCATTGTGCAGAATGCACCACCCTCTGGAGAGCCTTGCGGTTGTGGGCTGTGCAATTGCCATACCAGGCGGTGATACAGCCCGACAGGATGCTCTCATCTGTGCCTCTGTAAAAGTTTGCGATGGTTTTAGGTGACAAGCCAAATTTATTCAGCCTCCTGAGGTTGAAGAGGTGCTGTTGCGCCTTCTTCAACACACTGTCTGTGTGGGTGGACCATTTCAGTTTGTCCGTGATGTGTACACCGAGAAACTTAAAACTTTCCACCTTCTCCACTGCTGTCCTGTCTATGTGGATAGGTGGGTACTCCCTCTGCTGTTTCCTGAAGTCCACGATCATCTCCTTTGCTTTGTTGATGTTGTGTGAGACGTTGTTTTCCTGGCACCACACTCCGAGTCCCGAGTGCCCTCACCTCCTTCCTGTAGGCTGTCTCGTCGTTGTTGGTAATCAATCCCACCACTGTTGTTTCATCTGCAAACTTGATGATTGAGTTGGAGACGTGCATAGCCACGCAGTCATGGGTGAACAGGGAGTACAGAAGGGGGCAGCTTGTCAGAAAGTCCAGGACCCAATTGCAGAGGGCGGGGTTGAGACCCAGGGCCTCAAGTTTAATGATGAGCATGGAGGGTACTATGGTGTTGAATGCTGAGCTGTAGTCAATGAACAGCAGTCTTACATACAGTTGAAGTCAGAAATGTACACACAACTTAGCCAAATACATTCAAACTCATTTTTTCAAAATTCCTGACATATAATGCAGTAAAAATTCCCTGTCTTAGGTCAGTTAGGATCGCCACTGTATTTTAAGAATGTGAAATGTTAGAATAATAGTAGAGAGAACAATTTATTTCAGCTTTTATTTCTTTCATCACCTTCCCAGTGGGTCAGAAGTTTACATACACTCAATTAGTATTTGGTACCATTGCCGTTACATTGTTTAACTTGGGTCAAATGTTTGGGGTATCCTTCCAGAAGCTTTCCACAATAATTTGGGTGAATTTTGGCCCATTCCTCCTGACAGCTGTTGTAACTGAGTCAGGTTTGTTGGCCTCCTTGCTCGCACATGCTTTTTCATGGGATTTTCTATAGGATTGAGGACAGGGCTTTGTGATGGCCACTCCAATACCTTGACTTTGTTGTCCTTAAGCCATTTTGCTACAATTTTGGAAGTATGCTTGTGGTCATTGTCCATTTGGAAGACCCATTTGCGACCAAGCTTTAACTTCCTGACTGGTGTCTTGAGATGTTGCTTCAATATATCCACATGATTTACAGCCTCATGATGCCATCTATTTTGTGAAGTGCACCAGTCCCTCTTGCAGCAAAGCACCCCCACAACATGATGCTGCCACCCCCGTGCTTCACGGTTAGGCTGTTGATCCTCGGCTTGCAAGCCTCCCACGTTTTCCTCCAAACATAACGATGGTCATTATGGCCAAACAGTTCTAATTTCGTTTCATTCAGACCAGAGAACATTTCTCCAAAAAGTATGATCTTTGTCCCTATGTGCAGTTGCAAACCATAGCCTGGCTTTTTTTATGGCGGTTTTGGAGCAGTGGCTTCTTCCTTGCTGGGCTGCCTTTCAGGTTATGTCAATATAGGACTTGTTTTACTGTGGATATAGATACTTTTGTACCTGTTCCCTCCAGCATCTTCACAGGGTCCTTTGCTGTTGTTCTGGGATTGATTTGCACTTTTCGCACCAAAGTACGTTCATCTCTAGGAGACAGAATGCTTCTCCTTCCTGAGCAGTATGACGGCTGCGTGGTCCCATGATGTTTATACTTGCGTACTATTGTTTGTACAGATGAAGGTGGTACATTCAGGCGTTTGGAAATTGCTCCCAAGGATGAACCAGACTTGTGGAGGTCTACAATTTTCTGAGGTCTTGGCTGATTTCTTTTGGTTTTCCCATGATGTCAAGTAAAGAGGCACTGAGTTTGAAGGTAGGCCTTTAAATACATCCAGAAGTACATATCCAATTGACTCAAATTATGTCAATTAGCCTATCAGAAGCTTCTAAAGCCATGACATCATTTTCTGGAATTTTCCAAGCTATTTAAAGGCACAGTCAACTTAGTGTATGTAAACTTCTGACCCACTGGAATTGTGATACAGTGAATTATAAGTGATCTGTCTGTAAACAATTGTTGGAAAAATTACTTGTGCCATGCACAAAGTAGATGTCCTAACCGACTTGCCAAAACTATAGTTTGTTGACAAGAAATTTGTGGAGTGGTTGAAAAACGAGTTTTAATGACAACAACCTAAGTGTATGTAAACCGAAACGTGGCAGTGTGATGCCAGGACAACCGCCTCTCTCTCAATGACAGGAAGACATGATCGTGGACTACAGGAAAATGTGTGGAGAGCATGCCCCCATCGGCGGGGCTGTAGTGGAGCACATCGAGAGCTTCAAGTTCCTTGGCGTCCACCTCACTAAGGACTAAACATGGTCCACTCACACCTGCACAGATTTGTCAGGGGCCCTCGGATCCTTAAAAAGTCCTACAGCTGCATCATCGAGTGCATTTTTACTGGCTGCATCACCACTTGGTATGGCAAATACACAGCCCTTAATCGCAAATCACTGCAAAGGATGGTGCTGACAGCCCTGTACATCACTGGGGTCAAGCTCCTGCCATCCAGGTCTTAGATATTAGGCAGTGTCAGAGGAAGGCCCGAAGACTTCAGCCACCCAAGCCATAGACGGTTCATTCTGTTGCCATGTGGCAAGTGGTACCGGAGCATCAACTCTCGGCCCAACAGGCTCCGAAACAGCGTCTACCCCCATTGCCTTAAGTCTTCTAAATAGTTAATTAAATGGCTTCCCGGACTATCTGCATTGACCCTATCTTGCACCGACTCTATTATTATATATTTTTTGTATTTTTTTAGGATCCCCATTAGCTGTTGCGATAGCAAATTCCACTTTGACATTATGGGTATTGAGTGTAGGCCTGTGACAGAACATCTCAATTTAATCTATTTTAAATGCAGGATGTAACACAACAAAATTTGGAAAAAGTCAAGGGGTGTGAATACTTTCTGAAGGCACTGTAATGTTTGTTTCATCACAAAACCGGAGAGCAACATCTGTCCGGTGAAGTTCACAAAGCAAATATTGCACGTAACAAACATTTCTATCACCTGCAGCATGGTCAAGCAAGTTCATGGTTTCGACAGTTTACTAAACAATATCTGATTTAGAACCACGGGGTGACCACAAGTCAGCACAAAAACAACAGGAGCACTGCCTCCGCTATTCCATCTCAATTTCAACTGAAGCATTTAAACATCATCAAATCAACAAGTCTATACAGTATAGGCGTAGTATAATACACTGAAAACAAACTTAAATATACCAAAAACAATTTAGTCCAATCAATGTTGCTAAGTATCATGTGGCTGTCCATGGTCCTGATTTCTGTGTGTGTATGTGTGTGTGTGTGTGTGTGTGTGTGTGTGTGTGTCGTGCAAGTATAACAAAAAGGTTGACTCACCCTACTTGTAGACTAGTAGAACGCCATCGCCATCCTCCTCTCTTTCATGTTGGCAAAACTGTCTATGGCTCTGTCATACAGTACACTTTTAGTTGTTGTTGTCATAGGCTACCTAGCTAAAATACTTGCTAGCCTAACTTCCTGGCATGGTGTGAAGCCAAATCCAAACGGGCCTCCCTTCGGGGGCCTTTTGCTGCTCCAGGACAAACCACAGTTGAGCTCAGCTCAATGCTGATTGGCTAATGATTTTTTTATCAAGTGAGGCCAAATGCTTGCTAGCATCAATCAATCAAATGCTACTTGTACTTTTTTGGTCCAGACGTCTGGGCTACAAATACTGAGATTGAGGGTCGCTGTTTCCCTCGCTCTGATGATTTCTCTGGTGAGATTCAGCCACTTCCGAGTTGATGGGAAATTCTGAAAACACAGAGAGAGATAAAAGATCAATTATTTTATAATTGTAATTGTTTTATTGGTCAAATATTTGGGGAAGCCTTGCTTCCCTTGGCATCCATTAATACACAAAACTGGTGGTTATAGATGGTGTCGTGTCTTGACTATCATTAATGTGCTTGACTGTTATTTTAGAAAATAATGACATACCACGTCCAATTATTTTGTGATTAAATTAAGTAGTAATCTGGGGCACCACTGGAAATGTTATTTAACTTTTTATGGCTGGGGGGCAGTATTGAGTAGCTTGGATGAATAAGGTGCCTAAAGTAAACGGCCTGCTTCTCAGTCTCAGTTTCTAATATATGCATTTTACAGTCTAGGAAACACTCTAAAGTTTCTAAAAGTGTTTGAATGATGTCTGTGAGTATAACACAACTCATATTAGCAAGCAAAATCCTGAGTTGAAATCAAAACAGGAAGTCAGAAATCTGAGCTTGTATATATTCACCAGAGTCCCCAATGCAATCCCATTGAGATATGAATGATGTTGCACTGCCTAGGGGTTCCACTAGATGTCAACCATCAATAGGAATTATAATGAGACTTCTATGATGTCGGGGGGGTGAATGATAGCAGAATCAGTCAGGTGTCTGGCAGTCAGCCATTTTCTGATCATGTTTATTCCTCGTGGTAGTCACTTGCGTTCCATTGCTCACGAAGACAAGAAGGAGTACTCCGGTTGGAACTTTATTGAAGCTATATGTTAAAAACATCCTAATGATTGATTCTGTACTTAGTTTGAAATGTTTCTTTGACCGGTAATATCACTTTATGAAGTTTTTGTCCGATATAAGGCTGACCAGAATTAGCGTTTGGATATGTATACCAAACGCGCTAACAAAATAAGGTATTTGGAAATAAATAACAGACATTTTCTAACAAAACAAACATTTATTGTGGACCTGGGATTTCTGGAGTACTTCTGATGTAGATCATCAAAGGTAAGGGAATATTTATCATGTAATTTCTTGTTTATGTTGACGCCATCTTTGCGGCTGTGGTGTTTTTACTTTTGAGCGCCGTCTAAGATTATTGCATGCATTTCTTTTTCCGTAAGGTTTAAAAAAAAATCTGACACAGCGGTTGCATTAAGGAGAGGTATATCTATAATTCAATGTGTATAACTTGTATTATCATCTACATTTATGATGAGTATTTCTGTTGAATGATGTGGATATGCAAAATCACTGGATGTTTTTGGAACTAGTGAATCTAATACGCCAATGTAAACTCAGATTTTCTGATATAAATATGAACTTTGTCAAACAAAACATGCATGTATTGTGTAACATGAAGTCCTATGAGTGTCATCTGATGTGGGATTAACAACAAGACTACCTTGAAAAAGATATCAGATACATGTATGTTTGAGGAATTTTAATTATGAGATTTCTGTTCTTTTGAATATGGCGCCCTGTACTATCACTGGTTGTTGTTATATCGCTCCCGGTAACGGGATCTCAGCCATAAGAAGTTAACGAGTTACTATCTCCCGACGAAACTCTAAAGATATAAATATCTCTTACCTCAGTCAGTCTATTCATTAATTCCTATTTACCTTCGGTCTCTTTCTGAATGTCGCAAAATTCTTGGAAATCTGCACAAACCCTAGCCTAAATGATGAATCAGCGATATACAAATTGTCTTAATTATTTATTTACTAACTAACTAAATAATCAAACAGAATTACGTAAAGACACAAACAGGATAGCTTACACATTGATTACTACACAATATAATGACAAGTCCCTAGTGGACTAAACAGATATGACGGCTTGTTACAAAAAATGGCAGATTCAAAAGAGAGGGAAAGGGAGCAACAAAGGAATTCCATTATTCTACAGACAGCTGATAACTATGCTCATGGATATGTGAATACACATGAATGGCCGCTCAATCAAAAGAATTGCAAAGTACATATTTACGGGTAATTCAACAAAGTCTCTGGTTATCCACCAGAGGTCAGCATGTCCTTTGTAGTCATAGCTTTTTAGTTTCAAAGTGTCTGTGAGAATGGATCATCCATAGGTCTACCCCACATTGTTCAACGGGCTCTGTTCATTAGAATAGAGGTATCTATAGTGGTAAGAGTAAGCTGCCCTTTGTCTTCTCGTATTTGGTCTAGTTTACTAGAGTAAAGTACTTCAACAGCTGCAGACTGAATGTTCCTGTGTAGTCTTCTTCTTCTTCGACAACAGTGACAGTGGCATTGTGTTGTGACAAAACTGCACATTTTAGAGTAGCCTTTTATCGTCCCCAGCTCAAGGTGCAGCTGTGTAATTATAATGCTGTTTAATCAGCATCTTGATATGCCACACCTGTCAGGTGGAGGGATTATATTGGAAGAGAAATGCTCATTAACACATTTTTGCACAACAATTGAGAGAAATACGCTTTTTGTGCGTATTGAACATTTCTGGGATCTTTTATTTCAACTCATGAAACATCGGACCAATACTTTACACTTTGCACTTATATTTTTGTTCAGGGTAGTACCCAAAAGGCATATCTCATCCCTCTCTGTAAATGCTACTGCTGCTCAATATGTGTGTGATTAATGCCTAATAGAAGCGTGGCCAGACTCTAGCTGAGAGCAGAGTGGTCATTTGCTCCTTAAGTAATCAATGTGCTTGTGAGAAAAAAGGTTTTGTACTGACTCAATGTTCCAAAACCAGGTCAAGAGATATGCTATTAGAGTATATCTAAGCCTTATTAACTCTGTCTCTCTCAATCTCTCTCTTTCTCTCTCTATCCCTCTCTCTCTATTTCTATCTCTCCACTCATCCCAAACCATCTCAATTTGGTTGAGGTCGGGGGATTGTGAAGGCCTGGTCATCTGATGCTGCACTCCATCACTCTCCTTCTTGGTAAAATAGCCCTTACACAGCCTGGAGGTGTGTTGGGTCATTGTCCTGTTGAAAAACAAATGATAATTCCACTAAACCCAAACAAGATGGGATGGTGTATCGCTGCAGAATGCTGTGGTAGCCATTGGGTTAAGTGTGCCTTGATTTCGAAAGAAATCACAGACAGTGTCACCAGCAAATCACCCCCACACTATAACACCTCCTCCTCCATGGTTTAAGGTGGAAAATAAATATTCACCCACACCGCATCTCACAAAGACACGGCAGTTGGAACCAAAAATCTCCAATTTGGACACCAGACCAAAGGACAGATTTCTACCGGTCTAATGTCCGTGATTCTTGGCCCAAGCAAGCCTCTTCTTATTATTGGTGTCCTTTAGTAGTGGTTTCTTTGCAGCAATTCGACCATGAAGCCCTGATTCTCACAATCTCCTCTGAACAGTTGTTGAGATGTATTTGTTACTTGAACTCTGTGAAGCATTTATTTGAGCTGCAATTTCTGAGGCTGGTAACTCTAATGAACATTACCTCTGCAGCAGGTGGTCCTCATTCATCATAGCGCTTGATGGTTTTTACGACTGCACTTGAAGAAACTTTCAAAGTTCTTGAAATTTTCTAGATTGACTGACCTTCATGTCTTAAAGTAATGATGGACTCATTTCTCTTTGCTTATTTGGCCTACAAGGAGGAGGTGAGGGCCCTCGGAGTGTGGTGTCAGGAAAATAACCTCACACTCAACGTCAACAAAACTAAGGAGATGATTGTGGACTTCAGGAAACAGCAGAGGGAACACCCCCCTATTCCACATCGATGGGACAGTAGTGGAGGGGGTAGTAAGTTCCTCGGCATACACATCACAGACAAACTGAATTGGTCCACCCACACAGACAGCATCGTGAAGAAGGCGCAGCAGCGCCTCTTCAACCTCAAGAGGCTGAAGAAATTCGGCTTGTCACCAAAAGCACTCACAAACTTCTACAGATGCACAATCGAGAGCATCCTGTCGGCCTGTATCACCGCCTGGTACGGCAACTGCTCCGCCCACAACCGTAAGGCTCTCCAGAGGGTAGTGAGGTCTGCACAACGCATCACCGGGGGCAAACTACCTGCCCTCCAGGACACCTACACCACCCAATGTCACAGGAAGGCCATAAAGATCATCAAGGACAACAACCACCCGAGCCACTGCCTGTTCACCCCGCTATCATCCAGAAGGCGAGGTCAGTACAGGTGCATCAAAGCTGGGACCGAGAGACTGAAAAACAGCTTCTATCTCAAGGCCATCAGACTGTTAAACAG
Source organism: Oncorhynchus mykiss (assembly GCF_013265735.2). Classification (NCBI taxonomy): domain Eukaryota; kingdom Metazoa; phylum Chordata; class Actinopteri; order Salmoniformes; family Salmonidae; genus Oncorhynchus; species Oncorhynchus mykiss. The sequence continues at coordinate 15,830,660 of NC_048584.1, forward strand.
CCACCACTAACATTGAGTGGCTGCTGCCAACACCCTGACTCAACTCCAGCCACTTTAATAATGGGAATTGATGTAAAATATGTCACTAGCCACTTTAAACAATGCTACTTAATATAATGTTTACATACCCTACATTATTCATCTCATATGTATATGTATATACTGTACTCTATATCATCTACTGCATCTTTATATAATACATGTATCACTAGCCACTTTAAACTATGCCACTTTGTTTACATACTCATCTCATATGTATATACTGTACTCGATACCATCTACTGCATCTTGCCTATGCCGCTCTGTACCATCACTCATTCATTTATCTTTATGTACATATTCTTTATCCCTTTACACTTGTGTGTATAAGGCAGTAGTTTTGGAATTGTTAGTTATATTACTTGTTGGTTATTACTGCATTGTCTGAACTAGAAGCACAAGCATTTCGCTACACTCGCATTAACATCTGCTAACCATGTGTATGTGACAAATACATTTGATTTGATTTTTTGATCACATGCTGTTAAATCGAAGAACATGTCCTTTGATCTCCTTGATCAGGAGTGTTCTGTAATCCTTGGCCTAGTTAAACCCTTTCTAGCCTATCTATATATGGGAAACAGGGTTTACGTTATGCTTGATGCTTTCAGTTTTCCATCACAAAACACCAGAAAATTGCAAAAAAGTGTTAGTTGGTATTAGTTGTTCAATGTTTCTTTTGAAAAAATAATACAAAATAATAATAGTTTTACTATATGAGTGTTCAGTTCACATAACAGGGTTGACATTAAACATTAGGGACAATGTAAATTATTCACAAATGTGAGAGCAAAATTGCAAGATTATGTTAATACTTTTATTGCATCAAATGGTTGTTTTATGCAACAGAATAGAGGACTCGTATAACTGTTGTGTCTGTGTGAACTGAAAGTGGGCCTTTGGGAGATAACACTGACAGGAGATTTGCGATGTCTTTTGGGTGATCAAACCTAAAGGGACCGCATTCCAGAGCATGAGTTAATGTTTCTGTTCTACATGGTTCCAGGGCCAGATCTTGGTCTCAACACAAAGAAAACTATTTTTACAGCAGATACTGTCTGCTGTGAATTATAAGTATCTTTCCTACAAATCTTAACCTTGTGACCCATTCCATACACCTGTTGTTCGTCATATAGACTGGCTGTAAAACACATTTGTACTTTTATCTCTGGGCTCTCAACGAATCATCTGAGGGTGATTCGTCGACCAGCCATCATTATCATAGAGCACTCAATGGATTCACTTTATATGTGTGTGTTGTATTGACCTGCTCCCTTATTAATAAGTGAATAAAGATTTAGTTTAAGTATAACTCTGACTTGAGTGATACGTTTGTCTCTCCTCATTTGGTAGTAAAGAAATTAACCACCACACGAATTACATGAATAAATAATAATCTTCAGAAATGACTTTGTCAAAGCAACAAAATAACTAGGACTTTACAATCACGGTGAAAACTTGGGGACGTTTTTGGCTTAAAGGAATAATGCACTCAAACTATCTTTTGGTATTCCACTGTTGATACAGTCACACATTTTTTTCCATGTCAGCAGTTAAGTTTTCAAGAATAGCACTTTTAAGAAGAAAAGTGTAGGATGCTACATCCTCTAATCTTCCTAGAACATGACGTGGGAAAACAACTAATTTATTTGATTGAAAACACATCACTATTGGAATCTTTACATTGATTTAGTTTTGTTTGATCGTAGATGTACAGTATGTGACACAACTGTTAAATTGAGTGTTTTATCAAAATGTACACACACAATGTCACAAGGACATTAAAGGCACTCAAACCACGACACAGAGCTGTCACTATGCTATTAGTACACTGTGAACCTTATTCACTCGAGTATACTACTTTTCTGTACACTATGGACCGCTCGACACAATCAATAAAAAAGGTAACCAGGTTCACATTCAGTCTGTTAGAATTTTAAATCCAGAGTATTTTACAATATAGTAATAGCTCAACCCAGCCCTCTGGTAGGTTATTGAGTTTACACCATTATTGCTTCTTCTACCCATTCTTTCAGATGGGACATGTGTCAAGGGCCATTATCTCTTGTGCCATTATCATGTGAATGTGTGATTGGTTCCATCTGTTGAATACTTGTTGAAGTCTTCTTCTTTCCTCGTCATCAGCTGTCATACATTCACCCATTACAAACCTTTTATGTCATTAAAAAGATATTCTGCTCCAATTTTCTATGTACATTCGCTTCGTTCCTCCACTTTAGTTTAAAATCCTTTCTTTCATTTCTTTACAGTTAAAGAGCAACCCTCTAGAAAGTTGAGAGCACTCTCTCCATAGTCCTTGTACAGTACAAAGACAACCTCATCCCCGCCTGCGCTTTTAGGGCTCAGAAACGGGTGTAGATCTCTCTCTCTTTTTTCTTTATCCTTCTTCTATAACCATGCTCTCTATTTCTTTATCAATGTGCACTCTATACTAGCTCTCTCTATCCTTTTTCATGCAGTATTCATAAATTTTCTGTATCATCACTCTATCTATCAGAGAGCCGTGGTGAGATGGAGAAGCTGGAGAAGAGGCTAAACTAATCACCTGCCTTCTTGTGGTCTTTCTCTGTCTCCCTCTTTTTTCTTTCCTTTTCTCCAAATCTCCCTTTGTCTGGGCAATTAAGAAATTACAAATTGGATTCTAAGTATGCAGGTTAAGGGGGCTGCATGGAGAGTCAGGTTCAGCTCAGTTCAGCCTCGTCCTTTCCCTCTCTTTATTACTCTATTCTCTTTCTCTATTTTCTCTCACACACACACATACAGTTGAAGTCGGAATTTTACATACACCTTAGCCATTTAAACTCAGTTTAATCCTAGTAAAAATTCCCTTTCTTAGGTCAGTTAGGATCACCACTTTAATTTAAGAATGTGAAATGTCAGAATAAGTGTAGAGAATTATTTATTTCAATTTTTATTCCTTTCATCACAATCTTAAAATTAGAAAAACTTAAATCCAGTTTACCTAATTTCTACCAGCATGTCACCTCTGCTACCAGAGGGGAACAAAACTCTAGATCACTTCCACACACAGACGCATACAAAGCTCTCCCTCGCTCTCCATTTGGCAAATCTGACCATAATTATATCCTCCTGATTCCTGCTTACAAGCAAAAACTAAAGCAGGAAGCACCAGTGACTCGCTCAATACGAAAGTGGTCAGATGACGCGAATGATACGCTACAGGACTGTTTTGCTAGCACAGGCTGGAATATGTTCCGGGATTCATCCAATGGCATTGAGGAGTGTACCACCTCAGTCACCGGCTCTTCAATTAGTGCATCAACGACGTCGTCCCCACAGTAATCGAACGTACATATCCCAACCAGAAGCATGGATTACAGGCAACATCCGCAGTGAGCTAAAGGCTAGAGCTGCCACTTTCAAGGAGCGGGACACTCATCTGGATGCTTGTAAGAAATCCCGCTGTATCCTCAGACGAACCACAAAACAGGTAAAGAGTCAATACAGGATTAAGATTGGATCCTACTACACCGGCTCTGAGGCTCGTCAGATGTGGCAGGGGTTTAAAACTATTATGGACTACAAAGGCAAACCCAGCTGTGAGCTGCCCAGGGACGTAAGCCTACCAGACGAGTTAAATGCCTTTTGTGCTCGCTTCGATGCAAGCAACACTGAATCATGCATGAGAGCACCAGCTGTTCCAGACGACTGTGTGAATATGCTCTCCATGGCCGATTTGAGCAAGACCTTTAAACAGTTCAACATTCACAAAGCTGCAGGGCCAGATGGATTACCAGGATGTGTACTCAAACCATGTGCGGACCAACTGGCAAGTGTCTTCACTGATATTTTCAGTCTCTCCCTGGCATAGTCTGTAATACCAACATGTTTCAAACAGACCACCATAGTTCCTGTGCCCAAGAAAGCAAAAGTAACCTGCCTAAATGATTACCGACAGTAGCACTCACGTCAGTAGTCATGAAGCGCTTTGAAAGGTTGGTCATGGCTCACATCAACACCATCAATGTGGAAACCCTAGACCCACTCCAATTCGCATACCTCACCAATAGATTCATAGATGACGCAATCGCACTCCACACTCCCACTGCCACATTTCCCACCTGGACAAAAGGAACACCTATGTGAGAATGTTTTTCATTGACTACATCTCAACGTTCAACACCATAGTACCCACAGAGCTCATCACTAAGCTAAGGACCCTGCAACTGGATCCTGGACTTCCTGACAGGCCACTACCAGGTGGTAAGGGTAGGCAACAACACATCTGCCATGCTGATCCTCAACACTTGGGCCCCTCGGGTGTGTGCTTAGTCCCCTCCTGTACTCCCTGTTCACCCATGACTGTGTAGCCAAGCATGACTCCAACACCATCATTAAGTTTCCTGATGACACAACACTGACACTGACAAAGATGAAACACACTAGGTCAGATACCTGGCCGTGTGGTGCCAGGAAAACAACCTCTCCCTCAATGTGAGCAAGACAAAGGAGATGATCATGGACTGTAGGAAAAGGAGGGCCGAACAGGCCCCCATTAACATCGACGGGGCTAAAGTGGTCCAATCACGCCAAGACAGTTGTGAAGAGGGCACAACAACACACTTTCCCCCTCAGGAGATTTGGCATTGGTCCCTACATCCTCAAAAAGTTATACAGCTGCACCATCGAGAGCATCCTGACCGGTTGCATCACCGCCTGGTATGGCAACTGCTCGGCATCTGACCGTAAGACGCTACAGAGGGTAGTGCGTATGGCCCAGTATATCACTGGTGCCAAGCTTCCTGACATCCAGGACCTACAGTGGGGCAAAAAAGTATTTAGTCAGCCACCAATTGTGCAAGTTCTCCCACTTCAAAAGATGAAAGGCCTGTAATTTTCATCATAGGTACACTTCAACTATGACAGACAAAATGAGGGGAAAAAAATACAGAAAATCACATTGTAGGATTTTTTATTCATTTATTTGCAAATTATGGTGGAAAATAAGTATTTGGTCACCTACAAACAAGCAAGATTTCTGGCTCTCACAGACCTGTAACTTCTTCTTTAAGAGGCTCCTCTGTCCTCCACTCGTTACCTGTATTAATGGCACCTGTTTGAACTTGTTATCAGTATAAAAGACACCTGTCCACAACCTCAAACAGTCACACTCCAAACTCCACTATGGCCAAGACCAAAGAGCTGTCAAAGGACACCAGAAACAAAATTGTAGACCTGCATCAGGCTGGGAAGACTGAATCTGCAATAGGTACGCAGCTTGGTTTGAAGGAATAAACTGTGGGAGCAATTATTAGGAAATGGAAGACATACAAGACCACTGATAATCTCCCTCGATCTGGGGCTCCACGCAAGATCTCACACCGTGGTGTCAAAATGATCACAAGAACGGTGAGCAAAAATCCCAGAACCACACGGGGGGACTTAGTGAATGACCTGCAGAGAGCTGGGACCAAAGTAACAAAGCCTACCATCAGTAACACACTACGCCGCCAGGGACTCAAATCCTGCACTGCCAGACGTGTCCCCCTGCATAAGCCAGTACATGTCCAGGCCTGTCTGAAGTTTGCTAGAGAGCATTTGGATGATCCAGAAGAAGATTGGGAGAATGTCATATGGTCAGATGAAACCAAAATATAACTTTTTGGTAAAAACTCAAACTCGTCGTGTTTGGAGGACAAAGAATGCTGTGTTTGGAGGACAAAGAATGCTGAGTTGCATCCAAAGAACACCATACCTACTGTGAAGCATGGGGGTGGAAACATCATGCTTTGGGGCTGTTTTTATGCAAAGGGAACCAGGACGACTGATCCGTGTAAAGGAAAGAATGAATGGGGCCATGTATCGTAAGATTTTGAGTGAAAACCTTCCATCAGCAAGGGCATTGAAGATGAAACGTGGCTGGGTCTTTCAGCATGACAATGATCCCAAACACACCACCCGGGCAACGAAGAATTGGCTTCGTAAAAAGCATTTCAAGGTCCTGGAGTGGCCTAGCCAGTCTCCAGATCTCAACCCCATAGAAAATCTTTGGAGGGAGTTGAAAGTCCGTGATGCCCAGCAACAGCCCCCAAACATCACTGCTCTAGAGGAGATCTGCATGGAGGAATGGGCCAAAATACCAGCAACAGTGTGTGAAAACCTTGTGAAGACTTACAGAAAATGTTTGATCTCTGTCATTGCCAACAAAGGGTATGTAACAAAGTATTGAGATAAACTTTTGTTATTGACCAAATATTTATTTTCCACCATAACTGGCAAATAAATTCATAAAAAATCCTACAATGTGATTTTCTGGATTTTTTTTCTCATTTTGTCTGTCATAGTTGAAGTGTACCTATGATGAGAATTACAGGCCTCTCTCATCTTTTTAAGTGGGAGAACTTGCACAATTGGTGGCTGACTAAGTACTTTTTTGCCCCACTGTATATACTAGGCGGTGTCAGAAAAAGGATCCCAAATATTGTCAAAGACTCCAGTCACCAAGTCATAGACTGCCCCTCTCCTTTGTTTTTACACTGCTGCTACTCGCTGTTTAGTCACTTTACAAATTACCTCGACTAACCTTTACCCTCACACAATGACTTCGTACAGGTACCCCCTGTATTTATGCTCGTTGTTTTTGTGTAATTTTCTTGTGTTACTTTTTGATTAGATTTTTTTAACTTTAGTTTATTTAGTAAATATTTTCTTAACTCTATTTCTTGAACTGCATTGTTAGTTAAGGGCTTGTAAGTAAGCATTTGTTGTTTTCGGCACATGTGACAAATAACATTTGATTTGATCTAGGCATGAGGAAGTAAAAGCATGTATGCGTTTCTCCAGATCAATGACTAAGATAAAACTTGTCTTTAGCATATTTCTTAGATGATAAAAGCAGGACTAGACAACCTTTTTTTACATGCAACTCGAGGTTTAGGTCAGAGTCAAAGAAGATAGCAAGGTTTCTGGTCGTATGCGTTACAATTGTGGACAAATGACCAACGTTATCTACAATCTGAGTTTAAGCAAGGTGGGGGCCAATACAACAACCTCTGAGGGTGTGACAGAGGGTGCACAGAGGGACATGCCAAAATGCATAATTTTGCACTATTTTGCAAGTATTTATTCATATTAAACTGTACATGAAGTATATATTAAAGGGCACTTCATTTAATATAACAGGCTTTTAAAATTCAATATTGGTGCACAATTTCTACTCAACATATCAAAGGGACGCAACAGTGACTTATTTTGTGGAACGGTCCATATGATGGTCAGGTTGAGGTGGTCAGAGAGAGCATGGTAATTCTGTTTATGAATGTCATTGGGTTTATCTTGGTCAATGCGTGTCTATTCTTAGACGTCACTTTCTCTAAAAGCATTTTGTGCATGTTGTCTAGTAAAAAGAGACAATTACGGCTTTGTTCCGTGGGTACACCGCGCCTCCATCACAGTTACAAGTGGAAGAGTGAGTGGTCATTTGTCCATACATAGATTTGTCATTTGACAAAGTGGTTGTTGAATTCTAGCTCCAATTTGGGTGGGAGTAGACTCATCCCATCCCTCAGGTGGAGGGGTGGCATGTGACAGCGAGATAAGTTAATTTGATGCATTGCGGAGTTGTTATGAGCTGCTATGATACCATATGTTACAATACTTTATTGTGCATTTGCATATACAGTGCCAGTCAAAAGTTTGGACACATCTACTCATTCAAGGGTTTTTCTTTATTTGGACTATTTTCTACATTGTGATGCCTCGAGGACAAGTGTATGTTAAGCTAGATACATCACTTGGTTGAGAAAAACACAGAGCCTAACATGTGCTCTATGACGGAAGGCACTCTAAATGCACATGTATTTCTCGTCCTATGAATACACTGGCAGATCAAAGTTATCACACTCTGTGAATGCGTTCTGTATCAGCCCCATGCACAGATTCAAGGCTTAGGTAAGAGCCTGGACAGGCCACTCCATCCACCTTCTCACCACGGGTGTATTTCAGACAACAAGATCCTGGCTATTACCGAGGTACTGTGTGTCTGTAGTGGGTACAGGCTCAGTCCCCCGGGGCCTGGTTCTCTGACACTGCCTTAGAACCAACCTAATCACCACCTGGGATTCATCACCCGTATTAATGCACAGCCACGCTCTGTCCCTGTCCCCAGCCCAGGGAAACAGAGAGAATAGAACATACATTGATTACATGCATAACGGACTACACATTAGACCCCCCCCCCTTCCTATGGCAATGTAATTTACTGTTTAATCCTTTCAGTCATGCACACAATAGAAATTAGGGCATCTATCTTAGATCTTTGATTAGATTTGATTAGATCATAGTGCTATCTCATCCGATCACACACAGACTATACCATAAATGTCAGTGTATGACAATTTGCATACATTAACAGTTGATGTATATAGTTTTAAGTAAACAGAGAGAGAGAGTGTGAAAGAGAGGTAGAGAGAGACAAAGTAGTCACTAAAACACATTCAGAAGTGTATTCTGTCCCGTTTCCACAGCATTGACCTTATCCCCCCTCGACGAGACAGAAGGACAGAAGACTGAAACCCTTTTGAAATTCAACCCATTCTAAAACAACAGCAATGGTTTATATGCAAAGCACTGTGTGCTCCTACAGTATAAGACCTGACTGGCTATTGTGAGAACGAATCGGCTATGGATACAAAGACTGTATAATTTGTGCATGGGATTGAGACGCTCAATCGGTAATCCATCTGTAATCATTTTAATCAAGAGTGAAATCTTATCTCATGAATATAAAGCACTTTAATTATCCATGGGGCTGATTCAGACCAGAGTTACTCACGCATAAATGCAACTTAATTCCCTTTTCATGCACTTTTCTTTCGACGCGTAGTCTGACTTTGAATTTAGGCATGAGGTAACGTATGTTTCAGCCAGCTACTCATTCTGAGTTGCGATCAAAGAAATGAAGGTGTGGCAGAGGTGTGTCTACCGATTCTGACCTTGACTTATTTATTATTATTCATAAATACTTTCCTATCCTAAATAATATACACGATCAGAGTATTTTTTAAATCTACCAATTGGTGCTGAGAAGTACATGGGTTTCTTTCATGGATCCTTAACATCCTGATTCATTCTCTCTCTTTTCTAGTGAGTTTGTTGAGAAAATTCTAATTAAAAGGTACGTTTAAAGGGATGGCTTTAGATAAATGTACTGAAAACCCTATTGAATGAAAGCTCCATGAGACAATCTGTTGGCCAGCAAGTGGGATGGTTTTCAGCAGCTGAATTAAATGTATTCAGTGCACTCAAGGGAACCACGCCTGCCAATCACATTATGCATCTGCATAAGGTCAGTCTGAATACCAACTACTGAGAAGTGCATTGGAAAGGTGTGCCTAGGAAAGGCGTACATTTCTTACGTCTGAATCGGGACCCATATGTGTAATGCATTCTCACAATCTCCAATTACTTATTGAATTATTGAACAGAGGGGATGGGCATTGAGGCTAGCGTACTGTATCTGACCTTAAACATTAGTTGTTTTTTTCAGGTGAGTTCCTAATTCATAGGAAACCCTGAAAAACAGGTTTAGCTGTAAACCCACCTCTCTGCAGCTGATTGAAGGACATATGAATGTTATGTAAATATGCATACAGTACCTAGGTAATGGATGGAACTTTTTATGACTAAGCTTGAAATGTTGGTCATGGAGGAATTAATATGGGTGAACTTGGGTGAATAGAAAACTAAGCTTATACCACCCTGCATCCCACTGCTGGCTTGCTTCTGAGGCTAAGCAGGGTTGGTCTTGGTCAGTCCCTGGATTGGAGACCATATGCTGCTGGAAGTGGTGTAGAGGGCCAGTAGCAGGCACCCTTTTATCTGGTCTAAAAAATAAATAATATCCCAATGCCCCAGGGCAGTTAAATGGGTGTCTAGACTCTCTGTGGCCACTAAAGATCCCATGGCACTTATTGTAAGAGTAGGAGTGTTAACCCTGATACCCTAGCTAAATTCCCAATCTGGCCTTCATGGCCACCTAATCATCCCCAGCTTACAATTGTCTCATTCATCTGCTCTCCCCTGTAACTATTCCCCAGGTCATTGCTGTAAAATGAGAATGTTCTCAGTCAACTTACCTGGTAAATAAGGGTTAAATAATACAATTAAATAAATGGTAGATTTGGGTCAGAAACTTCAGCTAAACAGGCAGTTTTATACAAAATGATCATCCATTATCCTAGATAATTCAACTCCAACTCTGTGACTACAACTATTTCAATTCCAACTCAGTGACCTCAACTAATGAGGACACTTAATTGGCAGAAAGCTTAAATTCCTGTTAATCTAATTGTACTGTCCAATTTACAGTAGCTATTACAGTGAAATAATGCCATGCTATTGCTTGAGGAGAGTTTTGAACATAAAGTTATTAATAAACAAATTAGGCGCATTTGGGCAGTCTTGATACCACATTTTGAACAGAAATACAATGTTTCATTGGATCAGTCTGAAACTTTGCACATACACTGCTGCCATCTAGTGGCCAGAATTTAAGTTGCACCTGGGCTGGAATAATAAATGATGGCCTTTCTCTTGCATTTCAAAGATGCTAAAAAAAATAATACAAAAAAACTGTTGTTTTTTTCTTTGTATTATCTTCTACCAGATCTATTGTGTTATATTCTCCTACATTCCTTTCACATTTCCACAAACTTCAAAGTGTTTCCTTTCAAATGGTACCAATAATATGCATATCCTTGCTTCAGGGCCTGTGCTACAGGCAGTTAGATTTGGGTATGTCATTTTAGGAAAAATTGAAAAAAAAGGGTCCGATCCTTAAGAGTTTCCAGGAAGCCAGCCGCACCAATGTGTCAGAGGAAACACTGTCCAGCTGGTGAAAATCACAACCCTGAATAGTACAACCAGAGTACAACCACTGATCAGCACACAGAGAACCAGCCAGACCATTCTCCCAGCTAAGGACGGGGTGTGGGGAAGGAGACGGCCTTGTACGAACGCACACCCGGTGCAAAAAGGTCAGCCATCAGTGATAGCTAGGTAGGGTTGGGTATGTCCTGATCCCCCCCCCTCTGACTCTGCCAGAGAGAGAGTGTGTGTGTGGGGGGGGGGGAACACAGCGTCCTGTGCTCACCTTTGTTAGTCATTATGCAAAAAGCACAGCTGTGCAGGATGAAGGCTCCAAAAGACTCACCGTACGATACGAGGATCACAATGTTACTGTACCGTTGCTGTACTGTGCTGGATAGATGGACACATATTGTACTCGCAGTCATGCACGCACAAACATGGACACACACACACACAAACGTCACCCTATTCCTCTGTTTCTGAGCCTATGTCACAGCAGGACATGATGGATAGGATGTACCATTATGACATAGAGAAGGAACTCACCAAACATCTCACAACATACTTTATATTAATCTCCGTACCTTATATCCAGGGGTGGAAGTAATGAATTACAGCTACTCACGTTCCTGTAATTGAGTAGCTTTTCTGTGTACTTGTACTTTTTTCAAAGGCTGTACTTTAACTTAAGTACATTTTGAATGAAGCAGCTAGAACTGTTCACTTGTTTGTCAGTGACAAGTAACATGACCAGATGGACCAATACTACTCAATTTCATACATCACGACAAAACGGCCCAATCACAGCTGTGTATTCAAATCAAATGATGATCGGTTGCAGGATTTTCTAACAGGAAAAAAAGGTAGCTACATGCCATGAAAAAAAGTTTCCTAATCAACTTGAAAAATAAATGGAGCCTAACGAGTTTGAGCAGGTTCAGGAGACAATACAGACACACACAGAGACAGCGCCAGTGGCCAGGTCTTCTGAAGACCACGAGGAAGGAAATCCCTGGCCGCATCTCAAAGAACACTTCAGCTTCAGAATTGAGTGATTCTGCAACTACGGGCACTTCTATGTCCTCGGGTCAATTATTTTTTTTATTATAAAAAATACAAAAAATATAAATATTTGTATGGAATCTGACCATGGAATCACACCATGCTTTTTTAAACACCTCTTTATCAAGTATTTTATACCTCAATTTCACTATTTTGCCCTTGTCCCTGACCCAGACTTTTAAGCTTCTACTATGTTTTTCTATGAGAAAACGTGGATAATTACACATTTTATAATGTTATGTACTACAGAAAGAGTCAATTAAATAAAATCTATATCAATATTTATTGTGAGTATGCCCTTTATATTGTTTTTTAGACAAAATATACCTGTCCTTTGGGAGTGGCGTCATTTCTACCACTGAAGACAAATTCCTCATTAAAAAAGTTGAAGAGAATGTTAATTTAGTTACCATGGAAACATATTGTGACACTGAAGCACATGGCTGCAGTAGACAGTTGTTCCAGATGTGATGTCAAGAGGTAAACATTACAATCGTCAGTCATTTCCAAACAGGCTATAATTTCTTTAATTTGTGGTAGAACATTATTATATATTTTTTTAAATGTTATATATTTAGTCTAAACGTTATGCTAGCTGTAATACTAACCAAAGCATGCTAAGCAGTCTGTCAATTTTCTCCAGAAACTATAGTGTCATTTCCATCAGTCATTTCCATCACAAACGTAAATTTGGTAGAAATGACAGAAATCCATTATCTTACTCGTTTTTTACTTTACTTTTTAAAAACTTTAGGCTTATTTAACCATGTTTTAAATTAATTGAATCTAGAAAATGCTTCAAGGTGTGCACAAGTTGAAAACTAAGCAGTATTTGTCTTTATTCTTAGAAGATGCCACATAAAACAGCACAGAGGTCACAGACATATAGAAACAAAAAAGAAATGTTATCCTATACGATACCAGGAACACCTGCAAAAAGACAGGGAGAGATACTGGAAGAAAAAAGATAAATCTGTTACGTTTTTCTTCCGTCGAAGGAGAGGCGGACCAAAATGCAGCGTGGTTATTTCGATACATTTTTAATAAAAGATAAACACGAACAATACAAAACAATAAACATACCGTGAAAACCTAAATAGCCTATTCTGGTGCAAATTAACACAGAAACAGGAACAATCACCCACAAAACACTCAAAGAATATGGCTGCCTAAATATGGTTCCCAAACAGAGACAACGATAAACGCCTGCCTCTGAGAACCACTCCAGGCAGCCATAGACTATTCTAGACAACCCCACTAACCACAATCCCATGACCTACAAAAACCCCAAGACAAAACAACCCATGTCACACCCTGGCCTGACCAAAATAATAAAGAAAACACAAAATACTAAGACCAGGGCGTGACAGCCAGGTTGAGCTCCAGCTGGAGTAGGAACCCCTGGCATCCGGCAGCCGTCCCATCATACTCCCTCGGGAGCACGAGCCGAATCCCGCTGGGACCAGGTGAAGAAGGGGTGGACAGTGGGGCCTGCTGTAGTGGGGCTGGTGGAGACGCTGGACGACCTCCTCTTCTCTCCCAGCGATCCATCGTCTGCAGCACGCGATCCATGGCGGTGCCCAGACGTTGCAATATGGTCGGTTGCTGCTGGACGCACTCCTCTATCGCCACAGGGAGGGCATCTGTTCCTGCTGACTCCATTCTTGGTCATTCTGCAATGAGGTCTGTGTGTAGCTTGTGTAGAGGAGTCAGGCACAGGACAGCAAATATGAGTAAATAAACGTAATTACTCAAAAATAAACAAATACAATACAATAAAGCGAGCCCACGTAACGGACCGTATTACAAACAAACAAACATAGGGGAACAGAGGGTTAAATAATTAACAAGTAATTGGGGGATTGAAACCAGGTGTGTAAGACAAAGACAAAACAAATGGAAAATGAAAAGTGGATCGGCGATGGCTAGAAGGCCGGTGATGTCGACTGCCGAACGCCGCCCGAACAAGGACATCTTCCCTCTATATCTGTGCTAGAATTTCTATTTGTAGCATCTAAGTATAGTCAAGTTCCAGTGTTTTGGAATCTTACTTTGTCTTATATTAATGAAATGTTTAACAATGGTTGTTGTTCAAAATGTTTGCAATAAAATATTGTTTTCAAATACATTTACACCACACCTTGTCATTTCCATCACAACCCATATTTTTTAGGTAAATGAGTATATTATGTATAATTTACATACATTTATTTGTTTTAGATATGGAAATCATATGGTTGTTATCATAATCTCAAAAAGGTTGGGTTGAAATAAATATTTTCAGTTGTCACCGAGGCAAGTTTATACATTCAGGCGTCGTGTTGAATTATTAATATTAGGAAAACCTTAAAAATCACTTTAAATACTATTCAATACAAGTTCATTTACAAATGTATAAGAAATCAGTTATAAATCAATTGTATGATATTTCATTTTCAACTAAAATAGATCTTTAATGATGTGATGGAAATATGGCTGTCTGGGAAAAATGACAAAAATATATACATTCCCGAATAGTAGCCATTATCAGATATATATTTTCTAGACAAATCAAAGTACAATACTGGTAAAATGGTGTTTGAATAAGTTTCAATTTCTGAAAGTTTGCACGGCCAAAGTGCCCAAAATTGCATAATAACCCAATTATGGAATGTAAGCTCTGCTTACCCAAGATGATGGGGGTGGCTGCCTACAAACACTCTGCATCAAACTTGAGGAAACATGTAATGGTACAAAAAGTAAAGTTATGGCCATGAATGGCGTTTATTGTGTAGGCTATGTAATTTAGCAAACAAAGTGTTTCTACTAGCCAGTTGCATTCAATCATTAGCATAATGCTAAGGTTAGCTAGCTCATCCTGTTGCTAGCTAGTGCGGGGTACTACCGCATTGACATTATGGTGGCTAGTAGCTAGCCATCCACATAATGTCAATTGTTGGGGATAGCTAAAAGTGAAATCAATGAACTTGTGATGATAAAATAAATAAATCATTTTGAGGACCTGAGATTTTTAGGTATGTGCATTATCTTTTTTTTGCTTGCTTATTACCTAGCAATACCTGGTTGGATCACTGAGTTTCGAATAATAGCCCAAAATCATGTTTGGTAAAACTATAGTTCTTATAGTTGGGAAAAGAAAGAACAATTTTCCCCAACATCCGTATGTATTTGGACAGTGACATTATTCAAAACATGCTGTAATTTCTAAATGGTTAATTTGATATGAATATAAACACTTTCTTATAGTTGACAGTCTGCACTTTAACCCCATTGTCATTGTATCTTTTAAAATACAATGTGCTGGACTACAGAGCTAAAACAAAAATGTTGTCATTGCCCAAATACTTACAGATTGCACTTTATGCGCTGGTTTAAGTTAATTTGTATACAACCAAACTGGTCAGGCTATACACATTTTGCCCACAGAGGAAACATCCATTAAAGATGACAAACTACAATATGCTCACCTCTGCAACCACAAACAAACAAACCAAGGAACTATCAAACCCCTCTTCAACTTGCAAGCAAAGATGTCTGAAATTATGGCAGTGGGAGGAGCCAGGTGTGTCTCACAGGCAACCGTTGACACGCTTGTCATTAATTTGATCTGTGAAGGCCAACAGCCATTCTCTGTGGTCGAAACAACCAGCTTTTAAAGAGTTGGTAACCAACCTGCAACCTCAATGCAAAGTCATCTCCAGACCTACTGTTCATTCAAGAATACATGAAGCTGCCAATTACATGAAGAACTCAGTTATGGCACACCTTGGCAGGGTAAATTATGTTGCCACCACCACTAATTGTTGGACAGCTCATCAAAGGAGTTACATCGGGGTCACATGTCAAATCGGGGTCACAGTGTGTCAAATCAGAGGGCCTGTTGGCCGGACCTCTGGCATTCTCAATGGGGGTGCCACAGGGTTAAATTCTCGGACCGACTCTTTTCTCTGTATATATCAATGATGTCGCTCTTGCTGCTGGTGATTCTCTGATCCACCTCTACACAGATGACACCATTCTGTATTCTTCTGGCCCTTCTTTGGACACTGTGTTAACAAACATCCAAACGAGCTTCAATGCCAAACAACACTCCTTCCGTGGCCTCCAACTGCACTTAAATGCTCGCAAAACTAAATGCACGCTCTTTAACCTAATTGGGCGCACCTGCCCGACTAGCATCACTACTCTGGACGGTTCTGACTAAAAATATGTGGAGAACTACAAATACCTAGGTGTCTGGTTAGACTGTAAACTCTCCTTACAGACTCACATTAAGCATCTCCAATCCAGAATTACATCTATAATCCGCTTCCTATTTCGCAAGAAAGCCTCCTTCACTCATTCTGCTAAACATACCCATGCAAAACTGACTATTCTACCGATCCTTGACTTCGGCGATGTCATTTACAAAATAGCCTCCAAATTGCTCAGTAGTCCACCACAGTGCCATCCGTTTTGTCACCAAAACCCCATATACTACCCACCACTGCGACCTGTATTCCCTCGTTGGCTGGCCCTCGCTTCATATTATTCGCCAAACCCACTGACTCCAGGTCATCTTTGCTAGGTAAAGCCCCGCCTTACCTCAGCTCACTGGTCACCATAACAACACCCACCCGTAGCACGCGCTCCAGCAGGTATATTTCACTGATCATCCCCAAAGTCAACACCTGCTTTGGCCGCATTTCCTTCCAGTACTCTGCTGCCAATGACTGGAACAAATTGTAAAAATCACTGCAGGTGGAGACTTATATCTCCCTCACTAACTTTAAGCATCAGCTTTCAGAGCAGCTTACCGATCACTGCACCTGTACACAGCCCATCTGTAAATAGCCCACCCAACTACCTCATCCCCATATTGTTATTTATTTGTGCTCTTTTGCACCCCAGTATCCTTATTTGCACATCATCATCTGCACATTTATCACTCCAGTGTTAATGAACAATTTACATTATTATTTCGCCACTATGGCCTATTTATTGCCTTACCTCCCTAATCTTACTACACTTGCACACACTCTATATAGATTTTTCTATTGTGTTATTGACTGTATGTTTATTTATCCCATGTGTAACTCTGTGTTGTTGTTTTTGTCGCACTGCTTTGCTTTATCTTTGCCAGGTCGCGGTAGTAAAACAGAACTTGTTCTCAACTGGCCTACCTGGTTAAATAAAGGTTAAATAAATCAAATAAAAAATAAAAACATGTCACTGGATAGATGAAGAAACTCTGGTGAGACATTCTGCTGCACTCGCTTGCAAGAGATTGAGAGGTTCCCACACATTTGATGTGCTTGCAGGTGCCCTCGATGACATCCATTGTGTATACAGGATCAGGGAGAAAGTGGTAAGAACCACAACAGACAGTGGATAAAACGTCATCAAAGCATTAATTGTTTTTGGTGAGCAGAGCCAGGCAGTCGAGTCAGCAGACCGAGACTCAGATGCTGAAGAGCCAGCAGAGCAGGTTGAATACCAAGACACCTATTCCATCCTGGAAAATGACAGTGGCCTAGAATATCAACTCCCTCAGCATCAACGGTGTGCACGTCACCTGCTGAACCTCATTGCAACAACATATTCTGCTTTGCCAGGAACAAATAGTGATGGCTACAAAAGGTTGTCCAGGTGGTCTTTTGCCAAATGCCAGGTGGAATAAAACGGGGCGGTCAACCTTAGCTGCTGAAGTTGTAGAGAATGAGTGCAAACTGCAGTTGATCCGTCCAAATCAAACACATTGGAACTCCACTTACCTGGCTGTGGAGAGGATCACACGTATCATACGTGTGGGGGAGGATGCCATAAGAAATGTGTGTGACGAATTAGAAGTGAAAATGTGAGTAGCAATTATTTGAATCAATGTAATGTTTTCCTACGACAGTAATATTTATTGTCCATGAAATGTTAGAATTCTAAGAGGTATTACATTTACCTTACCTTATCTTTCAGGCTGAGCCCGGCAAAAATGTCCTTCTTGAATGAGTACTGCAAAGTGATGAAGCCTTTGGTCTCAGCTTTGAACATTGGCTGCTGCCAGTGATCCTCTTAATAAAAACAAAACTTCAAAGGCTGGAAGCATCTTGCCAAATGTGCCTACCACTTATCAGAGCCATTCAGAATGGCCTCCAAAAGCGTTTTGGAGAAATAACGGAGGAGCCACAGCTTATTGCTGCCACAATCCGTCTGCCCAAGTTCAAGACGTCTTGGACTGACAAAGCTGATGTCATCACAGCCGGTATGATTTCGTTACTCCAAAAGGTGTTTATCTTTTGGTCTTTGAGTCTACTAATTAATTGTTTTTTTAATGTTTTTATTTTTTTCATTATTTAAGTTGCATTACAGGTGCTGGACAATAACCTTTGCATATAACTATGTTTGGGTTCAGCCAGACATGGACTCACCCCAGCATTAGAGAATGTGTTAGGTCTGAATGTATTTGAACAACTCAAATCAATCTCAGTATCTGAGAATAACTCTGACACAGTGTGGAATAGCTCTTCCACACTGTGTCAGAGCTATTGCAACGCCAATAATACGATTGTGTTGCCAGCCACATACAACAGAGTTTGCTGAAACACTGAATATGTGAATGTTGTGTTGTTTCCAATGTAAAAGTTTGGCATACCTGAAGAATCATCTTGGCACAGTCACACAGGACGAGACTGAGCATCTAAGGCAGCATTCATCTGATGAAGAGGATTTATTTTCATCACTGACAACCAAACAGTCAAAAGGTACAGGGGAGTTAGATGGGCATCTTGCTAGTCCATCGGACAAAATGGATTTACTTCATTTGTTTCAGTACATAAAGACGTTGTCCCTCAAACTCAACACAGGCCTACATCTGCCGCCTGTGAGCGTCTTTTTAGCTGTGCTGGACTGCTCTTCACTGCAAAGCGAGCCAGAATAGACTCAATTAACTTAGAAAATCAGCTCCTACTGAAACTGAATGGCAAATTCAGAGAGAAGTGAAGTGTTCGATAGGTAGTTCCAAAAAATAAATACACAAATGTTCAAAGGAATGTTCAAAAAGTATGTGAAGTTGAAGATTTCATATTAAAATCAGCTGTGCTGGATCTTAACTTGTTGGTTGTTTTCTGGTGTTTTATGGAACAGTTAGCCTGTCAAGCATTACATGTAAACAATATTACATCAACAGTAGTATATAGAAAAGTTTTTAAAAAATTGATATGCATTTTTTGTGAAGCCAGCATTCAATTGCCACACTCCTTTCACATGAACTTCCATTCTTGTAAAAGGAGAATAAAAATAACCATCAAAATTGAAAAAGCTAATTATTTTAGAAGTAACTTAGTAACTTTTACTCTGAGAACTTTTTAAATGTGATACTCTTTACTTGTACTTGAGTAGTTTTTAACTCCAGTACTTTTACTTCTACTTTCATTAAAGTAACGGTACTTCTACTTGAGTAGGATTTTACAGTATTCTTTCCACCCATGCTTATATCTTAGGACCTGCCTACATAGACGGGTTGGTTGACAAAGTCACAAACTTGATGAGCTCGCAATCAATGTGGATGGAGACCCTGCGTTGTTATGATTCTGAACAGTTAGATAGCTAACAACAATTACAAGAAGCTGCCATGTGGGGAATCATAGGTGGCTTGTTTCAGCTAGTTTTATCTTGTTCTTGTCACGATCGTCGTATTGAGGAGACCAAAGCGCAGCTTGGTGTGAATACATACTTTTAATTAAAGACGAAAAAAACACGAAGTACACTAAACAAACAAAACAAACTAACCATGCGACCGTGACCACTATAGCAACTGAGTGCTAACATGCAACATCACATAGACAAACTGGAAAATGGCAACCTAAATAGGTTCCCCAATCAGAGACAACGATAAACAGCTGCCTCTGATTGGGAACCAATCCAGGCCACCATAGGCCTAGACTAGACACACACCTAGACATACAAAACCCTAGACGAGACAAAAACACACATACCACCCTCGTCACACCCTGACCTAACCAAAATATATGAAAAAAAACAAAGAATACTCAGGTCAGGGCGTGACAGTTCTTGATATCATGTGTTGTTTTTAGGTGTTTTGACTAATTTCATGTGAATGCTAATATGGATCAACTTTGCTAGCCAGCTAAATAACAACTCTAACGATGTATTTGAGAGACAACAACTGCTAATTGTGCAAATATATTTGTGTTTTCAATAAACATTTGGAGACAAAATAGAGTTTACATGTTGTCAACAATCTAAGCAAACCCATCTGTTTCACCCCGTAGTTGCGCACCAGTCGGTTTACTTTTGCACCATCTATTACCTGGCTATATTGGGGAATATGACTCACACAATGCATTTTACCCTGCTACCTCAGTTTCTGTCACCTGTAGGAAACAGGGGAAAATAGCAAACGTACTTGGAGAGTTAAAAATGGAGGGAAGAAAGGGAGAAAGAGAAATGTGAGGGAAAAGGTCTACCCTCTGCTAAGCAGCGCTGGAGATTACTCAGGGGAAGGCAGGCAGTTCAGTCAATGTTCCTTGAGGGCTTTTATTTGCGTGTGTATTTAGACATATTTCTCTACATTACCATATGGCATATGGAGAGGGTTAGCAGCGACCGTCACAGGGCAACCCATACTCCACAGGCCACAGGCAAACATGCAGGCCACCCGTGGGAGTGTGAGGCAGGGGGGAATGACCCCAGTGACCTGAACTCCCTATGTCTATCTCTCTCTTTCGTCACTCTCTCTGAACTTGCCAAGTCTCTCCCTGTCTCTTTATTTATAAAAAAACATCTTCAATATAATTTCCAGGTTCCAATAGATATTGATGCGTGCCGCTATCAAAATGTCAATTTTTGTTTGTTGGGTACTAATAACATATGATTAGCATACATTTATGGCCTACATTTTCAAAATTACTAACTCGTTAAATGATTAACAGTTTTAGAATAAGGAAATTATGCGAGATGTCATTTCCAAACCAGGGCAAAACTTCCTCCAGCGAGCGTGGGTTGTCAATGTGATAATGTAATTTTGTAACATGGAAAAGTTATACTTTACTATGTTTTCATCAAATCCCCTTTTACTTGCAAGTTGTGTAGCCTATAAATACACTGTAGATAAGCCATATGTGATGATGATCAGCTGGGACAATAAGTGTTTTGGACTACCATCAATGGAATAACTGTTGTTTACAAAGTTTACAAGGACAAAAAGGACGAAAGGACCCTGAAATTATTTATTTGGATGGTTGACATTACAGGAAGGTAGTCCACAATTTTCTCATCTATAAAGGGTGTGTAAACAGTTCTCTTCTGTAGACTATACATTTATGGAGCAAATACAAATGTGTGTTTCGCGAACAGGATATCTAAATGGATATAAGTAAGATGAAATCCTTATCGTGGAATAGTACCCAAATTCAACACATCAGTGATGCCATTTAGGGAATAAGATTCTGACCACAATGTTTCTGATCGGGCTGAAAATGAAACTGCACATTTTAGAGTGGCCTTTTATTGTCCCCAGCACAAGCGGCACCTGTGTAATGATCTTGCTGTTTAATCAGCTTCTTGATATGCCACACCTGTCAGGTGGATGGATTATCTTGGCAAAGGAGAAATGCTCACTAACAGGGATGTAAACAAATTTGTGCACAAAATGTGAGAAAAATAAGCTTTTTGAGCGTATGGAAAATGTCTGTGTAAAGGTTTTCTTCTGTGGACGAAGGATCGGACCAAAGCGCAAGCATGGTTAGTTCAACATGTTTAATAAAGACCATAAACGTGAACACTACAAAATACCAAAACAACAAATGTGAAAAACCGAAACAGTCCTATCTGGTGCATAGACACAAAGACAGAAGACAGGAAACAACCACCCACAAAACCCAACACAAAACAGGCTGCCTAAATATGGTTCCCAATCAGAGACATTGACTAACACCTGCCTCTGCTTGAGAACCATATCAGGCCAAACATAGAAACGGGAAAACTAGACAGACAACATAGAATGCCCACTCAGCTCATGTCCTGACCAACACTAAAACAAAGAAAACAGAAAATAACTATGGTCAGAACGTGACAGTACAATTATCATATTACTCCAGTGCTAGCCTCCCTACACTGAAGCACGCCCCGTGCATTGACTCTATCACAGTGGCAATGAGAGGCCGTGGGTAGCTGTACCTCACAGGGATTTGGTTGATACCTCGATAGTCAATGCACGGGCGCAAACCTCCATCCTTCATCTTCACAAAAAATAAACTTGAGGAGGCAGGTGAAGTGGAGGGCCGAATGTACCCCTGCCCCAGGGATTCGGAGACATATGTTTCCATAGCCATAGCCTCCTTCTGTGACTGGGGATACACGTGATTCCAGGGAAGTGCTGCGTCTACCAGGTGATTTATCACACATTCCCCTCGTCCCATCCCCCCATCGATAACAGATAACCCCTAAACACCTCCCCGAGCACTTTTGTGAGAGCCCTCTGTTGCCACGAAATAGTGGAATCATGACAGGCCAACCAAGGTAGCCCCAACACCATGGGAAATGCAGGAGAATCAATAAGGAAAAACTAATTCTCTCCTTGTGTCCCTCCCGTGTAACCATGCCCAGTGGAGCGGTGTCCTCCCTAATCAGCCCTGACCCTAATGGTCGACTATCTAGGGCATGCACAGGGAAGGGTATATCCACAGGAACAAGGGGAATCCCTAAACTATGGGCAAATGAACGGTCAATAAAATTCCCAGCTGCGCCTGAATCTACGAGCCCCTTATGCTGGGAATGCGGGGAAAACTCTGAGTGAGCCTGGTGCCGACTCACCTGGGTTGACATGACAGTGCCTGCTGTCTTGACTCCCAGAGGAACCTCCCCAGCACCGATCAGCAGTGTGCCCTCTGCGGCCACAGATGGTACAGAGAACGGCCCCTCCTCCGATCGCCCTAAGCGCAGCACCTCCCAACTCCATGGGCGTTTGAGCGGTGGTGCTCGGAACTGACAGGCCCCGATCCAGACGTCCACAGGTAGCCAGCAGGTTATCCAGCCGGATGGACAGGTCCACCATCTAGTCAAACGTCAGAGTGGTATCCCTGCAGGCCAACTACCGATAATGCACCGGTAATGATCGATCAGGGCCCAGTCGTTTCATCCCGAGCTGGCGGCCAGGGTCCGGAAGTCCAAGGCGAACTCCTGTGCGCTCCTTGTCCCATGCCTCAAGTGGAACAGACGTTTACCCGCTGCTCTACCCGCAGGCGGATGGTCGAAAACCGCCTGAAAGTGAATGAACTCTGCGTAATGATCCAACACCGCTTCTCCTTCCCCCAATACGACGTTGGCCCACTCCAGGGCTTTCCCTGAGAGACAGGAGACGAGGGCGGACACGCTCTCAATTCCCGAAGGAGCCTGGAGGACGGTCGCCAGATAGAGTTCCAGCTGGTGTAGGAACTCCTGGCATCCGGCAGCCGTCCCATCATATTCCCTCGGAAGTGCGAGCCAAATCCCACTGGGACCTGATGAAGGGTGAACGGTGGGGGCTGTTGTAGTGGTGCCGGTGGAGGAGCTGGCAGAACTCCTCCTCTCTCCCATCGGTCCATCGTCTGCAGCACGCGATCCATGGCGGTACCGAGATGTTGCTGGACACGCTCCACGACCGCTAAAGGGGGGTTGTCTGCTCCTGCTGACTCCATATTTTGGTGCATGTTTCTGTAAGGATCTGGGTATAGCTGGTGCAGAGGAGTCAGACGCAGGAGAGCAGAAATGAGTAACACAAGGAACTTTACTCAAACATTCTAAATACATAAGTAGCACCAGGCCCACAAACAACGGACAGAACTTAAAATAAACAAACAAGCACAAAAACCATGGGGAACACAGAGGGTTAAATAATGAACATGTAATTGGGGAATTGAAACCATGGTGTGTAAATCAAAGACAAAACAAATGGAGAGTGAAAAGTGGATCGCAATGGCTAGAAGGCCGGTGATGTCGACTGCCGAACGCCGCTCGAACAAGGAGAGGGACCGACTTCGGCGGAAGTCTGCCTTCCTCTTTTGCGGACATTTATTCCCATTGTTAGAGCGGTCAGTCTATATTGTCAGAATATAGATAATCTTTGCCAAAGATTAACTCCACCGACAAGACCAGGCAGGCCATCTACCATAATCGGAGTTGCAATTACCAGGCTTTAGTTTGCAACACATTGTATACTGTGAGAGTAAAATTGCAAGATTGTGTTATACTACTGTAATTGCATCAAATGGTTGTTTTATGCCACAGAATAGGTGGTTCTTAGAACACACAGATTAATGTCCTTTTCAAAACATATAGCCCTATGGGCTAGTCGACATGAGGTGTGCGACTATGATGAAAAAAACAGAAAACAGGTATTGTTTCTTGCCTTAAGCTGGGCATCATTGATCAGTGATAATATATAATTCAAGTGATAAGATTGTCACCCATCACTATTTTTGATTTAATATTGTCTTTAAATATACTAAATAATGCATGACTGAAAATCGTTTTGATTTATAATGGACCATTTTCTGCACTTATATAGCGAATGCGTTTCCTGTGGTTCATTTTCATGCTTGCCAGGTAGGCTATACTGTTGTAAAGATAAACAATGTGCTTAATATTTACTTCATATTAGGAAAGTTGAGAAATAAATATAGTATGCCTAGCCTATAGAAAGATGATGGGATTCTCCTCTTTTTAATAGAGGCCATCACTCTGTTTTCTCGCGCAATTTAACCTGTTAGAGCTCTAGGGGCGCTATTTCATTTTTGGATAAAAAACGTTCCCGTTTTAAGCGCGATATTTTGTCACGAAAAGATGCTCGACTATGCATATTCTTGACAGTTTTGGAAAGAAAACACTCTGAAGTTTCAGAATCTGCAAAGATTTTGTCTGTAAGTGCCCCAGAACTCATTCTACAGGCAAAACCAAGATGATGCATCACCCAGGAATTAGCAGAATTTCTGAAGCTCTGTTTTCCATTCTCTCCTTATATGGCTGTGATTGCGCAACGAATGAGCCTACACTTTCTGTCGTTCGCCCAAGGTCTTAGCAGCATTGTGACGTATTTGTAGGCATATCATTGGAAGATTGACCATAAGAGACTACATTTTCCAAGTGTCCGCCTGGTGTCCTGCGTCGAATTCGGTGCGCAATTGCCAGCTGCTTCTACTTTACCATTTGATTCAGGGGAGAAAGCATGTGTCCAAGAACGATGTATCAATGAAGAGATATGTGAAAAACACCTTGATGATTGATTCTAAACAACGTTTGCCATGTTTTCAGTCGATATTATGGAGTTAATTTGGAAAAAAGTTCGCGTTTTGAGGACTGAATTTGGGGATTTTTTTTGGTAGCCAAATGTGATGTATAAAACGGAGCTATTTCTAATACACAAGGAATCTTTTTGGAAAAACTGAGCATCTGCTATCTAACTGAGAGTATCCTCATTGAAAACATCAGAAGTTCTTCAAAGGTAAATTATTTTATTTGAAGGCTTTTATGTTTTTGTTAATGTTGCGTGCTGGATGCTAACGCTAATGCTAACGCTAAATGCTAACGCGAAATGCTAACGCTAGCTAGCTACTTTTACACAAATGATTGTTTTCCTATGGTTGAGAAGCATATTTTGAAAATCTGAGATGACAGTGTTGTTTACAAAAGGCTAAGCTTGAGAGATGGCATATTTATTTCATTTCATTTGCGATTTTCATAAATAGTTAACGTTGTGTTATGCTAATGAGCTTGCTGATAGATTTACACAATCCTGGATACAGGGGTTTTTTCATAGCTAAACGTGACGCAGAAAACGGAGCGATTTGTCCTAAACAAATAATCTTTCAGGAAAAACTGAACATTTGCTATCTGAGAGTCTCCTCATTGAAAACATCTGAAGTTCTTCAAAGGTAAATGATTTTATTTGAATGCTTTTCTGTTTTTTTGTGTAAATGTTGCCAGCTGAATGCTAATGCTAAATGCTACGTTAGCCATCAATACTGTTACACAAATGCTTGTTTTGCAATGGTTGAGAAGCATATTTTGAAAATCTGAGATGACAGTGTTGTTAACAAAAGGCTAAGCTTGAGAGCTAGCATATTTATTTCATTTCATTTGCGATTTTCATGAATAGTTAACGTTGCGTTATGGTAATGAGCTTGAGTCTGTATTCACGATCCCGGATCCGGGATGGGGAGATCAGAAAGGTTAACCTGTTAGAGCTCTAGGGGCGCTATTTCATTTTTGGATAAAAAACGTTCCCGTTTTAAGCGCGATATTTTGTCACGAAAAGATGCTCGACTATGCATATTCTTGACAGTTTTGGAAAGAAAACACTCTGAAGTTTCAGAATCTGCAAAGATTTTGTCTAAGTGCCCCAGAACTCATTCTACAGGCAAAACCAAGATGATGCATCACCCAGGAATTAGCAGAATTTCTGAAGCTCTGTTTTCCATTCTCTCCTTATATGGTTGTGATTGCGCAACGAATGAGCCTACACTTTCTGTCGTTCGCCCAAGGTCTTAGCAGCATTGTGACGTATTTGTAGGCATATCATTGGAAGATTGACCATAAGAGACTACATTTTCCAAGTGTCCGCCTGGTGTCCTGCGTCGAATTCGGTGCGCAATTGCCAGCTGCTTCTACTTTACCATTTGATTCAGGGGAGAAAGCATGTGTCCAAGAACGATGTATCAATGAAGAGATATGTGAAAAACACCTTGATGATTGATTCTAAACAACGTTTGCCATGTTTTCAGTCGATATTATGGAGTTAATTTGGAAAAAAGTTCGCGTTT
This sequence comes from Oncorhynchus mykiss, assembly GCF_013265735.2. Taxonomy (NCBI): domain Eukaryota; kingdom Metazoa; phylum Chordata; class Actinopteri; order Salmoniformes; family Salmonidae; genus Oncorhynchus; species Oncorhynchus mykiss. The sequence goes on from NC_048584.1 coordinate 15,857,401, forward strand.
TGAGGACTGAATTTGGGGATTTTTTTTGGTAGCCAAATGTGATGTATAAAACGGAGCTATTTCTAATACACAAGGAATCTTTTTGGAAAAACTGAGCATCTGCTATCTAACTGAGAGTATCCTCATTGAAAACATCAGAAGTTCTTCAAAGGTAAATTATTTTATTTGAAGGCTTATGTTTTTGTTAATGTTGCGTGCTGGATGCTAACGCTAATGCTAACGCTAACGCTAAATGCTAACGCGAAATGCTAACGCTAGCTAGCTACTTTTACACAAATGATTGTTTTCCTATGGTTGAGAAGCATATTTTGAAAATCTGAGATGACAGTGTTGTTTACAAAAGGCTAAGCTTGAGAGATGGCATATTTATTTCATTTCATTTGCGATTTTCATAAATAGTTAACGTTGTGTTATGCTAATGAGCTTGCTGATAGATTTACACAATCCTGGATACAGGGGTTTTTTCATAGCTAAACGTGACGCAGAAAACGGAGCGATTTGTCCTAAACAAATAATCTTTCAGGAAAAACTGAACATTTGCTATCTGAGAGTCTCCTCATTGAAAACATCTGAAGTTCTTCAAAGGTAAATGATTTTATTTGAATGCTTTTCTGTTTTTTTGTGTAAATGTTGCCAGCTGAATGCTAATGCTAAATGCTACGTTAGCCATCAATACTGTTACACAAATGCTTGTTTTGCAATGGTTGAGAAGCATATTTTGAAAATCTGAGATGACAGTGTTGTTAACAAAAGGCTAAGCTTGAGAGCTAGCATATTTATTTCATTTCATTTGCGATTTTCATGAATAGTTAACGTTGCGTTATGGTAATGAGCTTGAGTCTGTATTCACGATCCCGGATCCGGGATGGGGAGATCAGAAAGGTTAATACAGGTAACAAATGGAGGACAGAGGAGCCTCTTAAAGAAGAAATTACAGGTCTGTGAGAGCCAGAAATTTTGCTTGTTTGTAAGTGACCAAATACTTATTTTCCACCATAATGGATTTTTTTTCCTCATTTTGTCTGTCATAGTTGAAGTGTACCTATGATGAAAATTACAGGCCTCTCTCATCTTTTTAAGTGGGAGAACTTGCACAATTGGTGGCTGACTAAATACTTTTTTGCCCCACTGTATAATTGACAGATTAGGATAGAAAACACTCAAAAGTTTCCAAAACTGTACAAATATTGTCTGTGTATAACAGAACTGATATTGCAGGCGAAAGCCTGAGGAAAATCCATTCAGGAAGTGCCTCTTATTTTGAAACCTCTGTGTTCCTATGCATGTCTATCCTCCATTTAAAGGGATATCAACCAGATTCCTTTTTCTGTGGCTTCCCTAAGGTGTCAACAGTCTTTAGACATAGTTTCAGGCTTTTATTTTGAAAAATGAGCGTGAAGTATCACATTGTGTAAGCCGCCATTGTTCCTCCCGCTGTTCTGGAAAAAGCTACACACTCGGTTGATGTATTATCGAATATATATTTTAAAAACTACCTGAGGAATGATTATAAAAAACATTTGACATGTTTCTGTGGACATTATGAAGACTATTTGGAATTTCCATCTGCGTTGTCGTGACCGCTCTTTCCTGTGGATTTCTGAACATACTTCCGCCGCCGACAGAGAAGGCCGCCTCGCTTCGCGTTCCTAGGAAACTATGCAGTTGTTTGTTTTTTTACGTGTTATTTCTTACATTGGTACCCCAGGCCATCTTAGGTTTCATTACATACAGTCGAGAAGAACTACTGAATATAAGAGCAGCGTCAACTCACCATCAGTACGACCAAGAATATTACTTTCGCAAAGCGGATCCTGTGTTCTGCCTTTCACCCAGGACAACGGAATGGATCTCAGCCGGCGACCCAAAAAAACGACTTAGTAAAAGGGGGAAACGAAGCGGTCTTCTGGTCATTCTACTCGCCAATGTCCAGTCTCTTGACAACAAGGTTGATGAAATCCGAGCAAGGGTAGCATTCCAGAGGGACATCAGAGACTAACGTTCTTTGCTTCACGGAAACATGGCTCACTGGAAAGACGCTATCGGAGTCGGTGCAGCCAGCTGGTTCCTCCACGCATCGCGCAGACAGAAACAAACATCTTTCTGGTAAGAAGAGGGGCGGGGGCGTATGCTTCATGGTTAACATGACGTGGTGTGATCATAACAACATACAGGAACTCAAGTCCTTCTGTTCACCTGATTTAGAATTCCTCACAATCAAATGTCGACCGCATTATCTACCAAGGGAATTCTCTTCGATTATAATCACAGCCGTATATATTCCCCCCCAAGCAGACACATCGATGGCTCTGAACAAACTTTATTTGACTCTTTGCAAACTGGAATCCATTTATCCGGAGGCTGCATTCATTGTAGCTGGAGATTTTAACAAGGCTAATTTGAAAACAAGACTCCCTAAATTTTATCAGCATATCGATTGCGCAACCAGGGCTGGAAAAACCTTGGATCATTGCTATTCTAACTTCGCGACGCATATAAGGCCCTGCCCCGCTCTCCTTTCGGAAAAGCTGACCACGACTCCATTTTGTTGATCCCTGCTTACAGACAGAAACTAAAACAAGAAGCTCCCGCGCTGAGGTCTGTTCAACGCTGGTCCGACCAATCTGATTCCACACTCCAAGACTGCTTCCATCACGTGGACTGGGATATGTTTCTTATTGCGTCAGACAACAACATTGACGAATACGCTGATTCGGTGAGCGAGTTCATTAGAACGTGCGTTGAAGATGTCGTTTCCATAGCAACGATTAAAACATTCCCAAACCAGATACCGTAGATTGATGGCAGCATTCGCGTGAAACTGAAAGCCCGAACCACTGCTTTTAATCAGGGCAAGGTGACCGGAAACATGACCGAATACAAAACAGTGTAACTATTCCCTCCGCAAGGCAATCAAACAAGCTAAGCGTCAGTATAGAGACAAAGTAGAATCTCAATTCAACGGCTCAGACACAAGAGGTATGTGGCAGGGTCTACAGTCAATTACGGATTACAAAAAGAAAACCAGCCCCGTCACGGACCAGGATGTCTTGCTCCCAGGCAGACTAAATAACTTTTTTGCCCGCTTTGAGGACAATACAGTGCCACTGCAACTAAAACATGCGGACTCTCCTTCACTGCAGCCGACGTGAGGAAAACATTTAAACGTGTCAACCCTCGCAAGGCTGCAGGCCCAGACGGCATCCCCAGCCGCGCCCTCAGAGCATGCGCAGACCAGCTGGCTGGTGTGTTTACGGACATATTCAATCAATCCCTATCCCACATGCTTCAAGAGGGCCACCATTGTTCCTGTTCCCAAGAAAGCTAAGGTAACTGAGCTAAACGACTACCGCCACGTAGCACTCACTTCCGTCATCATGAAGTGCTTTGAGAGACTAGTCAAGGACCATATCACCTCCACCCTACCTGACACCCTAGACCCACTCCAATTTGCTTACCGCCCAAATAGGTCCACAGACGATGCAATCTCAACCACACTGCACACTGCCCTAACCCATTTGGACAAGAGGAATACCTATGTGAGGATGCTGTTCATCGACTACAGCTCAGCATTTAACTCTATAGTACCCTCCAAACTCGTCATCAAGCTCGAGACCCCGCCCTGTGCAACTGGGTACTGGACTTCCTTACGGGCCGCCCCCAGGTGGTGAGGGTAGGTAACAACATCTCCACCCCGCTGATCCTCAACACTGGGGCCCCACAAGGGTGCGTTCTGAGCCCTCTCCTGTACTCCCTGTTCACCCACAACTGTGTGGCCACGCACGCCTCCAACTGAATCATCAAGTTTGCGGACGACACAACAGTGGTAGGCTTGATTACCAACAACGACGAGACGGCCTACAGGGAGGAGGTGAGGGCCCTCGGAGTGTGGTGTCAGGAAAATAACCTCTCACTCAACGTTAACAAAACGAAGGAGATGATTGTGGACTTCAGGAAACAGCAGAGGGAACACCCCCCTATCCACATCGATGGAACAGTAGTGGAGAGGGTAGTAAGTTTTAAGTTCCTCGGCGTACACATCACAGACAAACTGAATTGGTCCACCCACACAGACAGCATCGTGAAGAAGGCGCAGCAGCGCCTCTTCAACCTCAGGAGGCTGAAGAAATTCGGCTTGTCACCAAAAGCACTCACAAACTTCTACAGATGCACAATCGAGAGCATCCTGGCGGGCTGTATCACCGCCTGGTACGGCAACTGCTCCGCCCACAACCGTAAGGCTCTCCAGAGGGTAGTGAGGTCTGCACAACGCATCACCGGGGGCAAACTACCTGCCCTCCAGGACACCTACACCACCCGATGTCACAGGAAGGCCATAAAGATCATCAAGGACATCAACCACCCGAGCCACTGCCTGTTCACCCCGCTATCATCCAGAAGGCGAGGTCAGTACAGGTGCATCAAAGCTGGGACCGAGAGACTGAAAAACAGCTTCTATCTCAAGGCCATCAGACTGTTAAACAGCCACCACTAACATTGAGTGGCTGCTGCCAACACACTGACTCAACTCCAGCCACTTTAATAATGGGAATTGATGTAAAATATATCACTAGCCACTTAAACAATGCTACTTAATATAATGTTTACATACCCTACATTATTCATCTCATATGTATACATATATACTGTACTCTATATCGTCTACTGCATCTTTATGTAATACATGTATCACTAGCCACTAACTATGCCACTTTGTTTACATACTCATCTCATATGTATATACTGCACTCAATACCATCTACTGTATCTTGCCTATGCCGCTCTGTACCATCACTCATTCATATATATTTATGTACATATTCTTTATCCCCTTACACTTGTAGTAGTTTTGGAATTGTTAGCTAGATTACTTGTTGGTTATTACTGCATTGTCGGAACTAGAAGCACAAGCATTTCACTACTCTCATTAACATCTGCTAACCATGTGTATGTGACAAATAAAATTTGATTTGATTTGATAACGCGAAAAACAAACATCGTTATTTTGGGTATAAAAATAATCTTTATGGAACAAAAGGAACATTTGTTTTGTAACTGGTAATCAAAGGTAATTGGTTAATTTGATTGCTTTTGGGATTTTCGTGACCAGGCTACCTGATGCTAAGTGTTCATAATGCTATGCTAGGCTATCGATAAACTTACATAAACGCTTGGATTGCTTTCGCTGTAAAGCATCATTTCAACCTGAGACGACAGGTTGATTAACAAAAGGCTAAACTGTGTTTCGCAATATTGCACTTGTGATTTCATGAATATGAATATTTTTTAGTAATATTATTTGACTGTTTGGCTATGCTATTCAGCGGTTGCTGACGAAAATTATCCCGCTACAGGGATGGGTAGCGTCAAGAAGTTTTAACACAGTGACCAAAGAAGGGCCAGATGTTTACAGAATGGTGTCATCTGCGTAGAGGTGGATCAAGGAATCACCCGAAGCAAGAGCGACATCATTGATATATACAGAGAAAATAGTCGGCCCGAGAATTTAACCCTGTGGTACCCCCATAGAGACTGCCAGAGGTCCGGACAACAGGCCCTCTGATTTGACACACTGAACTCTATCTGATAAGTAGTTGGTGAACCAGGCGAGGCAGTCATTTGAGAAGCCAAGGCTGTTGAGTCTGCCGATAAAAATACGGTGATTGACAGAGTCGAAAGCCTTGGCCAGGTCGATGAAGACGGCTGCACAGTACTGTCTTTTATCGATGGCGGTTATGATATTGTTTAGTACCTTGAGCGTGGCTGAGGTGACCAGCTCGGAAACCGGATTGCACAGCGGAGAAGGAACGCTGGGATTTGAAATGGTCAGTGATCTGTTTGGCTTTTGAAGACTAGAAAGGCAGGGCAGGATGGATATAGGTCTAACATTTTGGGTCCAGAGTGTCACCCCCTTTGAAGAGGGGGATGACCGCGGTAGCTTTCCAATCTTTAGGAATCTCGGACGATACAAAAGAGAGGTTGAACAGACTAGTAATAGGGGTTGCAAAAATGGCGGCGGATAATTTTAGAAAGAGAGAAACTGTCTCTGAGTCTGTTGATATTATACCTTAAGCTTGCATACTGTCTGTCTGACGGTAAGGGAGAGAACAGCTCGTGGCTGGGGTGTGTGGGATTCTTGATGATGCTACGGGCCTTCCTCAGTCACCGTTTCGAGTAGATATTCTTGATGGGTGGAAGCACGGACCCAGTGATGTACTGGGCCGTCTTCACCACCTGCTGGAAGGCCTTGCGGTCGTGGTCGGAGCACGATCACAACCGATCATGATGTTTTTATCTGATTACATCAATGGCTCCTGTAGGCTACCTGCGCACGTTCATCTACTCTACTCCAGGATCCATACTGGCTTACTTTCACCCCTGATAACATCCCTTATAATGTGTTATAACTGACTATAAGCATCCATAATAACTCATAAGCGGTTATAGAACTTTGCATGATGTTTTATAGATTATTAACTATAATGACTTGTAAGACTATAGTGCATAATGTATTATAGCCATACTGGTTTAAAAACACAGGCAAGTGAGTTACTACGCACATTAGGGCCTATAATTCTGTCACGTCTGCTCCTGCTGTTCCCTTCCCCTGGCGCTTGAGGGCGCCAGATGACCATTCATCACTCACACCTGCCTTCACTTGTCACTCGCATCAGCGTTATTTGACTCACCTGGACTCACTTATCTCCTGTTAATTTCCTCCCTATAATTGTCAGTTCCCTAGCTCTGTTCGATGCTGCTTCATTGATTGTTTCTTGTCTTTAGTTTTTGTTCTTGACGCTGTTCCTGTCTTGTCTATGTCAGTCATTTATTAAATGTTTACTCCCCGTACCTGCTTCGTCCATCCAGCGTCATTCCGGGTCGTGACAAAATCACTTTAACAATAGCTCTTCTAGACGGTACAACATACCAACCATATTATATTTCCACAGCATTTGGTAGCACGACTTTTAAAAATCCTCTTTTAATTGACTATTTTCAATGTCTGTCCATGACCAACAACCACTAAATCAGGTGGATGTTGTACAGTACATCATGACTCATGTCCAGTATTTAAAAAACCTTGGTGGGTCCCCCGTCCTGTTTTGACATGTTTCTATTGTATGCAACAGAAAGCCTCAGTCTTGTCCACAGAAGCCAAAGGAATGTAATGAATGTAACAACAGTAGCTAACAACCACTCTTCTCTCTTCAGCCCATCGTCACTCCTCCACACTGACACGTGTACCCTCTCTTACCTTGACAATATCTTTAGGAGGGAATAGGAATGTCTTTAGGAGGGAGAGAGAGAAGGATGAGAGGTAGCACATGAGAGAACAGGTGAGAACAGCAATGCATTCACAGCAAAGCCTTCTCTGAGGGTCACTTTATCATTCAAATTGCATACACTCTGAAGACCTTAATGGCCCGATATTACTGGAGAAAATGTTTAAAAAACGGACCCCTCTGACGCTGTATGTTAAATTGTGACGTAACGTACAGCACACATAATGCATCTCATTCTGTGTCGTACAGCCTCTCTCCATCAGGTGTAGCGTTTCTCTCACAGATTAAAAACAAGAAAGGGACAGGGTAAGAGGGGATACATAGTCAATTGTACAACTGAATGCATACAACTTTTGAGTCATCACTGCAAGCCGCCACGACAGCACCGCCCTAAAAACCAGATTCAAATTCGACATAAACCTTCAAATAGGTATGTAATGACACATTATATAAACTCTTTATAGTGTTTTATTTACATTTTAGAGGTGATAAGTTGGACACATCGGGTGAAAACAGCTGTTTCCCAACACAGCTTATCTCCCTCTTTCCCTCTCACGCAGTAGGTATCGCTTCCCCAACTGTCATTTTTAAAAAGACCCGACGGAGCTCATTGCCTTCTTCAATCATGCAGAAACAGGCAGCATGAAGGTCTCGTCATTGATTTTGCTGGAAAGGGGAGGAATTGTGCTTTACAATGGTATTCATTGTCACGGCTGTTGAAGAAGGAGGACCAAGGTGCAACGTGATGAGCGTACATATTCTTTATTTACGAATGACGCCAACAAAAACAATAAACACTACAAACAAACCATGAAGCTAAAGGCTATGTGCCCTAAACAAAGTCAACTTCCCACAAACAAAGGAGGGAAAAAGGGCTACCTAAGAATGGTTCCCAATCAGAGACAACGATAGACAGCTGTCCCTGATTGAGAACCATACCCGGCCAAAACATAGAAATACAAAAATCATAGGTAACAAAACATAGAATGCCCACCTCAAATCACACCCTGACCAAACCAAATAGAGATGTTAAAAGGCTCTCTAATGTCAGGGAGTGACATTCATATTACAGTTGACCTGGAATTATTACGTTTTTGAGCTGCCCCTCAGTCCAGTGGGGCCCTTGGTGAGGACTACTAGGCCAAGGTCGGCGGCGAGGGTCGTCTATCTAAGGACGCGGGGCAAAGGGACTAAGACTTTGTTGGAGTGGGGTCCACGTCCCGAGCCGGAGCCGCCACCGTGGACAGACGCCCACCCGGACCCTCCCCTATGGGTTTAGTTGTGCGGTCGGGAGCCCCAGTTACAGCGCTGTCACGCCCTGGTCTTAGTATTTTGTGTTTTCTTTATTAATTTGGTCAGGCCAGGGTGTGACATGGGTTTTGTATGTGGTGTGTTTTGTCTTGGGGTTTTTGTTAGGTATTGGGTTTTGTATTATAGTAGGGGTTTCTAGCATAGTCTATGGCTGTCTGGAGTGGTTCTCAATCAGAGGCAGGTGTTTATCGTTGTCTCTGATTGGGAACCATATTTAGGCAGCCATATTCTTTGAGTGTTTCATGGGTGACTGTTCCTGTCTTTGTGTTTGTTGTCACCAGATAGGCTGTTTAGGTTTTCACATGTTTATTGTTTTGTTAGTTTATTCATGTATAGTTTTCTTCATTAAAAAACCATGAATAACCACCACGCTGCATTTTGGTCCGACTCTCCTTCACCTAAAGAAAACCGTTACAGAATCACCCACCACAACAGGACCAAGCAGCGTGGTAACGGGCAGCAGCAGGAGCAAAGTAATAAAGACTTCTGGACTTGGGAAGAAATCCTCGACGGGAGAGGACCCTGGGCAAAGCCAGGGGAGTGTCGCCGCCCCAAGGTGCAGCAGGAGAAACGGCAGCAGGAGCAGAAAGAGGAATGGACGTGGGAGGACGAATTGGACGGAGAAGGACCCTGGGCACAGCCTGGAGAATATCGCCGCCCCAAAGAAGAACTGGAGGCGGCGAAAGCGGAGAGGCGCTGGTATGAGGAGGCAGCACGGCGACGCGGATGGAAGCCCGAGAGTCAGCCCCAAACATTTATTGGGGGGGGCTCACAGGGAGTATGGCTACGCCAGGTAGGAGACCTGCGCAAACTTCCTGTGCTTACCGGGGGGCTAGAGAGACCGGGCAGGCACCGTGTTATGCTGTGGTGCGCACAGTGTCTCCAGTGCGGGTGCATAGCCCGGTGTGGTACATTCCAGCTCCGCGTATCGGCCGGGCTAGAGTGAGCATCGAGCCGAGTGCCATGAAGCCGGCTCTACACATCTGGTCCCCAGTGCGTCTCCTTGGGCCGGCTTACATGGCACCAGCCTTGCGCTCGGTGTCTCCGGTTCGCCTGTATAGCCCAGTGCGGGCTATTCCACCTCGCCGCACTGGCAGGGCGACCGGGAGTATTCAACCAGGTAAGGTTGGGCAGGCTCGGTGCTCAAGAGCTCCAGTGCGCCTGCACGGTCCGGTCTATCCAGTACCACCTCCACGCATCAGCCCTCCGGTGGCAGCTCCCCGCACCAGGCTTCCTGTGCGTGTTCTCGGCCCAGTACCACCAGTGCCAACACCACGCATCAGGCCTACAGTGCGCCTCGCCTGTCCAGCGCTGCCAGAGCCTTCCTCCTCTCCAGCGCTGCCAGAGCCTTCCTTCTCTCCAGCGCTGCCAGAGCCTTCCTCCTCTACAGCGCTGCCGGAGTCTCCCGCCTGTTCAGCGCAGTCGGAGCCTTCCTCCTCTTCAGCACTGCCAGAGCTGCCAGTCTGTAAGGAGCTGCCAGTCTGTAAGGAGCTGCCAGTCTGCAAGGAGCTGCCAGTCTGCAAGGAGCTGCCAGAGCTGCCAGTCTGCAAGGAGCCGCCAGTCTGCATGGAGCAGCCAGAGCCGCCAGTCTGCATGGAGCAGCCAGAGCCGCCAGTCTGCATGGAGCAGCCAGAGCCGCCAGTCTGCATGGAGCAGCCAGAGCCGCCAGTCAGCATGGAGTAGCCAGAGCAGCCAGTCAGCATGGAGTAGCCAGAGCCGCCAGTCTGCATGGAGCAGCCAGAGCTGCCAGTCAGCCAGGATCTTCCAGATCCGCTATTCAGCCAGGATCCGTCATTCAGCCAGGATCCGCCAGAACTGCCAGCCAGCCAGGATCTGCCAGAGCCAACTACCTGCATGAGCTTCCTCTGTGCTGAGCTTCCTCTCAGTGCCGAGCTTCCTCTCAGTGCCGAGCTTCCTCTGTGCCAAGCTTCCTCTCAGTGCAGAGCTTCCTCTCAGTGCCGAGCTTCCTCTCAGTGCCGAGCTTCCTCTCAGTGCCGAGCTTCCTCTCAGTCCCGAGCTTCCACTCAGTCCCGAGCTACCCCTCAGGCCCGAGCTGCCCCTTAGTCCAGTGGGGCCCTTGGTGAGGACTACTAGGCCAAGGTCGGCGGCAAGGGTCGTCTATCTAAGGACGCGGGGCAAAGGGACTAAGACTTTGTTGGAGTGGGGTCCACGTCCCGAGCCGGAGCCGCCACCGTGGACAGACGCCCACCCGCCCTCCCCTATGGGTTTAGTTGTGCGGTCGGGAGTCCGCACCTTGGGGGGGGTTCTGTCACGCCCTGGTCTTAGTATTTTGTGTTTTCTTTATTAATTTGGTCAGGCCAGGGTGTGACATGGGTTTTGTATGTGGTGTGTTTTGTCTTGGGGTTTTTGTTAGGTAATGGGTTTGTATTATAGTAGGGGTTTCTAGCATAGTCTATGGCTGTCTGGAGTGGTTCTCAATCAGAGGCAGGTGTTTATCGTTGTCTCTGATTGGGAACCATATTTAGGCCATATTCTTTGAGTGTTTCGTGGGTGATTGTTCCTGTCTGTTGTCACCAGATAGGCTGTTTAGGTTTTCACACGTTTATTGTTTTGTTAGTTTATTCATGTATAGTTTTCTTCATTAAAAAACCATGAATAACCACCACGCTGCATTTTGGTCCGACTCTCCTTCACCTAAAGAAAACCGTTACAAGCGCGTTTTTACAAAAGTGTGTTAGCTAACTATACACGCAAGTGTCTAGGTCTGCAGTTTACACAGATGACTTCAGCATTATATGAAAGCCTTCCTTGCTACCTAGCTACTCAAAACAAAACCACAGTCATTGGCTTATCAAATCGGAAACAACTCACTAATAACTAACCAACCCATTTTTTTTTATGTCAGATAATTATTTGTATGCATTTATTGATTAACCTCAGTTTGAACACCAAAATAATCTGAGCAATTCCATAGTAAGGTCAACCTGAGCATGAAAAAATGAAATAGCTTATTTCCTAATTAAACTACTTTCATATTTTATTTATGTGTGTATTTTGAAGTAATGACTACATTTGGCCTTTATAATTGGCAAATTGAATATTATTGTTACTACAAAGTAGTATCCAAAGTCTCAAAATAAGTATTTTCAGTCAACCAGATTTCATAGCTTTTGGCAATGGCTCACAACTTGTGTTGGTACTCACATCTAGACCCCCTGTGTATCTGATCAAGTAGGAAGGTTAATGAAACAATATAAAAATATGTTTTGTCCCTTGAGTGCTAGTATAGAATTCTACAATCTAGTGAAGATCGAACGCTGATTTGGACAGGCAGTGTCACATCCTTAACGTTTTTGAGGAAAGGTTGTTATTGTGGGCGCGTTTTGAGTGTGATTGTATGCAAACTTTCATCAAGTTCTTATGGGATGTATAATTACTAAGCGTAACGGATGTGACCATTACGGATGCTTCATTACATGATCAATGACTCGCTAGTCAGCATCACTGCATAACACAATCATGATAAAATGTGCATGCCCTTCCTATTGCTTCCGAAGTGTTTTTATGGTAGCAAACAAGCTAGTGTGATCTATTTCGGGTGTACTCATATTCTCATATGAACTGCAATCATGCATTGTTCTGCTAACTGGAGCATTGCATGTGATCACATGGCATAATAAAAGTCTTAAATTAATTAACATAATTAAGGTCTTAAAAATCCATAAGAACATTTCACCGGTCATACTGAGTTTGTTTACTTCCTTTAAGTATGGGTCCCACCCTAGAGACAATATTGGTCTGTATCTGTGTAGTCTGCCCTGCGCTTGCTTGTGAACTGCACCTGTCAAGCCTGGGATGCTTTACAATCCGACAAGAAATGTCTACGAAAGTGCACACCATGTGCTACCGGTTGGTTATAAGTAAATGTGTTTAGCCATTTCACGTAACTGAAATTGAGAATTTTAACCCTTCATAGGAAAGACATCAACATAATGACATATATCAAGATATAGTAGAGATGATGAGGGATGAGTGAGGGAGTGAGTCCAGATAGCGCACATAAACAAGGGAATGAAATGTGTGCATCAATCACTGAGTCTAGGGTTAGAGGTATACACGGAGTCTACAAAACATTAAGAACACCTGCTCTTTCTATGACATACACTGACCACATATCTCAAGGTGAAAGCCACGATCCCTTATTGATGTCACTTGTTAAATCCACTTCAATTAGTGTAGATGAAGGGAGGAGACAGGTTAAAGGATGTTTAAGCGTTGAGACAATTGAGACATGGATTGTGTACATGTGCCATTCAGAGGGTGAGTGGAGAAGACAGAAAAATATAAGTGTCTTTGAATATGGCATGTTAGTAGATGCCAGGCGCACCGGTTTGTTTCAAGAACTGTGACCCTGCTGGGTTTTTCACGCTCAACATTTTCCTGTGTGGGTCAAAAGGACACCCAGCCAAACTGAGTGAAGCATTAGAGTCAACATTTCGGCACCTTGTAGAGTCCATGCCCGGACAAATTGAGGCTGTTCTGAGGTCAACTTAATTAAAGAAGGTGCTCCTAATGTTTGGTATACTCAGTGTATATAGAGGCAGTTTGTGGGACTGGTAACAGATAAAGACAGACTCTGAGGTTGTTGAAATGCAGTTCTTGTGAAGAAACGGACACTCAGGATTTGTGTACATCTTGCCAGCCAAGGCTTGGGTGGCTGCAGGTAAAGTTGTCCAGTCCCTGTGTCCTTTTGTGGACAGCAAGGGGAGGATGTGCCGTTAATTAGAGCCTGTGCTGGCAGATTGAAGGGTGTGAGATTAATATAAAGCATGAGTTTATAAAACGTTTTTGTATGTTTATTCTGTTACTCAGTAGGTTATTGATAATAACATTTAATATTTAAAATAAAACATCTGTCATTAATGATCTACAATGAAATGACTAAAATGTTGTACATTTGAAATGGATTGCCGTGTCATCATTTGCTGTCTGTCTTCTGGGACCACATCACATCCATAACGCAGAATGTCACGTCCATAATCACATTTTCCTCTAGTGTTATTATGAAAGTGCAAATATTTATGTAATTGTTGAGGTATGCCACACTAATTTGCAATGAAAATAGAGATTTTCAAATAAAGAATGCATTTTTTTTTGCACATTTGTACATTTCTGGTTGGTTAAGACTGGAACCACGAGTGCACTTTGATAGCCTATACAATAACTATTCAAGATACTGGTCATTTCTTGGTTCTTTGAGGTAGGTGAAGAAATCTTTAATATACAAAACACTAATTTTCCACAGTGTCACATCTACAGTGCCTTGCAAAAGTATTCGGCCCCCTTGAACTTTGCGACCTTTTGCCACATTTCAGGCTTCAACTGTATTTTTTTGTGAAGAATCAACAACAAGTGGGACACAATCATGAAGTGGAAAGACATTTATTGGATATTTCAAACTTTTTTAACAAATCAAAAACTGAAAAATTGGGCGTGCAAAATTATTCAGCCCCCTTAAGTTAATACTTTGTAGCGCCACCTTTTGCTGCGATTACAGCTGTAAGTCGCTTGGCGTGTGTCTCTATCAGTTTTGCACATCGAGAGACTGAAATGTTTTCCCATTCCTCCTTGCAAAACAGCTCGAGCTCAGTGAGGTTGGATGGAGAGCATTTGTGAACAGCAGTTTTCAGTTCTTTCCACAGATTCTCGATTGGATTCAGGTCTGGACTTTGACTTGGCCATTCTAACACCTGGATATGTTTATTTTTGAACCATTCCATTGTAGATTTTGCTTTATGTTTTGGATCATTGTCTTGTTGAAAGACAAATCTCCGTCCCAGTCTCAGGACTTTTGCAGACTCCATCAGGTTTTCTTCCAGAATGGTCCTGTATTTGGCTCCATCCATCTTCCCATCAATTTTAACCATCTTCCCTGTCCCTGCTGAAGAAAAGCAGGCCCAAACCATGATGCTGCCACCACCATGTTTGACAGTGGGGATGGTGTGTTCAGGGTGAAGAGCTGTGTTGCTTTTACCCCAAACATAACGTTTTGCATTGTTGCCAAAAAGTTCAATTTTGGTTTCATCTGACCAGAGCACCTTCTTCCACATGTTTGGTGTGTCTCCCAGGTGGCTTGTGGCAAACTTTAAACGACACTTTTTATGGATATCTTTAAGAAATGGCTTTCTTCTTGCCACTCTTCCATAAAGGTCAGATTTGTGCAATATACGACTGATTGTTGTCCTATGGACAGAGTCTCCCACCTCAGCTGTAGATCTCTGCAGTTCATCCAGAGTGATCATGGGCCTCTTGGCTGCATCTCTGATCAGTCTTCTCCTTGTATGAGCTGAAAGTTTAGAGGGACGGCCAGGTCTTGGTAGATTTGCAGTGGTCTGATACTCTTTCCATTTCTATATTATCGCTTGCACAGTGCTCCTTGGGATGTTTAAAGCTTGGGAAATCTTTTTGTATCCAAATCCGGCTTTAAACTTCTTCACAACAGTATCTCGGACCTGCCTGGTGTGTTCCTTGTTCTTCATTATGCTCTCTGCGCTTTTAACGGACCTCTGAGACTATCACAGTGCAGGTGCATTTATACGGAGACTTGATTACACACAGGTGGATTGTATTTATCATCATTAGTCATTTAGGTCAACATTGGATCATTCAGAGATCCTCACTGAACTTCTGGAGAGAGTTTGCTGCACTGAAAGTAAAGGGGCTGAATAATTTTGCACGCCCAATTTTTCAGTTTTTGATTTGTTAAAAAAGTTTGAAATATCCAATAAATGTCGTTCCACTTCATGATTGTGTCCCACTTGTTGTTGATTCTTCACAAATATTATATATATATTTTTTCCTTTGTATTTCGTGGGTAGTTTACTTCGTTAGTGGCACTATCGCCCTAGTAAGCTTCACGGTCGTTTTTGTTGTTTTATATTTATATCTTCATGTTTGAAGCCTGAAATGTGGCAAAAGGTTGCAAAGTTCAAGGGGGCCGAATACTTTCGCCTCGGGGCCGGCCGAGGCATGGGCTCTGGACCAGCCGGCTGGGTCGTAGGAGCCCCTCGAACCAGCTGAGGCGTGGGAGCCTGAAGGTCCGGCTAGGGCCTGATGTGGGATGGGCGCTTGCCGAGCAAACCGGGGCAAGGAAATCTCTCCCGGCTAGGGCATGGAAGTCCGACGATCCAGCTAAGGAACCCCCGGTTCCATCAGTGGCAGTCCCCTGACCCGACGTCACCACCAACTGAAAAGCCAGCACTCCTCGATGCTTAATTTGATGGCTCCTGCATTCTGTAAGAACTGCCGCTGGAGATGAGAAGCAGGTACGGGGAGTCAACATTTTATTTGTGACAGGAACAGCTTCAGCACCGTGTAACATAAGGAGATACGACAATTGATGCAGTAGCAGGGAACAGACCTGTGGAACTGACAAATACAGGGAGGTAATAAAACAGGTGATTGAGTCCAGGTGAGCCCAATAATTCACTGGTGCGTGTGACGAGGGAAGCTGGTATGCGTAATGATGGTAACAGGACTACGCAGTGCTGGGCAGCCTGGCGCACTCCAGCGCCAGGGGGAGAGAGAGGGAGCAGGCATGACATCTCTAAAGTATATATGACAATTTGTACATTTTCATCATTGTTTTTTTTTATATTCAAGCCTTACTGTCAAAATAGCTATTAATATTTTACCCTTTTGAGATTCACAGACTTTTGCTGATGTGTTCATTCTCCCAAAAATGTATGTCCATTTCTGTCACATCCATAAATGCAAGTATTGTTGTTCCATTAGTTCAATGTGGTATTACTTAGAATTTTGTAATTGTGTGTCTACACTTCTCCTACAGGCTTCTACAAGTACACACATTAACATTTTCATTTAAGCTTGATAAGTCAATTCTGTGAGACATTTTGATTCTAATTTTGTGTGTAAATGTCGCATCAATAATGCTGGAATTGCCCATCTACAGTAGCCTAGGTTTGTTCTATTTTTTCCTAATGCTAATGACCCTGTTAAAAATCTGGTATGTGGTTCTTTGTAACTGTTGAATGGATCATGATGAGAGGCGGGGAGTGCGTTGTGTACCTCCACTCAAGTTGATTTGCAAATTGGGATATAGGGATATTATAATTTGACATTGAGCTTCAACCAATCCAATACTATAGTTGCACCGACCAGCACGACTATAATAATTTACACACTGCAAGTTGCCCAAACCTAAGCCAAACAAAACATTGTGTTTGAAAATAATAATGATTACTGTCACACCCTGCCCATAGAGAGGCTTTTATTCTCTATTTTGGGTAGGCATTCTAGTTTATTTCTATGTTTTGGCCAGGTATGGTTCTCAATCAGGGACAGCTGTCTATCATTCTTAGGCAGCCTTTTTTCCTTTGTATTTTGTGGGTAGTTGACTTTGTTAGTGGATACGCACCAGATCTCCAGTGCTCCCCCACAGCCCGGTTCATCCTGTGCCTCCTCCAAGGACCAGGCCTCCAGTAGATCTCCCCAGCCTGGAGTCCTGTGCCTGCTCCACGGGCCAGTCCGGGGCCTGCAGCGAGGGTCCCCAGACCGGGGCCCGCGGCGAGGGTCCCCAGTCCGGGGCCGGCGGCGAGGGTCCCTGCACCAGAGGCGCCACCAAAGTGGGGGGAGCCAGAGGCGGAGGGGGGTCTACGTCCCGCACCAGAGCCGCCGCCGTAAGGGATGCCCACCCGGACCCTCCCCTTTAAAGTCAGGTTTTGCGGCCGGAGTCCGCACATTTGGGGGGGTACTGTCACGCCCTGGCCATAGAGAGGTTTTCATTCTCTATTTTGAGTAGGCCAGGGTGTGACTAGGGTGGGCATTCTAGTTTCTTTATTTCTATGTTTTCTGTTTCTATGTTTTGGCCGGGTATGGTTCTCAATCAGGGACAGCTGTCTATAGTTGTCTCTGATTGGGAATCATACTTAGGCAGCCTTTTTTCCTTTGTATTTTGTGGGTAGTTTACTTCGTTAGTGGCACTATCGCCCTAGTAAGCTTCACGGTCGTTTTTGTTGTTTTTTGTTTTTGTTAGCTCTGTGAAGCCTACAGAACTATTATTTTGTTGTTTTGTTTGGTGTTCTGATTAAATAAAGAATCATGAACAACTACCACGATGCACCGTAGTCCACTTCTTCCGACGAACGTTACAATTACAGTGAGAAATGATCACGTCCCTTTTTTTATTTGTGGAAATACTTGGAACAGATTTCCTAAATGTATATATATTTTTGCTGTATTCCTGGTGATTTGACAGACTTTTACCTAAAATCTCAAATTAAATGTAAAAAAATATATTCAAATCAGGGATTATTAGTCACATGCACAGGGTTGCAGATGTAAATACAGGGTACAGTGACATTCTTATGCTCTTAGCTCCAACAATGCAAGTCAGGGCCACCTCTAGCCTTTTGGAGGCACTAAGCCAGATTTGGTTGGGGGGCCTCCCACCTTGCAGCACAACATTTTACTGGCCCCCGTCTTGATGGTGGTTTTAACCTTAATTTCCTGCAATTCTACACATTAGAATGGGGCAGAGAGAATTCCTTGCAGTTTTACAGTTAATTTCCTGAAATTCTACACATTTGCCATGCCTTATGCCATTATAATATGGTATCTGAGCGAGAATGACTAACAAAATCAATCGGGTCCCACTGTAAGTCAGGGCCCCTGGGCATGTCCCTTGCCTGCCAGGTCAGTATTTGGTATGATTACTTCAAGTGAAAAACTACTGATGCACAACCAAATTTCTAAATTGCACCTGGTATATTTAGCTATTTTTTACTCTCAATAGTCAAATCAAATCAAATCAAATGTATTTATATAGCCCTTCGTACATCAGCTGATATCTCAAAGTGCTGTACAGAAACCCAGCCTAAAACCCCAAACAGCAAGCAAGGCAGGTGTAGAAGCACGGTGGCTAGGAAAAACTCCCTAGAAAGGCCAAAACCTAGGAAGAAACCTAGAGAGGAACCAGGCTATGTGGGGTGGCCAGTCCTCTTCTGGCTGTGCCGGGTGGAGATTATAACAGAACATGGCCAAGATGTTCAAATGTTCATAAATGACCAGCATGGTCGAATAACAATAAGGCAGAACAGTTGAAACTGGAGCAACAGCACGGCCAGGTGGACTGGGGACAGCAAGGAGTCATCATGTCAGGTAGTCCTGGGGCATGGTCCTAGGGCTCAAGTCCTCCGAGAGCGAGAAAGAAAGAGAGAACACACTTAAATTCACACAGGACACCGAATAGGACAGGAGAAGTACTCCAGATATAACAAACTGACCCTAGCCCCCTGACACACAAACTACTGCAGCTTAAATACTGGAGGCTGAGACAGGAGGGGTCAGGAGACACTGTGGCCCCATCCGAGGACACCCCTTGACAGGGCCCAACAGGAAGGAATAGTGAGGAATAGTGAGGTTCTAGCAGCCTGGGGGCCCTAAGCGACCACTTATGTCGCTTATCCCTGAAGTCGGCCCTGATGCAGCTCAAAGAGAAGGGAGTGAAACAATAATAGAATAGAAAAAGATCACAAGAAGGCATATACTGTACGTACTGTATATACACAGTGTACAAAACATTGAGATGAACAGCCTCATTTCGTTGGGGCATGGACTCCACAAGGTGTCAAAAGCGTTCCACAGGGATGCTGGTCCATGACTCCAATGCTTCCCTGAAGTTGGGGGGTGGACCATTCTTGATACACACGGGAAACTGTTGAGCGTTGCAGTTCTTGGCACAAACCGGTGCGCCTGGCACCTACTACCATACCCCGTTAAAAGGCACTTAAATAAACTTATAAATAATACACATATGTGTATGTATTTGTTACGTTCCCTAGATTATGTGTTGTAGGTTGTGTATTTGCAGGAAATGGCTTCCTGAAATCCCTCAAGCAGCTGATTGGTCGACTCCATGGCTAATTGGAGAGCTGACCCCGCCCCCTCGTCAAGACGCAGCTGTCTCCAGTTACACATTCATTCTGAAGCTATATAAAAGCCAGTGTTCTGTTCAGGAGAGAGAGTCATTGCTGGGAGGTCATTGCTGGGAGGTCATTGCTGGGAGGTCATTGCTGGGAGGTCATTGCTGGGAGGTCATTGCAGAGAGATCATTGCAGAGAGATCATTGCAGAGAGATTGAATGTGAGGGAGGTCATTGCTGAGAGAGGAGGCTGTGGCTGTGGATAATTTACTATGTTAGTTGTTGGTATGTTCTGTGAGTTTGTTGCTCAGATAGAGCTTATTTGATGTCCTTTGTTTCTTAGTTTGTTTGAGAAATTATTTGTTCTCCTGTTTCATTTGTTCCCAGGGGGGAAGGGGAAGGCACCTAGGGAGTGCTTAGGCAAGAAGCCCGCGGGCATACATATACCCGTAGTATATACATTGTCTAGGTACAATAGGTAAGACCTGGGCGGACCACCCCCTGTATTTTGGTTAGGGCACCAGGTGGTGCTAAATTAGGTAAGTATTGGTTAGGCAGGTAAGATAGGAGAGGGGGCTTTGAGATTTACTTTCTTTGCTTTGGTTCCGTCCAGCCCCTTTTCCCAATATTACCGTGTAAAGGAAAAAAGTCCTTGTAAACGGTACCACATTCTGCCTGTTGTCATCCTTACTCACGCCTACAGTCCATACCTCTTTCACTTCACGGAGAGTTTAGTTGTAGCAGGGTGTTGCGTTCCCTCTTCATAGAGGCGTGCGTAACAGTATTAAAGTAGTCAAAAGATTAGTATTTCTTATTTACAATAAAAGTGACTCCAAAATGACAATACATTATTACCATTCATTTATATTGGGCACAAAATAATCTGAAACACAACCAAAACAAACAAAGGCATCCAACAAGTTTGTAGAGTCACAAGCTTGATGTAATAATTTATGTGCATGGAATATGGGACCAAATACTAAACCTTTGATTACTTTTTAATACATATCAAAGTAAAATTGTCCCAATGCTTTGCATCCCTTAAGTGTTGTCATTTCTAAATAGTTAACCCAATATGGATGAAAATGGCATCAAATTAAAGCTGAGAGTTTGCACGTTAACACCACCTTCAAAACAACTGGGAGCTCGGAAAGATGTTGATTTGAACAGTCAACTTGGAATTCCAACTCGGGAAATCGGGCCTCTTTCTAGAGCTCCGACTTTCCGACCTGAAGATCACTGACGTCGTGAGTTGACCTTGTATTTTTCAGTGTTTCCAGTTGTTTTGAACCCAGCAATTGTATAATTTCAAATCCAAAGTGCTGGAGTACAGAGCCAAAACAACAAAACATTTGTCACTGTCCCAATACTTTTGGAGCTCACTCTATTTATATATCCCTAAAGCACTACTGTACAGCAGGATCTTTTTCCTGTTCCAGAGTGATATATCACTAGGTCGATCATACAACATGTATCACATATAGGCCTCCTAGATTACTCTAGAACAGTGTTGGCGGGTAACACGTTATAAAGTCACGCGTTAGAGTACTCAGATTACTTTTTTGTGGTAACGCATTCATTTTTCAATTTAAAAGGATAGTTCACCCAAATTACACATTGGTTTACCCTGCAAGCAGTGCACAGATAAAGCACGATAGAAATTCATGCCAGCATTTGAGGCACAAATCCCGTCCAAATTATCCGAAAGCGTCTAAAATTGATTGTAAAGCTCAACAAAGTCACATATAGATGGTTTCAGTGTTATGCCCGAAAAATGCCAATATCGGTCTTGCCCATTCACCCTCTGAATAGCACATATACAGAATCCGTGTCTCAATTGTCTCAAGGGTTACAAATCCTTCTTTAACCTGCCTCCTCCCCTTCATCTACACTGATTGAAGTGGATTTAACAAGGGATCAAAGGTTTCGCCATGATTCACCTGGTAAGTCTATGTCATGGAAAGAGCAGGTGTTCATAATATTTTGTACACTCAGTGTATATACAAAAATAAAGGGAACACTTAAACAACACAATGTAACTCCAAGTCAATCACACTTCTGTGAAATCAAACTGTCCACTTAGGAAGCAACACTGATTGACAATACATTTCACATGCTGTTGTGCAAATGGAATAGACAACAGGTGGAAACTATAGGCAATTAGCAAGACACCCCCAATAAAGGAGTGCTTCTGCAGACCACTTCACAGTTCCTATGCTTCCTGGCTGATGTTTTGGTCACTTTTGAATGCTGGCGGTGCTTTCACTCTAGTGGTAGCATGAGACGGAGTCTACAACCCACACAAGTGGCTCAGGTAGTAGAGTTCATCCAGGATGGCACATCAATGCGAGCTGTGGCAAGAAGGTTTGCTGTGTCTGTCAGCATAGTGTCCAGAGCATGGAGGAGCTACCAGGAGACAGGCCCGTACATCAGGAGACGTGGAGGAGGCCGTAGGAGAGCAAAAACCAGCAGCAGGACTGCAACCTCCTCCTTTGTGCAAGGAGGAGCAGGAGGAGCACTGCCAGAGCCCTGCAAAATGACCTCCAGCAGGCCACAAATGTGCATGTGTTGGCTCAAACGGTCAGAAACAGACTCCATGAGGGTGGTATGAGGGCCCAACGTCCACAGGTGGGGGTTGTGCTTACAGCCCAACACCGTGCAGGATGTTTGTCATTTGCCAGAGAACACCAAGAATGGCAAATTCGCCACTGGCACCCTGTGCTCTTCACAGATGAAAGCAGGTTCACACTGAGCACATGTGACAGACGTGACAGAGTCTGGAGACACCTTGGAGAACGTTCTGCTGCCTGCAACATCCTCCAGCATGACTGGTTTGGCGGTGGGTCAGTCATGGTGTGGGGTGGCATTTCTTTGGGGGGCGCACAGCCCTCCATGTGCTCGCCAGAGGTAGCCTGACTGCCATTAGGTACCGAGATGAGATCCTCAGACCCCTTGTGAGACCATATGCTGGTGCGGTTGGCCCTGGGTTCCTCCTAATGCAAGACAATGCTACTAGACCTCATGTGAATGGAGTGTGTCAGCAGTTCCTGCAAGAGGAAGGCATTGATGCTATGGACTGGCCTGCCCGTTCCCCAGACCTGAATCCAATTGAGCACATCTGGGACATCATGTCTCGCTCCATCCACCAACGCCACGTTGCACCACAGACTGTCCAGGAGGTGGCGTATGCTTCAGCCCAGGACTGGGAGGAGATCCCTCAGGAGACCATCCGCCACCTCATCAGGAGCATGCCCAGGCGTTGTAGGGAGTTCATACAGGCACGTGGAGGCCACACACACTACTGAGCCTCATTTTTACTTGTTTTAAGGACATTACATCAAAGTTGGATCAGCCTGTAGTGTGCTTTTACACTTTAATTTTGAGTTCTGACTCCAAATCCAGACCTCCATGGGTTGATAAATTTGATTTCCATTGATCATTTTTGTGATTTAGTTGTCAGCACATTCAACTATGTAAAGAAAAAAGTATTTAATAAGAATATTTCATTTATTCAGATCTAGGATGTGTTATTTTAGTGTTCCCTTTATTTTTTTGAGTAGTGTACTTATTTACAACTATTTTTCAGTTTTATACAGTTAAAACGTCTTACGGCTGAAATCCCGTTAACAGGATCGATATGACAACAGCCAGTGAAAGTGCAGGGTGCCAAATTCAAACAGAAATCTCATAATTAAAATTCCTCAAACATACAAGTATTATACACCATTTTAAAGATAAACATGTTGATAATCCTACCACTGTGTCCCATTTCAAAAAGGCTTTATGACGAAAGCATACCATGTGATTATGTTAGGTCAGCACCTAGTCACAGTTAACACAGCCATTTCGAGCCAAAGAGAGGAGTCACAAAAATCAGAAATAGAGATAAAATGAATCACTGACCTTTGATGATCTTGATCAGATGACACTCGTAGGACTATGTGTTACACAATACGTGTATATTTTGTTCGATAAAGTTCATATTTATATCCAAAAATCTCAGTTAACATTGGCGCGTTATGTTCATTTTTGCTTCCAAAACATCCGGTGATTTTGCAGAGAGCCACATACATTTACAGAAATACTCATAATATACATTGATAAAAGATACAAGTGTTATGCATGGAACTTCAGATAAACTTCTCCTTAATTCAACCGCTGTGTCAGATTTCAAAAAAGCTTTACGGAAAAAGCACACCATGCAATAATCTGAGAACAGCCCTCAGAGACCAAAACAAGCCATACAGATACCCGCCATGTTGTGGAGTCAACAGAAGTCAGAAATAGCATTATAAATATTCACTTACCTTTGATGATCTTCATCAGAATGCACTCCCAGGAATCCCAGTTCCACAATAAATGTTTGTTTTGTTCGATAAAGTCCATCATTTATGTCCAAATACCTCCTTTTTGTTTGATGAAAAGTAAAAAAGTTTCATTACAGTTCGTAGAAACATGTCAAACGATGTATAGAATCAATCTTTAGGATGTTTTTATCATAAATCTTCAATAATATTCCCAACCGGACAATTCCTTTGTCTTTAGAAATTAAAAGGAACGCAGCTCACTCTCACGGCTGTGCGCATGACTTAGCGCATGGCATTCTGTCAGACCTCTTAGTCAAACAGCTCTTATTCGCTCCCCCTTCACAGTAGAAGTCTGAAACAAGGTTCTAAAGACTGTTGACATCTAGTGGAAGCCTTAAGAAGTGCAATCGGACCAAATTTTACACTGTATATTGGATAGGCAAAGACTTAACCTACAAACCCCAGATTTCCCACTTTCTGGTTGGATTTGTTTCTCAGGTTTTTGCCTGCCATATGAGTTATGTTATACTCACAGACATCATTCAAACAGTTTTAGAAACGTCAGAGTGTTTTCTATCCAAATCTACTAATAATATGCATATCGTAGCTTCTGGGCCTGAGTAGCAGGCAGTTTACTCTGGGCACCTTATTCATCCAAGCTATTCAATACTGCCCCCAGCGATAAGAAGTTAAAAGTGGCGAAGTGTGTAAACAAGGATACTTGTCCATAGAGCGACGAGTGAGTAAAAAGGATAAATGTCCATTGGGGGGTGAGGGGGTACAGGGGAAGGGAGGAGCGGGCAGATGGGGTGAGGAGGGGAACAGGGGGAGCAAGCAGCTGACTAGGAGGAGAAAAAGCTATTGGCCAGTCTGCCAGTTTTTGCCATGATGCTTCTATATTGCCTGCGTCTGAGTGATGAAAGTGGGGAGAACAGGCTGAGGTCCCTGATGATCTTCTTGGCCTTCCTGTGACACCTGGTTTTTTTATGTGTCCTGGAGGGCAGGCAGTGTGCACCCGATGGTGCATTTGGCTGAGCATACCACCCTCTGTAGAGCCTTGCGGTCAGCGGTGGTGGTGTTGCCGTACATGGCTGTGATGCAGCCCAACAGTATGCTCTTGATGGTGCTCCTGTAGAACACTGTGAGGGGCCTTGGGGACAGAGGTCCCTGATGGTCTTGGGACAGGACCCCCATTCAGTCCCAGGGCCGAGAGCTTTGTGGTGAGCTTAGAGGTTACTATGGTATTGAAGATGGATGTAGTCGATAGTGCAATGGTGATTGAATCATCCGCGGATCTGTCAGGGTGATGTGGTCTTTGGCTAGCCTCTCAAAGCACTTCATGATTACCGGAAGTGAGTGCTACAGGTCAGTATTCATTCAGTTCCTTTCCCTTTCTTGAAAAATCACTTGCAGGCCAGTTTCGTCCCACGGGGCTCCTGTTGCCGACTCTTGCTCTAATGCATGAAATGGTTAATAAAAAAAAACATTTCAATCGAAGGTGGCCACATAACATTTTGAGTTGTTTACACATACAGGTAGTTTATTGCAACTATAAATTACCTGATACATTTTGTTTTGGCCAAATGGCAACTACCCATTTTCAGTGGCCTCCTCTTTCTCCTCAATGAGTGCGAAAAAGCTCAATAATTTGTGCACTTGCGTGACTCACTCTAGCTTTTTGTGTGACTGTGATGTAACCACAAGACATAACTCATAACTATAATCTTGCCAATCACAGTCTGATTGAGTTACATCGATCCTCTCAAACTAAAGTGAGAGTTCATGAGTAAGGAAATTACTAATGAGTAGGATTATAGACATACCACCCACGGAGAGATGAAACATACACCTTCTAATGTACTCAAGGAAGCAATGAATACTAAATCAAAGTTTGAATCAACTTCACTTCCTTTCATCCTTATACCTGGAAATGGATCCATACGCCATGTCATAATTTCCTACCTATCTGCTGCTGTGTCCACAGAGAGCCAATCAGCCGTGTCAAAGACAGCTCACCATCACTGTTTACATCTGTTCTACAGCATGTCTCAGCCAATTCAAACATAAGACATGCTGAGATCACTTCTGGGACAACCAGAACAAAAATATTGCGTCAGATGCTCCATTAAGTTCTGGAGGGAGACTAGCGAGAAAGCAAGAGCAGAAGCGAGAGGTTTTACTAGGCCTAAAATCTGTCACAAAAATAAGCCCAGGAAGTGAGGAATTGTAATCAGAAAATGTAATCAAATTACATTTTATTGGTCACATACATGGTTAGCGAGTGTAGTGTAATGCTTATGCTTCTAGATCCGACAGTGCAGCAGTATCTAACAAGTAATATCTAACAAATTCCACAACAAAACCAAATACACACAATCTAGTAAAGGAATGGGACGAGAACATATAAGTATAAAATATATGGATGAGCAGTGACAGAGCAGCAATAGATAGTGAAGGATACAGTATACAGTATATGAGATGAGAAATGTGAGATATGTAAACATTCTTTAAGTGGCATCATTAAAGTGGCCAATAATATCAGGTCTGTAGGTAGGCAGCCACCTCTCTATGTTAGTGGTGACTGTTTAATAATCTGATGGCCTTGAGAGAGAAGCTGTTTTCAATCTCTCTGTCTCAGCTTTGACTTGAAAGCTTTGGCTTTCGCCATTTTAAAGTGGTCAACTGGGTGGGGATTCCAATGAGTTGGGAGCAATCTGCTAATGAAGAAGACGAAAATGGACTACTTTAAAATTGTCCATGCTGTCACAGATACTATAATAGCACAGATACAAAGATGAAACCTCTATCTATCTCTAAGGCCTGTTGTTCACACGTGTATCTGCCCTCTCATTGGCTAGAATGGTCCAACCTGATCTTGCCTCTTCCCCTCTGCCTTAATTCTTTGAAATATTGTATTTCCATTGTTAGAGCGGTCACTAGACAATCTTTGGAGTAGCGAAGTCTCCACCCCCCTAAACAGAATCTCTCAACCAGTTTCGGGCAAGTCTAGGGGTCACATGTCCCCTCCCATTCTGAAATCTGAAAGATGCGAGCGCTTGTGAAATCGTGATTTGTCCAAATGATCAGCGACGGTTTCAATCCAATTGCGTGCAATTTCCGATTGAGCCAACATATACAGCATTTACTGTGAATGGAATACCCACAAATGTGGAAACGTTGCCTTGAAAATACTATTTTCTGGTCGCTCCCAGCACTAGTCATAACCCAATAGAGAGTTTGTGATGAGGTTTTGTCCTCATGATGAATCCCTATGAGCAAAAGATTTGAAAAGACATTGACAACTTTTCAACGTCTTCTGCTCACTGGGATGAATGTGTCATTACTGTGGAAATTCACCGGCTGGAGACTCATCCTTTGTTTCTGAGAACAAATCTATCTTGGCCTAGCCATCACCCATCCTGACCTTCTTACCTTAAGAGATCAGCACACACACACACACACTTGCATGCATAAAAGTAATCACACACGTGCACACACATGCATGATTACAAAGGCATGCATGCACAAACGCATACATACACACGCAATCACAATTACAGGGTAAATGGTTCTAAATAATGTATCCCATGACCCCATCAGCTGACAAAATCAATCAGGTGATCAGATGCTCCCGGGTCAAGTCTTTCACTCATTAAACCCTCATCTTTCGCTCTCTCCTTTTGTCTCATTCAATCCATCTCTATGCAGGGTCAGTAGGTTCACCTTCTGCAGTCAAGGTGTTGCCATTTGCATTTTTCCATTTTGATTGGAGTGAACTTCCAATTACTTTGTCATTTACATAAATCATTTTGTGAGGAATAATTTAGATGACTGATGCATCTGTGCCCTCCCTTTTTTTCTAGCTTTCAAGCCTGACACTCATCCTTTTCCTCCTAGCCGCTGCTAGTCCCTATTGAATGTGTGCATACCTTTTCTAACACTGTCATCTTATATTAGAAAGAACACAGGGCACAACACAGGATTGGTCAGAGAGGAGGGAAACAATGTCATAATAATGGAGAGAGAGAGTGAGAGATTTATTTTAGTCCTCATTTGGATTAATCTTCCAAGAGTCCTTAAACACTAAAATGCAATTTATAATACAATCCCATTTTCACATATAACAGAGAGAGGGATACATAGGAAAGAGTGTCAGGTAAAAAGAGAGACCCACCCTCTGGGACCGTGGCCATTTCTGACTCTCCAGTCACAGGCGTGTACTATGTGTTATAAAACACCAGTCCGGTGAAACAGAATGTTAAATATAAAGACATCACAATTCAGTGTTATGCTATTTTATCTGTCCATGTCTGATTACCAAATACGTACAGTATGTGGTCCCTTCACGATTTCTTTGGAATATGTTTCTTTGACCCATAGTTTACTTTCATGAAGACCTTCACATCCCCGAGTCTTCTTCACATTGGCTGGGATGTGTTCTTCAGGGCACTCTGTAGCAAAACACTTAAAAACAGAAAACAAAACAGGGTGTTTCTTATTGGACAAGTCGAGGTGGTCTCATCCTGTTTTAGTCTGTTGTCATTCATTTTGTGCCAAATTAACACTGCTCGGGGCTGCTCTATAACATTCTTACAGGCCAGAGATGGAAAAGGGAAGTATGGCTTAATTACTTTGACTACGTGGCGGATGACAGTTTAGGCTCCCCACAAAGCAGATGTCAAAGCTCAGGAGAAGACCCAGATGCAGACAGTTTCGAAGTAATAAAAGTTTATTACAAAAACAGGGTAGGCAGGCCAACGACAGGTCAAGGGCTGGCAGAGGTCAGTAATCCAGAGCAGAGTCCGAAAGCTGCAGGCAGGATGAGGTCAGGCAGAGGTCTGTAATCAAGGGTGGAATAACAAGGTACAGAATGGTCAAAAACCGGGGAAGCTAGAAAACAGGAACTAGAGACAGACAGGAGCATGGGAAAACCACTGGTAGGCTTGACAAAACAAAACGAATTGGCAACAGACAAACAGAGAACACCGGTATAAGTACACTGGGGATAATGGGTGATGGGTGGAGACAAGCACAAAGACAGGTGAAACAGATCAGGGTGTGACAGCAGAAAAAGCTACTTTTGTTTCCATTACATGACACAAAAGTAAGCAAATACAAAATAGACACATAATATAAATAATAACTAGAGGAGATGAAATGTGTGTGGATGTGTTCAGCGGATGATTCCATGTTTTCTTTGGGAATTTGGCAATTAGGTTCGAGTGGAAAAGCAAACAGTGGCTTTGTCCTATTTTCCTTTCTCCCGGTTGCCATTGGAAAAGGCCTGACTAAACATTGGGAACACAGAGGAAATTATGCAGATGAAACGATGCTTGGATAGGGTGTGTTTACCTGTGTACAGAGTTTGTGTATGAGTCGTGTATGTATATATCTATCTTTCTCAGCTGCCTTCTGCCTCTATGTTGCACTTTCTCTCAAGTGGTGTGAGCGTGTGTGGATGAAAACACAAACACGTAGTTTCCCCATCTACTGTATAGAAAAGCAGTGTGTGTGTGTTATGGAAATGGAAGGACCAGCAGCCCCACAGGCCCATTAAGATAAATCCTGCCTCCCCTTCAGACAAAGTACATTTAAAACTGAGACAGACCTACTGTTCTCACCATACTGTATCTCTTTCTCACACACACACGTAATGCACCACACCCACATACAGTAGGCATATTCTTCTCACAGGCATAAAAGAACCAGACACACATATTTCCATTTTTGCTCCCACCAATTTGTGGAGGACGTACTGAGTCTGAGTGAATATACAGAGGTTGGATTGAAGAGGGATAGTTTATATAAACAGTGGAAATCAAACCAACATAGTAAGAATGATCATGAAACATCCAACACCATTTTCGAGAAAGTCTCAGCACCTACAAAATCTTAAACTCCAGTCTTAACATATGAGTAGTCAAAGCCAACTGAAAAGTCTAGTACTTATCACAGCTGTTCCCCCCCAAATGGGATAAAAGCCACTGCTAAAGGCATCAAAGGTTACTTGGGCATTTACTCTTTGATACCGTATTTGAGCATCATGCTCAACGGTTGAGATTAGGGATTAATTCTGAACAGTTAAGGGAAGTGCCTACCCACAGGGCTCACCACGTCATTTCAATGTGGAAATGTTGATCATATTTGGTTGAGACGTTGATGAGATTTCAACCTTTATTCGCCCACTCAAAGACAGCCAACAGTTATATTTTTATTTTGGTACTATCGAGTTTGAAAACTATACTCGACTAATAATCAACTACGTTTGTATATTGGAGTGAGGTTAAGAACACATTGTGATCTGATATGACCAAAACACACAGTGAATTGTAACCAATCCATGAAGTGGGTTGATTTTTGTTTAGAAGTAGTTGCCATTGTGATGAAGGCTTCTTAACATTAAATAAAAATAAGAGCCTGAGTGTAACATAGACGATGGGAAGCAAGACGATTGGAAGCAAATCGCCTGTCCTCGGTTGGAACATACATTACCAAGTTCCAAACTGCATCTTGAAGTAACGTCAGCACAAGAACTGCACGTCTGAAGATTCATGAAATGAGTTTCATGGCCGAGCAGCTGCACACAAGCCTAAGATCACCATGTGCAATGCCAAGCATCTGCTGGAGTGGTGTAAAGCTTGCCGCCATTGGACTCTGGAGCAGTGGAAACGCTTTTTCTGGGGTGATTAATCACACTTCACCGTCTGATGGATGAATCTGGGTTTGACGGATGCCAGGAGAACACTACCTGCCCAAATGCATAGTGCCAACTGTGAAGTTTGGTGGAGGAAGAATAATGGTCTGGGGCTGTTTATGGTTTGGGCTAGGCCCCTTAGTTCCAGTGAAGGGAAATCTTAACTCTACAGCATACAATGACATTCTAGACGATTCTGTGCTTCCAACTTTGTGACAACAGTTTGGGGATGGCCCTTTCCTGTTTCAACATGACAATGCCCCGTGTACAAAGTGAGGTCCATAGAGAAATGGTTTGTTGAGATCGGTGTGAAAGAATTTGACCGGCCTGCATAAAGCCCTGACCTCAACCCCATTGAACACTTTATGGATGAATTTGAACATTGACTGCTAGCCAGGCCTAATCGGCCAACGTCAGTGCCCGACATCAAAAAATGCTTGTGGCTGAAAGGAAGCAAGTCCCCGCAGCAATGTTCCAACATCTAGTGGAAAGCCTTCCCAGAAGAGTGGAGGCTGTTATAGCAACAAAAGGTGGACCGACTCCATATTAATACCCATGGTTTTGGAATGAGATGTTTAACGAGTAGGTCTCCACATACTTTTAGTACTTGTACCTGATGGCTAGCAATGTAGGTCAAGTTATTGAATTCACCATAATTTCTCTCTGGATGTGAACCCTCAGAGTGGAAAACTTCTGGACAACAGCCTTTAAACTGACATATTCCGCATGCTAAATATCCACTATTTGATGCATTTTAGCATGGCTTGCACTGGTGCATCACAAAGAAAAGTTTTGATTGTGACATAGTAAGGACATAGCTCTGGCTTAGCCTCTCCGGTGAATAAGGCAACAACAAATGGATGGAAATCATCAAAGCTGCATAAAATAGGCCAAAGTTGGCAACTAGATGATTTGAAGAGAGGAACATCATCGATGTTGATTTTCAAATTCATCACTATCAAACAACCAGTATGACACAGATACTATAATAGCACAGATACAAAGATGAAACCTCTATCTATCTCTAAGGCCTGTTGTTCACACGTGTATCTGCCCTCTCATTGGCTAGAATGGTCCAACCTGATCTTGCCTCTTCCCCTCTGTCTTGCATCTTTGAGGAATTGTATTTCCATTGTTAGAGCGGTCACTAGACAATCTTTGGAGTAGCGAAGTCTCCACCCCCCTAAACAGAATCTCTCAACCAGTTTCGGGCAAGTCTATGGGTCACATGTCCCCTCCCATTCTGAAATCTGAAAGATGCGAGCGCCTGTGAAATCGTGATTTGTCCAAATGATCAGTGACGGAAAATCAGGACACTGGAACAAAGTTCCTTCTTAGTCGTTGCATCCCACAGTCTGTTGACAGCAGTGGAGGATGTTGAGGGGAGGAGGGCTCATAGTAATAGGTCTATCATTGACCAGAAGTTCTTGTAAGCTCTGGGGATAAAACATTTATCCTGATGGCACATCATGCTCTGAATTGACGATCCTGCCATTGAAACATTAAGGGAGCTCGGTAAGACAAATGAAAAAGACAGATGTATATTCAAATAAATCTATTCAGGAAATACATTTCTAGGGATATGTCACCTACTCCAGTGTTTTGAGTGTCTAAGGCCGGGTTTCAATCCAATTGCGTGCAATTTCCGATTGAGCCAACATATACAGCATTTACTGTGAATGGAATACCCACAAATGTGGAAACGTTGCCTTGAAAATACTATTTTCTGGTCGCTCCCAGCACTAGTCATAACCCAATAGAGAGTTTGTGATGAGGTTTTGTCCTCATGATGAATCCCTATGAGCAAAAGATTTGAAAAGACATTGACAACTTTTCAACGTCTTCTGCTCACTGGGATGAATGTGTCATTACTGTGGAAATTCACCGGCTGGAGACTCATCCTTTGTTTCTGAGAACAAATCTATCTTGGCCTAGCCATCACCCATCCTAACCTTCTTACCTTAAGAGATCAGCACACACACACACTTGCATGCATAAAAGTAATCACACACGTGCACACACATGCATGATTACAAAGGCATGCATGCACAAACGCATACATACACACGCAATCACAATTACAGGGTAAATGGTTTTAAATAATGTATCCCATGACCCCATCAGCTGACAAAATCAATCAGGTGATCAGATGCTCCCGGGTCAAGTCTTTCACTCATTAAACCCTCATCTTTCGCTCTCTCCTTTTGTCTCATTCAATCCATCTCTATGCAGGGTCAGTAGGTTCACCTTCTGCAGTCAAGGTGTTGCCATTTGCATTTTTCCATTTTGATTGGAGTGAACTTCCAATTACTTTGTCATTTACATAAATCATTTTGTGAGGAATAATTTAGATGACTGATGCATCTGTGCCCTCCCTTTTTTTCTAGCTTTCAAGCCTGACACTCATCCTTTTCCTCCTAGCCGCTGCTAGTCCCTATTGAATGTGTGCATACCTTTTCTAACACTGTCATCTTATATTAGAAAGAACACAGGGCACAACACAGGATTGGTCAGAGAGGGAAACAATGTCATAATAATGGAGAGAGAGAGTGAGAGATTTATTTTAGTCCTCATTTGGATTAATCTTCCAAGAGTCCTTAAACACTAAAATGCAATTTATAATACAATCCCATTTTCACATATAACAGAGAGAGGGATACATAGGAAAGAGTGTCAGGTAAAAAGAGAGACCCACCCTCTGGGACCGTGGCCATTTCTGACTCTCCAGTCACAGGCGTGTACTATGTGTTATAAAACACCAGTCCGGTGAAACAGAATGTTAAATATAAAGACATCACAATTCAGTGTTATGCTATTTTATCTGTCCATGTCTGATTACCAAATACGTACAGCATGTGGTCCCTTCACGATTTCTTTGGAATATGTTTCTTTGACCCATAGTTTACTTTCATGAAGACCTTCACATCCCCGAGTCTTCTTCACATTGGCTGGGATGTGTTCTTCAGGGCACTCTGTAGCAAAACACTTAAAAACAGAAAACAAAACAGGGTGTTTCTTATTGGACAAGTCGAGGTGGTCTCATCCTGTTTTAGTCTGTTGTCATTCATTTTGTGCCAAATTAACACTGCTCGGGGCTGCTCTATAACATTCTTACAGGCCAGAGATGGAAAAGGGAAGTATGGCTTAATTACTTTGACTACGTGGCGGATGACAGTTTAGGCTCCCCACAAAGCAGATGTCAAAGCTCAGGAGAAGACCCAGATGCAGACAGTTTCGAAGTAATAAAAGTTTATTACAAAAACAGGGTAGGCAGGCCAACGACAGGTCAAGGGCTGGCAGAGGTCAGTAATCCAGAGCAGAGTCCGAAAGCTGCAGGCAGGATGAGGTCAGGCAGAGGTCTGTAATCAAGGGTGGAATAACAAGGTACAGAATGGTCAAAAACCGGGGAAGCTAGAAAACAGGAACTAGAGACAGACAGGAGCATGGGAAAACCACTGGTAGGCTTGACAAAACAAAACGAATTGGCAACAGACAAACAGAGAACACCGGTATAAGTACACTGGGGATAATGGGTGATGGGTGGAGACAAGCACAAAGACAGGTGAAACAGATCAGGGTGTGACAGCAGAAAAAGCTACTTTTGTTTCCATTACATGACACAAAAGTAAGCAAATACAAAATAGACACATAATATAAATAATAACTAGAGGAGATGAAATGTGTGTGGATGTGTTCAGCGGATGATTCCATGTTTTCTTTGGGAATTTGGCAATTAGGTTCGAGTGGAAAAGCAAACAGTGGCTTTGTCCTATTTTCCTTTCTCCCGGTTGCCATTGGAAAAGGCCTGACTAAACATTGGGAACACAGAGGAAATTATGCAGATGAAACGATGCTTGGATAGGGTGTGTTTACCTGTGTACAGAGTTTGTGTATGAGTCGTGTATGTATATATCTATCTTTCTCAGCTGCCTTCTGCCTCTATGTTGCACTTTCTCTCAAGTGGTGTGAGCGTGTGTGGATGAAAACACAAACACGTAGTTTCCCCATCTACTGTATAGAAAAGCAGTGTGTGTGTGTTATGGAAATGGAAGGACCAGCAGCCCCACAGGCCCATTAAGATAAATCCTGCCTCCCCTTCAGACAAAGTACATTTAAAACTGAGACAGACCTACTGTTCTCACCATACTGTATCTCTTTCTCACACACACACGTAATGCACCACACCCACATACAGTAGGCATATTCTTCTCACAGGCATAAAAGAACCAGACACACATATTTCCATTTTTGCTCCCACCAATTTGTGGAGGACGTACTGAGTCTGAGTGAATATACAGAGGTTGGATTGAAGAGGGATAGTTTATATAAACAGTGGAAATCAAACCAACATAGTAAGAATGATCATGAAACATCCAACACCATTTTCGAGAAAGTCTCAGCACCTACAAAATCTTAAACTCCAGTCTTAACATATGAGTAGTCAAAGCCAACTGAAAAGTCTAGTACTTATCACAGCTGTTCCCCCCCAAATGGGATAAAAGCCACTGCTAAAGGCATCAAAGGTTACTTGGGCATTTACTCTTTGATACCGTATTTGAGCATCATGCTCAACGGTTGAGATTAGGGATTAATTCTGAACAGTTAAGGGAAGTGCCTACCCACAGGGCTCACCACGTCATTTCAATGTGGAAATGTTGATCATATTTGGTTGAGACGTTGATGAGATTTCAACCTTTATTCGCCCACTCAAAGACAGCCAACAGTTATATTTTTATTTTGGTACTATCGAGTTTGAAAACTATACTCGACTAATAATCAACTACGTTTGTATATTGGAGTGAGGTTAAGAACACATTGTGATCTGATATGACCAAAACACACAGTGAATTGTAACCAATCCATGAAGTGGGTTGATTTTTGTTTAGAAGTAGTTGCCATTGTGATGAAGGCTTCTTAACATTAAATAAAAATAAGAGCCTGAGTGTAACATAGACGATGGGAAGCAAGACGATTGGAAGCAAATCGCCTGTCCTCGGTTGGAACATACATTACCAAGTTCCAAACTGCATCTTGAAGTAACGTCAGCACAAGAACTGCACGTCTGAAGATTCATGAAATGAGTTTCATGGCCGAGCAGCTGCACACAAGCCTAAGATCACCATGTGCAATGCCAAGCATCTGCTGGAGTGGTGTAAAGCTTGCCGCCATTGGACTCTGGAGCAGTGGAAACGCTTTTTCTGGGGTGATTAATCACACTTCACCGTCTGATGGATGAATCTGGGTTTGACGGATGCCAGGAGAACACTACCTGCCCAAATGCATAGTGCCAACTGTGAAGTTTGGTGGAGGAAGAATAATGGTCTGGGGCTGTTTATGGTTTGGGCTAGGCCCCTTAGTTCCAGTGAAGGGAAATCTTAACTCTACAGCATACAATGACATTCTAGACGATTCTGTGCTTCCAACTTTGTGACAACAGTTTGGGGATGGCCCTTTCCTGTTTCAACATGACAATGCCCCGTGTACAAAGTGAGGTCCATAGAGAAATGGTTTGTTGAGATCGGTGTGAAAGAATTTGACCGGCCTGCATAAAGCCCTGACCTCAACCCCATTGAACACTTTATGGATGAATTTGAACATTGACTGCTAGCCAGGCCTAATCGGCCAACGTCAGTGCCCGACATCAAAAAATGCTTGTGGCTGAAAGGAAGCAAGTCCCCGCAGCAATGTTCCAACATCTAGTGGAAAGCCTTCCCAGAAGAGTGGAGGCTGTTATAGCAACAAAAGGTGGACCGACTCCATATTAATACCCATGGTTTTGGAATGAGATGTTTAACGAGTAGGTCTCCACATACTTTTAGTACTTGTACCTGATGGCTAGCAATGTAGGTCAAGTTATTGAATTCACCATAATTTCTCTCTGGATGTGAACCCTCAGAGTGGAAAACTTCTGGACAACAGCCTTTAAACTGACATATTCCGCATGCTAAATATCCACTATTTGATGCATTTTAGCATGGCTTGCACTGGTGCATCACAAAGAAAAGTTTTGATTGTGACATAGTAAGGACATAGCTCTGGCTTAGCCTCTCCGGTGAATAAGGCAACAACAAATGGATGGAAATCATCAAAGCTGCATAAAATAGGCCAAAGTTGGCAACTAGATGATTTGAAGAGAGGAACATCATCGATGTTGATTTTCAAATTCATCACTATCAAACAACCAGTATGATCACGTGTAACACTGGAGCAGGTGTCACACAAGTTAACATCTACACTAGTTTCAGTAGAAATGTCAGATGTTCCATTATCGCTAGACTCTGCCAGAGCTAAAACATCCGCATTGAATTTGTGCCACTGTTTATGATAAGCCATAGCTAAATTGCAGTAGTCCAAACAAGGCACATTTGCATTTATACTGTAGGTGCAGTGGCGACCCGTCATTCAGGGCATTAATTACTTTCTTAGCTACAGTATACATATCTCCCTGGCATATTACATCATTTATCCAGTAGCATACAATATATTTGTGGACTCTTTGTGTGGTGCTGTGCTCACTTAAACAGGAAGGTGGCACGGCTGTTCTTCGTGGGCAAATTCTGTCATCAAAGTCTGGCATTCTCTGGATTTATGGTGCTTTCAACACAACTGGGAACTGGAAAAAAAACAAGGTCAAATTGTGATAACGTCAGTGATCTTCAGGTCGAAGCTCTAGAAAGAGGCCCAAGTTCCCGACAATTCCGAGTTCCTTCAAAAAACCACTCATTATTGAATGCGATTTCCAACATGTTGTGTAATGTTTATGTCCAATGGCCGATAAGCACCGATAAGTTTTATCTATCATTTCTCTTCATTATTTGTCTTCATATGACAAGGATTAAAAAGGATTTGCCAGTAGATTGTCGACTTGATTCATGATGATGACTGCTAGCTAAGATTATGAAAGTATGATGTTGACATGATCAGTCCAATCAAAGCTACTGTAGATTTGACTTAATTTAATCTGTGGCCAAGGACCTTGAGCCTTCTTGGGTGGGCACTTCTAATGTAACTATGGCAGCACCCAGGGGGCTTGAAACTTCGAGGTCTATCCTTAGACTTGGTGATGACGTAGTGTCCCCACGAGTGACAGAACACTGAGCTAATCATGGTTCAACTAGAGAACATTACCATCACCTAAGCTCCGTATTTTCCGCTGGCTGCCCCACCACCATAGAAAGCTAGGCTGAAACACTTGCATTTTGGAGCTGCCTTACTTAAGAGACCATGTTTGTATGCAGATTTATTAACTCAATGATTTATTCATTTTGTTACGTTGTTTGCAAACTGATTTGTGACATGTATTAATTAGTAAAAAAAAATGTCTCTCCCTCTCTTTTCTTTTATTATGTCTAGCTAAAAATGTGTGGCTCAAAACAGGCTCTGCCCCACCTGGCCTGAATGACGGGTCGCCACTGCTAATAAGGCAATCCGGTCAATCGGGAGCAGTTGTCAACCTGTTTGCGACGT
Organism: Oncorhynchus mykiss; assembly: GCF_013265735.2. NCBI lineage: Eukaryota > Metazoa > Chordata > Actinopteri > Salmoniformes > Salmonidae > Oncorhynchus > Oncorhynchus mykiss. Next base: position 15,895,366 of record NC_048584.1, read on the forward strand.
TGTCTGACAAGACACCTTTTTCAATAGTGTGGCAACAAATTATATGAAAACAGTATGTGTTTCAAACAGATTCAGCGTCACAATACGTTGACGAAGTACGCTGAAACAACATTGATTCAACAAGTTTGTGCCCAGTGGGTAGCAGTGGGATTAAACACACAACCGTCAAACCAGACGCTTGCAGTTTATACATACCCCCCCATCCACATCCACAATGCCCTAGCAAGCCACAAGCCTACTTGATGGTAATAACGCTCACCGCTACCCATAGTGGCAGGTTTGAAGGCATCTCACGACATCCTGGGGACCTGAACAAACATTGAATATCACCTTAGATCTCAATTAACCTGGCTGTATGCCTATGCATGCACACACACACACATGCACGCACTCACAAACACACCCAACATAAATATTACCCAAAACAAAGACTAGCCACAAGGCCAGACCTGTTTAAACCAAGGACACATCCATATACGTGATGGGGACGTACTTTAGGCTCGGTTAGAGATATCATACAGTGACAGAAACATACAGCCCAGACAGAAAATTATTTATATATTTTTTCATCCTCATTTCTCTCTAGATGCGTTCCTACTCACATTTTTTTCTCTCTATCAACTCCTCAAAACATCAGTTACAGTGGAAGCCCCCCTTACAAAATGTACCATGGTCCTACTATAGTACTTTCATTCATACCATGGTACTACTATGGTACTTTCACTTACACCATGGTATAGTCTGAATCCTGGAAATGCACCATGGTTTTAGCCTTGAAGTATGATGATATTACCATGGTATTACATCATTTATATCATGGTATAGATCGGAATCATTGAATAATGATTAATGTGAATAATGGCGGAGGAGGGGATGGCTGACGTTTTACTGGCTCCTACGAAACTGTACTATTTTGTTTTGTTTTTGCAACTCATTTTGTACATAATGTTGATGCTACCGTCTCTTATGACCGAACAGAGCTTCTGGACATCAGAACAGCGATTACTCACCTTGAACTGGATGACGATTTATTCTTTAATGAGTCCAATGCGAAGGATATACTGCTTTCCGGAGACCAAGCCCTCATCCCCGTCATTCGTGTGAAGAAAAGACGAAAATACAAGGGTGGAAGTCTAGGTGCCTTGTGAGAATTTGTAAGAGAGTGAGTAAACCATCACTACCCTCTGTATTATTGGCCAACGTGCAATCATTTGAAAACCCACTGGACGATTTACGATTAGTAATATCCTGTCAATGGGACAGAACTGTAATATCTTATGTTTCACCGAGACTTGGCTGAATGACGACAGATTATATAGAGCTGGACAGAGCAGCTACGTCTGGTAAGAGGGGCAGGGGGGTGTGTGTCTGTTTGGAAATAACTGCTGGTGCGCGATGTCTAATATTAAATAAGTCTCAATGTATTGTTTGCCTGAGGTAGAATACCTCATGATAAGATGTAGACCACACTATCTACCAAGAGAGTTCACATCTATATTATTCGCAGCCGTCTATTTACAACCACAAACCAATGCTGGCACTACGACCGCACTCAACAAGCTGTATAACACCATAAGCAAACAATAAAATGCTTATCCTGAAGTGGCGCTCCTAGTGGCCAGTAATGCAGGGAAACTTAAATCCATTTTACCTAATTTCTACCAGCATGTCACATGTGCAACCAGAGGAGAAAAGAACTCTAGACCACCTTTACTCCACACACAGAGACGCATACAAAGATTTCCCTCGCCCTTCATTTGGCAAACCTGACCATAATTCTATCCTCCTGATTCCTGCTTCCAAGCAAAAACTAAAGCAGGAACGCGGATGCTACGCTACAGAACTGGTTTCCTAGCACAGATTGGAAAATGTTTTGGGATTCATCCAATGGCATTTAGGAGTATACCACCTCAGTCAACGGCTTCATCAATAAGTGCATCGACGACGTCGTCCCCACAGTGACCGTACGTACATTTCAAAACCAGAAGCCATGGATTACAGGCAACATCTGCACTGAGATAAAGGCTAGAGATTCCGCTTTCAAGGAGCAGGACACTAATCCGGACGCTAATAAGAAATCCCGCAATGCCCTCAGACAAACCATCAATACAGGACAAAGATTGAATCCTACAACACCGGCTCTGACGCCCGTCGGATGTGGCAGGGCTTGAAAACTATTACTATAAACTACTAAAGGGAAACCCAGCCGTGAGGTGCCCAGTAATGCGAGAATACCAGACGAGCTAAATGCCTTTTATGCTCGCATTGAGGCAAGATACACTGAAGCATGCATGAGAGCACCAGCTGTTCCGGACGACTGTGGGATCACGCTCTCCGTAGTCGATATGAGCAAGACCTTTAAACAGTTCAACATTCGCAAAGCCACAGGGCCAGACGGATTACCAGGACGTGTACTCAAAGCATGCGCGGACCAACTAGCAAGTGACTTCAATGACATTTTCAACCTCTCCCTGGCCGAGTCTGTAATACCTACATGTTTCAAACAGACCACCATAGTCCCTGTGCCCAAGATTGCAAAGGTAACCTAAATGATTACCGCCCCGTAACACTCAAGTCGGTAGCCATGAAGTGCTTTGAAAGGCTGGTTATGGCTCACATCAACACCATCCTGTTGGAAACCCAAGACAAATCGCATACCGCCCCAACAGATCCACATATGATGCAATCTCAATTGCACTCCACATTGCCCTTTCCCACCTGGAAAAAAGGAACACCTATGTGAGAATGCTGTTCATTGACTACAGCTCAGCGTTCAACACCATAGAGCCCACAAAGCTCATCGCTACGCTAAGGACCCTGGGACTTAAGCACCTCCCTCTGCAATTGGATCCTGGACTTCCTGACGGGCCACCCCCGGTGGTAAGGGTAGGCAACAACACATCTGCCAAGCTGATCCTCAACACTGGAGCCCCTCAAGGGTGTGTGCTTAGTCCCTTCCTGCACTCTCTGTTCACCGACGACTGCATGGCCAAGTACGACTCCAACACCATCATTAAGTTTGCTGACGACACGACAGTGGTAGGGCTGATCACCGACAACGATGAGACAGCCTATAGGGAGGAGGTCAGAGACCTTGCAGTGTGGTGCCAGGACAACAAACTCTCTCTCAATGTGAGCAAGGAAAAGGATGACCGAACAGATCCCCTTTAACATCGACGAGGCTGTCGTGGAGTAGGTTGAGAGCTTCAATTTCCTTGGTGTCCACATCACCAACAAACTATCATGGTCCAAACACACCAAGACAGTCGTGAAGAGGGCACGACAACACCTTTCCCCCTCAGGAGACTGAAAAGATTTGGCATGGGTCCCACAGCTGCACCATCGAGAGCACCTTGACCAGTTAGTTGCATTATCGCCTGGTATGGCAACAGCTCAGCATCTGACCGGAAGGTGTTACAGAGGGTACTGCGTACGACCCAGTACATCACTGGGGCCAAGCTTCCTGACATCCAGGAAGGTGTCAGAGGAAGGCCCTAAAAATGGTCAAAGACTCCAGCCACCCTAGTCACGACAAGCGGTACCGGACCACCAAGTCTGGGTCCAAGAGGCTTCTAAACAGCTTCTACCCCCAAGCCATAAGACTACTGAACATCTAATCAAATGGCCACCCAGACTCTTTGCATTGCCCCCACCCCCCTCTTTTACACAGCTGCTACTCTCTGTTGTCATCTATGCATAGTCACTAATAACTCTACCTACATGTACATATTACCTCAACTACCCAGTCCCCCGCACATTGACTCTGTACCGGTACCCCCCTGTATATCGTCTCACTATTGTTATTTTATTGCTGCTCTTTAATTACTTGTTACTTTTATTTCTTATTCTTATTCGTATTTTTTAAAACTGCATTGTTGGTTAGGGGCTCGTAAGTAAGCATTTTACTGTAAGGTCTACTACACCTGTCGTATTCGGCGCATGTGACTAATACAATTTGATTTGATAATGGAGATAATTGTTATTTTTGATGATGTTTTGATAGTTTAATTAATGTATAAAAGCCTGTTAGCATAGAACCTAACGTCACCTAAAGTTAGCTCCAGTCAAGCTAGCCTTTTGTAGTCATCGACAGGACCAACAAACTTCACACAGTGTAAACAAAGGGAAACATTGTAACTTGCTGTTTTTAGGAATATGTTGAGAATTACATTACGAAAATGTATCTTTGAGATATGATAATTGATACCTTTTAACAGGTGTTTTTTGTTGTTGTTGTTGTATACGAGTAGCCACGTCAGTTGAATGAGAAAGAACCAACTGAAAACTGAGTTTCTGGTGCTTCTCTCTTCAACAAACTATTTAAAATGTTCAAGGTTTCAGACTCTTCATTCTTCAGACTCTATTCACCTTATTCAGGTCCCAAGGTTTAAGAGGGTACACTACACTACTACCCCATGTGTTGTGGTTTTTCACTATGACCTAAATGGGGTTTAAGAATGTATTAGGCCTACACTTTGCCATTGCAGAGCGAGTAGTCAATGTTGCATAATGTGAGTCTCATAAATTACTAAGTTTTTCATCACTTCACCTGAAAAATGGTGGGACACAGACCATCATAATACATTGTAAACAACTACCATGCTTTCATGTTTCACTAGTGCTGGTAGAACAAAACCATGGTATTTTTTTCACTGTACTGCCAAGGTTCATTTGTCTACCATGGTAGCTAGTACAATGGAAAAAATGCTACGTTTTTTCAGTCACTAACATGGCAGGAAAATACCATGGTACGTACTGGTGCAAATACAATGGTATTTTCCTGCCATAGTAGTACAATGAAAAAAAAAATGTTTTGGTCACTACCATGGCAGAAAAATATCATGGTATTTGCACCAGTACCATGGTTTTTTCCTGCCATGGTAGTGACTGAAAAAACATGATAAAAAAAATGTACTAGCTACCATGGTACATTTTTGTAAGGGACATTCCACCCCATTTGAAGTGGAATTGGTTTCCCATGAGAAACTACTGTAAGGTACAAGCCTGCCCTCAACTGTTCAGTTGAGAGACTACACCCAACATGCACTATCAATTCAAAGGTCACTAAAGAGAGACAATATGCCTCTGTTGACATCAAATTATTCATGTTATAGCTTTAATACAACTCAAAATGATATGGTCTCAGAACTGAAAGCCTTCCATTAGAGGTAAGTAATAATCAGTTATTACACAGTCATTACACTTCTGACCTGTGTGCTTCCAGAGAACACAGGGCATACAAGTTAGTCTATATCATCTAATACATCTGATAATCGGTCAAGAGGACCAAAAAGGGCACATGCACAAAATACATTGTGGGCTTTAAGAGTCAGAAAATAGTTTAATCTTAGACAACCTGCTGATTACGAACACTTAAAAAAGACAACTATCCTGACACCCAGACATCTGACCACACTTGCAGAAAACGGTATTCAGCTTCACAAATGTAAATACCAACTTCCTGTTCCCCACGACCTTAACCTCTCTGATGGGTCAGGATGCTCCCTTTCCATGCCTTTTAATGTTTAGATTCATCAGACAGGGTCACCTGAGCTCAGGCTGTTTTGCAAGGAGGAATGGGAAAAAATGTCAGTCTCTCGATGTGCAAAACTGATAGAGACATAACCCAAGCGACTTACAGCTGTAATAGCAGCAAAAGGTGGCGCTACAAAGTATTGACTTAAGGGGGCTGAATAATTTTGCACGCCCAATTTTTCAGTTTTTGATTTGTTAAAAAAGTTTGAAATATCCAATAAATGTCGTTCCACTTCATGATTGAGTCCCACTTGTTGATTCTTCACAAAAAAATACAGTTTTATATCTTTATGTTTGAAGCCTGAAATGTGGCAAAAGGTCGCAAAGTTCAAGGGGGCCGAATACTTTCTCAAGGCACTGTATATGTACTGTACATATTCCCATTCACCCCTTTAGATTCGTATGTATTAGGTAGTTGTTAGATATTACTGTCAGAACTAGAAGCACAAACATTTCGCTACATTCGCATTAACAATCATGTGTTTGTGACCAATAACATTTTATTTGATTAGTTTAGTCTTAATACCGTAACTTAGTTAGGCCTACATTTCAATACCGCTATAGTCTACTCTATCAATCAATCGTTCATGTCATCACACAGCATACGAGTCATTTGCCATGTTGTGTTGCTACCATGCTGTGATGTCATGTGCTGCTGCTATGCAATATTGTCGTCTAAGGTCTCTCTTTATGTAGTGTTGTTTTGTCCTATATTTTAATTTAATTTATATATTTTTTTTATCCCAGCCCCAGCCTGCCTTGAATAATTAGCTTAAATGATAAATAAACCATTCCATTTCGGAAATTGCATTCAGGAATGAATGCGACTGTTTAGTCTTTGCTGTAATAAAGGCTTAACAAAAAAAAACGTTACAGCAGACTCTCTGATAAGCTTATATTTTAGTGTTGTTTACATTGTTCCAAACAGTCAGAAAAAAATTAATTGTAATCTATACAGCACCTGTTTGACACACACAGCGCTTGCTACTTACTTTATTTTTCTTGATCTCCAGTATTTTCCACAACTAGTCACATTTTTCCCACACATCTGACTTTCCCTTTACCTCCTGAGAAACGTGTGAATATTCCCGTTTCGAGTTTGTCACGTCCTCTGCATCCATTTTGCTGTAAAGTGTTGGTGTTCAAGGTTTGTTATAACCAATTGATTGACGTGGTTATGATTGACGAGGGTGGAATTTGAGATAAACTGGCCAAGACACACCTCATAACACATAAAAACCTCACAGAATTCTGTCCAAAAACAATTACTCTCAACTAGGTGCATATGGGCTTTTTAGGCGAGCGCTGATGCCGCCCTTTGATAAGCAGTGCCCACTTTGTCAAAGGCAGGGGCACAAAATATTTAGCTTCCGATCAAATAGCCTAACCTAAATGGTGCTCAGTCAAATAGAAAATGTTAACAAAGTAAAGTATCCTAAAAACAGGACAGGTCAAGTTATAATGGACATTATGGAATGGACAATCACAACTGTTGTCTAGGTGTAACGGCTGTTGGTGGAAGAAGGTGAGGACCAAAGCGCAGTGTGGTAAGTGTTCATCATTGATTAAATAGAACTGAACACTAAATACAAAACAACAAAAGCACAACCGAAACAGCTCCGTCAGATGCACCACACACTCAACAGAAAATAACTACCCACACCACACAGGTGGGAAAAGGCTACCTAAGTATGGTTCTCAATCAGAGACAACGATAGACAGCTGCCTCTGATTGAGAACCACACCCGGCCAAACACAGAAATCAAAAACATAGAAAATGAACATAGAATGACCACCCGAGTCACACCCTGGCCTAACCAAAATAAAGAATAAAAACCTCTCTATGGCCAGGGCGTGACATTAGGAGTTTCACCCATTGTCATAATCAGTGGTTTCATGATTGTATATGTCACTTTGTTTTGACAAACTGATCATTGCGAGAAAATAAAAAAAATACCTTTGCATTTCCCGCTGTGTAAACACATTGCAGCTAGGGTCTCAATAACTCCTGATAAAGTTGGGTAGCTGGTGTTCGGTGCTTAAACAACCAAATTGATTAGTCACAGGAATGTCCATTATAATTTAACCTGTCCTGTTTTTTGGATATGTTACTTTGTTAACATCATTTTCTATTTGATTGAGCACCATTTAGGTTAGGCTATTTAAACTGCAAAACCTTTACGCACCACTGCACTTTGTATACCAGGGTTGGCTGGCCTTCTCTAATCACTCGTAGGCTGCAGTCACTGGTATACTTTTATTTACAAAGCCATTTTGGGTTTACTAACTTTTTATTTGTGCATTTGTATTGTTCAGAAATGTGGTGGGTACTCTCTTCATTCGCTGGACTTTATCCTGCTAACTGTTCCAAATTCAGTCCGAACTGAATTTGGTAAAAGGGCTTTTATGTACTCTGCGCCATCGTCTTGGAACACCATACAAAATACTTTTAAACTGGAAGAACTTGTCCCGATTGGTGTTTTTTAATCACTGATGAAGGATTTTGAGGCTTATTCCCTGACCTGTCAATGTTTTTAATTTGCTGTTTTATACTCTTGTGAATTCAATGGTTTTTACTAGATTATTTTTAGTTTTTCATGTTGTCTGTCTGTAATTTTTTGAAAAAGAGATTTTAATCTCAATGATCACTTCCTGGTTAAATAAAGGTTAAATAAATAAATACAATTTTAAAAAAGGACTAATAAAGCCAATGCAATGGCCTGATGATTATTATTTTTTACCCCTTTTTCTCCCTAATTTTGTGGTATCCAATTGTTTTAGTAGCTACTATCTTGTCTCATCACTTACGGGCTCGGGAGAGACGAAGGTTGAAAGTAGTAGCCTACACCCTAGTAAGCAGTAGCCTACACCCTAGTAAGCACGAGCAGACTTCTTTTGGACGTCTTTTTTTGGTCTGGTCTGGATGTCGTTTTTTGGTGTTTTAGAAATGGTAGTCTTTTTTGGGGGGCAGTCCCGGGCTGTCCTTGATTTCCATATCCATAGACGTTGGTTTTTGGTCTGGTCTGGAAAATACATATTTATCAAGTCGGGAAAAGATGCCTTTTCGGCATTGTGGAAAATATATTTTAAGCATACGGAAAATACCTTTTCACATTTCATTCAGAAGCTAAATTGATCCTAACTTCAATGTCTGAAATATACGTAATTTTGCTTACTGGGACTATTCTAGTTTTGCTGGAGGGCGTCCTCTGGAATAACGGACATTCTGGAGTAATAATTTTTAACCAACATTGTCAAGTAATACTAGTCCCGTGAGAACAGGTCTTTGGAGAGAGACAACAGGTGACAGTCACTTGCTGTCTTTTTTTTTTAACACAGTGCAGCAAATCTGAGCCTGGCCCAGCACAATCAAATCAATTGCTGGTCGGACTCCCACTAGCCATTTGTGTGTCTTAATTATTTAATCAAATTGTGTGCTTACAGCATCAGACAAGCTCAGTGAATATAGTTCTTAGCTAAAGGGCTCTCAGCTTCTTCAGCCCGCCAGGCCTTCGTGTGTGTGTGTCTGTGTGCGCTTGCATGCGTCCGTGTTTATGCATGCATCCGTGTTTTTCCCCTGAAAACTAAATGTAGTTGACACTTTTTCTGGGCAATTTTACTGTAAGTTTATGTAGGTAATAGTGTCTTCTAGGTGAGACTCAAAATGTTAAAGGAAAGGGCATGTACGTGAAAGGTCTGTCAAAGTAAAGGGTACAGATATTGAAGTGTGCTGTGTGTGTGGTTAAAATCCCAATAGCAATTACATCTATAGATACAAGTTCTGAACCCGGCCAGCACGGTGTCGAGGTGACCTACTCATAACAGGGTGACCCTCTCTCACTACTTCCCTCTTCCTCTCCCTCTTACAGTATCTCCATTGACATGGCTCAAGGGGCTGCTGTTGCAAATTGGGTTGATAGGGCAGGTTGGACATGACCCACAAACATCATTTCCCTGTATGTGTCCCAGCCCTCCAGACAGACCCCTCAACTCGCAGTAACACAGTGGAAGTATCTCTGTCAGTCTAAAGGAAGTGTATGGCAGTGACATAACTTCAGGGGGCACTGTAGCACAAGAACACACAGGAAGTCTTATCTAGTTTAGAAGTATCTCAATTGTCTAAAGTCGCTTCCTCTTCGAATCCCCACGCTTACCCAAAATAGTTTTCAGATCATAGCAGATTAAAGAGAGAAGCTGAGTAGAGGAAGCTCCTTTGGACAATTCAGATGCACCTAAGAAATGTGTCATGATGGCTTATGATGCATCTCTACTCTGCCATTAATATGTCAAAATGGCAGGTTCAAAGTGTTACCAATAAAACAATAACCACTGGAAACTAATCTCAAAATATTTAGTTAGAGTAATTTGAAGCAGACATTAACATAGGATAACGACATACAGAATAATGATTCAAGCAAAGATTTGAAAAAGGTTTGACACTCATGTTTAGCTCTTTTTGTATTTTTGTACAGGAGATAGATAGATAATGTAAGTTACAATCTATTCAGAAAACTTGGACTTTAGTTTTTAAATGTATTCAAGTCACTGGCCATGTTTTGGCGCCAGCGTAGCCCAAAGTCGGTCCCAAAAGTCTTGGTATTGTTCTGGCTCTTTTGGCCAGTCCAGGTAGGTCCTGGTCTTCACCAGTCTGGCCAGCCTGTGGTGGGCGGACAGCTGGTGAGGAGAGATGTCTTCCAAGAAGACCAGGATGAGGATGTCCCTTTGCTCCACCCGCAGCCGGTCAGTGGCTAGCTTCATCTCCAAAGAGCACCAGTTGCTGCGGAGGTAGTCGCGGCTGACCAAGCACACAGTCCGGCGGCTGCTGTAGAGAGAATCTGTGATGTTGTCCACAATGTCCTTACCAAGCTGGAAGTCTCTACTGTGCAGACACAGGCGCAGGAAAGGGGGACCTCGTTGTTCCATGTTGGGCAGAAGCTCCTCCACCACCCAGCGCTCATCTTTCCCACTGTAAGAGACAAAAGCGTCGTACCTGTAGCGTCTCTTGTTGTTCCGAAACACGGCCTCTTCCAACCAGCCACGAGTGATGTAAAATAGAGCCAGCAGATACTGGCCAGCCAGGTGATGTAGCAGCACCACCAGCATGAAGAGCAGGAGACCCAGGGTGTTAGAAGCAAACAAAATGAATCCTACGTCCATTGAACAATGGATTTGGGTGTATTTGAGGAAGTTCTGAGTGCCATGCTCACCTATGCAATTTATTTCCTTCATTCCCAATGTAGAATCCCAAAACATGACCTGAACTTGTCGATTCCGTTTCACCCAGTTATCAAACCAAGCATTGTTGCAACTGCATTGTAAAAGTAGATCTTGTATAAGCAGATACTTTAGGCTTTTCAGGGGCTCAGGGAATTCTTCCATAATTGTAAGCTCATTGTTAATAACCAAACGTATTTCTCTCAATGACTGTAAGTCTTTGCTCAGGTCCTTTTCCAGGTAGTTGATCCTGCAGCCAAGGAGCATCAGAGTCTCCAGTCTGGTCAAATTGTGAAACATGATCGCGAGACCAGTCTGCCGATTGAGGTCTACTCCTGTAAGTTGCAAATCCCTCAAGTGCACAAGTGTATTCAGGCTAGTTAGATCCACAAATAAAGTTGAGAGCTTTGATTCCAGCTTGAAGCGTTGAAGGAACTTGAAGTAGCTCCCAGCAAAGATGGACCCACAAAGGATCCACTCTGTCCTTGCAGTTAGCTCAACGACAGCCCTAAAGAATGGCCTCTCACAGTCCTGAAAAGACACTGTCTCGCCGTGGACATGCAGGCCCAAGCCTGGGTTTGGGGCACCATCGCTGCCAATAATAAGAGTCATGGGCCTTCTACCAGAGCTGATGTAGAGGTATGTCAGTCCCCGAGGTATGCTGCCAAATACACATGTCAGATTCAGCTCAATCTTGGATTCTGGAGGGAAGTTCAAGTCTCCCAGAGACACATTCTGTATTGAACTAAGGTGAGCAAAAGATAACGCCTCAATGTGCACCAATGGATTTGCCTCCAGATTGAGGTACTCTAAGCAGTGCAGATCAAAGAAATTAAATGATTTGATTTCAGATAACTGGTTATGACCTAGATTTAAAACCTTTAACTTCTGCAATCCCAGAAAGGCAAAGTTGTCGATGGTGGAGATTCGATTATATTTCAAGTTAAGTTCTTCCAGGTTCTTCATGCAAAAGAACTGTCTACGTTGTATGCTAAAAATACTACTAAAATACAATGACATTTTTTTTAACCACAAGATTGAACTAGGTTGAGTTTTGCAAAGGGATGTAAATCTTGTATTGTTCAAGGAAAATTGATGAACAGTCAAAACCTGGAGATTCCTCAAGCCATGGATAAAGCTCAGATCAATACATCTTTGTGAAATAGGGCTTCTAAAAAGGTGCATTTCTCGAAGTGTCATGCAATTTTGAATGGAAGAAATTGACAAGTTGACATGATCTGTAGTTATTGAAACATACGAAGTTGAGAGTTGATAGACAATTTCACACATCGACTCTAAGTCACTATCCTCCTGCAAGAATTGAAATGATTCCACTTTGCTGACACCAGACTGCAGTAGTTGCATCTGCAGTACATTATTTAGAGGCATGTTAAGAAATGAAATGTTTTTAAAACCTTCAAACACACCTTTACCTATGGTCTTTAGATCAGGGAAATTCAATAAAATATCTTGAAGACCATAGAAACTTGGGGTCTCATAAGTAGTTCCGTTAGACACGTTACACTTTGGGTTACTCAGAGTGGCAATTTCAGCCCACAGGACCAGTGATGTCAGTGAAGATGTGTTATTAACTATTCTACATAAAACCCCTGCCAAGCTCTTTATGTCTGACAACAAATTATGTTCATGCTGTATTATCGTAAGAGTGGTCAATTGTTTCATACCAGCAAATGCATCTAGTGCTATTACAGAAAACGAACATGAAATTATTATTAATTGTTTAAGATTATGTAAATCCTTGAATGTATTTGAATAAATGGATAAGTTTGAAGAGCAAGTAAGACTCAGTATCTGAAGTCCAAATAGCCCCCTGAAAGCACCTGGAAGAATCTCTGCCGGTTGACCTGAGATGCCAAGCTCAACCAGTTTGTCGAATCTGGAGAAATCGTTGGGATGCAGAATGGATTTGTTCCTCATCTTGACACACAGGGTCTGGATGGAAATGGGGAAAATGGCTAGGTGAAGTGGCACATTGTCGACGTCCATGCAGCTCACTGTAAGGTTACCATTGTGACAATCATCGCCTCTCCACAGATTTGTAAAACCGTCACTCATCACGCATTTCTCACTAGTCCAACTGGAGACACAGATGATCCAAAGAGCCACAACTCCAAACTGAGTGACAATGATGAGCCTCATCCTTCCAGAGGACTACAAATATCCACTGTATCCAGCTAGACTGCAAATTGTGTGGTAAATCCAACAAATCCAATGATAGTTGAGCTGGTTTCTGGACTGTTTGACGGTATAGCAAATTTTTTCCAAGATTAAGTTACATACACTGCTACGGGAGTTGCAGCTCAGTGTGACAGCTGGGATATTCGCCACAGACTTTAAATGTCTCCATACCAATGTTGACAGGAAGGACACTTCACTAGAAACTTCACCGCACACTTGCACCCCCCAACAGACATGCACACACAGACACACAGGAAAACTGGTTAGACTTTGACTGCACCAACACAAAGGGATGCCACAGTAAGATGTATTTTAGATTAATCTCAACTCTCACTTCTTCTAAATCTTCTAGTCTTTATTTTATTCTGCTAAGTGAACATGTAACTGCTGATAGATAACTGAGAGAGGCATGAAGTGCAGGTTTGGTTTTCAAGTGAATCTGTTTATATTTAAAGGTGAACAGATTGTAATTTGACAAATACATTACCATTCAAAAATGTGGGGTCACTCAGAAATGTCCTTTTTTTTAAAAGAAAAGCACATTTGTTGTCCATTAAAATAACATAAAATTGATCAGAAATACGGTGGAGATATTGTTAATGTTGTAAATGACTATTGTAGCTGATTTTTCATGGAAAATCTACATAGGCGTACAGAGGCCCATTATCAGTGTGTTCCAATGGCACGTTGTATTAGCATAAAGGCTAATTGATCGTTAGAAAACCCTTTTGCAATTATGTTAGCACAGCTGAAAACAGTTTTTTTTTTCGGGAACTTGACTGGTCGGTTGAGGCAGAGGAGCTTGGCGATCCGGCTGAGGCATGAAAAACTGATGAGCCGATGGAAGCAGGGGAGCCTGGCGATTCAGCAGAGTCATGAAATCCCGATGAGCCAGCTGAGGCAGGGGAGCCTGGCGAGCTCACTCACTTTCCCTCAAGAATTTCCCTGTATTTAGTGCGATCCATCATTCCTTCAACTGACCAGTTTCCCAGTCCCTGCCGATGGAAAAACCTCTCCAAAGCATTTTTTTTTCATTTCACCTTTAATTAACCAGGCAGGACAGCTGAGAACAAGTTCTCATTTACAACTGCGACCTGGCCAAGATAAGGCAAAACAGTGCGACACAAACAACAACACAGTGTTACACATGGAATAAACACATGTATAGTCAAAAGCACAATAGTAAAAGTCTATATACAGTGTGTGCAAATGGCATAAGGAGGTAAGGCAATAAATGGGCCATAGTAGCGAAGTAATTACAATTTAGCAAATTTACACTGGAGTGGTAGAAATACTGGTGTGCAAAAGAGCAAAGAGTAAATAAAACAATAAATGATGCTGCCACCACGATGCTTCACTGTGGGGATGGTGTTCTCAGGGTGATGAGAGGTGTTGGGTGTGCGCCAGATACAGCGTTTTCCTTGATGGCCAAAAATCTCAATTTTAGTCTCATCTGACCAGAGTACCTTCTTCCATATGTTAGGGAGTCTCCCAAATGCCTTTTGGCAAACACCAAATGAGTTTGCTTATTTTTTCTGGACACTTTTCGGTAAAGCCCAGCTCTGTGGAGTGTACGGCTTAAAGTGGTCCTATGGACAGATACTCCAATCTCCACTGTGGAGCTTTGCAGCTCCTTCAGGCTTATCTTTGGTCTCTGTGTTGCCTCTCTGATTAATGCCCTCCTTGCCTGGTTTTGAGTTTTGGAGGGTGGCCCTCTCTTGGCAGGTTTGTTGTGGTGCCATGTTCTTTCATTTTTTGAATAATGGATTTAATGGTGCTCCGTGGGATGTTCAAAGTTTTGGATATTGTTTTTATAACCCAACCCTGATCTGTACTTCTCCACAACTTTGTCCCAGACAGGTTTGGAGAGCTCCTTGGTCTTCATGGTGCCGCTTTCTTGGTGGTGCCCCTTGTTTAGTGGTGTTGCAGACTCTGGGGCCTATCAGAACAGGTGTATATACTGAGATCATGTGACAGATCATGTGACACTTAGGTTGCACACAGGTGGACATTATTTAACTAATTATGTGACTACTGAAGGTAATTGGTTGCGCCAGATCTTATTTAGGGACTTCGTAGCAAAGCTGGTGAATAAATATGCACTGCACACACCACTTTTCCATTTTTTTGGGGGGGGGAATTTTCTGAAAAAGTATTATTTTTCATTTCACTTCATCTATTTTGACTATTTTGTGTATGTCCATTACATGAACTCCAAATACAAAATCTATTTAAAATAAAGTTTGTACTGCAACAAAATAGGAAAAACTCCAAGGGGGATGAATACTTTTGCAAGGCACTGTATCTACTATTGTACAGTATAATAATTAATTATAGTAATGATTATTTGTGACCTGATTCAGGAAACTAGGCATTTGAACGTAAAAAAACATATTTTTTATCAAAATGCGTTTTTTGGCAGAAATGCCTTCTCGAACATGTGAACTTTCGTAGGCCTTAATAAGAAACTTGTATGCCATCTGTAAATACGAATACAATTGTTAAAATTATGAGCACATGAAAGTTCATGAAATTATAACTTGAAAACCACTCCACTTGGCAATGTGGGGACGACGTCGTCAATTTTCTTGTTTGCTCATGGCCTCATACTGCTCATTGAGTGCGGTCTTAGTGCCAGCATCGGTTTGTGGTGGTAAATAGACAGCTATGAATAATATAGACAAGAACTCTCTTGGTAGAATGTGTGGTCTACAGCTTATCATGAGGTATTCTACCTCAGGCGATTAACACCACGAGACTTCTTTGATATTGGACATCGCACACCAGCAGTTACTGACAAATAGACCCCCCCGTCTTACCAGACGAAGCTGCTCTGTCCTGCCGATGCATGGAGAAGCCAGCCAGCTCTATATTATCAGTGTCGTCGTTCAGCCATGTCTCTGTGAAACATAAGATATTACAGTTTTTAATGTCTAGTTTGTAGGATAGTCTTAATCGTAGATCGTCCAGTTTGTTTTCCAATGATTGCACGTTGGCCAATAATGCGGAGGGTAGGGATGGTTTACCTACTCATCGGCGAATTGTTACAAGGCACCCCACCCTCCTTCCGCTTTCCCTCCATCTTTTCTTCACGCTGATGACAGGGATTTGGGCCTTGTCTTGACAAAGCAGAATATCCTTCGCGTCGGACTCATTAAAGAAAAAAATCTCTGTCCAGTTCTAGGTGAGTAATCACTGTTCTGGTGCCCGTCAGATCTTTTGGGCCATAAGAGATGGTAGCAGCAACATTATGTACAAAATGTGTTACAAACAACGCAAGAAAAAAATATATATATAGCACAGTTGGTTATGAGCCCGTAAAATGGCAGCCTTCCCCTCTGGCGCCATTATCAATCTTATGCACTCTAATATACTTGTCATGATAGATTATGATGCATCTGTAGGCTGCCAGAAGGGCAAGTTAAAAGTGTCACCAACAAAAATGTATCATCATTCGAAACTCATCTCTAAGTATTTCATAAAATAAATTTTAAGGAGACATTAACATAGGATGGCATACAGGACGATTTGAGTAAAGATTGAAAACATTTTCTAAAATGTTCTATAAGTTTGACACTCATGTTTGTCCCTTTGCCTGCTTTTTGTACAGGAAATACCATGTAGTCCAAGAAGAACAGGATGAGGATGTCCCTTTGCTCAACCCACAGGTAGAGGAGCAAAGCAACGTATCAATGTACCACCGTGCTTCCCACTGCTTCCCACTTCTGGCTTCTCTCTGAAGCTAAGCAGGGTTGGTCCCTGGATGGGAGACCAGATGCTGCTGGAAGTGGTGTTGTATGGCCAGAAGGAGGTACTCTTTCCTCTGATCTAAAAAATAGATATCCCACTGCCCTAGGGTAATGATTGGCAACATTGCCCTGTGTAGGGTGCTGTCTTCTGGATGGGATGTCAAAATGGCTGTCCTGACTCTCTGTGGTCATTGAAGATCCCATGGCACTTATCGTAAGAGTAGGGGTGTTAATCCTGGTGTCCTGGTTAAATTTTCAATTTGGCCCACATACCATCATGGCCAGCTTCCAATTGGCTCTTTCTTCCCTGTAACTATTCCCCAGCTTATTGCTGTAAATGAGAATGTGTTCTCAGTCAACTTACTGGGTAAAATTTAAATAATTACATTTTAAAAAGCCATTCAGTGGCTAGCTTATTCTCCAATGATCACCAGTTGCTGTGGTGGTAGCGGCTGACCAAGCAGACAGACCGGTGACTGCTGTGGCGACTCTCTGTGGTGTTGTTCACAATGTCCTTCCCCAGCTGGAAGTCTCTGCTGTGCATGCACAGGAAAGGTGTACCTCATTGTTACAGTTTGGGCAGAAGCTCCTCCATCACCCAGCGCTCATCTTTCCCGCTATAGGACAGAAAGATGTTGTTCGGAAGCACAACATCCTCCAGCCAGCTATGTGATGTAGAACAGAGCAATCAGATATTGGCCAACCAGGTGATGTAGTAGCACCACCAGTGTAAAGAATAAGAGGCCCAGGGAGTTGTAAATGAACACTATCTGAGTGCCATGCTTATCTTTGCAACTTATTCCCGCTAAAGGTATATTACCAAAACATGACCTGAACTTGTCGATTCCATTTCACCTATTTATGAAACCAAGCATTGTCGCAACTGCATTGTAAAAGTAGATATTGTATAAACAGATACCTTAGGCTCTTTAGGGGCTCAGTGAATTGTTCTGTTATCGTAAGCTCACTTTAAATATCCATATTTAAGTCTCTCAATGACTGTAAGTCTTCGCTAAGGTTGTTTTCCAGGTAGTGGATTCTGCATCCATAGATTACCAGTGTCTCCAATCAAGACGAGTTGTGAGAGATGATGGCAAGACCAGTTTGCCGATTGAGGTCTGCTCCTATATGTTGCAAATCCCTCAAGTGCAGAAGTGTACTCAGACTGGCTAGATCAACAAAGTAAGCTGAGCACTTCGATTCTAGCTTGAAGCATTGAAGGAACTTGAAGTAGCTCCCAGCAAAGATGGACCCGCACAGGATCCACACTGTCCTCGCAGTTAGCTCAATGACAGCCTCACAGAAAGGTCTGTCACAGTCCTAAAAAGACACTGTCTTGCCGTAGAGATGCAGGCCCAAGCCTGGGTTCAGTGCACTATCGCCTCCAGTAATGAGAGCTGATTCATTGTTATGCTGATGCAGGACATCCCTGAGATATGATGCTAAATACGCTACATTTGCAAAAAATATGTGGATGGTTAAAGCACAGATTTGTAACACACAAATATGCATGGTCATGTAAAAAACATGATATCCAATTGGTAGTTACAATATTCAGAGGCAAAGGTCGAGAGCCATGCGTCCTCCAAAACATGCCTTGCCAAGCCGCACTGCTTCTTGACACACAGCTCAATGCACCAATGTGTCGGAGGAAACACCTTCCAACTGACACGGCCCGCAAAAAATGAGCTGCTACAACACAATGAACCAAGGCAATGCCCGGACCAAATCCTCCCCTAACCTGCTGGAACAATTGTGCGCCAGCCCATGGAACAATTGTGCGCAAGCCCAGTCACAGCAGACTGTGACAGAGCATGGGATCTTAGACCGCTGCACCACTCGGGAGGCATGTATGGTCATATTTTGTATGTTTTATTTTGTTTGATATTTTATGGAGCCATCCCTTGTATCATTCAGGTATTTGCATTGAAAATAATGTATGCGATTACTGCCGCTATGGGGAGCTGTGACGTCAATGGGGAGCTTTAATGGGATCATGAGGTCTTGGAGGTTTTTTCTTCAATCTTGGAGAATGTCTACTACTGAACACTACTAACGTTTCTCCGTCTCATGATTTCCCCCTGTTAATTTAGGTATGTAATGTGTAAAAGTGCAATGTGACTCTCAAAATATTGAGATAACAAGGTTAACTACATAGTCCATGAGTTTGGTGATGTTTGAAGGCAAGTGAAAGGAGTTTTAATTTGAGTGAAAACTTGTTGGTATTCTCCACATTATAAGCAATGGGGGTTGGCTAGGTTGCTAATGGTTTACATGTAAGAGAAGGGATTAAGATTTTGTCCAACCTTTTTGTACTTTTTTTTCACCAATGTTTTTGATCCTATTTGTATTAATTTCTATGAACGAAGGCTCCGTTTAGTTTAGGTAATATATGGACATATGTGATGTCAGGATAAAATGTGTTAAAGTGTTAATGTTTGTACAAAAATAGCGCTTAAAAGTTTGCAAAGCTTTATGTTAACCAAATTTACCGTGGCTAAGCACTAGCTAGCTCTAGGCTAGTTGGTTTAAATGTTAGCTTTAATGTTAATGGTTTATAATGCAATGGTTGTAGCATTGTTTAGCACAGGCCTCCAGTAATTTATAGCTTTTTCTAAATTGACACTGATAGTACAGTACAGTGAGTTATATATAATGTCAATGTATTGTGATTTGTTTTTTTTAACATGAGATCTTTGTTTTTTATACTGGAAAATGGAATATGAAGATTTAATACTACAATAGAGTTGTAATGTATAATTGATTTTGACAACAAAAAAATTACAAAAGAGAATAATAGTTTCATAAATCTTGGAGAATGCCTACTAGTGAACACTACTAACGTTTCTCCTTTTCATCATTTAACCCTGTTTATTATCAACTGACCATGTCTCAGTCCGAGGCATGTAACATATGCGTCAAACCGTTCCAAGGATTGTTCTCAATGTGCATTATTTGAAGTGTCATGCAATTTTTAATGGCAAACATGAGGAAGTTGATATGATCTGTAGTTAGCACAACATAAGAGGTTGAGAGCTTATTGACAATTTCACACATCATCACTAAGTCACCACCCATCTAGCAATGAGGAATCGGCCCAGAAGCGTCCCTCTTCCGGGGTGCCGGAACTGATTAAATTGGCCCGGAATCGGGTATCTGACTCGGCCCGGAATCAAAATGAATGACTGCCCAGAATCGACCCAAGTACATCGGGCCATTTACGTCTACCGGAATTCAGCCGACTTTGCCGGCATTTTACCAGAATGTATACAAAGTTAATTTTAAATATTACTATTATACATTTTATTCATAGAAATTATACCCATCCACCCATAAATAAAAATCTTGTCAGAGGAAACACCGTACACCTGGTGACTGTGTCAGCATGCATGTGCCTGGCCCGCCACAGGGGTCACTACAGAGCGATGGAAATACTACACAGGACTCTTAAAGAATTTAATTTAAATGTTAGTTGTATTAATTACAGAAACAATGAGAAAATATGGAAAAAATAAATAATGAAATGTCCTGCCAGAGAGTAGCCCCAATCGGCCCGAATCCCAAATAATACATTTGGGTCGTATAATTATCACCGGAATTGCCCCGAGCCCCAAGTTATACATTTGGGCCAGATAACTCAAACCGGAATCGGCCCAAGCTCAATCCTAGGCATAAGTAATACTGCCGGACCTAGGACCTGAGCCCTAGGACCATGCCTCAGGACTACCTGACATGATGACGACATGATGACTCCTTGCTGTCCCCAGTCCACCTGGCCGTGCTGCTGCTCCAGTTTCAACTGTTCTGCCTTATTATTATTGGACCATGCTGGTCATTTATGAACATTTGAACATCTTGGCCATGTTCTGTTATAATCTCCACCCGGCACAGCCAGAAGAGGACTGGCCACCCCACATAGCCTGGTTCCTCTCTAGGTTTCCTACTAGGTTTTGGCCTTTCTAGGGAGTTTTTCCTAGCCACCGTGCTTCTACACCTGCATTGCTTGCTGTTTGGGGTTTTAGGCTGGGTTTCTGTACAGCACTTTGAGATATCAGCTGATGTACGAAGGGCTATATAATTTGATTTGATTTGATTTGATTTAGCCGCTCTAGAGCCCATTAGATAAAATCGGAGGTGGTTTAAACTGCATTCTAATGTCAACTTTGCTTATGGACAACCATATCAAGCAAAAGGTTTTTCGCATGAACCCCTCGTGTGCTTCTGTTATAGGGAAAAGTCCCTAATAAAACTAACAGTAAATGTGGAGAATGATACATATGCTGGCCATTAAGTAGCTACTGTAGCCTACCGTTTGATACAATAAAATGTAATATGCTGAAATTATGATATCACTGTAGTCATTGCAAATCAATTTGTGCCACTTGTGTAGACTTCTTGGAGCTAGCAAACTGATTTAATAAATAGCATATAACTTCAGTTTGATTTGTGGCCTTGTGTTATTATGCAATTATTCATGGACATGTATAGTTAATGAAATTGGAAGTTTTCAATTGTGATAATGGTCACAGTTCTATCACAATTGCAGATCAGCTGTTATTAGAATAAATTAGATTGAAGGTAACAGTCAGTCAGATTGGGCTACAGGTTAACAAAAAACACTGGTTTATGTTGACACGCATAGACCTATAGTTCATATCTCTATTATTAGCATGTGATTGAAATTACGACCCATCCTCAGTAGCTGATTCCAGCAGGGTATTGGGCAAACAGAAGCACTTCTTACCTCGAAATAGCCTCGCTATTCATGTTATATAAATGTGTCTGTCAATTTTAACTAAGCAAGCTGCTAAATCCTAGGCTACTGAAGGCTATAGGCTACCTACATCTAGCTAACCAAACCATGGGAGAGAACAATCATAAACCCAGATTTAAGTCAGTAGACCTAGCCTATCTATGCCTAAAAAATTACATCTTCTGATGTTCTAAAATCTCTCTGAAAGCACCTGGAAGAATCTCTGCCGGTTAACCTGAGATGCTGCACTCAACAAGTTTGTGGAATTTGGAGAAATCATTGGGATGCAAAACCGAGTCTTCTCTCATATCGACTCACAGAGTCTGGATGGAAGTGGGTAACATGGCGAGATGAAGTGTCATATTGTCGACATCCAAGCTGCTTACTGTAACGTTACCACCATAACAATATCTGGAGGCAACCTTCCTCCATAAGTCTTCACGCATATCTCATTCCTCCAACCAGAAACCCAGTTTATCCGAAAAGCCAAAATTCCAAACAGAGTGACACTGATGAGCCTCATCCTTCCAGAGGACTTCAAATATCTGATGTATACAGATAGGTTGGTCATTTTATGGGAAATCCAAAAGACCCGATGATAGCAGAGTTGATCACACGCACGCACACACACGCACGCACACACACACACACACACACACAAAGGAGAACTGATTAGACTTTGACTGTACCAACACTAAAGGATGCAACAGTAAGTTTTATTTCAGGTTAATCTCAACTCTCACTTCTTCTAAATCTTATCTTAATTTAAGCATCTTTGCTGACTGAAAATATGACTGCTGATAGATAACAGAGAAAGAGGTATGAACAGAGGTTATGTTTTTCCAGTGAATCAGTTGTATGTTTTTTTGACAGAAATACATAGAGCAGAATGTATAGTTGGGTAACACTTTGCCTTGCAGTACCAATAGTTACATCCCATATGGACAACACTGCTATATTGGGTCACAAGTCAGGTATCCCAATAATCCAACTCCATAAGGATTCCACCCTGTTTTCAAAGTAAAACATCCAGCAACAGGAGGCGTGTTGCGATGTTTTGTAGTGATAAGAAAAAGTTGCACACCCTATTACTCTGTGAGTAATATATAGTATACAACTTTCTCTATTCATTTTCCAAGTTTATGCTATGCCCCTTGTCAATCATTTCAGTATGCCAGGATAACAACCTCTCCCTCAACGTGATCAAGACAAAGGAGATGATCGTGGACTACAGGAAAAGGAGGGCCAAGCACGCCCCAATTCTCATCGACAGGGTTGTAGTGGAGCAGGTTGAGAGCTTCAAGTTCCTTGGTGTCCACATCACCAACAAACTGTCATGGTCCTAACACACCAAGACAGTCGTAAAGAGGGCACGACAATGCCTATTCCCCCTCTGGAGACTGAAAAGATTTGGCATGGGCCCACAGGTCCTCAAAGTGCTACATCTGCACCATCGAGAGCATCATGACTGGTTGCATCACCACCTGGTATGGCAACTGCTACAGAGGGTATTGTGTACAGGCCAGTACATCACTGGGGCCAAGCTTCCTGCCATCCAGGACCTCTATACCAGGCGCTGTCAGAGGAAGGCCCTAACAATTGCCAACGACTCCAGCCACCCTAGTCATAGACTGTTCTCTCTGCTACCGCACGGCAAGCAGTACCGGAGCGCCAAGTCTAGGTCCAAAATGCTTCTTAACAGCTTCTACACCCAAGCCATAAGACTACTGAACAACTACCCCGAATATTTGCATTGACCTCGGAGGAACAGTGGGTTTATTTAACTGCCTGTTCAGGAGCGGAATGACAGATTTGTACCTTGTGAGCCCAGGGATTTGAACTTGCAACCTTTCAGTTACTAGTCCAACGCTCTAACCACTAGGCTACCCTGCCGCCCCATAGGGGCATAGTCACATATTACCTAAATTACCTCAACTAACCTGTACCCCCACAAATTGACTGTGTACCATATAGTATACCCCTTGTCAATCATTTTGGTGTGCATCTTTAACTCTTGCTTGATAAGGGCAAAACTGCCATCCACTGACTTGCACTGACCTGACGCGACCATATGGTGAGGCTGTGGAGTCATGCTTCTATTGGACTCTAATCTAGAGTCTGAGAAAATCAAGAACATATCATTCACTACTGTGCATCTTAAACTTTATTGTGAATATTGAAGTTACATAAAAAATATGACTTACTGTATCTGAGTGGACTACAGAAGTACAGTAGGTTTACACTCTTATCTATAATCAAAACATTTAATGATTTGCTGTCAAAGCCGTACATCCTAATTCAATATTGCGTCAATATTCTTTCGTCAAGCATTATTGTATTTCAGTTAAATATGAACAAAAACCAGTATGAAACTCGATATAATTTACGTTAGGCAAATACATACATTTCTATTTATACACCCAGAATTATGAATCTAGTGAACTAAAAAGTGCTGTAAAATGATACAAAGGTTAGATTTGCAGAGTGAAACTTCTCAAAATACAACGGTCCTGACAAGAAAGACAGTGATAAATCATGGCATTTCTGAAATAAAGTAGGTATACTGAACAATACTGTATTAAAATGCAGGACAGAGGTTTTGCCTCTAGAATATCAATATAACATGTTAGACAACCTGTACAACAGAAACACATACAACAACATTCAAACATTTGAACAAAACCCATTCATAAAGTGTTACGGCAGTCCATATTGATATTATAGTGCTTCAATGCACATTTCAATTGCATAAGCAGCCCACAGTTTCTATTTCTGCTACTTTACTATCTCTGGATTTTCTACATCACTTGACTCCATTTTCAATTCGGCGTCCACAAGACAACCATTTACAAGTAATGCAAACTATAAAGCTCCAGATTATACATTTCATTTCAAATATATACACCCCATACATTCTTAGTAATATTGCACAAAATGACTCAAGTGGATGATGAATGATGAATCCCAAACGAGGAATGACAACGAGAAGAGAGTGAAGGCTACAAATGGATTTTGGATACATTCACAGATGCAAGAAGAGGTGGGTGAGGAGAGAGCTGCAGTTGGGTGGGGGATGACTTGGATGAAGACCAGGGCCGGCTCCAGGCATAAGCGACATTGTGTCCTCGGCCCTGATGAGAACACAAAATATCACCAGGAAGAGAAATAATCTGAGGAGGTGGAAGATGATGCAGAGGTAGGTACTCTGCCGATAACCTTAATATAGTGGGTGTACTTTGATAAGTTGATGTTTGATGTCTACTTTGCTTAGTGCTCCTTACTGAAGGAGTTTCACAAAAATGATTGACTGACAGACTGTGATTCTTACAGTATGTATGCACTGAACTTGTGTCACCCTTTTATCATACAGTAGGGGGCAGAAGGCAATGCAAAATTAATTCACTCATACAACATACATACACGCCCACCACTGTTAAAACTTAAATGTATCACACATACACATATTCATAAATACAGTGCACTTGCATCAACATGCATGAGGAAAATGACACAAACACAAGTCAGAAGACATACTGGTAGACACACACACACACCAGATACCCCCCACCACACACACACACACACACAGAAGACAGGTTTATGAGTGGCAGCAGCCAGCGCTTTTCATCTCCTTGTTGACATAATCCTGAAGCTGAAACTTTGGATCGTCAGGCTCCTTCGTCGACCTGTGCTTCAGCTCTCTGAGAGAAAGACAAGAGGCCGGAGACATCGAAAGATTAAATCTCACATAGCATATTTACTGCGTAGGCTATCTTGATTTTGTGAATTTACTTCCTAATCGCATGCATGACAAAACAAGAAAGGCAATGATTGACATGTCATCTCTAAGGAACGCAGCACTGGTAAACATCCGACTCACTTGGCCACAGCAGTGAATGCCAGCTCCACATTCAGGCCAGACTTAGCACTGGTTTCCATGAAGGGCACCCCAAACACCTGCACAGTGGAGAGCGAGAGTCCTCTAAGTTTTAGTGTACAAGGTACTTGGTGTGCGTGTGTGTGTGTGAGAGAAATATAGGAGTTTTGTCGGGAATTTTGTATGTCATTATTATTACACCGCCTGACAACAACAAGGGCATTGGACATCCATCTCCCTTACAACCATGTACCAGTCATTTACTGTTTCAAGCCTGGGAACTCATCAGAGCGGACTGATGTTGAAAATTGAGTTAGCGAACTCACTTCAGAGACTCCAAGCAATAATGGCAGAAGGTGCTCCTATGAATACCTAATGAGAGAGATCAAGACACACCCGGACTGTTTTAGTGGGGATTCATGTGTCTGTGCCGACTAAAATAGATGGAAACCTGGACATCAAAAGGGTCAACACTGTGTGTGTGATTTTGAGTTTGTGTATTTATTTGTTAAATAACAGCTCACCTTGGCCAGTTTCTCTCCCTCCTCTCTCTTCACCACTCTCTCGTGTGCCACATCAGCCTTTAAGAGATCACAAAAGGCTCCTGAAAACATTATCTTCTTTCATCTATTCTCTCTTTCATCCTCTACTTACACTAGGAGAGTCCTCTCTTTAAATTTCTGCATGCAGTGACACAAATATATCTGCCTCTTTCTTTCGTTCTGCCTCTCTCAATTCATAGTAATGCACTCATCATCCACCCATCCTCCCTATCTACCTCTTTCTTTCTCTCAATTCATAGTAATGCACTCATCATCCATCCATCCATCCTTCCCTATCTACCGCTTTCTTTCTCTCAATTCATAGTAATGCAATGATTATCCATCCATAAATCTGTACTTCCAGTGGGAGGACTGACCTTGTTGCCCAGCAGCATTAGCACCACGTCCTGCTGAGCATACTCATGGATCTCTGTCAGCCATGCCTGGAGAGAGGGAAGGAGAGATGGAGAGAGAGAGAGTGGGCAGAGAGAGCAAGAAAGAGAGAGAGAGCAAGCGGGAGAGGGAGGGAGGGAGGAAGGAGAAAGGGATACAAATAAAAAGGTTAGGACCTGAGAATGGGAAAGTGAACCTGGTGGAAGAGAATCTAAGGAACCACGCAAGACAATACGTTGAAAAGGAAGATGAACAACGATCAGTCAAGGAAGTACAAGAAGTTGGAAGACAGAAATGATAGAAGAGCGTGGAGTACAACCCATTCCTGACAATGCTAATGAAACATACTGTATTGTTAGATGGTGTTCATCACCTGGAATCTCAGGGGAATCAATAATAAGAAACAGAAAAAATAGAGTTTTAATGAGCAGACAAACAGTACTGAGCTTCAATGCAACATCCACAGAACCCCAAAACAAAGAACACTTTGTTGTCACCCCTGTTCTCAGTTTGAGTAGTGCACTACTTCCATCTTCCTTTGTTCTCTCCCGCAATCTGTCTTATTTTAATTACAGGTTAGTGGTCCCTGGCCTCCCTGTTAGCTCTTCTGGTTAAACAGAGGTTAGTGTCTCTGGGGAACCATGATAGATTTCATGAAGGAACCAGCCAAACACACTGTCATTACTCTTTCTATGAGTCCCTCTGTTCACACCCCTCCCTCTCCATCATTTAATTATCTGTGCATTAGGATGGTCCACTCCATCTCCTCTCTCTTGCTTTCTTTCTCTCTATA
This sequence comes from Oncorhynchus mykiss, assembly GCF_013265735.2. NCBI lineage: Eukaryota > Metazoa > Chordata > Actinopteri > Salmoniformes > Salmonidae > Oncorhynchus > Oncorhynchus mykiss. The sequence continues at coordinate 15,922,421 of NC_048584.1, forward strand.
TCTATTTACTCCCTCTTGCGCTCTCTCTCTCTCTCTCTCTATTTACTCTTGCTCTCTCCTCTAAGCAGCTCCACTCATCTCTTGTTCCTCAGGACTAAACGCTCCTGGTCTTCCTACAATCTGATTAGGAGTCTCAGGTACACCTGAAAGCAGAAGCTCATGGGACACGTACTGGCACATTGTTCCTGTAATTGGCTTTGATGGCAGGAGGCTGAATAGAACCCTAATGAGAGTTAGGAGAGGGAGAGGAGAGGAAAGGGAGAGGACAGGAAAGGGAGAGGAGAGGAGATAAGATGACAAGAGAAGAGAAAAGAAGAGGAGAGAAAAGAGTGAACACATGTGCTAGCCATTTGTCCTGCTGTGCTGTGTCCTTCCCTGGCTGTTAGAGCAGAGCTCCATGTGTAAACTCCTGCTAATGATAGCAGTTTCTCTCTGTCTCTGCTTATTTAATGACAGAGTTCTGGCCTACATTAGTGTTTTCCATTAACCCACAAAATAATGAGACATATTGTCAGTATGGTAATTCCTGTCCATTAGGCTTGACTGTAGAGCTGCGGCAGAGTGCTCCGTGCAGGGAGGGAGGGTTGCTAAACTGTGTGTGTTTAGAGATTGTGCCCAAAGCTATCGTAGTATGTCAGCTAAGTGTGTGTGTGTGTGGCCGTGTCCATGTGTGCGTGCGTGCATGTGCGCGTGCAGCTTTAATTAACAGAAAGTAACAAACTAAAATCAAACAAAAAATCGTTTGACTTTCATCTTGGTCCTTGATAGTCACTGTCCTATCACTGTGATAAGGAGAGCAAGAATGGATGGAGAAGGCCAGCTCCTCCTCTCTCTCAGCTGGAGCCAGACATGTGCACGCAGAAATGTTATAACAAGCACGCACGTATACACGTGCCCACATACTGTATGTGAAATGCTTATCCCTGTTACAGTTGAATTCCTTATTCTAAACACCAGGGTTTTCGATTTGTTCTGTTACCACTAAATGATATTAAACAAGCTGCACATATATTACCGCCCAAAGCCCTCTTCAATTAGACCCACTTCTGATACAGTACTGCCCTGAAAACAGCCATCCAACCATAACCTGGATACTGTTAATGTAGGACTGCCTAATTTCAATTACAACTGACACACCAAAGCTTAAAGGGATAGTTCCCCGACATTAGATATATCCATATGATTTATTTAGTGGCCAGTTTATCTAAAGCAAAGTTTAAAATGGCAGTTTCTCCCTGTCCATAGAACGATTTCAAGGTAAGGAAACAAATATCTAAATACATCATTTCGCTAAATTATCCCGGTTAGTTGCTATTGTTGCACTGTGTGTTTACTATATGCTGTATGAGAAAGGAGTCCTACCTGACAAGCCTTTACGTTTCTGCAGTTAACTTATCGCCAAAGAGTGATGGAACGTATGTGTGTGTGTACTTTCATTGATGATAACTCTGGCATTTGGATAGATAGACTCTGTGTGTGTGCAACTGCAACATTTCTGCAGACATACTAGGATGCTCTTGCAAACTCAAAAGCTCATCAGCAATGATAAATAGTGCACATTTCCCTGAAGATGTCACAAAACACAAAACACAAGAGCTCCAAACTGTGATCTGAATTTCAATGAGAGGAAGGTGACCGGAATAATGTCAGAAGTTTAAAGGGGGGGATGGGGGGCAAGTGTGAGACATCACATATCCAACTGATATACTGTACGCTTTATGTATAGTGCATGAATATGTTATGGGTAGTAAATAAACTGGAAAGCACTAAAAGCTCCTCAATGCTCAATCAATGGGGGTATGGACTGAAGAGTGATAAACTCTGGTGAACAGATCTTTGAAAACAGAACATAATCGAGCAGCTGACCAACTACGCAAGACTTTAGTTCTGAGTTAACCAAGATTAGTCCACTGAAAACGAGGGCTCTTGGTTGGTTGCACTCCTTGCACAGTGCATTAAAAAGAACATCTGCAGTGATATGCTGGTGAAATCTGCAAGGCACCAGGAATCAATGTGATCTCGACTACACATTTTTCAGTAATTCAACTGTAGACAATGTGAAAGATAGTTCTGGGCAACAACTGTGTGTGAGTGCGCTTGGGTGTGTCAGTAATAGAGAGCACAATCGAGAGAGAGAGAAAGAGAGAGGGTTACTAAAGCGACAAAGAGAAAAAGACAGTATAGGCACATTATCTTGACAATCAGCCAAAAAGCACAGTGAAGTTGAGTACTGTAGGGGTGAACTATCTCTCCCCCTCTCTCTCTTTCTCTCCGGACCCGGCTGCGACTGCAGCTGCAATCAGGCCCATTGTATCAACTGAATGGAGGTGGTGATTCTCCAAAAACCCCAGCTGAACGCAGAGGCTCAAAGCTGGGGAGAGCAGAGCATAGTTCTGGGGAGAGCAGAGTATAATGGAAGAGAAGTATGAATAAGCATAGACACAATTCAAATGCAAATGTTTTTTGTTTTTTTTGTATGAGTACTGTACAAGTCTGATCCCCCCCCAAAAAAACGGATTTGCCAAAAGCAAAATAAAATTGAATCTAGGCTTCTTCCCCCAGGAAGAAAAATGCTGATGTGTCAGACAAACCAGAATAATAGATCAGAGATGCTTTAGAGAGAGAATGTACCAGGTGCTGGAATATGTGCTGTAGGCAGGTGAGTAGAGGGATTAGGCCACACAGTACCTCTAACACAATGCTATACATACGTGACTCACCACCTGGATTTGGTCTTATGTAGCAAAATTTGAAATTGCGTTTTTTACATTGGATAAAAGAGACTCAGAGCTACAAAATGGTATATCATACACTGCATTTGAGGAACAATGGGAAAGTAATTCTGCTTTGAAAGTTGATCAACTCGTGAACTCACATTTGAGAAAATGGCCTTTGAATGTTTTGGTATCTAGTGAAGAGCTCTTCTTTGTCTACACCCATTCAGCATCGTTCACACCCTCTTAAGCTTTAGCCCCACCCATCTCGTTTCGCTCTCGGAGAGCACACTTGACGCTCTGGCCGATGATTTGTTTAAATCTAGACAACATGAAAACAACCTAACCAGCTTTGCTGGCAACAATTTCATTACGTTTTTTTGCAGACATTTACTGACGCCAGCCATATTCAACGGGCATTGTACACACGTCACGTAACGTTAGCTAACGAGCCAGCCAGCTAACGTTAGCTAGTTAAATAACAATAAACCTAAGTGCCAACAGTGCCACAGTGCTGGGAAGTAACCAACCAGGTTCAATGTTAGCTAGCTAAAATTAGGCTTTAACTAGAAAAGCAAATGGCACTGGGAAACAAATAATAACGTCAGCTAGGGAGCCAGCCAGCTAATGTTAGCTAGCTAGCTAACAGTACACTTCAGATTGAATTGAAACCACTTTTTGTCAAAATTAGAAACGTGTAATATCTGAAAATGTAGCTAGCTAACACTAGACTATCTTACCTGTATACATCATCATGCATGATGCCCTGTCAGGGAATGCCATACCACGGTTGCCCTTAGTTTGAAGATGTAATCCGGAGACAGGTGTTTTCTCCATCTCTTTAGCTATCATACTCTAATTCCACTGATTTCAAAACTTGATCTTCCAGAAAGTGGAGAGCAACACTTATGCAGCTCCACTACCCAATACATTATTTTTTAAAAGCTGCATTTGACAGGATTACCAACACAGACTGATGAGCTCAAATAGACAGAAGCCTTCTATATGGCAGACCGATCCGAACTCCTCTCTCGGCATGTCCAGCCCACTCATTATCTCAGTCAATCATGGCATAAGGGAAGGTTGCTTGACTTTTTCTGTGGCTTAAGGCTCGTAATTTAAGGCTCGTAATTTAACAATTTGATTCATATTTACAGATGGCATACAAGTTTGTTATTAAGGCACATGACAGTTCACATGTTCGAGAAGGCATTTCTGCCAAAAAACGCATTTTGACTGAATTTTTTTTTTACGTTCAAACGGCTCTCCTGTGAAGTCGTGACTTGCGACATACGCCTAGTTTCCAGAATCGGGTCATATATGGTAAGAAAGAAATACACACAAACACCCACACAGACACACACACACAGCACTATCCTCCAAGCTTGAGTTACTCTCCTCTACAAGTTTCTATTTCCTCTTTTCAAACTGGCCTAAGGCACTAGATCCAGAGACAAATATTTCTGAAATGTTTTGTCTCATGCAAAAGCCTACCAAGCCATGGTTATTTAAACTACAGTTAACTAATGCATAAAAAAATATTCTAATTATTATTTGATGAAACATTGAATTTGGCCTTACTTCTATTAGCCCATAGAAATGCATAAATAACAGATTTATATATGGAAAAACAGATATAACAATTTAATCTAAAGGAAGATTGTGTCTGAGATATATAAGAAATACAGTGCCTTGCGAAAGTATTCGGCCCCCTTGAACTTTGCGACCTTTTGCCACATTTCAGGCTTCAAACATAAAGATATAAAACTGTATTTTTTTGTGAAGAATCAACAACAAGTGGGACACAATCATGAAGTGGAACGACATTTATTGGATATTTCAAACTTTTTTAACCAATCAAAAACTGAAAAATTGGGCGTGCAAAATTATTCAGCCCCCTTAAGTTAATACTTTGTAGCGCCACCTTTTGCTGCGATTACAGCTGCAAGTCGCTTGGGGTATCTCTCTATCAGTTTTGCACATCGAGAGACTGACATTTTTTCCCATTCCTCCTTGCAAAACAGCTCGAGCTCAGTGAGGTTGGATGGAGAGCATTTGTGAACAGCAGTTTTCAGTTCTTTCCACAGATTCTCGATTGGATTCAGGTCTGGACTTTGACTTGGCCATTCTAACACCTGGATATGTTTATTTTTGAACCATTCCATTGTAGATTTTGCTTTATGTTTTGGATCATTGTCTTGTTGGAAGACAAATCTCCGTCCCAGTCTCAGGTCTTTTGTAGACTCCATCAGGTTTTCTTCCAGAATGGTCCTGTATTTGGCTCCATCCATCTTCCCATCAATTTTAACCATCTTCTCTGTCCCTGCTGAAGAAAAGCAGGCCCAAACCATGATGCTGCCACCACCATGTTTGACAGTGGGGATGGTGTGTTCAGCTGTGTTGCTTTTACGCCAAACATAACGTTTTGCATTGTTGCCAAAAAGTTCAATTTTGGTTTCATCTGACCAGAGCACCTTCTTCCACATGTTTGGTGTGTCTCCCAGGTGGCTTGTGGCAAACTTTAAATGACACTTTTTATGGATATCTTTAAGAAATGGCTTTCTTCTTGCCACTCTTCCATAAAGGCCAGATTTGTGCAATATACGACTGATTGTTGTCCTATGGACAGAGTCTCCCACCTCAGCTGTAGATCTCTGCAGTTCATCCAGAGTGATCATGGGCCTCTTGGCTGCATCTCTGATCAGTCTTCTCCTTGTATGAGCTGAAAGTTTAGAGGGACGGCCAGGTCTTGGTAGATTTGCAGTGGTCTGATACTCCTTCCATTTCAATATTATCGCTTGCACAGTGCTCCTTGGGATGTTTAAAGCTTGGGAAATCTTTTTGTATCCAAATCCGGCTTTAAACTTCTTCACAACAGTATCTCGGACCTGCCTGGTGTGTTCCTTGTTCTTCATGATGCTCTCTGCGCTTTTAACGGACCTCTGAGACTATCACAGTGCAGGTGCATTTATACGGAGACTTGATTACACACAGGTGGATTGTATTTATCATCATTAGTCATTTAGGTCAACATTGGATCATTCAGAGATCCTCACTGAACTTCTGGAGAGAGTTTGCTGCACTGAAAGTAAAGGGGCTGAATAATTTTGCACGCCCAATTTTTCAGTTTTTGATTTGTTAAAAAAGTTTGAAATATCCAATAAATGTCGTTCCACTTCATGATTGTGTCCCACTTGTTGTTGATTCTTCACAAAAAAATACAGTTTTATATCTTTATGTTTGAAGCCTGAAATGTGGCAAAAGGTCGCAAAGTTCAAGGGGGCCGAATACTTTCGCAAGGCACTGTATATACACTACTGGTCACAAGTTTTAGAACATATACTCATTCAAGGGTTTTACTTTATTACTACTATTTTCAGTGTCCTTTAGTAGTGGTTTCTTTGCAGCAATTCGACTATGAAGGTCTGATTCATGTCTCCTCTGAACAGTTGAGATGTTTCTGTTTCTTGAACTTTGGGAAGCATTTATTTGGCCTGCAATTTCTGAGGCTGGTAAATCTAATGAACTTATCCTCTGCAGCAGAGGTAACTCCGGGTGTTCCATTCCTGTGGCGGACCTCATGAGAGCCAGTTTCATCATAGCGCTTCATGGTTTTTACAACTGTACTTGAAGAATCTTTCAAAGTTCTTGACATTTTCCATATTGACTGACCTTCATGGCTTAAAGTAATGATGGACTGTCATTTCTCTTTGCTTATTTGAGCTGTTCTTGCCATAATATGGACTTGGTCTTTTACCAAATAAGGCTATTTTCTCTATACCCCCCCCCCCACAAACACACACACACATACACACACCTTGTCACAACACAACTGATTGGCTCAAACGCATTAAGAAAGAAAGAAATTAACATAAACGTGGAAAGTCAAGGGGTCTGAATACTTTCTGAATGCACTTTATATACAGTACCAGTTAAGTTTGGACACACCTACTCATTCCAGGGTGTTTCTTTATATTTACTAATTTCTACATTGTAGAATAATAGTGAAGACATCAAAACTACGAATTAACAAATATGGAATTAGTAGTAGTAGTAACCAAAAAAGTGTTAAACAAATCAGAACATATTTTATATATTGCGATTCTTCAAAGTAGCCACCCTTTGCCTTGATGACAGCTTTGCACACTCTTGGTATTCTCTCAATCAGCTTCATGAGGAAGTCAAATGGAATACATTTCATTTAACAGGTGTGCCATGTTAAAAGTTCATTTGTGAAATTTATTTCCTTATTAATGCGTTTGAGCCAATCCGTTGTGTTGTGACAAGGTAGAGTGGTATACAGAAGAGGGGTATGGGGTGGTATACAGCCCTATTTGGTAATAGACCAAGTCCATATTGTGGCAAGAACAGCTCAAATAAGAATTCATTTAAGACATGAAGGTCAGTCAATCCGGAATATTTCAAGAACTTTGAAAGTATGTCAAAAGATGTCGTACTAAATTCGCCAAAATACGAAGTATACAAGCAGTGCACACTATTTCCGTGCTTGTAGGGCCCATAATACAAATCTTCCAAAAATGTGCGTGTCTCCACAACATTTTCAGATTTCCAGAAAATGGCGGAAAATACGCAGCCGAAGTCCGATGACAGCGGATACAATTTCAGTGCTGTAACTAATTATGACAAATATTGAGAAAATGTTGAGCAATGTAATAAAGTAATGGCTTTTCAAATAAGGTACGTTAGCTGACAATTGGTTAGCTACGCTATCCTTATGAACCACAGTATGTCATTACAGCAGAATGTTAGCTAGCTACCTAACGTTAGTTGGCTACAAATACATCGACCTTGCCAGTATATTAACTATATGTCATTCTTCGCTTAGCTCAGTGGTATAGTCGTTGTGCATTCTCAATGGGCATAGCTGGTTAATTTTCTCTAGCTATCTACTGTACTCCCTTTTCAGAGCACTCTCATCTGAGTGTGCCAGAGCGCAAAATAACTGATGCATTTATGAACAATACCCATTGAATGTGTCCGCTGTCAGTAAAGCATTGTTAAATTGTTGCCAGCAGCAAAGGTACAGTCACCAACACTCTGGATACCATGAAAACAGCCTAACCTACTCTGTTCGAAGGACTAAAATGGTCAGAGTGAGGTTTTCTCTCATTTGTGTTTGGAAGTAGTAAGCAAGCTCACCAACGTTAGCCAGGTAGCTTAGGTGCTTGACTGCCATTGTGATGTCAGAACGCTCAGATCAACCCTACTCTGAGAGCAATCCACTCTGAATTTACTAACGGACAATCGGACAAAGCCCTGAATTTACGAAGATTAACTGGTGAAGGCCATCAAGAGGTTTTGGCTTGAGAAACTGACGATACAACAATGCAACAAATACATTGACCATCTGAGCAAGGTTTTACCCGTGGTCGTGGAGCTAGGGGGAAGTGCAACTAAAATGTAGCTGAGATGTAGTTGAAATAACCATCTGCATTTTGAAAGAGTCTTTTGTATCATTATTTTATTAGCGAAAATATAAAGATGTTGATGAACAACTACTGTTTATGTCTTTCTTTTGGAAATACAGTACCAGTCAAAAGTTTGGACACACCTACTAATTTCTTTATTTTCTACATTGTAAAATAATAGTGAAGACATTAAGACTAGGAAATAACACATAGGGAACACATACATATTTTATATGTGAGATTATTCAAAGTAGCCACCCTTTGCCTTGATGACAGCTTTGCACACGCTTGGAATTCTCTCAACCAGCTTCATGAGGTAGTCACCTGGAATGCATTTCAGGTATTAAAAAGTATGACTTGTTAAAAGTTCATTTGTGGAATTTATTTCCTTCTTAATGTGTTTGAGCCAATCAGTTGTATTGTGACAAGGTAGATGTGGTATACAGAAGATAGCCCTATTTGGTAAAAGACCAAGTCCATATTATGGCAAGAACAGCTCAAATAAGCAAAGAGAAAAGACAGTCCATCATTACTCTAAGACATGAAGGTCAGTCAATCCGGAACATTTCAAGAACTTTAAAAGTTTTCAAAAAGTTTTCAAAAGTCGCAAAAACCATCAAGTGCTATGATGAGGACCGCCCCAGTAAAGGAAGACTCAGAGTTAACTGCACCTCAGATTGCAGCCCAAATAAAAGTAACAGACACATCTCAACATCAACTGTTCAGAGGAGATTGCATGATCACATGACCATTGTGGTTGAATTGCTGCAAAGAAACCACTACTAAATGACACCAATAAATGGGCCAAGAAACACGAGCAATGGATATTAGGCCTCTGGAAATCTGTCCTTTGGTCTGATGAGTCCAAATTTGAGATTTTTGATTACAACCACTGTGTCTTTGTGAGATGCAGAGTAGGTGAATGGATGATCTCCACATGTGTGGTTCCCACCGTGAAGCATGGAGGAGGAGGTGTGATAGTGTGGGGGTGCTTTGCTGGTGACACTGTGTTATTTATTTAGAATTCAAGGCACATTTAACCAGCATGGCTACCACAGCATTCTGCAGCGATACGGCATCCCATCTGGTTTGCGCTTAGTGGGACTATCATTTAATTTTCAACAGGACAATGACCCAACACACCTTCAGGCTTTGTAAGGGCTATTTGATCAAGAAGTAGAGTGATGGAATGTAGAATCAGATGACCTGGCTTCTACAATCACCCGACCTCAACCCAATTGACATGGTTGGGATGAGTTGGACCGCAGAGTGAAGGAAAAGCAGCCAACAAGGGCTCAGCATATGTGGGAACTCCTTCAAGACTTTTGGAAAAGTATTACAGGTGAAGCTGGTTGAGAGAATGCCAAGAGTGTATAAAGCTGTCATCAAGGCGGCTACTTTGAAGAATCAAAAATATATCATATTTTGATTTGATTTGTTTAACACTTTGTTTTGGGGTCCATAATATACTTCTGATGTCTTCACTATTATTCTAGAACCTAGAAAACAGTAAAAATAAAGAAAAACCATTGAATGAGTCGGTGGGTCCAAGCTTTTGACTTGCACTGTATATAAATCATTACCTATTTTAAGGTTTATTTGATTATTATGTGGATTATAATAAATTTACATATTTGTAGAGGGTTCATGCATTTTTCGTTATGGCAAATCAGGTCTGTGATATTGATACATTTCTAACTTTAGTCTTGTATCAGGTAAACTGTTGTGTCCTCACATTTGGTCTGATAATTGCCCCATAATCTCCAAAGAGTTCTTTCAATTGTCAGTTCAATATATAGCATTCATTCGTTCAAGCATTTTATTTATGAAACGAAAACAAAATAACAAAGGGATCCTTGAATAAAGTCACGACTTTAGTTGGTCCCTCTCCTTGTTCGGGCGGCATTCGGTGGTCGAAGTCGCTGACCTTCTAGTCATCACCGATCCACTTTTCATTTTCCATTGGTTTTGTCTTGTCTTCCATCACACCTGGTTCCAATTCCATCAATTACAGTGCCTTGCAAAAGTATTCGGCCCCCTTGAACTTTGCGACCTTTTGCCACATTTCAGGCTTCAAACATAAAGATATAAAACTGTATTTTTTTGTTAAGAACCAACAACAATTGGGACACAATCATGAAGTGGAATGACATTTATTTGATATTTCAAACTTTTTTAACAAATCAAAAACTGAAAAATTGGGCGTGCAAAATTATTCAGCCCCCTTAATACTTTGTAGCGCCACCTTTTGCTGCGATTACAGCTGTAAGTCGCTTGGGGTATGTCTCTATCAGTTTTGCACATCGAGAGACTGAATTTTTTTACCATTCCTCCTTGCAAAACAGCTCGAGCTCAGTGAGGTTGGATGGAGAGCATTTGTGAACAGCAGTTTTCAGTTCTTTCCACAGATTCTCGATTGGATTCAAGTCTGGACTTTGACTTGGCCATTCTAACACCTGGATATGTTTATTTTTGAACCATTCTGGAGCAATGAAGCAGTCACGCAGGGTACGTGCTAAACCACAAATTACTTCAATGTCCCACCGCATAATCTCCAAATTTGATGAACCACTGTACAAAGTGTGACCCGTCTTGAAATGAGGAGCCTGCATGGTCATCAGGTCATCACCACAGACCCGGACACCCCAAGCCCCTCATAATGTTGGATGTCAGTGATGGACCCTGTGTAGACTATAATGTACTGGACAAATCCTGTCATTTACGTTGCACATAACAAAGAACTTGACCCCAAACCTGTGCCTTTTGGAGGGAATGTGTTGATGGAACGCCAGCCTGCCCTTCCATAAAATCAGGGACTCGTCAATGCATAGGTCCTTGTATGGCACAAAGACCAGACCGAATGCTGATGTCAGGCTGTGTAAGGGGTCATTTAGGTTGGCGGTAGCATTGTTGACGAAATGGAGGCAATCACAGCAGAACTAGGAAGAGGCGTTGGGAAAAGAACGTGGCAAAGAAGGGAATTGCAAACATAGGATCCGTGCTCCGGTATTCCATTTTTAGTTTTTTGTCATTTAGCAGAAACTCTTATCCAGAGAGACTTACAAGTGCAATTAGGGTTAAGTGCTTTGCACAAGGGTACATTGACAGAGTTTTCACCTAGTTGAATTGGGTATTTAAACCAGCAACCTTTTGGTTACTGGCCCAATGCTCTTAACCGCTAGGCTACCTGCATCCCCCTTTACGGGGTTCTTCTTTACTATTCCCATGAGAAAGACCGTCACCAGGAAGGCATTCATTTCAGTAATTGTGGTAATTGTGGTAAATGTGGTCACATCTTCCCCCTCACTCCTGGCTCTCTCTTCTCCTGTAGTCTCCTCCACTCTGTCTCTCACCAGCTCCTTTGTCAGAAACAGCTTGAAACACTCTGCCTCAGATGTAGATGGCAAGAGGCTTTGCAGTCCAGGCTGGCATGCATCAAAGCCAACAGCAGGGCTAGGGGGTGAAATGGGTCCTCAGATTCACGGTTCGCAATGGCCACATTGATGAGGAACAGCTCCTCACTGTCACTGTCAGAATCTGATTCTTCACTTTCATACTAAGACTCATGGCAGGTTAGGATAATTAACGTGGCAGGTTAAGAGAACTTATACAGCAGGTTAGGTGAATTTATCACGAGAATATTCAATCCCAATGATAATAACTAACAATCAATAGCTTTGACCAATCCCCGAGGTTTGTAAGACCATGGGTTTAATAATAATTAGGCAAAGACTCAGTTTATGCAAAAGGTTAGTACAGTTTATTCAGAGAACGTTCTAAAGTCAAGAATGCAAACACAGTCTTTATAACACACACAAACAAGTTCAAATCGTAAGCTACGCCTTGCTCAGACAGTCAGTGTTTTTCCACTATACAGATACATTGTCTAATCTGCAACATGCTTCATAATTTTCTGCAAGCCTAACAGTTTCTCCCCTCCACAGGTGGAGACAGAATGTCCTGTAAGGAACACAGTAGTACAACTCATCTGTCGATAGCTCCTCTTATCATTTGTTTCCCAGTTGCACCCTGCTTACATACTAACAAGGAACAAAAGGTCCTTGTTCTAATTCTAAAACTACACACATCATCAGATTATAGTTTTGTGATTCTAATACATTTCATACAATTATATGGTTTCAGAATGGAATCATTATCTTTAAACATATACATTATTTTATCGGGGTTAGGCTTGGCTACAATGCTACAGTTGTCAACAACTGTTTTCCCTGACACTAGAGAGCTGTTATAGGCCTACTCCATCGAGCCACAATGGTAGAAATGTAAACACACCATCTGTTGTGACAAGGGAAAATGTTCTTGTAACCCTCAAAGAAACATTGTAGAATCATCCGCACAAATGGACAGTTTTTGTGTTTTGGGACCATATCTTTTGTGATGTCGGCACAATGTTCACACCAGACTGTTCCCACAACCTAATGAAACATTCTGGGAATCTTTAATGAACAGTTTAAATCTGATCTAGGAACATTCTTGCAAGATCAGGGAGATGCTTTATACAAACATTATATAATCATCAGCACGACTGGACAGTTTTTGCGTTATCAGAACATTTGCTGAGACCAAACGAATGTTCCGCAAACTTTCACAGAACCAATTTTGGTTTGCTGGGCAGACGCATGCTTTTTGTCTATTTGGTAGCTCACAAAAACATTGAGATGGCTTTAAGTAGGCAACAACACAGAGAAGATTTGGAACCTCTGCTTTAATCTACCCGCGAAACGCAAGGGGAGCGTCCAAGGAGATTTATACCTTCCAATTACTTTTCAGGATTCTTAGTCAAAGTTAGATCAAACATTTCAGTCTGTGCCTGATACAGAGAATAGAATCAAGCTAGGAAATGTGGGAAATGAAGTGATCATCAGCCTCCCTCCACTCCCTCCAGAGGAAGAGGCGTTTCATCTTGTAGATAGAATTATGAAACTAGAGGCAGAGGAGGATGAGCAGAGAGGGAGAAGTCATAATACCCTCTGTCTCTGATTGCGTTGGGTTTGAAGGTGCTGAAAGTTAGCCTGCAAAAAAATGAAGTTACGTGTGTGTGCACATGCTTGTGTGTTTTCGCGTGTGTTGTGTGTGTGTGTGTGCATATGTCAATATTAAAAACACTAACTAATTTCTTTAGCAAACAGAGTAACTTCTAGTTCCTTAGACTCGTAGCTCTCATCGTATCTATAGTAAAGTGACATATTCTGGTCTTTTCAAGCTGCTTTCCTAATGCTTTCTGATCAGGAGAAGACTGGAAAATAAAAGTAATATATCTAATTGCAGACAAACAGCATTGATGATGTTAGCCTTGTCCAAAAGATAAAAACTAAAGCCTAGGTTTTAAATATGGCCTTGATAGGATAGGATCGGTCGAACAAAGTAGACAGTTAATGAGAGGGAGGCCGAGAGGAAAGAGAGGGAGAGAGAGAATGTGAAAGGGGCAAAGTGATGACATAGAGAGAAGGTTATGTTAGAAGGTTGTGTAAAAAAGTGAGAGGAGAGAAAGAGAACGTGGAAAGTGAAAAGAGTGTCAAGAGTGCTGTGTAGTGGTCACGAATGGTTTATTCCCAGCCTTCCCCTGTAAAGGGCTATAGAGAGAATATAATCCCCACCTCTGTCAATCAACAATCAACACAACCTGTGCAGAGCTGTGCTGCACTGAGCCTAACACACACACACCAGCACTAGACTCAACAGCATTACTTCATAAATAACTCCTTCATTGTATGATCATTAACACTGGTTTAAATATGACAGCTTATATGACAGCAGTATCAATAACCAATGCTCAGACTACTTAAGAAATGAAAAGAGAACAATGATCCCCGCAGAGATCCATTTTTCTTGTCTTCTTTCTGTCTCTTCTGCTTGAGCTACATGAATATCTCCCATTATGTTCTCTGTGTATTGGTTCAGTATTGGTATGCAAAGTAGTAGATCTCAAACCGAGCACTTTGAGCACTTCCTGCACTCGATTACTTGATATGCGCCTTTGAGTCAATCTCAAACACTAGTTTGACTGTGCCCTTCAAAAGCTTCTTTATTGAGTGGGCATCCTGTGCCAACTCAGTGCCCTTGGCAGCTTCTTCCCATGAATCTCAGCATGTTACATAATGTACCAAGAACAACACTTTGTTCTCAAAAACATTTCTGAATAAATCAAGAAATCTGTAATTATTGTGTAAGTTTTGCAAAGGAGGACTTACTCGCACAATTTTACCTCTAGCTAAGGAGTTTAGTGCTTGAAGAAGCGGTATTTCTCTCGTTTGATAATGTACACAAAAACATGTCCATTACATTAGCTTGCTAGCTAGCTCTAAAGCGTCTATCATAAAAATGTGTATGTGTAGCAGTGTTCTAGAATATTGGACCATTGGCTTTCATACTTTTCAAATTCTCAGCATAGCTCAAACAATTTCTCCAACTATCAACACATTCAAATGAATAGAGGACATGTACCGGAGCCGCGTTGGTTGGGAATTCTGGTGAGGTGCGCATTCGGGCTGTTCTTCCACTGCGGATGGTTTTGCTATTTTGTTTTTACTCGGAGGCTAGTGGCTATGCCACAATGGGACGCCGGGCTATTACGTCTCAGCCACTTCATATGAAAAAAAAGAGAAGCTAACCAGTTAGTGGAACGCCAAATGCAATGTTCCTTCAATAAGCTAGCTAGCTAACGTTAGTTAGCTTAGCTACTGTAGTAACAGTAAATATCACAATGAACAAGCTTTAATGAAGTAGCAACTGCATGTTCTGCACTGCTGTGCTGTGTGCGCAGATGTACCACAATGTTACAATGTAGCGATTGGTGCTTTGGAAACATGCTGAATTAGCCTACGGACGGACTGCTGGAGAACGTCTACAACTTCATCAGCAGCTGTCAAACTATTATAAATAAGTGACAAGCTAAACTATTTATCTGGGCAGTTCCCCAAATCCTTAGCTAGCTTATTAAATTACATCCTTGTGTTTGTCAAGGAAGCAGCAGGCAGTCTACAACAAACTGTGGAGAGGGCATCGTCTCAATGCTCATTTTGATCAAAACACTTGCAGACATCAGCAAGTGTCCACTCAATAAAGGGCTTAGGTTCCAAGTGTTCGGTTTGAGATTCCGCCATAGTCTACATGTATGCTGAGACTGTATAGCTTATCACCTAAAACATTCCCTACTACTTAGGGTATTTTAGGCATTATGAGTTGCTGGTGTCTTTTTCAACTTTCTAATGTAAAGTAAAATATATCCTTACAGAGCAATACAGCAAGTGTATACCACACTAAGCACTACCTATGATCCCACATAGGCTACCACACTAAAGCCTATCTATGCCTTTGGGTACTGCCCCCCTCGGTCTCTCCAATACTCACGCTGTCTAAGAGCAGGTAAGCCACCTTGATACCCAGCTTGTTATGAGCCACTGTTGTGTTTCTTTGGTTTCAGTGCCTGGCTCAGCCTTACATTTTAATAAGAACTGTGTGAATGATGATGATGATGATGTGCATGCAGCAGGGTTAGGTAGGTTACTTTCCAAATGTAATCCGTTACAGTTACTAGTTACCAGTCCAAAATTGTAATCAGTAACGTAACTTTTGGATTACCCAAACTCAGTAAAGTAGTCTAACTACTTTCAGTTACCTTTTAGATTACTTTCCCCTTAAGAGGCATTACAAGGAGACAAAAATGAGTATTACCAATTGAAAGACATCTATTGTAGGATAAATCAATGTTAAGAGTTTACACAGCTGGCCATATATGGATGGTTGTGTAGGCTTCTTCTAACCCATTGCATTTTACTACAGATAATAATACATTTAGGCTATATCTTTACATTAAAAACTGAAGTCTGTCACATTTACAGTCATTCCAATTAATTTAATACCCCATGATCTTTAATAAAAGGACTTGGAAATATAGATTAGCATAATTGTTTTACCTGTAAGGTGCAAATAGGTCAATGAGAGAGCAGCAGTGTGATTCACATCAACACGCTATGTAGGTGATATCCTTATTATCCGTAGGCTACACCACTGTTGTCATCCTTACCCCCAAGCGTTTATTCAAATTGGATAATGTTTGGATGCCGACATCAGTCGCACCATTGGAAGACATAGCTTGGACAGTAGTCTACAAAAGCTTATTCCTGCTCTTTTTCCGCGATCCATCAAACGCATTTGGTATGTCATCATAGTGGTCTCTGACTTGTGGTCAGACTCGCTCAGGCTGAACAAACTTAACCATTAACTTTTTTTCAATCCTGATTTGAATATCATTGAGAAAAAAGAAAGGTGTTAAAATATTTTAAAAAATAAAAAAATCACATACATCCTTTCTGAATTTAAAAATAATCCTAGAAGTAATCATCCAGTTTTTCAGAAGTATCTGATTACAACATTTTTGCTGGTAACATAACGGATTACAGTTACAGCTCTTTTGTAATCAGTTTCTTTGTTGTCAGTTACATGTAGTCCGTTACTCACCAACCCTGGTAAGCAGTGTGTGCGTGTGTGTGTGCGTGTGTGTGGATCACAGCACAGTGAGCAGCATCTGCAGGGCTGATGATATGAGGCAAGACAGTATAAAAATATATAAAGATGTCACACTCAACTTTACAACCTCTGTGTCATTGGTTTAACATTGCTTTCAACTGAGAATGGTGACTATGTATAACGGGTGAGCATGTAATGTTAGTGGCTGCGGATGCTTTCATGTCTTGTATTCATTTCAAATGAACAATAGATGGCTGTGTATAGTTATTCACAGATTATGAGTGAGGCACCATTTGTTCGATGCAGCATAGTCTGTAAGCCAGCACAAAGGTCACCGCATATAGAGATATCTGAACTATCTGAGATCAGAACTGCAACAGAGTGCCATGGTGCTCTAACTCTGGCCATACCTTGATACGTGTTGTTGAAAAGGGATGGGCAGAAGACGGGTTTAACAAAGATTGTCATGTTGTGTCTTGTTTCTGTCCTTTCCCTTCACCCTGTCTCCCTCTGCTGGTCGTTATTAGGTTACCTTTTCTCCCCCTCTTTCCCCCAGCTGTTCCTTGTCTCCTCCTAACTACCTCGTCACCCCTTTTCCCACCTGTTCCCTTTTTCCCTCTGATTAGTCCTCTATATCTCTCTCTGTTTTTGTTTCTGTCTTTGTCGGATTCTTGTTTGTGTTGTTCATGCCTGAACCAGACTATCGTCATGTTTGCTGCAACCTTGTCCTGTCCTGTCGGAATCTGCCGGTCCATCTGAGCCTACGTTTGTTTTGTTATTAAAGAAGCTCTGTTTACGTTAAGTCGCTTTTGCGTCCTCATTCACGCACCGTAACAGAAGAATCCGACCAAGAATGGACCCAGCGACTTCGGATCCTCTCCACTCAGCCGTCGAGATCCAGGGAGCGATGCTAGGCAGACACGAGCAGGAATTGTCTGCTGCTCGACATGCCGTTGAGACCCTGGCCACCCAAGTCTCCAACCTCACAGAACAGGTTCACCATCTCCGCCTCGATCCACCGGCCACTTCCAGGGCTTTCGAATCTCCGGAGCCCAGAATCAATAACCCGCCGTGTTACTCTGGGGAGCCCACTGAATGCCGCTCGTTCCTCACCCAGTGTGATATTGTGTTTTCTCTCCAGCCCAACACTTACTCCAGGAGCACTGCTCGTGTCGCCTACGTCATATCTCTCCTTATTGGACGGGCTCGTGAGTGGGGCACGGCAATCTGGGAGGCAAGGGCTGAGTGTACTAACCAGTATCAGGACTTTAAGGAGGAGATGATACGGGTTTTTGATCGATCTGTTTTTGGGGAGGAGGCTTCCAGGGTCCTGTCCTCCCTATGTCAAGGTAATCGATCCATAACAGACTACTCTATTGAGTTTCGCACTCTTGCTGCCTCCAGTGGCTGGAACGAGCCGGCTTTGCTCGCTCGTTTTCTGGAGGGTCTCCGCGCAGAGGTAAAGGATGAGATTCTCTCCCGGGAGGTTCCTTCCAGCGTGGATTCCTTGATTGAACTCGCTATTCGCATTGAGCGACGGGTTGATCTTCGTCACCGAGCTCGTGGAAAGGAGCTCGCGTTCTCCGTTGCCCCCCTCTCCGCATCACTACCATCTTCCTCTGCCGGCTCGGGTGCTGAGCCTATGCAGCTGGGAGGTATCCGCATCTCGACTAAGGAGAGGGAACGGAGAATCACCAACCGCCTCTGTCTCTATTGCGGTTCTGCTGGTCATTTTGTCACTTCATGTCCAGTAAAAGCCAGAGCTCATCAGTAAGCGGAGGGCTACTGGTGAGCGCCACTACTCCTGTCTCTCCTTCAAGATCCTGCACTACCTTGTCGGTCCATCTACGCTGGACCGGTTCGTCAGCTTCCTGCAGTGCCTTAATAGACTCTGGGGCGGAGGGCTGTTTTATGGACGAGACCTGGGCTCGGGAACATGACATTCCTCTCAGACAGTTAAGGGAGTCCACGGCCTTGTTCGCCCTGGATGGTAGTCCTCTCCCCAGGATTCAGCGTGAGACGCTACCTTTAACCCTCACTGTTTCTGGTAATCATAGCGAAACCATTTATTTTTTAATTTTTCGTTCACCTTTTACACCTGTTGTTTTGGGCCATCCCTGGCTAGTTTGTCATAATCCTTCCATTAATTGGTCTAGTAATTCTATCCTCTCCTGGAACGTCTCTTGTCATGTGAAATGTTTAATGTCTGCTATCCCTCCTGTTTCCTCTGTCTCTTCTTCACAGGAGGAGCCTGGTGATTTGACAGGGGTGCCGGAGGAATATCACGATCTGCGCACGGTGTTCAGTCGGTCCAGGGCCACCTCTCTTCCTCCACACCGGTCGTATGATTGTAGTATTGATCTCCTTCCGGGAACCACTCCCCCCCGGGGTAGACTATACTCTCTGTCGGCTCCCGAACGTAAGGCTCTCGAAGATTATTTGTCTGTAGCTCTTGCCGCCGGTACCATAGTCCCCTCCTCCTCTCCCGCCGGAGCGGGGTTTTTTTTTGTTAAGAAGAAGGACGGGTCCCTGCGCCCCTGCATAGATTATCGAGGGCTGAATGACATAACAGTGAAGAATCGTTATCCGCTTCCTCTTATGTCTTCAGCCTTCGAGATCCTGCAGGGAGCCAGGTTTTTCACTAAGTTGGACCTTCGTAACGCTTACCATCTCGTGCGCATCAGGGAGGGGGACGAGTGGAAGACGGCGTTTAACACTCCATTAGGGCACTTTTAATACCGGGTTCTTCCTTTCGGCCTCGCTAACGCTCCAGCTGTCTTTCAGGCATTAGTCAATGATGTCCTGAGAGACATGCTGAACATCTTTGTTTTCGTTTACCTTGACGATATCCTGATTTTTTCACCGTCACTCCAGATTCATGTTCAGCACGTTCGACGTGTCCTCCAGCGCCTTTTAGAGAATTGTCTTTTTGTGAAGGCTGAGAAGTGCTCTTTTCATGCCTCCTCCGTCACATTTCTCGGTTCTGTTATTTCCGCTGAAGGCATTAAGATGGATCCCGCTAAGGTCCAAGCTGTCATTGATTGGCCCGTCCCTAGGTCACGCGTCGAGCTGCAGCGCTTTCTCGGCTTCGCGAACTTCTATCGTCGTTTCATCCGTAATTTCGGTCAGGTGGCAGCCCCTCTCACAGCCCTTACTTCTGTCAAGACGTGCTTTAAGTGGTCCGTTTCCGCCCAGGGAGCTTTTGATCTCCTCAAGAATCGTTTTACATCCGCACCTATCCTTGTTACACCTGACGTCACTAGACAGTTCGTTGTCGAGGTTGACGCGTCAGAGGTGGGCGTGGGAGCCATTCTTTCTCAGCGCTCCCTCTCTGACGACAAGGTCCACCCTTGCGCGTATTTTTCTCATCGCCTGTCGCAGTCGGAACGTAACTATGATGTGGGAAACCGCGAACTGCTCGCCATCCGCTTAGCCCTAGGCGAATGGCGACAGTGGTTGGAGGGGGCGACCGTTCCTTTTGTCGTTTGGACTGACCATAGGAACCTTGAGTACATCCGTTCTGCCAAACGACTTAATGCGCGTCAGGCGCGCTGGGCGCTGTTTTTCGCTCGTTTCGAGTTCGTGATTTCTTATCGTCCGGGCTCTAAGAACACCAAGCCTGATGCTTTATCTCGTCTCTTCAGTTCTTCAGTAGCCTCCACTGACCCCGAGGGGATTCTCCCTGAGGGGCGTGTTGTCGGGTTGACTGTCTGGGGAATTGAGAGGCAGGTAAAGCAAGCACTCACTCAAACTCCGTCGCCGCGCGCTTGTCCTAGGAACCTTCTTTTCGTTCCCGTTCCTACTCGTCTGGCCGTTCTTCAGTGGGCTCACTCTGCCAAGTTAGCCGGCCACCCTGGCGTTCGGGGTACGCTTGCTTCCATTCGCCAGCGTTTTTGGTGGCCCACCCGGGAGCATGACACGCGTCGCTTCGTGGCTGCTTGTTCGGTCTGCGCGCAGACTAAGTCCGGTAACTCCCCTCCTGCCGGCCGTCTCAGGCCGCTTCCCATTCCCTCTCGACCGTGGTCTCACATCGCCTTAGATTTTGTCACCGGACTGCCTTCGTCAGCGGGGAAGACTGTTATTCTTACGGTTGTCGACAGGTTCTCTAAGGCGGCTCATTTTATTCCCCTTGCTAAGCTTCCTTCTGCTAAAGAGACGGCACAAATCATCATCGAGAATGTTTTCAGAATTCATGGCCTTCCGTCAGACGTCGTTTCGGACAGAGGTCCGCAATTCACGTCTCAATTTTGGAGGGAGTTTTGCCGTTTGATTGGGGCTTCCGTCAGTCTCTCTTCCGGCTTTCACCCCCAGTCTAACGGTCAAGCAGAACGGGCCAATCAGACTATTGGTCGCATCTTACGCAGTCTTTCTTTTCGCAACCCTGCGTCTTGGTCAGAACAGCTCCCCTGGGCAGAATACGCCCACAACTCGCTTCCTTCGTCTGCGACCGGGCTATCTCCTTTTCAGAGTAGCCTCGGGTACCAGCCTCCGCTGTTCTCATCTCAGTTCGCCGAGTCCAGCGTTCCCTCCGCTCAGGCTTTTGTCCAACGTTGCGAGCGCACCTGGAAGAGGGTCAGGTCTGCACTTTGCCGTTATAGGGCGCAGACTGTGAGGGCTGCTAATAAGCGTAGAACTAAGAGTCCTAGATATTGTCGCGGTCAGAGAGTTTGGCTCTCCACTCAGAACCTTCCCCTTAAGACCGCTTCTCGCAAGTTGACCCCGCGGTTCATTGGTCCGTTCCGTATTTCTCAGATCATTAATCCTGTCGCAGTTCGACTTCTTCTTCCGCGATATCTTCGTCGCGTCCACCCGGTCTTCCATGTCTCCTGTATCAAGCCCGTTCTTCGCGCCCCCGCTCGTCTTCCCCCCCCCCCCCCCCCATCCTTGTCGAGGGCGCACCCATCTACAGGGTCCGTAGGACTTTGGACATGCGTCCTCGGGGCCGTGGTCATCAGTACCTAGTAGATTGGGAGGGGTACGGTCCTGAGGAGAGGAGTTGGGTTCCCTCTCGGGACGTGCTGGACCGTGCGCTGATCGAGGATTTCCTCCGTTGCCGCCAGGTTTCCTCCTCGAGTGCGCCAGGAGGCGCTCGGTGAGTGGGGGGGTACTGTCATGTTGTGTCTTGTTTCTGTCCTTTCCCTTCACCCTGTCTCCCTCTGCTGGTCGTTATTAGGTTACCTTTTCTCCCCCTCTTTCCCCCAGCTGTTCCTTGTCTCCTCCTAACTACCTCGTCACCCCTTTTCCCACCTGTTCCCTTTTTCCCTCTGATTAGTCCTCTATATCTCTCTCTGTTTTTGTTTCTGTCTTTGTCGGATTCTTGTTTGTGTTGTTCATGCCTGAACCAGACTATCGTCATGTTTGCTGCAACCTTGTCCTGTCCTGTCGGAATCTGCCGGTCCATCTGAGCCTACGTTTGTTTTGTTATTAAAGAAGCTCTGTTTACGTTAAGTCGCTTTTGGGTCCTCATTCACGCACCGTAACAAAGATAGGGTGGAGAGAGTGGAAGGGAGAGAAAAGCAAATAATGATTGAGAGAGAGAGAGAGAGAATAAAAGGGGGAGAGAGAGAGAGAGAGAGAGAAAGAGAGAGAACAATGGTGAGATCCAGTGTAGAAGATTGAACCTCAGCTCTGAACTACATAAAGGTCCAACAGGGGAGATGGTTGATGTCAGACTGGTATACTGTATCTGTGGTATTTGTACTGAGGGAGAGAGCAGCCAAACTGGAGATTGAAAAAATATTAGATGAAAATAAATTATGCTCCCATATGGTATTTTATGAGATGAATGACATTTGTACCTTTGTCAGGATGACTCCCACCTGTGCAGTCAGTTATTATCAAATGTTAACAATAAACTTTTCATCCTGCTGCTCTGTGGACCATTTCTGCCTACTAATACTGCTAGACAGAAATAAATACAGAATCCTTGATTGGAATAGGAGCAAGCTGGTTGTGTGTGTGTGTGTTTAATTTGTGTGTGTGTGTGTGTGTGCTTAATTTGTGTGAGTGTGTGTGTGCATTGTTACAATCGTCAATCAGCCTGAAAGAGAAGGAGCAGAGGCAACAAATTACCCAGCAGCCAATAGCAAGCTCAGCTGGGAATTGGTCTCAAATCAGTCTGTTGGGCTAGACTTCCACACTATTGCCCTCAGTCTCCATCTCAGTCTAGACACGCCACAGGGCACAGGTATCACATCAACATCTGAAAAAGAACTATGAACTCAGAAATGATTTACACCTAATTCTAAAACTGTCTTCAACAGTCTGTTTCTCTCTGTCATCTTCTCTCTCTATTCCTCTTCCTTTTACCCCAGTCTTTCTCCTTTCCCCTCTTCATTTTGAGTATAAAATAATATGTGTATCTCTATTGAACCGACCTGTAGCTCTATTAAACCTATCATGAAATTACATGGGTGGGAACCAGTTCAAGCTAGTCTCCCATCTCCCGACAATCTCTCCAAGGCTTCGCTTCAAACCTCTCCATTCAAACTAACAGAGCACTCAAGGCCCTCCACATCTCTATGGAAAACAGAGATAGAGAGAATGAGAGCGGGATGGAAGAATGGAGGGATGGTCTTGCAGAGTGGAGTGCTTGAAAAGAAAAACAGAATGGATGCTGCCAGACAAACCACCTAAGCTTGAGCATCACCACAAGGATATAATGTTGTGAATAGGGTCAAACACAAAGAAGCATGCATGCAGCATGTTCAGGTAACTTCCAAATAAAGGAAACACCAACATAAAGTGTCTTAATAGAACATTGGGTCAGACAACCTGGACCCAAACCATTTGCATACCGCCCCAACAGATGCACAGATGACGCAATCGCAATTGCACTTCACACATCTCCCACCTGGACAAGATGAGAAATAACTATGTGAGAATTCTGTTCAGAGACTACAGCTCAGTGTTCAACACCATAGTCCCCTCCAAGCTAATCACCAAGCTGGAGACCATGGGATTGAACACCTCCCTCTCTAACTAGATCCTGGACTTCCTGACGGGACGTCCCCAGGTGGTGAGGGTAGGCAACAACACCTCCGCCATGCGGACCCTCAACACGGGGGCCCCTCAAGGGTGTGTGCTTAGTCCCCCTCCTGTACTCCCTGTTTATTCACGACTGTGTTTCCGCACACGACACCAACACACCCATAATCAAGTTTGCTGACGACACAACGGTGGTAGGCCTGATCACCAACGGCCTACAGGGAGGAGGTCAGAGACTTTGCAGCGTGATGCCATGACAATAACCTCTTCCTCAGCGTCAGTAAGACCAAAGTGCTGAGTGTGGACTATAGGACAAAGAAGGGAGAGCATGCTCCCATCCACATCGAAGGGGCTGTAGTGGAGAGGGTCGTTCCTTGGAATCCACATCACTAAGAACTTATATATTTATAATATTTCAGTTTACATTTTAAATAAATTCGCAATTTGCTTTGTCATTATGGGGTATTGTGTGTAGATTGAGGGGGGAAAAACGATTTAATCCATTTTAGAATAAGGCTGTAACGTAACAAAATGTAGAAAAAGTCAAGGGGTCTGAATAATTTCCGAATGCACTGTATAAATCTCTTCTGTATTTTATTCCTATTTTTCTTTTTATTATGCAAGCATTTCACGGTTAATTAAGTCTACACCCATTGTATTCGGCGCATGTGACAAATACAATTTCATTTGGACTTGAATAGCTTGAATAGATTCTAAGAGTGTCTGGACCTCCAGTGCGCCTCCACGGCCCAGTGTATCCGGTGCCTCTGCCAAGGACAAAACAAAGTATGTCTCTCCAGCCTGGTGAGTCCTTTGCCTGTGCCCAGAACTAAGCCTCCTGTATGTCTCCCCAGCCTGGTGAGTCCTGTGCCTGCTCAGAGCCAGAGCCAGGCCTCCTGTGTGTCTCTCCACTCCAGTGATGATCCATGGCACGAAGCCTCCAGTGATGATCCATGGCACGAAGCCTCCAGTGATGATCCATGGCACGAAGCCTCCAGTGATGATCCATGGCAAGAAGCCTCCAGTGATGATCCATGGCATGAAGCCTCCAGTGAGGAGTCATGGCACGAAGCCTCCAGTGAGGAGTCATGGCACGAAGCCTCCAGTGAGGAGTCATGGCACGAAGCCTCCAGCGACGGCCTCCGGTCCGGAGCCTCCAGCGACGGTCTCCGGTCCGGAGCCTCCAGCGACGGTCCACGGTCCGGAGCCTCCAGCGACGGTCCGGGGCCCGCAACGAGGGTCCACGGTCCGGGGCCTCCAGCGACGGTCCCCGGTCCGGAGCCTCCAGCGTCGCTGGGGGCTCCGGACCGGGGCCCGCAACGAGGGTCTCCGGTCCGGGGCCCGCAACGAGGGTCTCCGGTCCGGAGCCCGCAACGAGGGTGCCCGGTCCAGGGCCCGGGGTCAGCGACAAGGGTCCCCGCACCAGAGGTGCCACCAAAGTGGGGTGAGCCAGTGGTGGAGCGGGGTCTGCGTCCCACACCTGAGCCGCCACTGCGGATAAATACCCACCCAGACCCTCCCCTATAGGTTCAGGTTTTGCGGCCGGAGTACTCACCTTTGGGGGGGGGGGGGTGCTATCACACCCTGACTTTAGAGAGCCTTTTTGTCTTCATTTGGTTTGGTCAGGGTGTGATTTAGGGTGGGCATTCTATGTTTTTGTTTTCTATGATTTTGTATTTCTTTGTTTTGGCCGGGTAGGGTTCTCAATCAGCTGTCTATCGTTGTCTCTGATTGGGAACCATACTTAGGTAGCCCTTTTCCCTCCTTTCAGTGTGGAAAGTTAACTTTGTTTGTGGCACATAGCCCATTAAGCTTCACGGTTGTTTTGTATTGTTTTTGTCGGCGTCATCCTAAATAAAAGGAATATGTACGCTCACCACGCTGCGCTTTGGTCTAGTTCTTTCAATGGCCGTGACAATATCAGTGTGAAGGCTATTGAAGTCATGCCATTAGGCTTCTTACAATGTGGACTGCAAACATGTTCAACATATTTAGAAAAGATGGGATAGGCCTAAATATATTTTGTTTCTGTAAGCACTTTAACAAACTGGGCTATAACGGACTAACATTCGAATTGGAGGTGATGACAACGCAATACATAAAATACTATAAATGCGCAACTTAAAGCAACCACATATTTAGCCATGGAGCACGTTCTAATTGGCCAGTGAGTGGGCAAGCCTCGACACACCTACAACCCAGACCTTTCTCGCCACCGCCAGCTACTGTGTGTAACGGCTGGCTGAAGGACTGGACCAAGGTGCAGCATGGTAAGCGTATATTTTCTCTTTATTAAAAATGATGCCGACAAAACAAAGAACAAAACCAAACCGTGACGCTTTGGGTTATGTGCCCTGAACAAAGTCAAAGTTAACTTCCCACAAAACAGGTGGGGGAAAAGGGTACCTAAGTATGGTTCTCAATCAGAGACAACGATAGACAGCTGTCCCTGATTGAGAACCAGACATAGAAATACAAAACATAGAAAAAAGGACATAGAATGCCCACCCTAGTCACACCCTGGCCTAACCGAAATAGAGAATAAAAAGCCTCTCTATGGCCATGGCGTGACACTGCGCCCATATTTCCAGTTTTGAAAATAGCACAAATATTTCTGACACAACCCCAAACCTATTTTTACCATTGCATTAGGTTTGTTAAAATATAGACACAGTAGTTTATAGTTTGAGTTCAATTGTATTCATAATACACAATCATGATGAACAAAATGTTTAAAAGTCCAAAGCGAAAACTCATTTGAATAGTCCAGGATGACTTCAAAACAGGTCGGTGATCACCCTGGTCATAGTTCCCCTACAGATGTAAGGTCATTTTAGCAATAGAATTATAGTGTGATAAACTACATGGTTTGTTCCTCACTAAGTGCATTCGGTGGTGCTCTCAGAAATGTTTTCACCTTGCATGTGACACAATGGGATGTCTACTCGTTCCTCTCTTACTCCCACACACTTGGCCATACACAAGTACATACATACACAAGCCTTCTTGCTCTTATTTCATTTTAAATTAAAATGAAGACTGTTGAAATGAATTACTCGAATTATGCGCTGTCCACCTCCCGATTGATTGTGCCGAGGCTGACACGTGCCGTTTCAGCACCACAAAGCTATCATGGAAATTACTCAAATCTGGCTTATTGTGAGGTCAATAGCTGATAAAAAGCCTCATCATGGGCAACGAAACATGTTGTTTCATGGTCTTTGGAGAGGGAATATCAAAGGTGCAAGTGTGACGAATATGAGCCCGGAGCCGACGGCGGCAACCCATGTGGGTACTGTGGCATAGTCTAGTGTTTAAAGAAAGTATCAAAACCCTTTGATATGGAAGGCACATAGAAAATGGTACACTTTACACTTTGCATTAATATTTTTGTCCAGTGTATATATAGGAAAACCTGCAAAATAGCTCATGTAAACCAGGGAACAATACACTACGCTCCCCTGTGCCCAATAAAACTCCACACAACCCTCCCCAAAGCAAAAAACGAAGTTACACCACCCTCCCCTATTTTTAACCCCCCCCCCCCCCCACACACACACACAGTAATTTTCTAACTGTCCCTTACGTGAGTAAGAGCAACTGTGCTGTTGATCAAAATAAGTGAAAGTAAGTGAGAGTATCCACGCTGTCTCTGCTTCCCTAGGGACCTCTACAGTACGTACCCCCTGTTCTACCATGTTTTAGTGATAGGAGAACCAGCTGCAGTTACAGCAGTGGGAACAGGCGGGTCTGCAGCTACGCAACATAACCTCTCTCTTTGATGACTACATGCCATTTAAATAGCCCATGTTTAAACCCCCTGTCGCCAAGACTTCTTGTCCTTTAACGTTAATCAAAAGACTGTAATACGTCTGTGGAGAAGACTGAAGGGGTGAAAAGATGAGGTTACATCAAATGGAGTCGAAATGACCTCAAATTCACAGTCTCGTTGGAGAGCAGCCTGTAAAATCAGAGAGATGTCACCATTTTGTGGCACAGCTGATCTGTTTCACCATTTTGGAAAATAACTACCTGGGATTTACACCTACACACTCCCACCATCATCACCATCACCATCACCATTATAATCATCAGAACCATCTCTGACCTCACCATGAGCTCTATTTCAAAATGGTATATTACAAAACAAGACAGAGCTATTATAATGTTATTCTACACAACTTACTGTAACAGCTTATCAAGTCACCTCAAATCAAACAAATGGAAAGAAATAGAGGGAGAAAGACACCGTGTGGTGGTTAGATGAGGCAGAAATGGAGGGAGGGGGAAGGGATGGAGTAGGTTAGACAGTAATGGAGAAACGGAGGGAGAAAGTGGACATAGATGTCAATGAAAGAGAAATGAAGGAGGTGAAGAGAATGGCGGGATGACACTGGTTAGACTATGCCAGATATATGGAGGTGGGGGGAAGGAGATGGAAAGATGAAGAAAAGAAAAGCCTTTATATAGTGTTAAAAGTTGATGAGCCCCGCAGACAGGACTGACACAGGACTGAGTCTTACCTTGATGTTGTCAAAGGAGGCCTTGTTAGTGACGTCGTAGAGCAAGAGGAGAGCTGTGGAGAGGACACAGACATAGAGCATATCAACAGGCTATCTATGGATGGCTTCCACTAGGATCACTATGATAAGACTCGATAGAAAGTAAAGAGAAAAAAACCCTCAAATGGAAACATGTATTTGTGGACTTTTTAAATTGACCTCTAATATCTGGTGTGATGTCATGAAATGAAAACAGGAAATAGAATAGTGTAGAACTTCCATCTGAGGTTGGAAATTATGAATATAATCACATAATCAGCCGAGACAGAATGATCATGCTTAGACCACAGTGAGCTTGCTATATTCAAAGCCCAGATGGCAGGTACCACAGTGATATAACAATATTCATCAATACATAACAATCATGACATTTCCACCTTTTTGAAGTCAATACAGTATGTACAAATTTAGAAAAATAATATTTTCCTCTTAGCTCATGTAACAGTGACATGACAGCCTGTACATAACATTTGGTGCCAGAAAGTATACCTCACATAAGGGTGTACGGGAAATCACTCCACAGGGACTGGGGACTGAGCTTTTTGATCCAAACCCCTTCTCCAACCTCACGCTCCGCACTTCCTTTTGTCATTTTTCACACTTTTTTGGGGGGGGGGGGGGTCTCTGAAGGGTGTATAATATGCTGTAATTACCGCATGGCTGGGTAGAATGGAGCTGTAGCCTGCTCTCTCTCTCTCACTGATAACACTGCAAGGATTATTTACACAGGAGAGAGAGGAGAGAAAGAGAGAGAGATGTTCTGTCTACTGGTGTATACAGCCTTGAACAGAACAGGTCTGAATGCAGCCGTCTTTATCAGCCTCTAACAGACGAGTGAGAGGAGAAAAAACACACCTCCTTTCCTCTCCTCTCCTTCACCCTCTCTGACCTCTTCTGTAACAGTGAGAGGTACTGTAGAGATGGAGGTCCCAGTGGCGACTGAGGTAAACTATCACTCAATTCATTTGTGTTTATTCTTCATTTGTATTTTATTCAAAACATCCCAAATTTGTCTGAGAAGAAGGACACCTCTAATGGAGGCCTGAATAAAATAAACAATGCAAAACTATTTGTCTTTGTGTCGCGCGAAGCGGAACCCAAGAGCCCAAGAGCTGACTCAGACGAGGTAACCAAGGAATTTATTGAAACACGGGGGGTTTGAGTGCAGGCCAGGTGAAGCCCGAGCGGGTTGCTGGAAACCAGGTGCGGAGGCTGGAGCGAGAGGTGTGGAGACAGGGTAAGCAGGTTCGGAGGGGAAACGAAGGGAGTGTAGAATCCAGGACAGAGTAGCAGGACTGACGAGAAGTCGGACTGGAGCCAGGGACAGAGCGGGCAGAACTGTAGCGGAGAGGAAAACAGCGTCAGGCAAGGGTAAACAGGCACAACATGAACAAACGGCTAGAAGACTAACTGACTGTCTCCGCCCACACACACAGGGAGAGGGAGCGAGCACTGGGGGAGTGGTGGCAGGTCAAGGCAACACCGGATGAGCACTAGAGGGCATGGCAGGAGCAGATGTGACAGTACCCGCTCCACATCCAAAAGCCACCGGACGGTATAGGCGGGATGGTCATTGACGAGCCAAGGGGGTGGAGGAGTTGCTGCAGGAGGAGACAGGGGACTGGAGCAGACAGGTTTAAAATCATGGACACATGGAAGGTTGGGTGGATCTTAATAAGAGAGTTTCAGGTGCACAACAGAGAGGTTAATGACACGATCAATCGCAAAGGGACCAATGAATCAGGGGGCAAGTTTTCTGGAAGCCACTTTCAAGGGCAAGTCCTTCGAGAGCCATACCCTTTGGTCTGGAGTGTTTCCTGGTGAAGGCACGGTGAAGGACAGAGGACTGAGGGCACTCCTCATGGACTGAGGGCACTGCTACCTCGACCTCCTGGGGTTGATAGCCCAGAGCACACTCAAAGGCTGACATATCTGACCAGGCGTTGATGAGGGTGTTGTGGGCATATTCCACCCAGGGTAGCTGAGCACTTCAGGAGGAAGGGTTAGCCGAAGTCACACAGCGTAGGGCAGTCTCCAGCTCCGGGTTGGCCCATTCGGTCTGGCCATTGGTCTGTCGGTGATATCCAGATGAAAGACTAACTTTAATCCCAAGTGGTGAACAGAAGGATCTCCAAAATTGGGATGTAAATTGGAGTCCCCTGTCTGAAACGATGTCAGTGAGAATGCCATGCAGCCGAAACACATGGGATACCAGCAGGACCGCAGTCTCCCTGGAGGATGGAAGCTTGGAGAGGGGAATGAAGTGAGCCGCTTTGGACAATCTGTCGATAATGGTGGGGATGACTGAGTTACCGTTAGATGGGGGAAGGCCAATGACAAAGTCCAGAGCTATGTGTGACCAGGGGCGACTTTTACCTGGGTCAGGCTGGTTCTACTGAACCTGGCGAATACGGGACTTGATCTCCCAGGAGACAGCGGTAACGATGCAGGTGGATGGCATTCCCGGAACCTGTGTTGTCTGTGGCGAACTGACGGAAGTGGGCGTCAGGCTTGGTATTCTTAGATTTGGGGCGATAAGTGAGTGTGAAGTTGAATCTTCCAAAGAACAATGCCCACCTGGCCTGCCTGGAGTTCAGACGTTTGGCGGTCTGGATGTAGGACAGGTTACGTCCACACAATGAAGGAGAGAACCGAGCCCTCCAACCAGTGACGCCACTCCTCAAGAGTCAGCTTCACAGCCAGAAGTTCCCGCTTACCTATGTCGAAATTCATTTCTGCAGGTGAGAGCTTGTGGAACAAGAAAGCACATGGGTGGTGCTTCTGATCAGAGGAGGAATGTTGAGACAGAACAGCACCTACCCCGGTGTCAGAGGCGTCCACCTCAACGACAAACTGGAGTTCTGGGTCTGGCTGGGTGAGGATCGGAGCGGAAGTGAAGTGGTGATTGAATTCCCGGAACGCTGCCTCTGCCTCAGGGGACCAGTGGAACGGAGTGGAGGTGGTGGTGAGAGGGGCTGCCAAACAGCTGTAGTCATGAATGAAACGTGTGTAAAACCTGGCAAACCCCAGGAAATGCAGTAGCTGCTTCAGATTCGAGGGCACAGGCCACTGACTGCCCTGACCTTGGAAGGGTCCATCCGTAACTGTCCTTGTGCAATTATATATCCCAGGAAGGACACAGAGGAAACATGAAACTCACATTTCTCTGCCATAACAAAAAGCTTATTCTCCAACAGCCATTGGCAAACGTGTTGCTGGTGAGCCTCAGGGTCCTTAGAAAAAATGAATGTCATCCACGTAGACAAAAACGAAGCGTCCAATCACATCCCTAAGAATGTCATTAATCAGGCTCTGGAAAACAACAGGGGCGTTAGTGAGACCAAACTGCATGACCAAATACTCAGAGTCCAAGTTGTGTATTGAACGCCATTTTCCACTCGTCCCCCTCTGATGCGGACAAGGTGAAAGGCATTCCGGAGGTTTAGTGAACACCGTGGCACCATGGAGGGGGGCAAAAGCAGGACTGATGAGTGGAAAGGGATACTTGTTCCTAACAGTGATACTATTCAGTCCACGGAAATCTATGCACGCCTCAGTGACAAAAAAAACCCAGCCCCTAACAGAGAGAAAGAAGGCCTGACATTTCCTGCAGCCTTGGAATCCTGGATGTACCCCTCCAAAGCCTCTTGCTTGGGGCCAGAGAGGTTATACAACTGGCTACAGGGAGAAGAGCTCCAGGTTGGAGGTCAATAGCGCAGTCGTACGGCCGATAAGGCGACAGAGACAGGGTGTGGTACTTGCTGAACACAGGAATTAGATTGTGACACACTGGAGGAACTGATGACAGGCCCGGGGGTTCTGGAATGGACTGGGGCACAGACAAGGCAGGGGGAAGGGCAGAATATAGACAATTAGAGTGACAAAATGTACTCTAAGTGGTGACCCTTCCAGCGGTCCAGTCGATCTGTGGGTTGTGCAGCTTTAACCAAGGATGGCCAAGAACCAGAGGAGAGCAAGGGCAGTCGCTTATGTGAGACTGATCCTTTCCTGGTGATTCCCAGAGAGACGCAGGATGACCGGCACAGTTCTCTCACTGACACGGGTGAGAAGCTGTCCATTGAGTGCATAGGCATCTGGGGTGAATCTGGTAGAACAGTGTCAAGACCCAACTGGGTAACAACACCTCGGTCCAGGAAACTCTCGCCGGCACCCAAGTCGATGAGGGCAGGTAGAGAACAATCCTGGCTTTGCCATACAAGAGTGCTTGGATGGAACGGTTCTTTGAATAAACAGTATATCCCCCACAACAGCCAAGCCACCCCCTTTAACTGGCCGCAGTGAACAAGTGGAGACAAGTGACCAACCTGGCCACAGTATAGGCAGCTCCTAATGCTGACTCGCCGCTGCCTCTCCTCAGGAGAGAGACGGGCCGGTCGAGCCGTGACTGTTCTGGTTCTTCCCTCTCTCTCCGACGGTTGTCAATGTGGATGGCGAGAGAAATGAGCTCCTCGAGTCCATCAGGCTCATCCCTGGACACCAACTCATCCTTGATGGTCTCAGTGAGAGCGCTCTGGAATTCTCCCTGAAGGACCTCCTCATTCCAGCCGATCTCAACGGTGAAGGTGTGAAACTCGATCTCCATCTCAGCGACACTATGGGAGCTGAAATCTTGGCCCGGTTGCTAGCATCAGCATGGTGCTACTGCTTGTATATCAGCGAACATTTAAACAAAAAGGCTCTGCAAGCTCTCCAAGCTCGGGGACCGGAAACGAAATGCGCACGGAGCAGAGGAGGCGAACTAGGGGCTGGTTGTGAGCTCCGAGCTAAGGTTCAGCCCTGTAGGTCAAACAGGCTCCGTGAAAACTCCTTGATGTGCTCCAGAAGGGTTTTCAGGGCTTGGTCATGTTGCTCGAGCAGGGTGCCTTGACAGGCAAGAGTTTGGCGGAGAGGATCTGAGTCTGCTGGGTTCATGTCTTTGGCCAGATGTACTGTCACATGGAACAGGTGAACCCAAGAGCAGACTCAGACGAGGAGATGAGGTAACCAAGGTATTTTTTGAAACACGGGGGAAGATTGAGCCAGGTGAAGCTCGGGCGGGTTGCTTAAAACCAGGTACGGAGGCTGAGGCTGGAGTGAGAGGTGTGGGGACAGAGTAAGCAGGTCCGGAAGGGAATCCAAGGGAGCGTAGAGTGGGGAATCCAGGACAGAGTAGCAAGACTGACGAGAAGTCGGACTGGAGACAGGGACCAGAGTCAGAACTGTAGCGGACAGGAAAACAGCATCAGGCAAGGGAAACCAAGCACAACATGAACATACGGCTAGAAACATGGACTGACTGGGCAGAGATTACGATCTGGCAGTGTGAAAGTGGCAGGACGGAGTATTTGTAGAGGTATTGATTATGGAACAGGTTGCAGCTGGTGGGGATCTGCTCTGACTCAGCACACCTGTCTCCGCCCACACAATCACACACAGAGATCGGAAGAGAGTAATGGGGGAGTGGCGGCAGGTCAAGGAGACACCGGATGAGCACTAGAGGGCGTGGCAGATGTGGCACTTTGTTCCATGGCAATCTTTTCTTTCTCTCTCTCTCCAGCATATTAAGAAGAGGGAGAGAGAGAGAGAGAGAGAGAGAGAGACCTCCTTTCCTCCACCCTCTCCGAACAAATTATCTCTCCTGTAACAGTGAGAGATGAAGGTGGTGATTGAGTTAAATTGTTGCTCCCAGGGGTTCCCAGTCACCGACATCGGAGACTTGGAACTCAATATATTTAAATAATGGGTCATTTTTCTAAGGGAGTGACTCAAGATGCATTAAGGAAATGGCCAACAATGGCAGGTGGTGTTCAAATAGTTATCCTTTGTACAACACACACAGCTAATCTAAAATACCCACAAACAACACCGTATAACCATTAAAACGTCCAAGGAAAAAAACATCAGACAAACATCCTGTAGCCCAATGCATCAACCCAGTGTAAAACACCTGTCAGCTGCTAGCCATTGAGAATAGACGGATGCTATGCGCTTGACAGTGACAGCTGTTTGCCCATTTCTCTGTTGCTTAAGGGGGGACTAGGGCTAGATGACAGTGATGAAGGGTGTGTGAATGGATGCCAGGATCCAGAAAACAGACAGTGAAACAGGCAGAGAATGCTGCCTTCTGACTGTCTGTGTATTTGTCTGTCTGTCTGTCTGTCTGTCTGTCTGTCTGTCTGTCTGTCTGTCTGTCTGTCTGGATCTATATCTGAAAAGTGCTGAGTCACAACCACCCACATGTACAGTATATCAACAGTTAATCCTCATCATCATCATTTCACAATGGAAACATCATCCTTTGATCAGAAAACAATACCCCCCATTCTGATAACTGTTACCAGTTCTTTTGGATTATTAATCAAATCAGACTAAGAAATTACATAAAGTATAATGTGCATTAGAAATGTGCACCTTAAAATACATGGGATATCCCATCACTTCAATATGTACAGTGCCTTCAGGAAGTATTCACACCGCTGACTTATTCCACAAAATGTTTGTTGTGTTACAGCCTGAATTAAAAATGGATTTAATAGATGATCTTTCTCACCTAGTATTCAACCCCCGAGTCAATACATTATAGAAGTACCTTTGGAAGCAATTACAGCTGTACCTTTGGAAGCAATTACAGCTGTGAGTCTTTCTGGATAAGTCTCTGAGCTTTCCACACTTGGATTGTTCAACATTTTCCCATGTATTATTTTCTAAATTCTTCAAGCTCTGTCGAATTGGTTGTTGATCATTGCTAGACAACTATTTTCAGGTCTTGACATAGATTTTCCAGTAGATTCAAGTCGAAAATGTAACTCGGCCACTCAGGATTATTCACTGTCTTCTCGGTAAGCAACTCCAGTGTATATTTGTACTTGTGTTTTAGGTTATTGTCCATCTGAAAGGTGATTTTATCTCAGTGTCTGGTGGAAAGCAGACAAACCAGGTTTTCCTCTAGAATTTTGCCTGTGCTTAGCTCCATTCCGTAAATGGTTTTATTTTGAAAAACTCCCAAGTCCTTAACAATTACAAGCATACCCATAACATGTTGCAGTCACCACCATGCTTGAAAATATGGAGAGTGGTACTCAGTAATGTGTTGTATTGGATTTGCCCCAAACATTACACTTTGTATTCAGGACAAAAAGTTAATTGCTTTGCCACATTTTTGTTAAACACTATTATTGCACACATTTTTACTCCTGAAGTTATTTAGGCTTGACTTTACAAAGGGGTTGAGTACTTATTGACTCAAGACATTTCAGCTTTTCAAACATAATTCCATGTTGATATCATGGGGAATTGTTTGTAGGCTAGTGACAAAAATTCTCAATTGGAGAGAGAGAGAAAGTGAGAGAGAATGTAAGAAAGACAGTGAGAGAGAGAAAAAGAGAGAGCGAGAAACTGAGTGAAAATGAGAGACAGAAGGGGGAGGAAGGGTAGTAGATGAGGATACTCTGCTACAGGTGTTGAGAAATGTGAGAAAACCTCCTCCACATATTTCCAATAGCCCTTCACCCAGTGACCTGAACATCCTGGTTAACCTCTAAAAGTCTAAGCAGTTGGGGGGAGTGGGCTTCTACTAAGCTAACATATGGAATTGTTTTAAGATGGTCATATCATGAATCATTTAGCTATTTGATTTTGAATTTTAGGACCCCTTTAGGTATCAAAATATATATTTTAAAATGATTTGGTCAAATATTGAATTTGGCCATAGAAACAAATTAAATAACACACTCATAAATGGCAAAAACAACAAACAGTCTCCCAAAAAAATCATAAGGAATAACATTTTGAAGTGTCTGTCCTATATCTAGCTCGGGAAATATTTTTGTTTTTATGAACACATATTTAATCCCTTATTTTTGTTGGTTCAAAACTACCTCCATACTTCCATTCATTTGTATGGGTTACAATCAGATGAGTCTGTGACACTTGTGGGGGTCGTAGAGCAAAACACCATCTTTTCGTAAGAGTCTCTCCTTTCCAAAGTCAAATCAAAATCAAATGTACTTGTCACATACACATGGTTAGCAGATGTTAATGCGAGCGTAGCGAAATGCTTGTGCTTCTAGTTCCGACAATGCAGTAATAACCAACGAGTAATCTAACCTAACAATTCCAAAACTACTACCTTATACACACAAGTGTAAAGGGATAAAGAATATGTACATAAAGATATATGAATGAGTGATGGTACAGAACGGCATAGGCAAGATGCAGTAGATGGTATCGAGTACAGTATATACAGTGCCTTGCGAAGGTATTCGGCCCCCTTGAACTTTGCGACCTTTTGCCACATTTCAGGCTTCAAACATAAAGATATAAAACTGTATTTTTTTGTGAAGAATCAACAACAAGTGGGACACAATCATGAAGTGGAACGCCATTTATTGGATATTTCAAACTTTTTTAACAAATCAAAAACAAATCAAAATTATTCAGCCCCTTTACTTTCAGTGCAGCAAACTCTCTCCAGAAGTTCAGTGAGGATCTCTGAATGATCCAATGTTGACCTAAATGACTAATGATGATAAATACAATCCACCTGTGTGTAATCAAGTCTCCGTATAAATGCACCTGCACTGTGATAGTCTCAGAGGTCCGTTAAAAGCGCAGAGAGCATCATGAAGAACAAGGAACACACCAGGCAGGTCCGAGATACTGTTGTGAAGAAGTTTAAAGCCGGATTTGGATACAAAAAGATTTCCCAAGCTTTAAACATCCCAAGGAGCACTGTGCAAGCGATAATATTGAAATGGAAGGAGTATCAGACCACTGCAAATCTACCAAGACCTGGCCGTCCCTCTAAACTTTCAGCTCATACAAGGAGAAGACTGATCAGAGATGCAGCCAAGAGGCCCATGATCACTCTGGATGAACTGCAGAGATCTACAGCTGAGGTGGGAGACTCTGTCCATAGGACAACAATCAGTCGTATATTGCACAAATCTGGCCTTTATGGAAGAGTGGCAAGAAGAAAGCCATTTCTTAAAGATATCCATAAAAAGTGCCGTTTAAAGTTTGCCACAAGCCACCTGGGAGACACACCAAACATGTGGAAGAAGGTGCTCTGGTCAGATGAAACCAAAATTGAACTTTTTGGCAACAATGCAAAACGTTATGTTTGGCGTAAAAGCAACACAGCTGAACACACCATCCCCACTGTCAAACATGGTGGTGGCAGCATCATGGTTTGGGCCTGCTTTTCTTCAGCAGGGACAGGGAAGATGGTTAAAATTGATGGGAAGATGGATGGAGCCAAATACAGGACCATTCTGGAAGAAAACCTGATGGAGTCTGCAAAAGACCTGAGACTGGGACGGAGATTTGTCTTCCAACAAGACAATGATCCAAAACATAAAGCAAAATCTACAATGGAATGGTTCAAAAATAAACATATCCAGATGTTAGAATGGCCAAGTCAAAGTCCAGACCTGAATCCAATCGAGTGCAAAACTGATAGAGACATACCCCAAGCGACTTACAGCTGTAATCGCAGCAAAAGGTGGCGCTACAAAGTATTAACTTAAGGGGGCTGAATAATTTTTTACGGCCAATTTTTCAGTTTTTGATTTGTTAAAAAAGTTTGAAATATCAAATAAATGTCGTTCCACTTCATGATTGTGTCCCACTTGTTGATTCTTCACAAAAAAATACAGTTTTATATCTTTATGTTTGAAGCCTGAAATGTGGCAAAAGGTCGCAAAGTTCAAGGGGGCCGAATACTTTCGCAAGGCACTGTACATATGAGATGAGTAATGTAGGGTATGTAAACAATATATTAAGCAGCATTGTTTAAAGTGGCTAGTGATATATTTTACATCAATTCCCATTATTAAAGTGGCTGGAGTTGAGTCAGTGTGTTGGCAGCAGCCACTCAATGTTAGTGGTGGCTGTTTAACAGTCTGATGGCCTTGAGATAGAAGCTGTTTTTCAGTCTCTCGGTCCCAGCTTTGATGCACCTGTACTGACCTCGCCTTCTGGATGATAACGGGGTGAACAGGCAGTGGCTCGGGTGGTTGTTGTCCTTGATGGTCTTCATGGCCTTCCTGTGACATCGGGTGGTGTAGGTGTCCTGGAGGGCAGGTAGTTTGCCCCCGGTGATACGTTGTGCAGACCTCATTACCCTCTGGAGAGCCTTACGGTTGTGGCCGGAGCAGTTGCCGTACCAGCCGGTGATACAGCCCGACAGGATGCTCTCGATTGTGCATCTGTAGAGGTTTGTGAGTGTTTTTGGTGACAAGCCAAAATTCTTCAGCTTCCTGAGGTTGAAGAGGCGCTGCTGCGCCTTCTTCACGATGCTGTCTGTGTGGGTGGACCAATTCAGTTCGTCTGTGATGTGTACGCCGAGGAACTTAAAACTTACTACCCTCTCCACTACTGTCCCATCGATGTGGATAGGGGGGTGCTCCCTCTGCTGTTTCCTGAAGTCCACAATCATCTCCTTAGTTTTGTTGACGTTGAGTGTGAGGTTATTTTCCTGACACCACACTCCGAGGGCCCTCACCTCCTCCCTGTAGGCCGTCTCGTCGTTGTTGGTAATCAAGCCTACCACTGTAGTGTCGTCCGCAAACTTGATGATTGAGTTGGAGGCGTGCGTGGCCACGCAGTAGTGGGTGAACAGGGAGTACGGGAGTGGGCTCAGAATGCACCCTTGTGGGGCCCCAATGTTGAGGATCAGCGGGGTGGAGATGTTGTTACCTACCCTCACCACCTGGGGGCTGCCCGACAGGAAGTCCAGTACCCAGTTGCACAGGGCGGGGTCGAGACCCAGGGTCTCGAGCTTGATGACGAGTTTGGAGGGTACTATAGTGTTAAATGCTGATTTGTAGTTGATGAACAGTATTCTCACATAGGTATTCCTCTTGTCCAAATGGGTTAGGGCAGTGTGGTTGAGATTGCATCGCCTGTGGACCTATTTGGGCGGTAAGCAAATTGGAGTGGGTCTAGGGTGTCAGGTAGGGTGGAGGTGATAAGGTCCTTGACTAGTCTCTCAAAGCACTTCATGATGATGGAAGTGAGTGCTACTGGGCGGTAGTCATTTAGCTCAGTTACCTTAGCTTTCTTGGGAACAGGAACAATGGTGGGCCTGCAGCCTTGCGAGGGTTAACACGTTTAAATGTTTTACACACGTCAGCTGCAGTGAAGGAGAGTCCGCATGTTTTGTTTGCGGGCCGTGTCAGTGGCACTGTATTGTCTTCAAAGCGGGCAAAAAAGTTATTTAGTCTGCCTGGAAGCAAGACATCCTGGTCCGTGACGGGGCTGGTTTTCTTTTTGTAATCCGTGATTGACTGTAGACCCTGCCACATACCTCTTGTGTCTGAGCCGTTGAATTGCGACTCTACTTTGTCTCTATACTGACGCTTAGCTTGTTTGATTGCCTTGCGGAGGGAATAGTTACACTGTTTGTATTCGGTCATGTTTCCGGTCACCTTGCCCTGATTAAAAACAGTGGTTCGCGCTTTCAGTTTCACGCAAATGCTGCCATCAATCTACGGTTTCTGGTTTGGGAATGTTTTAATCGTTGCTATGGGAATGACATATTCAATGCACGTTCTAATGAACTCGCACACCGAATCAGCGTATTCGTCAATGTTGTTGTTCGCCACAATGTGGAACATATTCCAGTCCACGTGATGGAAGCAGTCTTGGAGCGTGGAATCAGATTGGTCGGACCAGCGTTGAACAGACCTCAGCGCGGGAGCTTCTTGTTTTTGCTTCTGTCTGTAGGCAGGGAGCAACAAAATGGAGTCGTGGTCAGCTTTTCCGAAAGGGGGGCGGGGGAGGGCCTTATATGCGTTGTGGAAGTTAGAATAGCAATCATCCAAGGTTTTACCAGCCCTGGTGGGGTCCTATTAGTGTGTATCCCAAACGGTTCGGACCCTACAGACAGAAGTTCAGCTGTTCGGACTTCAGATGAATCCTGTGACACCTGTGGGGGTCATAGAGCATCGTGTTCATAAGAGTCTCATCTTTCCATAGAGTGGTCATATTAGTTTGTAGGACGCTACAGAGATTTTCGTGAGAAGGCCGATTTTTGGGACATCGCATGGTCTGACAAACATTGCTGTAGCTCAGCCGCCTTCCACCGCAGATGCTGATCCTTTTTTTATGTTACTTAGACTCTTAATTAATATGCAGCCTGTAGAGATGAGTTTGATGGATTACACTCTCAATGTTCCACCTGTCACCCACTAAGTAATTCCCTTCGTGCTTGGTTTTTATTTTCCTACATTTCTCTCCTCTCTCCATCTCAATCTCGTTCTTCCTTTCCCTCCACGTATTTCCCTGTCCTTCCTGTTTTCATATATTCCCCCTTCAATTTCTCTCTCCTCCTGCTGTTCCTCTCTCCTCCAACTCTCAACTCCTCCTCCCTCTGTTTCTCTCTCCTTCTTCCATCTCTCAACGCCATTTCTCTCTGCTTCCCCTGTTTCCCTCTCCTCAATCTGCCTCTCTCTCCTCCTCCCTTGCACCTGGTCCCCCTGAGATATGAGATATTTATCCCGGGGCTGCTGTTGAGCAGGATGCATCGGCAGCCATTAGGGAGGAGAGGAGTGGAGCAACTAAAGATGATGGAAAGAATGAGAAAACAAGCCAGAGGAGGTGAGGAGGAGGGCACTGACAGTGCTTAGACTGCTGAAAACTGCACCAACAGTGCTGAGAGCACTCCAAACTGAACCGACAGTGCTGAGAGCACTCCAAACTGCACCGACAGTGCTGAGAGCACCCCAAACTGAACCAACAGTGCTGAGAGCACTCCAAACTGTGATACTCCAAATCAGCCCATTCCATTTTATATCTTTATCTCTATCAATCACTCACTCATTTGTTCTTTATTCTTAATTTGTATTTTATTGAAAACATCACTCATTTGTCTGAGAAGAAAAACAACTCTAATGGTGGGCTGAATAAAATGAACAACAATGCTGAACTATGTTTCTTTGTTCCATGACAATCCTCTCTTCCTGTTACTTTTTTATTCTCTATCCCTGTGTGTGCCAAGCCTTCCATCAAGCCCCACATCAAGCCCCACTGCCACAGTTTGGCTGACATTAGTGACACAAGCAGGTATCTGCAAGCCGTAATTCACACCTTGCTCACAGACCACTCTATTCCTCCAGTGCCACTCTGAAGTGAAATGATAAAAGTTGTATTCCTCAGCAAGCACTGACAAACAGAGACTAACAGCAGGTCTCCTAGCACTAGTACTCAGGGCAAATGAAACTGCCAAAAAAAATTGTCACGTCCTGCTCCTTCCCTGACTTTTCTTCAATAACATTGCTCACTTGTCAGAATTTTCAAATCACAAACAGAAAGGTATTTACAGGCTGTCTACCTGTTTTTTAAAGAGCTAACTTAAGGGGCCAAGACAAAAATATACTGTTAAATTAAACATGCCAATGTGTGTCTATGATGTCTATAAAGAATCTTGGAGTTGGTGATAGACTGACCACCAGGTCTAGACAGAATATGCCTATATAATAACCTCCATATTGGTAAAGGGGTGATTTCCAAATCAACACATTTAAAATAATCTATTAATTTCAATGGTCAAGCCACTTGGTTGGAAGACCCCCCCCCCCCCCCCCCCCCCCCCGTAGGCTAACAAGTACAGGGTCATTTCTGATTCCATGCTTATGTCTTTGCGTGCAGTTTGAATGAAGTCAAAGGTAGTTTTGCGAGCAAACTAGCATTCC
This sequence comes from Oncorhynchus mykiss, assembly GCF_013265735.2. Lineage (NCBI taxonomy): Eukaryota > Metazoa > Chordata > Actinopteri > Salmoniformes > Salmonidae > Oncorhynchus > Oncorhynchus mykiss. Next base: position 15,964,297 of record NC_048584.1, read on the forward strand.
TATAGACTTCCTGTCATTGCACTAACGCCAGTCAGCAACTTCCTTCACACTGCATGCAGAGACATGCAAATGGAATCCATGAGTTCATCTGACTATGAATAATAAGAAGAAGAGCTTAATTGTCAACATCTCACTCTATCCATTTTAATGCATGTCTCGGAAGAAATATATGCAGTACAAAGAAAGCAATTCCATCATATTTTTGCGGAGTAGTGGCACACTGCTACTAACTGAATATAGGGGAATCACTGACACACACAAACCTACACACTTTTTACAATCTACTTCTACTCTACATCTGCAGGACACTTGACTACCAATACAACACAGCTTAACTGTATAGACACAACAATCAAGCCTCTTCTCAAATAGGAGAACGTTTACTTCACTGATCCTCACACAATCAAGCCTCTTCTCAAGTAGTCGCATGTTTACTTCATTGATCCTTGACATGACTAATGAGCGCACCAATTTCCCAAACTGAACTCTTCTCCCCTCCAGCTTGAAAACAAGGCATGTCTTTGAGTCTCATTACAGTGGTGTAACAGAGTGGAGCCCAGCTCACCACCTCCACATCAGCAGGCCTCACAGCAGGCAGAAGAGAAACTGTCAGCAATCTGCTTATAGATTAGTTGTTTATTTATGTATGTGTGTCTGTCTGTGTAAGCCCGGTGTGGCGTGATTAACTGTGATTTCCTCTATCACTGTGCATCTTCCTGTTTGTGTGCATTCTCCCACACCTGATCAGGATGGCCTACAGCATCACATCTGTCTGGGCCTGACGGACCTGCTCCCGAAATAGCACGCCTGCATGGACACACAGACAACTAGTGTTCTGTCTCCCGCTGTGTGAGAGGCAGGCTAATCAGCCCACCCAATGGTTAGCTTCTATCCCGCGGTGCCCAGGACACCCGCAGAGGAGAACCAGAGCAATATAAATCCTCATACACAAACACACACACACACACGCAAACACACACACACACACACATATGCAAACACACACACACACTTAAATATGAGTCACACACACAGCTTGATGAACAACCATCAGGCAATGTCTACCAGCGGAGGAGGAGATGAATGGCAGACAGGATATTGTATGGTTCTTTTTAAACACACACACACACACACACACACAGCTTACCATGAGCGTCACGGTAGTAGGCGTGTGTGACGCTGCGGAACCTTTCTTGCCCAGCAGTGTCCCAGATCTGAAGAGGAGGACATATGACATCATCATTATCCCACTCTATAAAGACTGTTCTTACTCGTCAAGGGGCCTACAGCAGCTCAATTAATGAACTGGTCAAAACTGAGGATATGAATCATGTGGATTAAATGTATTTTCCTCTCTGTGAAAATGTTTATGTAGTCTATTCATAGTCACAATGACTATAATCCACTTTGGATTATAGTCAATGGCAACACCACGCACTCTGCCCATCATGAAAAGGGCTTCTGCCTGTCTGGTTGAGTTACAGTAGAGTGAGAAATTGAGAGATGGTTGACAGACAGTGGATGTAGAGCTGGTGTCCTAACCCTCCTCGCTCCTCTCTGGCCCAGGCCTCATCAGTGTTAACCTCTGCCCCTTCCTTGGCATGCTCTTTCTCTCACACACCATCAGTCTATCATCCATCTATCTATCTGACTGATGAGAGGCAGGCTGAGGGCATGAATAATAATGTAACGAGGAAGAGAGGCAAGGGAGCTGACAAACATACTTTAGTCTATATAGTGTATGTATGTGGACACCCCTTCAAATGAGTGGATTCGGCTATTTCACACTCGTTGCTGACAGGTGTATAAAATCGAGCACACCACCATGCAATCTCCATAGACAAACATTTGCAGTAGAATGGCCTTACTGAAGAGCTCAGTGACTTTCAACGTGGCACCAACAAGTCAAGTATGGCAAATGTCTGCCCTGCTACAGCTGCCCCAGTCAACTGTAAGTGCTGTTATTGTGAAGTGGAAACATCTAGAAGCAACAACGGCTCAGCCGCAAAGAGGTAGGCCACACAACCTCACAGAACGGAACCGCTGAGTGCTGAAGCGCACCGCGTAGAAATCATCTGTCCTCAGTTGCAACGCTCACTACCGAGTTCCAACCTGCCTCTGGAAGCAATGTCAGCAAAATAACTTTTCTTTGGGAGCATCATGAAATGGGTTTCTATGGCTGAGCAGCAGCACACAAGCCTAAGATCACCATGCGCAATGTCAAACTTCAGCTGGAGTGGTGTGAAGCTCAACCTGATTGGATTTTGGAACAGAGTAAATACGTTATCTGGAGTGATGAATCAAACTTCACCATCTGGCATTTCAACGGACTAATCTGAGCTTGACGGATGCCAGGAGAACGCTAACTGCCCCGATGCATAGTGCCAACTGTAAAGTTTGGTGGAGGAGGAATAATGGTCCATAGCTGTTTTTTATGGTTCGGGCTAGGCCCCTTAGTTCCAGTGAAGGGAAATATTAATGCTACAGAATATAATGACATTCTAGACAATTCTGTGCTTCCAACTTTGTGGAAATGGTTTGGGGAAGGCCCTTTCCTGTTTCAGCATGACAATGCCATCGTGCACAAAGCGAGGTCCATTCAGAAATGGTTTGTCAAGATCGGTGTGGAAGAACATGACTGGCCTGCACAGAGCCCTGACCTCAACCCCTTCGAACACCTTTGGGATGAATTGGAACTCCGGCTGCGAGCCAGGCCTAATCGCCCAACATCAGTACCCGACCTCACTAATGCTCTCGTGGCTGAATGGAAGTAAGTCCAGCAGCAATGTTCCAACGTCTAGTGGAAAGCCTTCCCAGAAGAGTGGAGGCTGTTACAGCAGCAAATGTGGGACCAACTCCATATTAATGCCAATGATTTTGGAATGAGATGTTTGACGAGCAGGTGTCCACATGCTTTTGGTCATGTAGTGTACAGTAGATACACAGGCGTGGACACACATATGCACACACAAACACACAAACATAGACATGCAAACACGCAAGTATATACACACACACACAAGTATATACACACAGTGAACCAGTGGAGGCTGCTAAGGGGAGGACAGCTCATAATAATGTATTGAACGGAGGGAATGGAATGGTATGTTTGATGTATTGATACCATTCCACTCCAGCCATTACCATGAGCCCATCCTCCCCAATGTTTAAGTGTCACCTACCTCCTGTGGAGTGAACACACACATGCAAACGCACACACACACACACACGAGTGAACAAACAAGCGTGCACACATACACGCAAACATACACACATAACATAATATACCCATCCCTGTCTCATCTGAACGCTGTGCCAAAGGTTCTGTCAATTTTCATATAGACCACGTGTTACATAAAAGACAGCCAACACATCCAGCACATAAAGTATTGAGCAATTGCTGTCATGTCCAGTGCATCATGATTGCTTTTTCTACTTTCAAAGAACTACGCAATCACTCGGAATAGAAGTAATTCAAGTGTGATTGTTGTCTGAACTCAGTAATGGACACTATCGGTTCCTATAGCCGCATTATGATCACAGATCACACAATACTGATATCAATCTTTGGCTGACAAAAAGGTAAGGGATAATCAACGAGGCTATGCATTCTCTGGAAAACAATGAACAACGCGGGAGATGTGTTCCTCACCTTCCGCAGAGTTGCATTCTTTTCCAGAGAACACATAGAGCCCCGAGTTGATTATCCCTTTTATACCTTGGCTATAATTTACCTCTAGAAATGTGTTCATTTGCAGGTAGAAATGTGTTCAACATCCACTGAAGTAGCTAACACGTTTACTAGATAGGACAGTACCCAGGTAGCACAAACGTCTGGCCCACATCTGGCCTGATTCCGGCATAACAGATCAAAAACTGCTGGCCCGAGTCCGAAATGAATGACGGTGCAGACCAGGCCAGAGTCATTCGGCCCAGATCTGTCAGCCTGAACTAAACCAAAGCTGCCATTTTAGGGCAAGATCTACTCGATTCCCCCCCCCCCCCTCCCCCACCACTACTAAAAATGTATTTATATTAAATTTAGGTAGTAATATCATATTAAATGTCGCTAGTAATATTGCAGCTATCAACCAAACTACGAATAACATAAACATGAAAAAAATACATTTTCTGATTTTAAAACTTTTATTTAAATAGATGAAATTTACTTTGTGTGGGTGTCATCCCTCAACAGTGTCATGGATGTACAGTGTCATGGATGTATCCATTTAAATGTCACTAGAAAACAGCTTAAACAAATGAAATTGCAGGTACTTTGATGTTATTCTATCTGCAGCGTTGACGCGAGTGACTGTGTTAGCCATTGTTGGCTAGCTAGCAAGCAAGGGATAAGAACATTGCCTGCCTGCACAGCAATCAAACAAATAGAATGAACAACAAGTCCGCTTCTCTAGCAACCTAACCGATAAAACTAACAACCGGGTTTAGTGGAAGGATGAAATAGTATGAATTTTACTTGAAAACATGTCATTTTTACCAGTAAATGTGTGTTTGTTTTCTTTGGCAACCGTGGAATAAGCGGGATAAACGCGTCCGCTCTCCAAATGATCTGGAACTGATAAACTCGGACAGAACCAAGTCGTCCAATATTTCCAGATAATGTACAAAGCGTCAGTGTTTATCACTTACAACGTTTATGTATGAGTGTATGAAAATATTTCTATGTCTCTCTGGGTCTATCTGCCCTTTCTTTGCTGTGTTCGGTCCTCTCCTTTGCAAGTTGCAGCCACCTCATGACGAATTTCTCCATCTTTCCATCTGTAGCCTTGGAAGAGAAAGTGTTTCTCCCAACAGCACATTTGAATCACGAAAAAAACAAAGAAATAGCTAAAGAAATAGTTACAACAATTTGTCCGATTTTGACACCACAAGAAAATCCTAGGATTCACAATCCAGACCTCAAATGGGAAGCACATCAACACAACACAATAATCACAGAGGTTTTCAATTTCAACACTGAGTCAAATAGATCAATAGATATAAATATGTGCCTGTTGTAGCGCCCACCATGTGGTCTATCTGTTTGGAACATGTGTACCAAGTTTGGTTACAATACAAATATCCGTGTCTGATTTATATGCATTTATGTGCCAGACCACACCCACATAAATGTTGATTGGTCAGACCTTAGTCCATAGATGCCATATATCAACTTTCATCCAAATCGGCCCTGTGCTTCCGGAGGATATAAAATTTAAGGGCTTTTCAAAAATGCAAAATGGCGGAAAATCCATCTTGGCAGACCTTGTGGGTCCTTGAGGCAAATTTGCTCCTTGTGAGAAGAGGGGCCAATGCACATAATTGCAGGACATGGATGGATGGGCAATTGGCGGGCCACGGGCCGCAAATACCTCGGATCAATTTCCCTTGGGAAAATAAAAATGTTCTGTGATCTATGTCATAATAGTATTCTAATTCCTGATTCTATGGTCAGGCCACTGTCTGTCTCTCACACCAGTCTTACTTAACTTGTGTCCCCTGCCCAGTACTCGTAGTTACAGCTCTCAAATGATAATCATATGGTCCTTGCTATTCAGCATCCTTTGGATGTCCCTACCCCATTTAAGGTAAGGTTAGGTAAGGGATTTGGTTATGTGTAAGGTTAGAGTAATAGTTAAGGTTAAGGTTATGGTTTTGGGTAAGGACGGCTCAAGGATTCCGGATAGCATTGACCAAAAACAGATAGGAGCTATGGATGCAAGGACTGGCCTAAAATGACATACCCAAATCTAACTGCCTGTAGCTCAGGACATGAATCAAGGATATGTATATTCTTGATATCATTTGAAAGGAAACACTTTGAAGTTTGTGGAAATGTGACATTCATGTAGGAGAATATAAAACAGTAGATCTGGTAAAAGATAATATAAAGAAAAAAACATGTTATTTTGTATTTTTTTGTACCATCATCTTTGAAATGCAAGAGAAAGGCCATAATGTATTATTCCAGCCCAGGCACAATTTCGATGTTGGCCACTAATGGCAGCAGTGTATGCGCAACGTTTCAGATGAACCATTGCATTTCTGTTCAAATTTTTGTATCAAGACTGCCCAAATGTGGCTAATTGGTTTATTAATAACTTTTCAAGTTCATAACTGTGCACTCTCCTCAAACAATAGCATGGTATTCTTTCACTGTGATAAATTGGACAGTGCATTTAGATTAATAACACAAATGTAAGCTTTCTGCCAATATCAGATATGTCTATGTCCTGGGAAATGTTATTTTTACTTACAACCTCATGCCTACGTTAGCTCAACCGTCCCACCAATCCTGTAGAGGTTAAACAGGCCTGTGTTTGGTTCTGATAGGGAATAAATGTTCAACTATGAATGTATAACTTATTTTCTTCAAGAATCAATGGGTATTCAGTGCCTAGCAAAGGTATACACACCTTTTGAACAGTTTTCACATTTGAGATTGACTCCTTTTCTATCCAGCCACACCAGCTCAGGCTAAGGGGGCCAGCCTTCAGATTCACATTTTGAGTATTTGGCGCATGGGGTTCAAATGAGGAATGGGGTCAGCTGGAAACAAATAATTCAACCTATAGAATGTTGTTTTCCATTTTACTTATAGTTTATTTTCTTATTTTTTTAAATAGATTTGCTTTCCAATGAAAGAAGACCACTAGCGTTCGACCACTAGCTAGAACTTTGTGACTCACTGGACATAGCTAGCTAGCGTAGCTAACTGTGACTCTTAGCTAACTAGCTATGTTAACCGGGTGCTTTCTTGCCTAGTCTTAGCTAGACTACCAATGTTCTACAAACAAAATCACTAGCTACCTCAATTAGCTATTAGCTAGCTACCTAATATCACATAGGCTAGACCCTAAATGTATTGACTTAGCTAGCTACCTCTGATCTAACAGTTAGCTAAGATAGCTAGCAAACATTAATGTTAGCTGACTTTAATGGAGAAACGTTAATGGGGAAACAACCATGAACAGTCCAAAAATTAAGCTAGCTACAATCACAAACTAATTAGAGACAGCGACGCAATACAGTACTACAAATAGAATAGCTACAATGACCTATTTTGAACTGTTTGGTATCTTCTCCGGCTGGCCTCGACTACTAACCAACTGACTGACTCTCACAACAACCGTTGGAAAGTCAGGGGCCAAGGCCGACTCAAGATGCAAGGCAGACAGTTCGAGCAGCAGAGGCCACACTGCAGAATCGTGTGTTTTTGGTTCATTTAGGTGCATTTAGAATGCTAGCTCCCTATTAAGGATATTTCAGGAAGCATTGATGTTGGCAATTGATGATACATGTATGCTGCTATATGCTATGTTGAAAATTCCAATCAGAGATTTGTAAAAATTAAAAAATCAAAAAATGTAAAAGACAGGAAATAGTAGCCCATTGGTTACTTGGTGATGTGAGGTCTTTAATTAAACTTTGTCTATGTACAGGTTTAGCAAAAATCATAACTTACCCGTTTTAGCAGGGAAATGTTCAATGTCTCACAAATATGAGGTGTGCAAAAATAATAAATGTGACATTAAGCAGACGCTGTTATCCAAAACGACAGTATGCATGCATTCATTTTCAGTTCGTGGTCCCCTGAATTGAACCCATAATCATGACGTTTCGAGCGCCATTATTTTTTCCATTGACTGTCATGGGCGTTATTTATTTAGCTATTTTAATAGGATATAGACTACATTTGTAGTCTACAGTGTATTACACTGTACTTTACTGTATTTACAAGGAATTGATGGAAGCTGGTTGGCTGTGTCTACAAATTACAGCAAGTGTCTACAAATTACAGCATATTAATGAATATTTGTTAATTTATATCACTTGCACTTCTAGAGGCCTTAACAAAGGCTTCCAAACTGGCAGCAACTACAGTGAAAAACAGACCAAAAGGACAAGGCTAAATGCTCAACCATTTCATGTTTAAGACTTGCTGTTACCTCAATCTGACCCCTACACATTTTAAATTGATTGGGCACAATAACCACAAACAAGTTAAATTGGTACAGCATTCTCACTTACGGGTACCACAAGTATAGCCTCTTACAAGGCACACCTCAAAATATGTTCATAAGCCAGAAACAAACCCACTTATGGTCAAAAGGTACCATTCAAAATACAGCAATTCTTCTTTCCCCACCCTCAACAGTTTCCCACAATGCACCATAATTTACAGCATACACAGTAAAACATTTCAGAGTATTTTACTGTTGATAATAACCAAAATGACCATATATACGACAGACATGCAAACACATGCATGTACGTACGCACGTATGCACACACACACAAACAAACAGAAAGACACAGAGAAAGACACACACACGATTCAATAATTACATTTAAAATGTAAATCCATTTAAAAAAACTATAAAATCCCAAAAGCAATTTGTCTCACCTGCAGCTTGACCTTCAGCGCATCAATGTTCAACACTTTATTCTGAAAGAGAAAGGACAGAAAAATAATTTAGTTTTCAAACAGAAAATAATGTCTTTGGATTTTTAGGTGGTGCTATTGGCAAGACATGACAAAAGAAGGAAGACATTTGAATGATTGTTTAACAAAAGTGATGTTGTTATAACACAGTATGAAGATGGTTGCTTGGAGACAATACATTATGAAGTGAAGAATCTGTACACTTGATGTAGTGTGATTTACATGTTCAGGGTTTGTAAGTGTGTCCCCACTAGGTTGACTGTGATTGCTGCTATCAGTACTGTATAACTGTACTGGCTGGGTAATTATGTCTCATTTGCTGCCTGGTTGTTACACAGTGTTTCATCACCTTAGCTCTCCCCCATGGCTAAGCAGTTCCTGCCAACACAGCTGCTAAAACTCACACACACACACATCAGCATGCGGCAGGTAGCCTAGCGTTTAACAGGTTGGACCAGTAAACTGAAAGGTTTGAATCCCCAAGGTGACTAGGTGAAAAATCTGTTGATGTGCCCTTGAGCAAGGCACTTAACCCTAATTGTTCCTGTAAGTCGCTCTGGATAAGAGTGTCTGCTAAATGACTCAAATGTAAATTGCAAGCATATGCATGCAAGGGCACGTACACATGTATATGCATGCAAGGGCATTGAGGGTCACTGTCAAGGCTACCAGACTATCAAACACATTGTGTCTTTAGAACTTGGGTATCCCAGCATGGGGCAGGTTACAGTGTCCAATACCACTGGAGAGAAATAAAGGTTCCCTTTCCGTCAGTCAACTTCAGTCGAACATACTATGGGGATGGTTGAAGGATCTACAATCACCCTACATAAGGCCAATGAAATCCGTGCCTCGCTGGAAGCCCCGCATTCCACAGGTGATAAGCGTTAGGCTCAGATTCATTCCTTCAATGACTGTGTTCCGCTCTTCAAAATCGGTGTGAACAGGAACGAGCCATGCTACTGAAACAACGTTGGAACACGAGACTGTCTAACGTTGCACCAACTATTAATTAATCTAATGCTACTCAAATATACACTGAACAAAAATATAAATACAACACGCAACGGAGTTCCAGGTCATATAAGGAAATCATTCAATTGAAATCAATTCAATAGGCCCTAATCTATAGATGTCACATGACGGGAAATACAGATATGCTTCTGTTTGTCACAGATCCTTAAACATTTTTTGGGATGGATCAGAAATGGATCAGAAAACCAGTCAGTATCTGGTATGGCCACCATTTGCCTCATGCAGCGCGACACATCTACGGATAGAGTTGAACAGGCTGTTTGTTGTGGCCTGTGGAATGTTGTCCCAGTCCTCTTCAATGGCTGTGTGAAGTTGCTGGATATTGGCGGGAACTTGAACACGCTGTCGTACACGTCGATCCAGAGCATCCCAAATGTGCTCAATGGGTGACATGTCTGGTGAGTATGCAGGCCATGGAAGAACTGGGACATTTTCAGCCTCCAGGAATTGTGTACAGATACTTGCGACATGGGGCCGTACATTATCATGCTGAAACATGAAGTAATGGCAGCAGGTAAATGGCACTACAATGGGCATCTTGTCACAGTATCTCTGTGCATTCAAATTGCCATCAATAAAATGTAATTGTGTTTGTTGTCCATAGCTTAAACCTGCCCATACCATAACCCCAATGCCACCATGGTGCACTCTGACATCAGCAATCCGTATAACCACACGACTGCCATCTGACCAGTACAGTTCAAACTGGGATTCAACCGTGAAGAGCACACTTCTCCAGCATGCCTGTGGCCATCAAAGGTGAGCATTTGCCCACTTAAGGCAATTACGGTGCTGAACCCCCAGTCATGTCAAGACCCTGGTGAGGACGACGAGCAAGCAGATGAGCGTCCCTGAGATGGTTTCTGACAATTTGCGCAGAAATTCTTTGGTTGCGAAAACCCACAGTTTCATCAGCTGTCCCGGTGGCTGGTCTCAGACCATTCCGCAGATGAAAAAGCCAGATGTGGAGGTCCTAGGCTGGCTTGGTTACACATGGTGTGCGTTTGTGAAGCTGGTTGGATGTACTGCCAAATTCTCTAAAAGGCTTATGGCTTATGGAGGTGGCTTATGGCTTATGGTAGAGAAATGAAGTTTTCATTCTCTGGCAAAAGCTCTGGTGCACATTCCTGCAGTCAGCACCCTCAAAACTTGAGACATCTGTGTCATTGTGTTGTGTGACAAAACTGCATATTTTAGAGTGGACTTTTGTTTTCAGCACAAGGTGCACCTGTGTAATGATCATACTCTTTAATCAGCTTCTTGATATGCCACACCTATTAGGTGGATGGATTATCTTGGCAAAGGAGAACTGCTCACTAACAGGGATGTAAACAAATTTGTGGACAACATTTTAGAGAAAGAAGCTCTTTGTAGGTATGGAAGATTTCTCTGATATTTTATTTCAGCACATGAAACACAGGACCAACACTTTACATGTTGCGTTTCTATTTTTGTTCAGTATAAATACAGTGCCTTGCGAAAGTATTCGGCCCCCTTGAACTTTGCGACCTTTTGCCACATTTCAGGCTTCAAACATAAAGATATAAAACTGTATTTTTTGTGAAGCATCAACAACAAGTGGGACACAATCATGAAGTGGAATGACATTTATTGGATATTTCAAACTTTTTTAACAAATCAAAAACTGAAAAATTGGGCGTGCAAAATTATTCAGCCCCCTTAAGTTAATACTTTGTAGCGCCACCTTTTGCTACGATTACAGCTGTAAGTTGCTTGGGGTATGTCTCTATCAGTTTTGCACATCGAGAGACTGAATTTTTTCCCCATTCCTCCTTGCAAAACAGCTCGAGCTCAGTGAGGTTGGATGGAGAGCATTTGTGAACAGCAGTTTTCAGTTCTTTCCACAGATTCTCGATTGGATTCAGGTCTGGACTTTGACTTGGCCATTCTAACACCTGGATATGTTTATTTTTGAACCATTCCATTGTAGATTTTGCTTTATGTTTTGGATCATTGTCTTGTTGGAAGACAAATCTCCGTCCCAGTCTCGGGTCTTTTGCAGACTCCATCACGTTTTCTTCCAGAATGGTCCTGTATTTGGCTCCATCCATCTTCTCATCAATTTTAACCATCTTCCCTGTCCCTGCTGAAGAAAAGCAGGCCCAAACCATGATGCTGCCACCACCATGTTTGACAGCGGGGATGGTGTGTTCAGCTGTGTTGCTTTTACGCCAAACATAACGTTTTGCATTGTTGCCAAAAAGTTCCATTTTGGTTTCATCTGACCAGAGCACCTTCTTCCACATGTTTGGTGTGTCTCCCAGGTGGCTTGTGGCAAACTTTAAACGACACTTTTTATGGATATCTTTAAGAAATGGCTTTCTTCTTGCCACTCTTCCATAAAGGCCAGATTTGTGCAATATATACGACTGATTGTTGTCCTATGGACAGAGTCTCCCACCTCAGCTGTAGATCTCTGCAGTTCATCCAGAGTGATCATGGGCCTCTTGGCTGCATCTCTGATCAGTCTTCTCCTTGTATGAGCTGAAAGTTTAGAGGGACGGCCAGGTCTTGGTAGATTTGCAGTGGTCTGATACTCCTTCCATTTCAATATTATCGCTTGCACAGTGCTCCTTGGGATGTTTAAAGCTTGGGAAATCTTTTTGTATCCAAATCCGGCTTTAAACTTCTTCACAACAGTATCTCGGACCTGCCTGGTGTGTTCCTTGTTCTTCATGATGCTCTCTGCGCTTTTAACGGACCTCTGAGACTATCACAGTGCAGGTGCATTTATACGGAGACTTGATTACACACAGGTGGATTGTATTTATCATCATTAGTCATTTAGGTCAACATTGGATCATTCAGAGATCCTCACTGAACTTCTGGAGAGAGTTTGCTGCACTGAAAGTAAAGGGGCTGAATAATTTTGCACGCCCAATTTTTCAGTTTTTGATTTGTTAAAAAAGTTTGAAATATCCAATAAATGTCGTTCCACTTCATGATTGTGTCCCACTTGTTGTTGATTCTTCACAAAAAAATACAGTTTTATAGCTTTATGTTTGAAGCCTGAAATGTGGCAAAAGGTCGCAAAGTTCAAGGGGGCCGAATACTTTCGCAAGGCACTGTAACATACATTTTTCTCAACTATTCCAATCTGTTACTTGGACTTATTGCACCCATAACTGAAATGGTTGTTCCACTTTAGATATTTAAGGTGGTCACATATCTTAATCTTCCCAACCCTGGCAGTCATTCTGAATGTGGGTGAATAAACAATTCTAAATGTTAGATCATGTGATTTGCAGGTCTGATGTGGCCTGTAAACTATGTAAAGTCCATGGAGAATAAGAACACCTCCTCCCAGCTGCCCACTGCCCTGAAGATAGGAAACACTGTCACCACTGATAAATCCACCATAATTGAGAATTTCAATAAGCATTTTTCTACGGCTGGCCATGCTTTCCACCTGGCTACTCCTACCCCGGTCAACAGCACTGCACCCCCCACAGCAACTCGCCCAAGCCTTCCCCATTTCTCCTTCTCCCAAATCCGTTCAGCTGATGTTCTGAAAGAGCTGCAAAATCTGGACCCCTACAAATCAGCCGGGCTAGACAATCTGGACCCTTTCTTTCTAAAATGATCTGCCGAAATTGTTGCCACCCCTATTACTAGCCTGTTCAACCTTTCTTTCGTGTCGTCTGAGATTCCCAAAGATTGGAAAGCAGCTGCGGTCATCCCCCTCTTCAAAGGGGGGGACACTCTTGACCCAAACTGCTACAGACCTATATCTATCCTACCATGCCTTTCTAAGGTCTTCGAAAGCCAAGTCAATAAACAGATTACCGACCATTTCGAATCTCACCATACCTTCTCTGCTATGCAATCTGGTTTCAGAGCTGGTCATGGGTGCACCTCAGCCACGCTCAAGGTCCTAAACAATATCTTAACCGCCATCGATAAGAAACATTACTGTGCAGGAGTATTCATTGATCTGGCCAAGGCTTTCGACTCTGTCAATCACCACATCCTCATCGGCAGACTCGACAGCCTTGGTTTCTCAAATGATTGCCTCGCCTGGTTCACCAACTACTTCTCTGATAGAGTTCAGTGTGTCAAATCGGAGGGTCTGCTGTCCGGACCTCTGGCGGTCTCTATGGGGGTGCCACAGGGTTCAATTCTTGGACCGACTCTCTTCTCTGTATACATCAATGAGGTCGCTCTTGCTGTTGGTGAGTCTCTGATCCACCTCTACGCAGACGACACCATTCTGTATACTTCTGGCCCTTCTTTGGACACTATGTTAACAACCCTCCAGGCAAGCTTCAATGCCATACAACTCTCCTTCCGTGGCCTCCAATTGCTCTTAAATACAAGTAAAACTAAATGCATTCTCTTCAACCGATCGCTACCTGCACCTGCCCGCCTGTCCAACATCACTACTCTGGACGGCTCTGACTTACGTGGAATACGTGGACAACTACAAATACTTAGGTGTCTGGTTAGACTGTAAACTCTCCTTCCAGACCCATATCAAACATCTCCAATCCAAAGTTAAATCTAGAATTGGCTTCCTATTTCGCAACAAAGCATCCTTCACTCATGCTGCCAAACATACCCTTGTAAAACTGACCATCCTACCAATCCTCGACTTTGGCGATGTCATTTACAAAATAGCCTCCAATACCCTACTCAACAAATTGGATGCATTATATCACAGTGCAATCCGTTTTGTCACCAAAGCCCCATATACTACCCACCATTGCGACCTGTACGCTCTCGTTGACTGGCCCTCGCTTCATACTCGTCGCCAAACCCACTGGCTCCATGTCATCTACAAGACCCTGCTAGGTAAAGTCCCCCCTTATCTCAGCTCGCTGGTCACCATAGCATCTCCCACCTGTAGCACACGCTCCAGCAGGTATATCTCTCTAGTCACCCCCAAAACCAATTCTTTCTTTGGCCGCCTCTCCTTCCAGTTCTCTGCTGCCAATGACTGGAACGAACTACAAAAATCTCTGAAACTGGAAACACTTATCTCCCTCACTAGCTTTAAGCACCAACTGTCAGAGCAGCTCACAGATTACTGCACCTGTACATAGCCCACCTATAATTTAGCCCACAACTACCTCTTTCCCTACTGTATTTAATTTATTTATTTATTTTGCTCCTTTGCACCCCATTATTTTTATTTCTACTTTGCACATTCTTCCATTGCAAATCTACCATTCCAGTGTTTTACTTGCTATATTGTATTTACTTTGCCACCATGGCCTTTTTCGCCTTGGTGGCAAAGAACCCTTACACACGCGAACCCTTACACACGCAAAATAGAGAGACGTGTTCGTATACAAATGTAAGCCAGGTTTGAAAATGATTCTGTTTTAGTCAAATATTATATACCTGTTTGGGATTCTTGCGGTCAATTTGCAGTCTACAAATGATTTGTCATTATGTTCCGGCACTCTGACCATCCACTAAAGAAACAATCAGCCCGCGGCTGAATCTAGTTGATGATTCCTGTCCTATGGCATCACTCTTGAGAACCTTATTTGGTCCCAACTTGCACCTGTATGGTTTAGAGTGGAGGCAGACAGAAAGACAGACCGACAGTTACTACACCTCAGTGGCCTGGTGTTACTGCTCTGCTGTTAAACTGTCTCTATGGGGATATGACTGTATTACTGCTTATGAGACTCTTTGGAGCATTAGCTGATGCTAGCTGTGAATGATTATTAGCCACGCTGTCAATTTGCAGTTTGAAGGTTAACTGTAAATCAACAGGAAACAACGTGAGACAGCAAAATGCTATTACTAATTTTGTTTTGTTTGTGCGAATGACAACATGGAGACAATGTGATTGGATCGGTGAAAAGAAAGCTGACTGGATGCTTCTGGAATCCAATGCAGTTAGGACCTTGACGGAGGAGTGAAGAAGTAGGGAAAGGCGAGATTTAGAGAGGCAGTCTGAGAGCTGGCCAATGGCATACCGGACCCAACAACAGCAGGGTTGCCACCACCAATTAGAACTTGTGTTTTCTGCACTATGAGTGAGGAGAGGAGTGTGATGGAGGGAAGAAGAGAGAGATGGAAGGGATGAGAGACAGGGATGGGCAAACACAATAAAGCGGATGGAGAATATACAGCGCACTACGATGAGGTTATGTCCGAACGGTGTAATAGCTAGAACGTAAGTCCTCCTGGGTGACCTTGGGTCCCTTCTGTGTGGTCCTTCTGTGGTCAAGTACAGTGTTGAAGAACACAAAGAGGAACGTCTGGTCAACTAACAAGAACTGTCTGAATGAAAGTCCAAACTGTGAAATATACTGTAGAGTAGTTTCTTTTCTATGGACAAGCCGAACCAAAAAGATGGGAAAAGTTAAGACAAGGTTGTGACTTTCTGCTCACAAGGTGTCGGTGCAAGATGTTGAGGTGTGAGGTGTTGTTGTCTTGGTTGTTGTCGACCCTACTGCTGACCTTGGCCTTTTTTTTGCTCCTGTTTAAAAATAAACATTTTTTTTCTTCGGTTTTGAGACAAGGCCTTTGCAGCCTCTGTCAAAAAATGAAAGCCTTGGCTGTGGCTAGCTGGCCGAGCAGAGAGAGAGAACTATACCGACGCATCATTCGAACCAGAGCCAGGGGAGAGAGGGGGAAAGAGAGAGCTATGTCAGCATAACATTCTAAAGTCAAACAACAATCACACTCCCTCTTCTTGCCATTACAAACACACTCCCTCTCTTGCCATTACAAACACACGCAATTAGATACATAAAGCCTGCCAACACTACCACTCCTCATTGCCAATGCATTTCATACATATTGCATGGAACAGGGTGCTTTGACGCAGTAGACTTGCCATATGCAACGTGCATTTGCTCCGTATAAATAGAAAACTATTAACATAAGCTCCAGTATTTTTCCCAAGGATGACACGCAATAGGCACGCCCAGGAGATCAAGCTCCGCACTCTCTGCGAGTGAAATGAAATGCACATGTTTTTCTATAAGCTTCAAAGAAGCTAGGCCAGAATGACGACTGCACTAACGCTGCCTCTCTGTTTGACGCTGTGGAGAGCACGGAAGGTAGCAGTGACCTCTTCAGTAACAGACGGTGGCATTTTAAGTTTGGTTCGTGGAGGTTCATGACAGAAAACACCACTCGTGACGGTGTAGTTCATGTTACACGCTTCATATCGACGTATCACAATAATATTGGTTATTGCACATGACTACCCTAGATTAAAGTAGTCCTAGCAATGCTGCCTGTGAGGGCCACCGACTTGAAGCTTGATGAACGATGACCGTGCCGTGGACCCAGACCATCCGAGGGTAACAGAGGGATCAGACAGGGTGGGCGAGTGGGAAGGCGCGTGTCATACTGGTGATTCACACACACACTGGACCGAACACGGGTCCCATATTAATAATGCCGTACAGCACGTTGTATATTCACAGACCTATAATCAATAGTCCTTCGAGACCACAGCAGGATAGAAAATAATGTGTGTGTGTGTGTGTGTGTGGCATGTGTGTTTTTAGCGTGGGCGGGCGCGTGTGTGTGTGCGCATGCATGTGCATGTGTCGTCTAAAATCTACCTGTCACACCCAGCCTAGTTACACATGGTCTCCTAGGCAGATGAGACACAGATAGGGGGACCTCTCCTTTCCCCAACCCTGTTACATATTCATCCTCTTCCACCCAATGCATATTTATCAGCCTGGTGACATTATGAAAGCAAGTGGCATCCCTCACAAACTGAAGGAAATTACGGAACAGCTTCTAAGAAGTGGGAGACCAATTTCTTTCCTTCCTTGCAAGGAGGAAGAAGCTCTTATTATTAAAACTGAACCAAGACTCCTCTCATTCCTCATGCATTCTCTCTCCTTGATCTTGCTCTCTCTCGCTCTCTCTCTCTCTCTCTCTCTCTTCCTCATTCTTTCTCATTTTGAAGTAATGTGCGAGGCCAGGACCTATCTTCTTTAATCTTATCGCGCGCTGTCGTTCCCACTCTTTCTTGCTCTCTCTCTCTTTCTCGCTCTCTCGTTCTCTCTCTCCCTCTGCCATTCTCTCTCTCATCACTTATTCTCTCACTCTCATTCTATCGCGCTCCTCTTTTTCTCTCTCGCTGCTGTCATTAGTATTAGTGATGGAGATTGTGGCGCTGTTATTTGTCTCAAATTCAGTGAGACTTCTGTCCCTGGCAGCATCCCACAATGCATGTGTATCCTGACAGTCGGATGCGTCTGCATTCCTCAGCTGTGTGTGAGAGCACCTAGAGCACAATATCTGATAGGATTAGTGATTTTTCCAATAGAATCCTATAGTTTTTTTTTCTTCACCTCTGTCAGATTCCTATCGGAATGCTATTGGACTACTTTTTCCCGATTGGAAATCAAAAGTAATCCTATTGGATCCCATAGGATTCTCGCAACCCTATAGGATTTGGTGTAAAATGTATCAGAATCCTATTGGACTACTTTTTTCAAAAGTAATCATATTGGAGCCTATACAGTGCATTCGGGAAGTATTCAGACCCCTTGACTTTTTCCACATTTTGTTAAATTACAGCCTGATTCAAAATTGATTAAATACATTTTTTCCATCATCAATCTACACGCCATTATGACAAAGCGAAAACAGGTTTTTAGAATTATCGGCACATTTATTAAAAATAAAAACTGAAATACCTTATCAAGGGAGGTCTGAATACATTCCGAAGGCACTTGTCACGCCCTGGTCTAAGTATTTTGTGTTTTTCTTCATGTATTGGGTCAGGCCAGGGTGTGGCATCGGGTTTTTTGTATTGTGGTGTGTTTTGTCCTGGGGTTTTGGTGTGTATGTATTGGGATTGTAGCTAGTGGGGTTATCTAGCAAAGTCTATGGCTGTCTGGAGTGGTTCTCAATCAGAGGCAGGTGTTTATCGTTGTCTCTGATTGGGAACCATATTTAAGCAGCCATATTCTTTGAGTTTGTCGTGGGTGATTGTCCTGAGTGCCTTGATGTCCTTGTTTGATGTTAGTTGGCAAAAGTATAGGCTGTTTTTGTTTTGTTTATTGTTTTGTAGTGTTCGTGTTTAGTCGTGTTTACGTTTGTTTAAATAAACATGGATCGCAATCGACACGCTGCAGTTTGGTCCGACTCTCCTTCACTATATGAAAGCCGTTACAGCACTGTTGGTTTTGTAGGATTTTTAGAGCGTTATTTTTTGATTAACCCATTAAATTATAGTTTGGTGTCATTTGTTCCAGTACAATACAACACCATTAAAGGGATAGTTCAACCAAATGACAAAACGACATATTGGTTTCCTTACTCTGTAAGCAGTCTATGGACAAGGTATGACAGCAATCCATTCTTTGGTTTAATTTTCCTGCCACTGTTTTAACATGTTAACGTTTTAGCATTTGTGGCACAAAACCCATTTAAGTCATGGGACCGATATTACAATTTTTCGCATATAATGTTCAAAACATCTATAGGTGAATTTGTTGAGCTTTGGACATGATGAGGGTGTCACGACTCCTACCCAAGGTGGCTCCCCTTCCCGTTCGGGTGGCGCTCGGCGGTCGTCGTCGCCGGCCTACTAGCTGCCACTGATTCTTTCCTCCCCCTCCTTGTCTGTTTATTGGTTACACCTGTTATGTATTGTGGTGATTAGCTGGGCTTTATTAGCCAGCCGGTCCGCCTGCTCTTTGTGGGGGATTGTTTGTGACATTTGTGCACGTTTGAGGTGAACGTTTTTTGCCTGTTCGTGGGTTTTGCTGGGCTGTTTTAGTCCCCGTGTTTGGGGCATTTGTTTTTGTGAGCGCCCAGAGTTTCGTGGGGTGGCTTATGTTTGCTGTTTGTGCATTAAAGAGCAATACCCTGAACTCTCTGTTTCCTGCGCCTGACTTCTCACCTACTACACCCAGATCGTTACAGAGGGAAAAATGTAAATATTGGTCCCATGACTTTGTGGGTTTGTGCGACAACTGCTACAACGTTAGAACCCAAAAGAAAATCTTCTCAGATTTTGGAACCAGACCCAATGGACTCCAATATGATTGTATCCTAATCCTATAGGATACAGTTTTTTTGGACTAGGGGTGTTTATTGATGCCTGTGAATTGATCATTACACACACACACATACATACATACATACAAAGCATACAAACATCAAAGCACTGGCATAAACTACCAAACCCTCAACACAGTGCCAGGTGGGTTCTAATAAATATTCATCATGAGGCCCTTCATACACATCCAGCTACATAGAGCCAGCTGTCAATCAAACTCCATACACACTCCCGACCAACACTCCTATGAATATGTACGAACTCCTGAGGAGTACCTTTTGCCAAAACTCCTCACCAATTGAATACTTACAGATTTGGATGATGTGAGGTATAGATGAATACCAGCATTTCCACTGTAGCATAATCAGCGTTATTCTGTGAGTTGGGTGGACTTCAGAAGGACAAGAAATTTAGCTAAAGTGTGAATGTTTGTTCACTCAACAAACTTTGCTCACAGTGAGCTGAATGTATAAAAATGTGTTGAGTCGAATTACAAATTAATGTTTGCTTTTGGAAGGCAACACTGTATGCTGGTCCAGTTATATAGCCAAATGTTGAGCAAACTCACAATCCTATTGCAAGTGGTTGGGAAAGGGGAAATGGGCTACTTAGTCCTTTGCACAACTGAATGCATTCAACCGAAATGTGTCTTCCACATTTAACCCAACCCCTCTGAATCAGAGAGGTGCGGGGGGCTGCCTTAATCGACTACATCACTGCCCTGGCAGTCCAAAAATAATTACACATCAATTTGCAAGCCAGCATAATGTCACTTGCAGGCTTGATGTGGCCTGTAAACCAGGAGTTTCAGACCACTGTGTTAGGGTGCAACTAGGCCCTCAAAGAAAGGCCTTATGATATACAGTACAGTATGTAATGTACTTTCATAAAGAGTTTTTTTGTGCAAACTCATTCTCCTACTGCAGCTGGTTGCCTTAGATAAAGAAAAATGCAGGGTGTCCATCGGAGAACAACAGATATGAAACCATAGAAATACAATCACTAGAACGGACATCCCTATTCAAGTCAATGGGTCTGTGATGGGTGGACGGCAGACAACATTTAGTGTAACCATGAGGGTGTAGTTAAATTGCTGTGATCTAAGGTGCTTTTCCAATTCTAAGTATTATTTTTCCATGGAAGCAACCCCCATGCTGTGAGGTTCAAGTAAAATATCTCATGTTCTGACACTGAAATTACAACACTGTAAAACTCTATTATAGGGTGCAGTCATTTGCATAAATCACCTAGATTGCCTTCAAGCAGGCATTAGCCAGACATAATCAAATAACGAACACTTTGGGTAATTACCACCGGCCAGACAGGGCTGATTGTATTAGCACTCAATGTTGCCGAGCTGGGAGAGAAAATGAAGTCGTAGAAGATTGAGAACACTCCTGACATCTCCTCTACAGCATACACACAAACACTATTTTTATTCTATAAAGTGTAATCCACCATGCAGCAACTGCACAGCGTATCTATCTGAAATCTCTCCTATGCATCCTGCACCACTATGGACACGGTCCATAAACCCTGAGCCCAGTAAAGACCCGACTTATCCTGGCTTTGTCTCCCTCTGTGCCTCTCGTCTTACTCTAAAAGCTTCTTCTTCCCCTTCTTCTTCACTCGCTTCACACTGGTCTGACCGCCCCTTTTATCTGTGACGCTCCGTCCGTCTTTCCTGTCTTTTAATCTGCTAGTGCCCTTTCTCTCTTTCTTTCTATTGCTCTCTCTGTCTCACCGTATATGTGTTGGCTGGATGCAGTAGCGGCAGTTGGCCTCTGACAGCTCTCGCCGTAGTGGTGAGTTGCATTAAGGAGCATGGCAGCGGGACTGACATTCTCCCGTAGTGCCGCTCAGCCCCAGATGCTGCATGCTCCATTAACAAACCCTGGCAGAATGCATAAACACAGATTTAACCTCTGACTAGAGAGCAACATCCTAAATCAAACTCAAGCACAATTACCAAGTGCTTGTGTGTGCTGCGGAGCATAACAACAGGATCATGATGAACCAGACCAGGCCCAGGTTAGCCCAGGACAAGGAGGGCCAGTGACAAAAGTCATCTGGTATTGGACTGCACTGGAGAGAATAAGTTGAGAAGAGAAGGAGAGGAGGGAAGGAATGGATGTGAGGGAGTACTACAAATGTGCAGACACAATTACACACATTCGAAAAATGCAACATGTTCTACCTGCATCCCATGCCATCACAAGATTACCATCCACAATCGCGAGAAGATCAACACCCCATAATAACCACTGTCCAGTACAAAACCTTGAAAATATTACTATAACATTACAGTGTTCCACCACCGATCAATAATTTCCCCAGTCTCCAGGCCCACCCACCAACATATACTGTAATGGATGGGCCCCTCCAGAGCAGAAATACTTTCCCTCATTCTTCCTCTTCACCTGCTTCATGCATTCATCAGACAGGGGCCTAAGGCCAAACCTCACAGGATAATAAAAACAGGAAGTGACAAAAGTCAGAGGTTAAAGGTCAGTGGGGCTGTGTTGGGGTGACCTCTGAGGTCACCATGGTGATGAGAGTATTCACTGGCTCAGTGATTATATGCCGACCTATTACTGTTTATGACCAAGAAGGGTCACTGTCCCTTTGGACCATCATCATAATGAAAGAGATTGGAAGAACTTGCCGGATAGATTTTGTGTCAATGAGACCAGCTGTATAAATAAAGGACACGTGAAAGAAAAGGTCAAAGTGATGGGGGAGAATGCAAATATTGAAGGGAGAGAGAAAAAGGCATCGGAATATTAAAACGGAATAAAATTGTGGTTTAGTTACCAGATGAACCATTTCAATGACTCTACAGTCCATCATCCAGATTTTATTTCACCTTTCACCTTTATACAAGTCAGATAAATAAACAACGAATTCTTATTTACAATGATGGCCTACCAAAAAGCAAAAGGCTTCCTAAAACAGACATCACTACAGTTATAATAACACAAGAGACAGCTCCATCCAAGCTGTTTACAGTTAGACATGTAGTTCTAGATTAGGAAACACAGAAGAGACTCATCTGTCCTGTATGCTATTCAGCTTGCTGGATTTTGGCGTCAATTACCACTAACATTGATTGATGTGACTTTTACCATGGTATTAGTCTAGTCTGAGACAGAATCGCTGATTTTCAGTGAGAGATTCTTCACAGTGAACCTTTCGGTATAATGCATTCAGTTTTTCCAAAGTAGATCAGAAGTGTGAAAAAAAAGAGTGTGTGTGTGTGTGTGTGTGTGTGTGTATGTGTGTGTTTTTAGCGTGGGCGGGCGCGTGTGTGTGTGCATGTGTCGTCTAAAATCTACCTGTCACACCCAGCCTAGTTACACATGGTCTCCTAGGCAGATGAGACACAGATAGGGGGACCTCTCCTTACGTGTGCTGTAGTAGATCAGTGACACTTGCTCTACGCAATTTCATCGGCGTGAAGTTGGCAGGTAAGATTTGTTAGGCGATTGAATTAACGAGCCTGCTGCATGGTGACCTGCTCCTCTCACAGAGAAAAAGATGCAGCGACCGCCCTCTCTCCCCTCCTCCAAGGCACGATTAATCAGCCATGATCACGTTATAATATCAACTATCAACTGCCACGGCAGCCTGAGCTGTCCTCGTCATTTCGACCTAGCCGCATTCAGATGAACATGAATTTCAGACCAGATATTCAGACCGATTTAGCAACTCTTGGACAGTTCTTACACCTTCTTCCTCCATGTAGTTCGTACACCTGTCTGAGGCAGCCAGTCCCTACCCCTGAGCCCTCTTCATTGGTAATAAAGGCCTAAAGAAGTCTCATGTACATTCACAGCGGGCCGTGTCCGAATATCCATACCAGCGTACTACATACTTAAACTGCATACTATGGACTCAGCATCGTCACATACTATTTAGCACGTACTGTTTGGTAAATAGTAGGTGGGGCAGAGCCGAGTGCAGGTGGATTTTTCCACATTCAACAGACATGCATCACATCAACCAGCCTGATAATAGCTCTTTTCCAATTCGATTAATTTCTCTAAACTCTGAATAGAATAGGAATGGAGTTATAGGCCTACTCAGGCTAGTTATAGGCAGACTATTACATTGAACCTATACCGTAGAAGAACATATAGCCCATCTATCCTCTTTAAAAAGGACAAACAGATCATTTGGTTCCATTTCAATATAATTATTAGTATAAACAAAGTGCTGTAACATATACAGTGGGGAGAACAAGTATTTGATACACTGCCAATTTTGTAGGTTTTCCTACTTACAAAGCATGTAGAGGTCTGTCATTTTTATCATAGGTACACTTCAACTGTGAGAGACGGAATCTAAAACAAAAATCCCGAAAATCACATTGTATGATTTTCAAGTAATTCATTTGCATTTTATTGCATGACATAAGTATTTGATACATCAGAAAAGCAGAACTTAATATTTGGTACAGAAACCTTTGTTTGCAATTACAGAGATCATACGTTTCCTGTAGTTCTTGACCAAGTTTGCACACACTGCAGCAGGAATTTTGGCCCACTCCTCCATACAGACCTTCTCCAGATCCTTCAGGTTTCGGGGCTGTCGCTGGGCAATACGGACTTTCAGCTCCCTCCAAAGATTTTCTATTGGGTTCAGGTCTGGAGACTGGCTAGGCCACTCCAGGACCTTGAGATGCTTCTTACAGAGCCACTCCTTAGTTGCCCTGGCTGTGTGTTTCGGGTCGTTGTCATGCTGGAAGACCCAGCCACGACCGATCTTCAATGCTCTTACTGAGGGAAGAAGGTTGTGGCCAAGATCTCGCGATACATGGCCCCATCCATCCTCCCCTCAATACGGTGCAGTCGTCCTGTCCCCTTTGAAGAAAAGCATCCCCAAAGAATGATGTTTCCACCTCCATGCTTCATGGTTGGGATGGTGTTCTCTGGGTTGTACTCATCCTTCTTCTTCCTCCAAACACGGCGAGTGGAGTTTAGACCAAAAAGCTCTATTTTTGTCTCATCAGACCACATGGCCTTCTCCCATTCCTCCTCTGGATCATCCAGATGGTCATTGGCAAACTTCAGACGGGCCTGGACATGCGCTGGCTTGAGCAGGGGGACCTTGTGTGCGCTGCAGGATTTAAATCCATGACGGCGTAGTGTGTTACAAATGGTTTTCTTTGAGACTGTGGTCCCAGCTCTCCTCAGGTCATTGACCAGGTCCTGCCGTGTAGTTCTGGGCTGATCCCTCACCTTCCTCATGATCATTGATGCCCCACGAGTTGAGATCTTGCATGGAGCCCCAGACCGAGGGTGATTGATCGTCACCTTGAACTTCTTCCATTTTCTAATAATTGCGCCAACAGTTGTTGCCTTCTCACCAAGTTGCTTGCCTATTGTCCTGTAGCCCATCCCAGCCTTGTGCAGGTCTACAATTTAACCCTGATGTTCTTACACAGCTCTCTGGTCTTGGCCATTGTGGAGAGTTTGGAGTCTGTTTGATTGGGTGTGTGGACATGTGTTTTTTATACAGGTAACGAGTTCAAACAGCTGCAGTTAATACAGGTAATGAGTGGAGAACAGGAGGGCTTCTTAAAGAAAAACTAACAAGTCTGTGAGAGCTGGAATTCTCACTGGTTGGTAGGTGATCAAATACTTATGTCATGCAATAAAATGCAAATTAATTACTTAAAAATCATACAATGTGATTTTTTGGATTCTTGTTTTAGATTCCGTCTCTCACAGTTGAAGTGTACCTATGATAAAAATTACAGACCTCTACATGCTTTGTAAGTAGGGAAACCTGCATATTCGGCAGTGTATCAAATACTTGTTCTCCCCCCTGTGTACATTTTTGAAAATTGCCTAGTACACACACCAAAACTTTTCAAATGTTCAAATCAAAATGCTATTGAACAGAATAACGTGGACAGTGGGTTGCGTCACAAATTCAGAACCGCTGGACAGCAACATAATTAACTAAAGCACTGATCATTGGGAACAAGATGAGAATGACGACTAAGGCTTGATCCATAAATTAAATCATAAAATAGGTAGCCTAGCCTACAAAAATAACAAATAAATCCATATCTTCAAATCAAAAGGCCTGATTAACATGACATCAATAACACAGCCACATTCTGAGTCCCCTGGTACCGACACATTCAGAAACCAAAAGATGGTTTAGCTCAAAAGCTCTGACGAAGGCCAAGAGAATAAGAAACACTTTTCAATGAGAAAACAGAAATCCACTTTGGGTAAAAATACATTAAAAAAACTTCCCAAATAAGTAACCTTGTTTTGTTGTTTGGCTACTTGAAGAGAACTAGTGCCTATCACTCACATCCCACCTCTTCCAATGCATTGCGGGAAAGTGCACCTCGAATTCTTCTAGATGAAGAACAAAAATGAGTATAACATCCTGGCATTTAAAGAATACTAGATTTGAGAAAATTCACATACTATAAAAAATATATTTTTGCATACTCAAATGGCCTAATATTTAGGACGCAAGTATGGATTTTCGGACACGGCCAGTGTTTAGCCTCAGCTCATCATATCCACCCAGGACAACACACTCACCTGACTCTACAAACAGAGATGGGAGATGGAGGGGGTTCATAAACAAAGTGTCCTGTCAGATAAGAGGGGAGTGTGTGTCTGTGTAACTGGGGGCGAGACAAACAGACAGGCTCAGTGGGTATGTTGTTGTTTCTAGCGCGTATGGCAACCTGCTGGGGACCAAACGCTCCTAGCGGCATCCTCGGGTGGCAAGGGGGCTTGTTTGAGGCCGTTGAATGGGTGACACATCGGGGGCAGGAGGTAGCAAACACTCTGTATGACTTCAGGGCAACAACATGGGGATATAGAAATGCCACTTCTCCCAGAAGTGTTTGGGACCCGATGCCATGCTGTGCCAGGCAGGCTGTGTCTGAGTCACATTTTCATGTGATTCAGAGGGCTTGACACACTCTTAACTGTCATGTTTCCTCACCCACACACTAGGCTGATCACTTTGAGTCACTAGGACTCACTGACTGGCCTTGTTGACGCCAATTATGACAAGTATATAAACTTCTAAAACAAGTTTTGGCAACAAAATGGGTCAAAAGAACTTTAAACATTTAAACATGTCCTTCCTCCTCCGGTTCAACCATCCTCCTCCGGTTGAGCCATCCTCCCCCGGGGACATTGTACTCCCAGAGACACATCACCTGCCTTATGGCGAGAAGTGGCTTGTGACCTGACATGTGGTTTTCAAAAAGCTTTCCTTTGAACAGAGCATGTGCCAGGTGGCGATGTCTTTCTACCGTGCCAACCTGCATACTAACCACCCCACAAAGACCGGAGCATTCCTGGACCCTAGGGAGGGGCGACGCACCTCACCCCACAGATCTAAGCTTTACACGCCAGGCTTCTCATCCAGATGTCTCCCCTATACTATTATCCCTTTAGGATGGCACATCCTGCCTAACAGAGATTGGTAAGGTTTAAAATGACAGCCCTCTTTCAGTCTGGTATTTACCTGGTATTTTAAGAGATTTGGACTGGAATTGGATTTAACGATCGTTATCTCTCCCGTGCTCTGACAGAGCACAAGCTGCTGCATAAGCTGCAAGCATCTTGGGAGAAACACGAGGAAAAGAAAGGGTTTCTTATGCAGGCGAATGTAGCTCCAATCAGAGGTAACAATTGACATCTCGCCACACAGGAGGACCAGCCAGCTAGCCAAGCAACAAAGTGTAGTACACATAGAAATATCATTCAATGGATTCCATTTCTATGGCAGTACACCTCACTGTGCATAACAGCTAGGACAAGTAGAGCCGTTGTCAAGGTAACGCAGGCCTAACAACAGCCTCCGCGGCTTCAGGTGTGTGTGTCATCACAGCCCATTGAGTCTCCTAGGCCTGTCCTATAGTCCTATATAACAGGGTTTGTTAAACTATTCCTTTATTATAATTAACCTGTAATGCACAGGCATTGTGTAGCAGGGTTTCCGAAACTCGGTTCTGGGTGTGCTACAGGAATACATTAGCACACCCCAAAACAGGAGCAGAGCAGATCAGAAGAATAATACATATGGAAAGGGGGAAAGTTGAATAGTAATGAATGCTTATGCAAACATAGTGAAACCTTGGTCTTGCTAATCTGCAGGTTCTGGCGTTTTCCCTATTGTGACCTGGGAATGTGTTTTACACACACATCTCAGGCTTCCGAAGCTTCCCCACACGCGTGAAGGTTGCGAACAACTCACCTATTTTTATGTGAAATGAACGTTGACAAACCCTCAGGGTGTAGAAAATGAGTAGCCTTTGTTTGAGAATGCATAATCAAGTCGAGTCTGTAGCTATGTGTCTGCAATTATATTGTTTACAGCTCTCAACTCTCTCAAAAGAGAGACAACACACACAGATCTGAGACCAGGCTACGGAACAATGCATCTGCAGAATGAACAGTCAGTCCGTATTCACACTGAGGTAACTCAGACAGACAGACAGACAGACAGACAGACAGACAGACAGACAGACAGACAGACAGTTACTGCCGTAGCAGAGGTCTAATAAAGATAAGGCTGACTATAAGCCATGCTGCTCGGGCGGTCGCTCCTCTGTTCCTGGATCTTTAATTGTGTCCTCTCTGTTTGTCTGGCCGATAAGAGAAAAGGCCACACTGGTTTGGCGTTAGCATTAACACAAGGCTAAGCTGACACATGCTGCACCACCAGAGAAGGAACAATTCAATACTGTGTCAAGAGAAAAGGGCATATGCAACGTGAACTAGGGACATTCGGTCTCATGTTAGATCAAGCAAAAACCATGTTGACCAAGCAAAAACCAAAGTGACAAGGACAACTGCACTGAGTGTACAAAACATTAGGAACATCTGCTCTTTCCATGACAAAGACTGACCAAGTGAATCCAGGTGAAAGTTATTCATGTCACTTGTTAAATCCATTTCAATCAGTGTAGGTGAAGGAGAGGAGACTGGTTAAAGAATACTTTTTAAGCCTTGAGAAAATTGAGACACGGATTGTGCATTTGTTTTATTCAGAGGATGAACGGGCAAGACAAAAGATGTAGGTGCCAGGCGCACCAGTTTGAGTGTGTCAAGAACGTCAACGCTGTTGGGTTTTTCACGCTCAACAGTTTCCTGTGTGTATAAAGAATGGTCCACCACCCAAAGGTCATCCAGCCAACTTGACACAACTGTGGGAAGCATTGGTGTCACATGGGTGTAATGTGTACGATATGTAGGAGACGTCTCCGATTGTCTGTCGCCAATCTATGTTCGACAAAACCTGTTTGATCAGGATGAACTAGTTTGGGTAAAAATGTTTTCAAGACGTTTGCCTAGAACCTTGGCAATTTCATGTCACTGTTAATGAGGTAGAGAGGCCAATGACTTGAGCAGAGAGTTGGGTCTTTACCTTTTTTATGTAACAGAGAAATCAAACTCCCGTGGGATGCCATCCCATCCAGGGGATTTACCTCGGTTCATATCTTCCAATGCATCATCATGCAGTTCATTGAGCATTATAGGTTATAGGTCATCTGTGTATCATAGGAGGAGAGTTGCAGTAGATTCAAGCCCTCAAAAAAGGGTCTCATGCTGCCTGAGGTATTTTGTACTTCAGAACTGTATAACCTTTCATTGTAATGTTTAAATTGTAAATTGATTGATGTTGAATCACACAATAGAGCACCATCGTCAGAACGAATGGAAACAATGTCAGCAAGACTATCATTATTGCGTAATATTGCATTATTGCGTAATTTACTAGCTAAGAGGAAGCTAGGCCTATGACCGTCCAGATAATCAGTTTGTCGGACTCTATGAATTCAAAATTCCACTCTTAATCAGAGTAAGGAATTGAACTCAGATTTGATTATCAATAATTCTCTCTCCTTCTCAGCAGAGAAGCTGTTCTGCTGTTGACGAGTTAGTGAGGATGAAGTGGACTCAAGTTAGGGTCATTTTTGTTGTTGTTAATGCTATTGCTATTGTATTGTTTCCAGTGGTGATTTTAGCATGTAAATCTTGGTGGGGCAAACCCCCCCCATGCATGCCAGCAAAGCCACAACACAACACTAAACAAAACATTAACTGCACTATAACGGTGACAAATGGTGCCCAAAAACTGTTAGGGCCTACATAAAGCTGTCCCAACAGCAGAGTCCCAACAGCAGTCCCAACACCTTACCACTACTACACCTGGTTATCAACGGAACCTTGTCTGGCAGCGAAACAGTTGATTCTACCCCATTTACTGCCTTTAAAAAAAACATACACTACCGGTCAAAAGTTTTAGAAAACCTACTCATTCAAGGGTTTTTCTTTATTTCATTTCATCATAGCGCTTGATGGTTTTGTGAGATGTGCGTGCTGGTAGCAGGGAAGTCAGGTGCAGGAGAACGAACTTGGTATAAACTGAGTCTTTTAATAAGAACTCACAAACTCCAAAAACCAAAATATACAAAAAATAATAGAATGGGTACAAAACCGCACCAACACATACTAGCACTAACATACAATCAAACAATCTCCAACAAGGACATGAGGGGAAACAGAGGGTTAAATACACAACATGTAATTGATGGAATTGGAACCAGGTGTGAAGGAAGACAAGACAAAACCAATGGATGAAAAATGGATCAGTGATGGCTAGAAGATCGGTGACGTCAACCGCCGAACACCGCCCGAACAAGGAGAGGGACCGTCTTCGGAAGAAGTAGTGACAGGTTTTTGCGACTGCACCTGAAAAAACTTTCAAAGTTCTTGAAATGTTCTGTATTAACTGACCTTCATGTCTTAAAGTAATGATGGATTGTCATTTGACTTTGCTTATTTGAGCTGTTCTTGCCATAATATGGACTTGGTCTATTACCAAATAGGGCTGTATACCACCCTATACCCCTCTTCTGTATACCACCCATAGCTTGTCACAACACAACTGATTGGCTCAAATGCCTTAAGGAGGGAAGATATTCCACAAATTAACTATTAAGAAGGCACACCTGTTAATTAAAATGCATTCCAGGTGACTACCTCATGAAGCTGGTTGAGAGAATGCCAAGTGTGTGCAAAGCTATCATCAAGACTGAATCATCTCAAATGTAAAATATAATTTGTTTAAAACTTTTTTTGCTTCTACATGATTCCATATGCGTTATTTCATAGTTTTGATGTCTTCACCATTATTCTACAATGTAGAAAATAGTAAAAA
Organism: Oncorhynchus mykiss; assembly: GCF_013265735.2. NCBI lineage: Eukaryota > Metazoa > Chordata > Actinopteri > Salmoniformes > Salmonidae > Oncorhynchus > Oncorhynchus mykiss. The sequence continues at coordinate 15,995,010 of NC_048584.1, forward strand.
TAAATAAAAACCGTTGAATGAGTAGGTGTTCTAAAACTTTGGACCGGTAGTGTAGCTGATATGGTTGACTTGCTTAAACAAATGTGGTTTCTACTGACAATTGGGATGTACAAACTATGGAATAAGGGGACGACAAGCGGATAAGATGTAATCCATAATTTCGATTAAGACATTCATGAGCGACCTAGGACGTAGTCAATATAACTATTTGTTCAGCACTTTTGAAATGTACTCTACACCAAGTCAGAACTGCAGGATAAATAAAGGGGGCATTTAAGCAGACATTGAAAGCGCTTACAATATTCGATGATTACATGTCTCTAAAACAGGCTACATGTGCACCACCAAGTCAGAACAGTAGGCAAAATTAAGAGGGGAAAATAGACCAAATTATTAGGGTGAGGCACATGGGCTACTAACAGCTTACTCCACAACATTCACTAAGTATTACTTTCTTAGCTACAGTATACATATCTCTCTGGCATATCACATCATTTAGGCAGCAGAATACAATACATTTCTGGACTCACCTTGTTGTGCTATGCTCACTTGAATAGGAAGATGGTGCGGCTGTCCTTCGTGGGCAAATTTTGTCATCAAACTTTATCACCAAAGTCTGGCATTCTCTGGATTTATGGTGCTTTCAAGACAACTGGGAACTCCGGGAAAAAAACAAGGTAAAATCATTATGACGTCAGTGATCGTCAGGTCGTAGCTCTAGAAAGAAGCCTGAGTTCCCGACTTACAATTCTGACTTACAAAACGTATTTTCCCATTCGTAGTTCGTTTTTTCCCCAAGTTTCCAGTTGTCCTGAACTCACTGAAGTCAGATTTCCCATTTTGTGTTCACAGTTTTTTGACAGCATGGCCAATGTTGAAGGTTTATTATTTTAAGCTTGGAAAAGAGACCCTTAAAGCCAGACTTGGGACCACACAGCCACTCCACTGAATAGCAGGCTAGTTATTGCTTTGCCATGCTTGCAGTTAGCCACTAATTCATTTCAAACCACTCATTGTTGAATTTGCGATTTCCAACGTGTTGTGTAATGTTTATGTCCAATGGACAATGAGAACCGATACATTTTATCGAAAAATTATATTAATTATTTCTCTTCATATGACAAGGACTAAAAATAATTTGCCAATAGATTGTCGGCTTGATTCATGATGATGACTGCTAGCTTGCTAGCTAAGATTTTGAAAGTATAATGTTGACATGATCAGTCCAATCAAAGCTACTATAGATATAACTTATTGGATTGGCACATCTAATGTAACTATATGGCAGCTCCCAAGGGGCTTGAATGTTTTAGCTCTACCCTTAGATTTGGCGATGACGTAGTGTCCCCATGTGTGACAGAACACCTAGCCAATCCCGGCGCAACTAGAGAACATTACCCAATCACAGCGCAACTATAGATCATTACCAACCCCTAGACTCTGTATTTTCTGCTGGCTGCCCCACCACCACAGAAAGCACTGAGCTAGGCTGAAACACTTGCATTTTGGAGCTGCATTACTCAAGAAAGCAAAAAAAGACCATATTCGTATTATGCGGCTTTATTAACTCAATGATTTTAAAAAATTGTTTCACATTGTTTGCAAATTGATATGTGACATGAATTAATGCCATAATAACATGCAAAACAGGCGAACTGCCCCACCTTCCCTGAAAGACGGGTTGCCACTCATTGTTTCTAATGAACCCTTTCATGGCATCCCACAGGAATCTATTATAATTCACAGACTCTTTGTTGAGGAGGATAAATTCATGTAAATCAGACCTGAATTGATTACAGAAATCTACATTTTTTAAGAGAGTGAGATTAAATCTCCACCTTTGGGCACGTTTTAGAGAATTGGTTACAGATCATTTGCATTTGTTTTTGTGACGACCAGACATAGACATTCACTACATATATATTTTTTTACCTTTATTTAACTAGGCAAGTCAGTTAAGAACAAATTCTTATTTTCAATGACGGCCTAGGAACAGTGGGTTAACTGCCTTGTCCAGGGGCAGAACGACAATTGGAAGCACAGAATCCTCTTGAATGTCATTGTATACTGTAGCATTAAGAATTCCCTTTCCTGGAAATAAGGGGCCTAGCCCGAACCATGAAAAACAGCCGCAGACCATTATTCCTCCTCCACCAAACTCTACAGTTGCCACTATACATTCGGGCAGGTAGCGTTCTTCTTGCATCCGCCAAACCCAGATTCATCCGTCGGACTGCCAGATTGTGAAGCGTGATTCATCACACCAGAGAACGCACTTTTTAATTTTACCTTTATTTATTTAACTAGGCAAGTCAGTTAAGAGCACATTCTTATTTAGAATGACAGCCTACCCCGGCCAAACCCTAACCTGGACGACGCTGGGTCAATTGTGCGCCGCCCTATGGGACTCCCAATCACAGCCGGTTGTGATACAGCCTGGAATCGAACCAGGGTCTGTAGTGACGCCTCTAGCATTGAGATGCAGTGCCTTAGACTGCTGCGCCACTCAGGAGACCAATGGCAGTGAGCTTAACACCACTCCAGCCAAAGCTTGGCATTGCGTATGGTGATCTTAGGTTTGTGTGCGGCTGCTCGTCCCTTGAAACCCATTTCATGAAGCTCCCGACGAACAGTTATTGCGCTAATGTTGCTTTCAGAGGCAGTTTGGAACTCGGTAGTGGGTGTTGCAAACGAGGACAGACGTTTTTTACGCGCTAGGCGCTTCAGCACTCGGCGGTCCCATTCTGTGAGCTTGTGTGGCCAACGACTACGCGGCTGAGCTGTTGTTGAAAGTCACTGACCTCTTCAGTAAGGCCATTCTACTGCCAATGTTTGTCTATCGAGATTGCATGGCTGTATGCTCGATTTCATACACCTGTCAGTAGCGGGTGTGGCTGAAATAGCCGAATCCACTAATTTGAAGGGGTGTCCACATATTTTGTCATGTATAGTGCGTGTACAATTTCCACCTTCTGAACTAGATGCACTAGGCTAGGTTGTACGCTTGTACGTGCATGTGTGTGAAAGGCAAGCATGAATATGCCAACATGCAAACACAGCATCAACTAGCTTAATTGTATTATATCCTGTTTATTACAGCCATGTATTTTCTCGGCTGACATTTTTATGTCCTGAGACTTGTATGAATGTGCTGCACTTTTACAATATGTATTAAACCCATTTATAAACTAGGTTGTTCGAGCTCTGAATACCACGGGTATGACAAAACATGTATTTTTGCTGCTCTAATTACATTGGTAACCAGTTTATAATAAAAAAATAAGGCACCTCGGGAGCTTGTGATACAGGACCAATATACCACGACTAATATACCACGACTCCGCGTTGCGTCGTGCTAAGAACAGCCCTTAGCTGTGGTATATTGACCATATACCACACCTCCTCATGCCTTATTGCTTAATTATAGCACAGGATTCGTTAGAAAATAGCAAACACAAAATAAACAACAGCCTTGAACTACCAATAACCACCATCCTTTTCTGTAGATAACAGCCTATATGTTGAAGTCTTTGCTGACAGGACATGTTTGAGGAACTGTTATGGCCTCAATAAAAGTCAAATTTTTCCTTAAAAAAACCTCTCCATGTATTCCAACCTCCAGGCTAGGAGAGTTTAATGATAAAACCATGAATAAATCATTAAATGCATCTTTGAATAAATCTTTCAGTTCTACAGTATCATTAGGAGTGTGATTTCGTATTTATTGAGACTGCAATGATTCAACAGCACCCTATTCTTCAGAGAAAAGAACACACTTTAAAATGAGCGATTTCTTTTCAATCCTTTTCCCATCTCCATCTCCACCTCTCCTCCCAGCAGAGCAAGTTAAGAGTGTGGTCTAATTGTGCACACATCACCTCAGATTGCCACATTGCAATTACCCATGTCCCTGTGTGGTCACTGGTCAGTGAGTCCTGTCACGCTACACAACACACGGAAGAGGTGTTGTGGCTCCGCTGGCCTCCTCGCTGACCGCACCGCTCCTTTAATGATTAGCTGGTGTATTGCTGCTGCTGGGCGATACAGCACTAGAGGCTAGGGGGCTGGGAGAGAGGGGAGGTAGAGAGGAGAGAGCGAAAAGCCATCTGCTCAGAACGGGCAGCTGAAAGAGGGCCACTCCAAACCCCACATCTGAGCTACATTGGCCTCTCTCTCTCTCTCTCTCTCTCTCTCTCTCTCTCTATATATATATATATATATATATATATATATCCTAATATAGTGCATTGTTTTGCCTTTTAGCACTTTGTCTAATCGTTTTACTGCCAATCTTTCGTTATCCCACCCTCTTTCTCCCATTCCCTCTTTCTCTTCACTCTCTAACATACTGTTTGAAACACATTTCAGCCCCCAACACAAACACACATCGATCTCTCCCTCTCCCTCTGCTTCTCTCAGAGGAGAAGGAAGGAAACTGAATGGTAAACTCCAGTTTAATAGCTCCCACACATGAGCAAGCACACTCCTGAGACATACCGACAACGACTGATATGAAAAATAAACCCAGGACTCCCTCTGCCAATGAAGGGAGAGAGAAATCAAATCAACCAGCCGCCCATGCCGCCTTCCTCATATCCTAATGGCATCAGTGTGCTCGCTGCGCAAACACAGAATAAATATAGTGTATGAGTGTTATCAAGGGCATCCACACTTGAAACTGTCTGTGAGTCATTCACTTTACTCATTATGTTTCATCAAGAAGCCAAACAAATGAAGGAGGAAGAGGAGGAGAGAAAGTTAATAAACTGATATATTGAGGAGAAGAGCATGAGATTGAGTGTTTTTGTTCTCTCCATCACTGTGTGTGTATCATTTGCAGTGGTGTAAAGTACTTAAGTAAAAAGACTTAGTAGTTTTTTGGGGTATCTGTACTTTACTATTTATCTTTTTGGACTACTTTTACTTTTACTTCACCACATTCCTAAAGAAAATAATGTACTTTTTACTCCATACATTTTCCCTGACACCCAAAAGTACTCATTACATTTTGACAAGAAAATGGTCCAGTTCACGCGCTTGTCAAGAGAACATCCCTGGTCATCCCTACTGACTCTGATCATGTCGGACCCAGTAAACACAAACGCTTTGTTAATAAATTAGTGTCTGTGTTGGAGTGTGCCCCTGGCTATGTGTAAATAAAATGTATTTATACTTTCACTTTGACTTTTGTATACTGAAGTATATTTTTGCAATTACATTTACTTTTGATACTACAGTGCATTGCGAAAGTATTTGGCCCCCTTGAACTTTGCGACCTTTTGCCACATTTCAGGCTTCAAACATAAAGATATAAAACTGTATTTTTTGTGAAGAATCAACAACAAGTGGGACACAATCATGAAGTGGAATGACATTTATTGGATATTTCAAACGTTTTTAACAAATCAAAAACTGAAAAATTGGGCGTGCAAAATTATTCAGCCCCTTTACTTTCAGTGCAGCAAACTCTCTCCAGAAGTTCAGTGAGGATCTCTGAATGATCCAATGTTGACCAATACAATCCACCTGTGTACCTGTGTGTAATCAAGTCTCCGTATAAATGCACCTGCACTGTGATAGTCTCAGAGGTCCGTTAAAAGCGCAGAGAGCATCATGAAGAACAAGGAACACACCAGGCAGGTCCGAGATACTGTTGTGAAGAAGTTTAAAGCCGGATTTGGATACAAAAAGATTTCCCAAGCTTTAAACATCCCAAGGAGCACTGTGCAAGCGATAATATTGAAATGGAAGGAGTATCAGACCACTGCAAATCTACCAAGACCTGGCCGTCCCTCTAAACTTTCAGCTCATACAAGGAGAAGACTGATCAGAGATGCAGCCAAGAGGCCCATGATCACTCTGGATGAACTGCAGAGATCTACAGCTGAGGTGGGAGACTCTGTCCATAGGACAACAATCAGTCGTATATTGCACAAATCTGGCCTTTATGGAAGAGTGGCAAGAAGAAAGCCATTTCTTAAAGATATCCATAAAAAGTGCCGTTTAAAGTTTGCCACAAGCCACCTGGGAGACACACCAAACATGTGGAAGAAGGTGCTCTGGTCAGATGAAACCAAAATTGAACTTTTTGGCAACAATGCAAAACGTTATGTTTGGCGTAAAAGCAACACAGCTGAACACACCATCCCCACTGTCAAACATGGTGGTGGCAGCATCATGGTTTGGGCCTGCTTTTCTTCAGCAGGGACAGGGAAGATGGTTAAAATTGATGGGAAGATGGATGGAGCCAAATACAGGACCATTCTGGAAGAAAACCTGATGGAGTCTGCAAAAGACCTGAGACTGGGACGGAGATTTGTCTTCCAACAAGACAATGATCCAAAACATAAAGCAAAATCTACAATGGAATTGTTCAAAAATAAACATATCCAGGTGTTAGAATGGCCAAGTCAAAGTCCAGACCTGAATCCAATCGAGAATCTGTGGAAAGAACTGAAAACTGCTGTTCACAAATGCTCTCCATCCAACCTCACTGAGCTCGAGCTGTTTTGCAAGGAGGAATGGGAAAAAATGTCAGTCTCTCGATGTGCAAAATTGATAGAGACATACCCCAAGCGACTTACAGCTGTAATCGTAGCAAAAGGTGGCGCTACAAAGTATTAACTTAAGGGGGCTGAATAATTTTGCACGCCCAATTTTTCAGTTTTTGATTTGAAATATCCAATAAATGTCGTTCCACTTCATGATTGTGTCCCACTTGTTGTTGATTCTTCACAAAAAAATACAGTTTTATATCTTTATGTTTGAAGCCTGAAATGTGGCAAAAGGTCGCCATGCACTGTATAAGTATATTTAAAACCAAATACTTTTAGACTTTTACTCGAGTAGTATTTTACTGGGTGACTTTCACTTTGAGTCATTTTCTACTATCTTTACTTTTCCTCAAGTATGATATTTGAGTACTTTTTTTCCACCACTGATCCTTTGTGCTTCTGTCTCACTTTGACCTCTTTCCACTTGTAATAAGTACCGAACTGAACTGAACTGTCCGGGCTTTAAACAGGTTCCGTTCCGTGTTGCTTCTGTACGAGTTGGCTTTAGTAAGGTAGGATGTCTTAACTATACTGAACAAAAATATAAACGCAACATGCAAAGTGTTGGTCCCATGTTTCATGAGCTGAAATAAAAGATTGCAGATATTTTCCATACGCACAGAAAGCTTATTTCTCTCAAGTTTTGTGCACAAATTTGTTTACATCCCTGTTAGTGAGCATTTCTCCTTTGCCAAGATAATCAATCCACCCGCTAGGTGTGGCATATCAAGAAGCTGATTATGTGCGTTACACAGGTGCACCTTGTGCTGGGGACAATAAAAGGCCACTCTCTCTAAAATGTGCCATTTTGTCACAGAACTCAATGCCACAGATGTCTCAAGTTTTGAGGAAGTGTGCAATTGGCATGCTGACTGCAGGAATGTTCACCAGAGCTGTTGAATGTTTATCGACCATAAGCCTTCAATGTTGTTTTAGAGAATTTGGCAGTACGTCCAACCGGCCTCTCAACCTCAGACCACGCCAGTCCAGGACATCCACATCCAGCTTCTACACCTGTGGAATCATCTGAGACCAAAGACCCGGACAGCCGATGAAACTGTGGGTTTGCACAACCAAAGAATTTATGCACAAACTGTCAGAAACCGTTTCATGGAAGCTCATCTGCGTGCTTGTCATCCCATACCAGGGTCTTGACCTGACTGTAGTTTGACGTTGTAATTGACTTCAGTGGGCAAATGCTCACCTTCGATGGCCACTGGCACGCTGGAGAAGTGTGCTCTTCATGGATGAATCACAGGTTTCAACTGTACCAGGCAGTTGTGACGAGATCCTGAGGCCCATTGTTGTGCCATTTCCCTCATGTTTCAGCATGATAATACACAGCCCCATGTCGCAAGGATCTTTACACAATTCCTGAAAGCTGAAAGTGTCCCAGTTCTTCCATGGCCTGCATACTCACCAGACATGTCACCCATTGAGCATGTTTGGGATGCTCTGGATCGACGTATGGCAGCGTGTTCCAGTTCCCACCAATATCCAGCAACTTCGCATAGCCATTGAAGAAGAGTTGGACAACATTCCACAGGCCACAATCAACAGCCTGATCAACCCTATGCGAAGGAGATGTGTCACACTGCATGAGGCAAATGGTGGTCACACCAGACACTGACTGGTTTTCTGAGCCACGCCCCTACTTTTTTATTTAAGGTATCTGTGACCAACAGATATATATCTATATTCCCAGTCATGTGAAATCCATTGATTAGGGCTTCATGAATGTATTTCAATTGACTGATTTCCTTGTAGTAAGTGCAATTTAGTCAAATCTTTGAAATTGTTGCATTTTGTGTTTATATTTTTGTTCAGTGTAGTTTCAGCAAATGGGAAAACATACAAACCCCAGGGGTGGAACTGGCGGTACAGTTTGGATGGAAAAGGGTATTAGTGTCCATAAGCAATGGTCACCAGGGCTGTAACCAGGTTTTGAATTTTAGTGAGGTCCGTAAAGGGGTTAGTGTCCCTCAGGACATTTTTTGAAAGTTGAAGCTCATTTACTGCATTTCTATACAATTACAAACATTTAAAATGCAATTTGGAGAACAGCAAAGACAAGCAAAAATGACTCCAGCCATTATCACCTTGGCTGCTGTAGGTTCCTTCATCTCAGTCAATCTACAAACACTTTGAGTCGACGCCTACTTTGAGTCGACTCCGAGCTGGGGTAGTTTGTTTCACGTGCCATGAGAGGGCGGAGTTAGCTGTTTGAGAGAGTGGTGAATGTGCTGCTGAAAATCCTGAGGACGCAGGTGAACATAACAAACAAACCACTGTTCATAATTCCACTCATTCGCAAAGAGGCAGGTGTGATTGGAGTTCTGTCCGATCAAGAATATAAGCATTCTGATCTTTGATCAACGCTGGGAGCAATATTTAGATGTTGACCAATCATTTTGTTTCTTTATTGTGTACAAAATCTATATATGTTTTATTTTTTTATTAAAACATTACCAAGGTCCGGATCTCGGTGTCCTCCTACGTAGTTACAGCCCCAAGTGGTCATCATGGAAAAAAAGAAACATCTTAGGAAGGAAAATGTATTAAATTAAAGATGAATGAATTGAATAAACAAATGTAAATGCAGTAGTAGAACCTCCGAGTAGACAACATGAGCTTGAGAGCCTTTATGCAGAAAGGATTAATGGTTTTATTTACAGATCAAAGGACAGCTTGGATGGGAAAATGGGAAAAGTGTACAATATTTTTTTCTGAGGTTGAACCAAAGGAATCATCGTAAGAAAAGTGTCATCAAACCGCATTCCTTTGAAGGGCTTAATTTATTATCACCCAACCAGACATTACAGGAGCAAGTACAATATTTAATTTATTATCACCCAACCAGACATTACAGGAGCAAGTACAATATTTGAGTATCATTTTTTTTTTCGTTTGAGGAACCGCTAACCCCGTTAACAGAACTTGACTAGCATCTTCTTCCCGGTGGAAATGCTTGGCATCCACATCCTAGAAATAATGAAGGATCATGTAAAGGACAACTTTGATTTGAATCTAGCCAAAATTGACGAAATACTATTGCCGTGGAAAGGTAAAACTGTCTTCATATGGCAGAGGGACAGTGATAAACACCTTAATTGTCTCTCAGTTGATCGATCACTTCCATCTTTCAGCAGTTTCGAGCCAAGATATTTTAGTGTAAATGTAAACCAGAAAAGGTCAAAAGGAAATATATCTTATAACACGTATGACAATGGAGGCCTGAACCTAAAGAATATTGAGTCCTTGAATCAATATCTGAAATTCTATTGGATCTCGTGAAATCTTAAAAAAGGCAAACCCACTTTTCAATTCCAAAATCTCCTTTTATACATTTGAAGTCTTTGCACTTTACTTGGTTCCTGCAGGATTTCTCAATGGACATATTCCGCATTCTTCAAATAATCAATCCCGTGTAGGTGTGGTGTGTGCGTGTGCAAGTGAGAGTGTGAGTGTGGTGTCTACTCACCCTGAAGTCTATGCCCACAGTAGAAATAAAGCTGCCGGCCAAGAAAGCTCCGTCCTTGAAGCGAACCAGCAGGCAAGTCTTCCCCACACCTGAGTCTCCCACCAGCATCACCTGTAGAGAGATACAAATGACTTTATTTTATGTTCTCATGGTCCCTTGGAAGATTATCCACATTGTCGTGCTTGTACACAGCCTGTACACCCAGAGTGAGAGCGAGAGAGCTGGTGAGCGAGAGAGAGATGGAGACGGACAGAGACAGAGAGACAGAGACAACGAGAGAGAGAGAGACAGAAACAGACCTTTTAGAGACAAAGAGACAAAGAGAAAAAGAGAAAGACAGACCGAAAAACCGGCGGATACATCTCCATCTGCTGAGCACCTCCATCTCCTCTGAATCCCAATGGCATTGTGCTCAGTAGTGAAGGTCAATGATCACCACACCATGTAGCTTTACTACACACAGTGAGGTGATTTGTCTAAGTCTGGGTAATGAGTCTGTGTCTGTCTGAGAAATCACCTAACCTGCCTCCAGACCTCCATCTCTGACACGAATCACTGTCTACCTCAAACTTCTTTCCCTCTTAGTGTGGCAAACTCACTCTATTAAACTGTAAGTCAAGGCCAGGGGAGACCAGAATAGTAGGATCAACGATAAAGGGGAGACTCAGAAGTGTGTGTGTGTGTGTGTGTGTGTGTGTGTGTGTGTGCGTGCGTGCGTGCGTGCGTGCGTGCGCGCGTGCGTGCGTGCCTGTTTGCATATGCGTGGGAAGTGTAGCTCAGACTGTGCTCAAACAGCTCAGAGGGACAAATTAATTCACATCTTCAAAAACACAGGAGTTCAGTTCACATAAAAATACACAGCTACAGAGTAAACAAGCTGGCATCTGAGCGAAGCACTCACTCTCACATCAAAGAGAGAGACTGAATCCTATGGGAGCGATCTGGGAAAGAGGTGGGAAGAACAGGGGGCACCGGAACTGAAGAGGGGGCATGGGGCAATACTAGGCTAATTTTCCAGTGTTCTCAAGTTGGTCATTGTAGTATCGCAGTGCAGTTTAGCTGTGGAGGCTATAGAACTTGACTTGAGAATTGATTTTAGAGTAAGTTTAGGTTTAAGCAATAAGGCCCGAGGAGGTGTGGTATATGGCCAATATTTTTTTTCAAATCAAATCAAATTTTATTTGTCACATACACATGGTTAGCAGATGTTAATGCGAGTGTAGCGAAATGCTTGTGCTTCTAGTTCCGACAATGCAGTAATAACAAGTAATCTAACTAACAATTCCAAAACTACTGTCTTGCACACAGTGTAAGGGGATAAAGAATATGTACATAAGGATATATGAATGAGTGATGGTACAGAGCAGCATAGGCAAGATACAGTAGATGGTATTGAGTACAGTATATACATATGAGATGAGTATGTAAACAAAGTGGCATAGTTAAAGTGGCTAGTGATACATGTATTACATAAGGATACAGTCGATGATATAGAGTACAGTATATACGTATGCATATGAGATGAATAATGTAGGGTAAGTAACATTATATAAGGTAGCATTGTTTAAAGTGGCTAGTGATATATTTACATCATTTCCCATCAATTCCCATTATTAAAGTGGCTGGAGTTGAGTCAGTGTCAGTGTGTTGGCAGCAGCCACTCAATGTTTGTGGTGGCTGTTTAACAGTCTGATGGCCTTGAGATAGAAGCTGTTTTTCAGTCTCTCGGTCCCAGCTTTGATGCACCTGTACTGACCTCGCCTTCTGGATGATAGCGGGGTGAACAGGCAGTGGCTCGGGTGGTTGATGTCCTTGATGATCTTTATGGCCTTCCTGTGACATCGGGTGGTGTAGGTGTCCTGGAGGGCAGGTAGTCGTGGGTGAACAGGGAGTACAGGAGAGGGCTCAGAACGCACCCTTGTGGGGCTCCAGTGTTGAGGATCAGCGGGGAGGAGATGTTGTTGCCTACCCTCACCACCTGGGGGCGGCCCGTCAGGAAGTCCAGTACCCAGTTGCACAGGGCGGGGTCGAGACCCAGGGTCTCGAGCTTGATGACGAGCTTGGAGGGTACTATGGTGTTGAATGCCGAGCTGTAGTCGATGAACAGCATTCTCACATAGGTATTCCTCTTGTCCAGATGGGTTAGGGCAGTGTGCAGTGTGGTTGAGATTGCATCGTCTGTGGACCTATTTGGGCGGTAAGCAAATTTCCCACGGTTAAGGGCTGTTCTTATGCACAACGCAACGCGGCTTGTACACAGCCCTTAGCCATGGTATATTGGTCATATACCACAAATCCCATAGGTACCTTATTGCAATTAAAAACTGTTTACCAACATAATTAGAGCAGTAAAAATAATATATCAGACCATATACCCATGGCATACTAATATATCATGGCTGTCAGTCAATTGGCACTCATTGCTCGAACCACCCAGTTTATAATAAGAAATAAAGGTTTGACCTGGATATGCACACCAGATCCTATGCATCCTTGGAAATGACACTTTTCCACATACACCCCCCCCCCCCCCACCCCACACACACACACACACACACACACACACACACACACAACCAGATGGCATGAGCACAACGCAGGCATGATACAACTAAGCAACACTCACGTTCAGCTACTACAGTAATCTGAATGTATAAATGATTGATGAGTCGTACACACTTTCCGATGCCAGGCTCATAATCCCTTCTGTGGTGTGGGGTGGGATGGTGTGGTGCCCTGCGTAGCATGGCAGTGTTTGTTCTTGTCCCATTGTGCATGTTTGAGTGCTGCTTTGGCAGTGGCACACGCTTGTCTCCCATATCCTTGTTGACACAGCTGTGGCCCAGGAGTTGACAATACAGTTGTTAATGTCAGTTCATTATGCAGTGTAATGTAACAAAACATCCATAACAATCATTAGGCAAATGTCATGTGCCTTGGTTCTAAAATGTCTTGATTTATTTTAACCTTAAAAAAAAAAAGGATTTCCCTACCAGCCAAAACCTCCCTAATCCGGACGACGCTAGGCCAATTGTGCGTCGCCCCACGGACCTCACGATCGAGGCCGGCTGCGACAGAGCCTGGGCGCGAACCCAGAGTCTCTGGTGGCACAGCTAGCGCTGCAGTGCCCTAGACCACCGTGCAACCCGGGAGGCCTTTACTTGAACCTTTTGATGATATTGATGCTGGTCAGAAAGTTTGCTTTTATATTCAGATAACACTATAACAACCATATATATATATATATATATATATATATACATACTGCTCAAAAAAATAAAGGGAACACTAAAATAACACATCCTAGATTTGAATGAATGAAATATTGTCACGCCCTGGTCTTAGTATTTTGTGTTTTCTTTATTATTTTGGTCAGGCCAGGGTGTGACATGGGTTTATTTATGTGGTGTGTTTTGTCTTGGGGTTTTCGTAGGTATCGGGATTGTGGTTTAGTGGGGTTCTCTAGCAAAGTCTATGGCTGTCTGGAGTGGTTCTCAATCAGAGGCAGGTGTTTATCGTTGTCTCTGATTGGGAACCATATTTAGGCAGCCATATTCTTTGAGTGTTTCGTGGGTGATTGTTCCTGCCTTTGTGTTAGTTTGCACCAGATAGGCTGTTTAGGTTTTCACGGTGCGTTTGTTGTTTTTGTACAGTTCGTGGTTCTTCTTTATTAAACATGTATCAGAATAACCACGCTGCATTTTGGTCCGACTCTACTTCACCCGCAAGAAAACCGTAACAAATATTCTTATTAAATACTTTTTTCTTTACATAGTTGAATGTGCTGACAACAAAATCACACAAAAATGATCAATGGAAATCAAATTTATCAACCCATTGAGGTCTGGATTTCAAAATTAAAGTGGAAAACTATACTACATACTACTACTGATCCAACTTTGATGTAATGTCCTTAAAACAAGTCAAAATGAGGCTCAGTAGTGTGTGTGGCCTCCACGTGCCTGTATGACCTCCCTACAACGCCTGGGCATGCTCCTGATGAGGTGGCGGATGGTCTCCTGAGGGATCTCCTTCCAGACCTGGACTAAAGCATCCGCCAACTCCTGGACAGTCTGTGGTGCAACGTGGCGTTGGTGGATGGAGCGAGACATGATGTCCCAGATGTGCTCAATTTGATTCAGGTCTGGGGAACGGGCGGGCCAGTCCATAGCATCAATGCCTTCCTCTTGCAGGAACTGCTGACACACTCCAGCATGAGGTCTAGCATTGTCTTGCATTAGGAGGAACCCAGGGCCAACCGCACCAGCATATGGTCTCACAAGGGGTCTGAGGATCTCATCTCGGTACCTAATAGCAGCCAGGCTACCTCTGGCGAGCACATGGAGGGCTGTGCTGCCCCCCAAAGAAATGCCACCCCACACCATGACTGACCCACCGCCAAACCGGTCATGCTAGAGGATGTTGCAGGCAGAAGAACGTTCTCCAAGGCGTCTCCAGACTGTCACGTCTGTCACATGTGCTCAGTGTGAACCTGCTTTCATCTGTGAAGAGCACAGGGCGCCAGTGGCAAATTTGCCAATCTTGGTGTTCTCTGGCAAATGAAAAACGTCCTGCACGGTGTTGGGCTGTAAGCACAACCCCCACCTGTGGACGTCGGGCCCTCATACCACCCTCATGGAGTCTGTTTCTGACCGTTTGAGCAGACACATGCACATTTGTGGCCTGCTGGAGGTCATTTTGCAGGGCTCTGGCAGTGCTCCTCCTGCTCCTCCTTGCACAAAGGCGGAGGTAGCGGTCCTGCTGCTGGGTTGTTGCCCTCCTACGGCCTCCTCCACGTCTCCTGATGTACTGGCCTGTCTCCTGGTAGCACCTCCATGCTCTGGACACTACGCTGACAGACACAGCAAACCTTCTTGCCACAGCTCGCATTGATGTGCCATCCTGGATGAGCTGCACTACCTGAGCCACTTGTGTGGGTTGTAGACTCCATCTCATGCTACCACTAGAGTTAAAGCACCGCCAGCATTCAAAAGTGACCAAAACATCAGCCAGGAAACATAGGAACTGAGAAGTGGTCTGTGGTCCCCACCTGCAGAACCACTCCTTTATTGGGGGTGTCTTGCTAATTGCCTATAATTTCCACCTGTTGTCTATTCCATTTGCACAACAGCATGTGAAATTTATTGTCAATCAGTGTTGCTTCCTAAGTGGACAGTTTGATTTCACAGAAGTGTGATTGACTTGGAGTTACATTGTGTTGTTTAAGTGTTCCCTTTATTTTTTTGAGCAGTGTGTATATATATATATATATATATATATATATATATATACTGTGTATATATATATATATATATATATGTATATATGTATATATATATATACTGTGATACTGTGATATGTATATATATATATACTGTATATATATGTATATATGTCTGGCTTTTATATGGCGGTTTTGGAGCAGTGGCTTCTTCCTTGCTGAGCAGCCTTTCAGGTTATGTCGATATAGGACTCGTTTTACTGTGAATATAGATACTTTTGGACCTGTTTCCTACAGCATCTTCACAAGGTCCTTTGCTGTTGAACTGGGATTGATTTGCACTTTTCGCACCAAAGTACGTTCATCTCTAGGAGCGGTATGATGCCTGCGTGGTCCAACGGTGTTTATACTTTCGTACTATTGTTTGCACAGATGAACGTGGTACCTTCAGGCATTTGGAAATTGCTCCCAAGGATGAACCAGATTCTTGGCTGATTTCTTTTGATTTTCCCATGATGTCAAGCAAAGAGGCACTGAGTTTGAAGGTAGGGCTTGAAATACATCCACAGGTACACCTCCAATTGACTCAAATTATGTCAATTAGCCTATCAGAAGCTTCTAAAACCATGACATCATTTTCTGGAATTTTCCAAGCTGTTTAAAGGCATAGTCAACTTAGTGTATGTGAACTTCTGACCCACTGGAATTGTGATACAGTGAATTATAAGTGAAATAATCTGTCTGTAAACAATTGTTGGAAACATTACTTGTGTCATGCACAAAGTAGATGTCCTAACCGACTTGCCAAAACTATAGTTTGTTATCACGAAATTTGTGGAGTGGTTGAAAAACAAGTTTTAATTAATGACTCCAACCTAAGTGTAGGTAAACTTCCGAATTCAACACTATGAATCGGCGATGCCGCGTGCATCAGAGTGGAACCCCAAATTACATCATGCCACTTTTTGACCGTGTTGATGTGTTTAATTTTCTTTCATTTTATTTTTTACAAGCTGGTTTGTGGGATGTTAAAACCAAACCAAATATTAATAACCAAATATCGCTTAGGGGCGCCAAAAGGCTCGAGTCACACTGTCCGTCACTGTACCCTAAGTGGCACATCAACGTTGAAGTAGCCTATTTGAGTGACTGATATGGCCAACTGGAGATGGGAGAATATTGACAATACGTGTGCGTAAAAAGTCTTACCTTAAAAGTGATATCATAAAACTCCCTACTGTTGCTGAGTGAGGGGCGGCTCGGATATACCAATCCGTTGGATGGAGCCCCGGTTCCGATCCCTTTAATACTTTTCCCGCTGTCTTTGCTCTTGTTCGGAGATGCAGTCGGGCTTTTGGAGCTCCCCTTGCCTTTCACTGCCTTTTTCCTGGACATCTTTCACTTTTAACGGAATTCCCGCCTGTTGTATATAATTAGTTGTGCAATAACTAGGCTATAAATATGGTGTTCACTGATCTGACAATATCCTTTGTTCTTTGGAATAATCTATAATATGAAAAAAAAATACGTTTCACCGGTGCGTAAAAATCATGACTGTAGACATATCCGCATCGTTTTAAATGATAAGTGCACATGCGAGTGTATAGCTTTCCTTGTCCGTTGAGCGCAATTACCATTGGTGAATAAATCTCCTGCCAGTTCAAACAGTGCTTATGCAGAAATCTAAACAGACTTGACAGCTCTCTCTCTCTCTCTCTCGCTCGCTCTCTCTACCTTCCCCTATATGGCGCACGGTTCACACCAATAACGGAAGTTAAGCACAATATGGTGTTTAGAGCGCGCATCTTGCGGAGCAGGGAAGCATCGCTACTACTGGTGGGAGCGTTTGTGCGTTTAAGGTACGGTGGGTTGTTTTTGTGGTGTACAGTAGTCAGTGATGCAAAAAGTATTCACATATGCAAAACTGCACATGTTTGGTGACCACAATACACTGAGTCTATCAAACACTTGGAATACCTTCCAAATATTGAGTTGCACCCCACCATTTTGCCCTCAGAACAGCCTCAATTCCTCTGGGCATATGGCATCTACAACTACAAGATGTTCAAAGAGTTCCACAGGGATGCCCCATCAGTGTTGCAGTTCTTGACACAAACTAGGGCGCCTGGCACCTACCCTGTTCAAAGGTACTTGAATATTTAGTTTTGTCCATTCACCCTCTGTGGCACACATACATAATCAATTGTCTCAAGGCTTAAAAATCATGTTTTAACCTGTCCCCTCCCTCTACGCTGATTGAAGTGGATTTAACAAGTGACATCAATAAGGGATCATAGCTTTCACCTGGATTCACTAAGTCAGTCTATGTCATGGCAAGTGCAGGTGTTCTTGACGTTTTGTATACTAAGTGTATATCTACGTCTTCTATAGACAGTTATGTAAAGGTGAAGAAAAACTGGATGGTTGCATTTCCCAGCCAGTTGCCTACTTGAACTCACACCTTACTGTGTCAGGCGAGTCATCGCACACAACCCACGCCACTTACAGTAAAGTCAAACATGATTCATTAGGCTCCCTTTATTTCAAGTGGACATTACATTTAGAGTATAATGTTCTGTCCTTATCGTTTATTCCTGGTGATGAATATCAAGTACTTTATATAACCACAAGTGGCCTATCCACTTCCTGAGTGATTCACATAGACTGACAGATAAGAATGTATTCCACAGTCATCTTTTAATTTAAACCTGCTATAGCTTAAGGTTCTATTCCAATAATACCGGTTGAAAGGCATTGCTTGTCCTGTGGGTTTGGGTACGATGGGACACAATCTACCATAACAACAAAGGCTACTATGGTTATGTCAACATCATATGAATAGCATAATGCCTGTGAAACATTATGGGATTATGGTCACAACACTATTCGTTTTCATATAGACTATTCACCTGTCCTATTCATTTGTATGTGACTCGTGAGTCCATACAAATTTTACACTTCCGGCGCCGACAGAGATGGCCGCCTCGCTTCGCGTTCCTAGGAAACTATGCAGTTTTTTGTTTTTTTACGTGTTATTTCTTACATTGGTACCCCAGGTCATCTTAGGTTTCATTACATACAGTCGAGAAGAACTACTGAACATAAGAGCAGCGTCAATTCACCATCAGTACGACCAAGAATATGACTTTCGCGAAGCGGATCCTGTGTTCTGCCTTTCACTCAGTACAACGGAATGGATCCCAGCCGGCGACCTCAAAAAGCGACTTCGAAAAAGGGGAAAACGAAGCGGTCTTCTGGTCAGACTCTGGAGACGGGCACAACGTGCACCACTCCCTAGCATTCTCCTCGCCAATGTCCAGTCTCTTGACAACAAGGTTGATGAAATCCGAGCAAGGGTAGCATTCCAGAGGGACATCAGAGACTGTAACATTCTTTGCTTCACGGAAACATGGCTCACTGGAGAGACGCTATCGGAGACGGTGCAGCTAACCGGATTTCTCCACGCATCGCGCCGACAGAAACAAACATCTTTCTGGTAAGAAGAGGGGCGGGGGCGTATGCTTTATGGTTAACGTGACGTGGTGTGGCCAAAACAACATACAGGAACTCAAGTCCTTCTGTTCACCTGATTTAGAATTCCTCACAATCAAATGTAGACCGCATTATCTACCAAGGGAATTCTCTTCAATTATAATCACAGCTGTATATATTCCCACCCAAGCATACACATCGATGGCTCTGAACAAACTTTATTTGACTCTTTGCAAACTGGAATCCATTTATCCGGAGGCTGCATTCATTGTAGCTGGGGATTTTAACAAGGCTAATCTGAAAACAAGACTCCCTAAATTGTATCAGCATATCGATTGCGCAACCAGGGCTGGAAAAACCTTGGATCATTGCTATTCCAACTTCCGCGACGCATATAAGGCCATGCCCCGCCCTCCTTTCGGAAAAGCTGACCACGACTCCATTTTGTTGATCCCTGCCTACAGACAGAAACTAAAACAAGAAGCTCCCGCGCTGAGGTCTGTTCAACGCTGGTCCGACCAATCTGATTCCACACTCCAAGACTGCTTCCATCACGTGGACTGGGATATGTTCCGTATTGCGTCAGACGACAACATTGACGAATACGCTGATTCGTGTGCGAGTTCATTAGAACGTGCGTTGAAGATGACGTTCCCATAGCAACGATTAAAACATTCCCAAACCAGAAACCGTGGATTGATTGCAGCATTCGCGTGAAACTGAAAGCGCGAACCACTGCTTTTAATCAGGGCAAGTTGACTGGAAACATGACCGAATACAAACAGTGTAACTATTCCCTCCGCAAGGCAATCAAACAAGCTAAGCGTCAGTATAGAGACAAAGTAGAATCTCAATTCAACGGCTCAGACACAAGAGGTATGTGGCAGGGTCTACAGTCAATCACGGATTACAAAAAGAAAACCAGCACCGTCACGGACCAGGATGTCTTGCTCCCAGGCAGACTAAATAACTTTTTTGCCCGCTTTGAGGACAATACAGTGCCACTGACACTGCCCGCAACTAAAACATGCGGACTCTCCTTCACTGCAGCCGACGTGAGGAAAACATTTAAACGTGTCAACCCTCGCAAGGCTGCAGGCCCAGACGGCATCCCCAGCCGCGCCCTCAGAGCATGCGCAGACCAGCTGGCTGGTGTGTTTACGGACATATTCAATCAATCCCTATCCCAGTCTGTTGTTCCCACATGCTTCAAGAGGGCCACCATTGTTCCTGTTCCCAAGAAAGCTAAGGTAACTGAGCTAAACGACTACCGCCCCGTGGCACTCACTTCCGTCATCATGAAGTGCTTTGAGAGACTAGTCAAGGACCATATCACCTCCACCCTACCTGACACCCTAGACCCACTCCAATTTTCTTACCGCCCAAATAGGTCCACAGACGATGCAATCTCAACCACACTGCACACTGCCCTAACCCATCTGGACAAGAGGAATACCTATGTGAGAATGCTGTTCATCGACTACAGCTCGGCATTTAACACCATAGTGCCCTCCAAACTCGTCATCAAGCTCGAAACCCTGGGTCTCGACCCCGCCATGTGCAACTGGGTACTGGACTTCCTGACGGGCCGCCCCCAGGTGGTGAGAGTAGGCAACAACATCTCCACCCCACTGATCCTCAACACTGGGGCCCCACAAGGGTGCGTTCTGAGCCCTCTCCTGTACTCCCTGTTCACCCACGACTGCGTGGCCACGCACGCCTCCAACTCTATCATCAAGTTTGCGGACGACACAACAGTGGTAGGCTTGATTACCAACAACGACGAGACGGCCTACAAGGAGGAGGTGAGGGCCCTCGGAGTGTGGTGTCAGGAAAATAACTTCACACTCAACGTCAACAAAACTAAGGAGATGATTGTGGACTTCAGGAAACAGCAGAGGGAACACCCCCCTATCCACATCGATGGAACAGTAGTGGAGAGGGTAGTAAGTTTTAAGTTCCTCGGCGTACACATCACAGACAAACTGAATTGGTCCACCCATACAGACAGCATCGTGAAGAATGCGCAGCAGCGCCTCTTCAACCTCAGGAGGCTGAAGAAATTTGGCTTGTCACCAAAAGCACTCACAAACTTCTACAGATGCACAATCGAGAGCATCCTGTCGGGCTGTATCACCGCCTGGTACGGCAACTGCTCTGCCCACAACCGTAAGGCTCTCCAGAGAGTAGTGAGGTCTGCACAACGTATCAATGGGGGCAAACTACCTGCCCTCCAGGACACCTACACCACCGGATGTCACAGGAAGGCCATAAAGATCATCAAGGACAACAACCACCCGAGCCACTGCCTGTTCACCCCGCTATCATCCAGAAGGCGAGGTCAGTACAGGTGCATCAAAGCTGGGACCGAGAGACTGAAAAACAGCTTCTATCTCAAGGTCATCAGACTGTTAAACAGCCACCACTAACATTGAGTGGCTGCTGCCAACACACTGACTCAACTCCAGCCACTTTAATAATGGGAATTGATGGGAAATTATGTAAAATATATCACTAGCCACTTTAAACTATGCTACCTAATATAATGTTTACATACCCTACATTATTCATCTCATATGTATACGTATATACTGTACTCTATATCATCTACTGCATCCTTATGTAATACATGTATCACTAGCCACTTTAACTATGCCACTTTGTTTACATACTCATCTCATATACTCATATACTCATTATACTACATTATACTACATTATACTACAATGAGTACTACATATACTCATTATATACTGCACTCAATACCATCTACTGTATCTTGCCTATGCCGCTCTGTACCATCACTCATTCATATATCTTTATATATGTGCCTTGCGAAAGTATTCGGCCCCCTTGAACTTTGCGACCTTTTGCCACATTTCAGGCTTCAAACATAAAGATATAAAACTGTATTTTTTTTGTGAAGAATCAACAACAAGTGGGACACAATCATGAAGTGGAACAACATGTATTGGATATTTCAAACTTTTTTAACAAATCAAAAACTGAAAAATTGGGCGTGCAAAATTATTCAGCCCCTTTACTTTCAGTGCAGCAAACTCTCTCCAGAAGTTCAGTGAGGATCTCTGAATGATCCAATGTTGACCTAAATGACTAATGATGATAAATACAATCTACCTGTATTAGAAAAAAAATCCAGAAAATCACATTGTAGGATTTTTAATGAATTTATTTGCAAATTATGGTGGAAAATAAGTATTTGGTCAATAACAAACAAGCAAGATTTCTGGCTCTCACAGACCTGTAACTTCTTCTTTAAGAGGCTCCTCTGTCCTCCACTCGTGACCTGTATTAATGGCACCTGTTTGTAATCGTTATCAGTATAAAAGACACCTGTCCACAACCTCAAACAGTCACACTCCAAACTCCACTATGGCCAAGACCAAAGAGCTGTCAAAGGACACCAGAAACAAAATTGTAGACCTGCACCAGGCTGGGAAGACTGAATCTGCAATAGGTAAGCAGCTTGGTTTGAAGAAATCAACTGTGGGAGCAATTATTAGGAAATGGAAGACATACAAGACCACTGATAATCTCCCTCGATCTGGGGCTCCACGCAAGATCTCACCCCGGGGGGTCAAAATAATCACAAGAACGGTGAGCAAAAATCCCAGTACCACACGGGGGGACCTAGTGAATGACCTGCAGAGAGCTGGGACCAAAGTAACAAAGCCTACCATCAGTAACACACTACGCCGCCAGGGACTCAAATCCTGCAGTGCCAGACGTGTCCCCCTGCTTAAGCCGGTACATGTCCAGGCCCGTCTGAAGTTTGCTAGAGAGCATTTGGATGATCCAGAAGAAGATTGGGAGAATGTCATATGGTCAGATGAAACCAAAATATAACTTTTTGGTAAAAACTCAACTGAGTTGCATCCAAAGAACACCATACCTACTGTGAAGCATGGGGATGGAAACATCATGCTTTGGGGCTGTTTTTCTGCAAAGGGACCAGGGCGACCGTGTAAAGGAAAGAATGAATGGGGCCATGTATCGTGAGATGTGAAAACCTCCTTCCATCAGCAAGGGCATTGAAGATGAAACGTGGCTGGGTCTTTCAGCATGTCAATGATCCCAAACACACCGCCCGGGCAACGAAGGAGTGGCTTCGTAAGAAGCATTTCAAGGTCCTGGAGTGGCCTAGCCAGTCTCCAGATCTCAACCCCATGGAAAATCTTTGGAGGGGGTTGAAAGTCCGTGTTGCCCAGCAACAGCCCCAAAACATCACTGCTCTAGAGGAGATCTACATGGAGGAATGGGCCAAAATACCAGCAACAGTGTGTGAAAACCTTGTGAAGACTTACAGAAAACGTTTGACCTCTGTCATTGCCAACAAAGGGTATATAACAAAGTATTGAGATAAACTTTTGTTATTGACCAAATACTTATTTTCCACCATAAATTTGCAAATAAATTCATAACAAATCCTACAATGTGATTTTCTGGATTTTTTTTGTCTGTCATAGTTGAAGTGGACCTATGATGAACATTACAGGGCTCTCTCATCTTTTTAAGTGGGAGAACTTGCACAATTGGTGGCTGACTAAATACTTTTTTTGCCCCACTGTATCTACCTCAATTACTTTGTACCCCTGCACATCGACTTGGCACTGGTACCCCGTGTATATAGCAACGTTATCATTGCTCATTGTGAATGTATTTATTCCTTGTGTTACAAATGTTTTTTCAATTATTCTAATAATTTTCTATTGGTTTATGCATTGTTGGGAAGGGCCGGTAAGTAAGCATTTCACTGTTAGTCTACACCTGTTGTTTACCAAGCATGTGACAATTACAGTTTTTTACAATCACTTTGGCACTATTTTCAGAACCAGAACAAAACTCAAAACGGTCATGTCCAATGTTCAAAACATTGCATTGTGCATTCATATCTTTAAGGAAACCTTGCACTTGCAGAATCATTGGTTCAAATAACTCATTTATCATGAAATACCATAGGAACATTCATTTAGATCAACCACACACAACATCCCGATAGTTTCACTGTGTAGTTGTTCGTACAATCATTAAATATTGTAGTACAAAATATGTGATACATGTTTCATTATGCTACTACACATAAATACATCAATGTAAAAGGACTAGTAGAGAGAATACTACAGGCACAGTGGAATCATTGAACAAAATATGAAATGTATTGATGAAATGCAATAAAATCACAACAGATTTCTTTGATTCAAAGCAAAAATAATTAGCTACAAAAAAAGAAAACAAATACAGTAAAAGTCATCTGTTCCTCACCTGGCCTTACAGTAAAAAGCAAAACAAAGGATAGATTACTGTACTTCTATATTTCCATCAAAACTGTCTTGTGGATTTGGCCACAGGTTCTCATCTCATCCACATCACAATGGATGTTTTCATTAGCCATATATCTTGGAAATAATCTTAGGGCGAATCCAGGTCTGACACTGGTCTGCCGTGATGTCATTGCATGCCTCATCCATGGCCTGGAGAAGGGCGGCTTGTTCATATACCTTCCACCTCCATGTGGAGAAAGGAAAGGAAAGGAGAGTATGGGGGTAAGGAAAAGGTGGTAAATCGTGGTTGGGACTGAAACCATGCTTGCACCATTTGAGCATGGTGGAACCTGACATTATTTCACACAATGACATAGGTCTGCTCTACAGACCTAATTTAGCTCATCAAAGAAGGTTACATTCGAACAGCGAATCATGTGGCTGCCTGCAACTCAATATATAGAGGATATAGAGTAGAGAGCTTTAGATGTTGTTCGACCTAACATTAGAACAGGCAAGATGAGTAATCTAAGCAGCTTTGACCGTGGTATGATTGTTGATGAACACATGGTGATTCCAGCATCTCAGAAACAGCTGCCTTCCTGGGATTTTTACACACTACAGTCTCTAGAGTTTACAGAGAATGGTGCGATAAACAAAACACATTCAGTGAGCGGCAGTTCTGTGGGCAAAACACCTTGTTAATGAGAGAGGTCAGAGGAGAATGCCCAGACTCATTCAAGATAATAAAGGCCACAAATGCTCAAATAACAGCTGTTTAAAACAGTGGTGTGCAGAAGGGCATCTCTTAACGTACAACACTGTGAATAATTCAGGCTGTTGTGGAGGCAAAAGGGGGTCCTACCCAGTACTAGATAGATGTACCTAATGAAGTGGCCGGTGAGTGCACAGTAATGTCAAATCAGAAAACATGGTCTGGAAAAGTGGTACATGGGACCATAGAAGCAGTGCCCAATAAAGAATGATGATTAAATATTACATCCATAGATAATGTAGTCCAATTGGTTCATGTTCCACGGTAATTGGTGTCAATGGATCTCGTTATCCTGAAACTTTCATGATCTAAACATGGAATATTGTTTGTCAGTTTCCATAAAACTATGCATTAAGAGTAATGCAACAGTTACTTATCATTTTGAGCAGTTGTATCAATCGATAGTTAGATCATTGTAATGAAATGAATAGACAGTCTTTTCAGATGTAATGTGTTAATTGCATTTTGAAATGGTAATACTTTGATGTTATGTTGTGTCATTTTGAACAGGTGATTTTAGTTCAATGAACAAATTATCTTAGCTTTATGTGTACTGTATCCAAGCAATTGGAAAAAATGTTAGTTTTGAAATATTAGCATTTTGATCATTGGTTGTGAGTTTTGTGTCTAGAGTTTTGAAGAAATGACATCAAGGTTTCGAAATTAGTGCCAAAGTGATTGTAAAAAACTGTAAAATTGTATTTGAATCTCTTCTTATATGAAAATTGCCCATTGGCACAATCATGTTCTAATATAGTCTTATGCTGAGACAGTATAAAATGTCTTGTAACTTCCTTGTTTCTTGTTTGGACTGTGAGGGGCGTGAGGCTGTCCGGTTCCCGCTGGCATGGCTATTAGTCCTCATTAGAGGCAGCAGATGCTCACAGTCTGGACCTTCACACATCAATGTAGCGTTACCTCCATCTGGATGGCCCACTTCTACCTGTACAGACAGACAAACAACACTCACTCACCTTCACAGCTACGTAGAAAGACAAGGGCATTTTTCACAGTGGCGACTTATCAAATTGTTCAAAGTGGTAATTTATCACAGAAGTGGTCATAAATGGTCAGTGCCATCTTCTGGCACACAAGTGCAGTCACATCCTACCGCTGCACACAAATGTTGTTGTTTTTTTACCTACAAATAGCAAAATCAGCAGATTTAATCAGATAAAATGACTGTAGGTAGGCATCAATTCTGTTTTCCATCATATATAGTGTGTCTGTACAAACAGTGCAGGTGGCTCAGGTATTTGTGATGAGGTGAACACAATTAAAATTGGCCATGCTGGGAGAAATGTGCATTGTGGGATGCAAGGACATGAGGGAGCATTTGTCCCCTCAGGGTTCTCATCCGTTACTGCTATCACTACTCTGTAAGCGGTTCACACACACAACTGCACGAAGAAAGATACACCTCTTCCACTGATTAGCTCTCCCTTTTTATGCATTGGATCCTATCAGATCCCTGTAACACAAAGACACGCAACAATTAGGGGAATTTGTATGTAGTACAACACTGCAATGTCACTCTAGTAAGATTATTTAATGGGACGGACATCTCACGTTGGATGATTTAAACCACTAGGTTAGTTAACGGACAACTTGCTAGGCGTACAAAGTGAATGGCAATAATACATGGAATGTCTATTTTTGTCCTAAAATGTACCTTTTATTATCAAAAGACACACAATGGTGGTACAGTCTGACTGTCTTGCTATGTGAGCCCAACATGGACGGTGTGTCATCCCCTCAACTCTCCTATTGTTACAAAACATCTTTGGCACAGTGACATATCATATATTCATGGGACGGGTTGGTCATTCTTTATTGCATACAGTAGATGGGAACATTGGAGACAAGCAAAACAGATTAATACAATAAAATGTCATTTTTACAGGGTGTCATGAATTCCCCAATATCAGGGGGACCACATTATGTCAACATGTTTGTTTTCATAGTGTATTTGATCCAGAATTATAAGCAAGGAGCAATACCTCAGTATCTCATGCACCCATCGCTCATTGATTATGTCAGTGTGATTAGTCATACAGTAGGTCGAAAGGTCAGGATGGGGCCAGTTCCGGGACTCCAAGTAACCCCCGAGAGTGGCCAGGTCCACAACGGGGAAGAATGCTCCGATACGTTTCACTGCCAGGAGGGCTGAATTTGTGCTCTCCCCGGACCCACCTGGGGAAGCAGGGAGACGGATAAATGGAGGGACCGGAATGGTTAGTGTAGAGATAATACAAGGACACGTTTTATATCTTGAGGAAACATTCCACTAGAGGGGGCTATAGGACAAGGCATTTGAGTTTCTGCAAAGAATGTGAGGCTTGCAATTATTACTGTTTTTTCTGATTGCTTAGGTACTATCTTTGAAACTATAGGCTATTTTTTGCAAAACTCTACACACTAACCACAAAACCTTACACCAAACCAGCAAAACATTATACATCTCTTGCAAAAGCAAACAATTCTTGCAAAACTCTTCAAACTCTTTTTCAAAAATTTTTTTTTTTGCGTCAATACAGTACACACAAACCATCATTTGAATAAGCACACGAAGCACCAACTACGCACTGATAGTATAAATTAAAAACACTTGTGTCTTTTTCTTTTTCTGTGTGCATGGCACAGCAGTTTGCAATAAAGTTCTCATACATGTAGTAAACACAAACATACAGGTATCCAAATGTGTAAAGTATGGATGTGTATTCCGAACATAACACACTATCAATACAAATAAGAGGAAAAAAACATTTCAATCTCAAAATGTTCTAACACTCCTCAAACAACAAAAGCGCAGTAAGAGAAAACAAAAACATTTTTGCTAGAAAAAAAAGTACAGAAAAAATTAGATGGGGTACGGGGTATGCGTTGGTGGGGCTGGTGATCATACACCTTCCAACACCATGCAGAGAAGAATTCTTCAATAGGATTCAAGAACGGAGAGTATGGGGGGAGATTGAGTGAGATGAAATATGGGTGACCTGTGAACCAATTGCGGACCACAGCAGCCCGGTGAAAACTAACATTGTCCCAAATGATAACGTACCTGGGCTGCTCTGGCCCCTGGTCATCTGGACACCCTCCATAACAGACTAATTCCTGATGACCAGGGGCCAGAGCAGCCCAGGTACGTTATCATTAGTCTGTTATGGAGGGTGTCCAGAAATGTGATAATGTGTGCAGTGTTGTATGGGCCTAGGATTGCATGATGGTGAAGGACGCCGTTTTGACTAATAGCCGCACACATTGTTATGTTGCCACCACGTTGTCCCGGGACGTTGATGATGGCACGGTGTCCGGTGATGTTGTTTTTGGTGTCCGGCCCCTTGTTTTTGCAAGGTTGAAACCTCCCTCGTCCACGTATATTAGCTCATGATGCACTGCATCTGCTTCTAGCTCCATGACTCTCTGAAAGAGACAAGACGAAACAATGTAGCACAGTAGGAAAAGACAGGGATCAGTCAATTTGATGTAGCACCATACACTTCCAGATCCAGTATTTATATCTCAGTTGTTTTACACGGTCTGAGTTTCTTTCGAAAGGGACTCTGTACAGCTGCTTCGTCCTAATACTATTGCGTTTCAGTAGGCGAGACAGTGCAGAGACTCACTCTGTTGACGTTTTGGAATGTGGTGATATCTGCCATTATGTGGTCCTGCAGTTCTCTGATGCAGTTATTTGCAATGATCATATTGACAATGTGGGTCCCCTGCTCTGCTGTGAACAGTCGACCTCTTCCACCAGTTTTCTTGCAGTTGTGTAAAAACATTTGAATGGTTTTAGTGATAGATCCTTCTCATTATGAAAGTACAGTACATATTACTGTACCAGCAAGATGAAGAGCACTTATAGTTACTTACCGGTTCTCATTTCTAAATATCCGGAAGATACCTGCAATAGTATAGTGGCTCAGATTTGGTTGAACCCGTTGCCCAGCCTTCCTCATGCTCATCCCATGGTTGACAACATGGTCAACCACAGTCATTCTGATTTCATCCGTTATTGTGTTCCTGACTCCCCTTCCTCTTCCCCGTCCTATTGGCCCCCAAATGTTGTCCAAACCAAATGTTTACCTGTGGCCTATTTATAGTGCTCAAGCTCTGATTTGTAAGTCAATTCATTATCTAAAAGTGTTTTTACATGTGTCAATGTGGAAAGGCAATTGGTGAAATTGTGTAGCAATGTAGAGACCAATGTTTACAGTTTTTCCAGAAGTGTGTTATTAAATTGCAAACTGAGTGTAAAGCAGTGAGTTGTGTTTACAGTTTTGCAAAAAGTGTGTCATAAAATTACAAAACTGAGCGTAAATCAGAGCACGTGCATTCAATTTGGCACACTTGGTAAATGCATTGGCTGCAAGTGTTAATGGTTTCAGAGATAGTGCTTCAAGAATCACTGTTAGTGTTTAAGCATTCAGAAAAAGGCTGTATAACAGTCACACACACTCGTACACGCACACACACAGCTGAGATCAGTTAGGCCTTCAACGCAGCTGTCGCCTAACGGCAACAGCTGGCCATTTTTAAATGAAATGTGCATACTACAGAAACACGTGTCGTATCAAACTGCTTTTCACCCTCTTCTCTTTATCATGGACAACTCTGTTGTGGATAACGGCAGAGGTTCTCCCCTCCACTGCCCAGTGTTAGTGTAACTGGGACTGTCTCTGCCCTGGAAGGGATTGTGTTCCCACTGACTCTGCACATAGGTCTGGTTGAGAGAGAGAGAGAGAGAGGGGGGGGAGGGAGAACAGAGGGACAGATAGAGAAAGAGGGAGGAAAATTGAGACAAGGGGTGGAAAAGGTGAGTGGAAGATCAACTGTCACTTCAAACAAATACCTTAATCCAAAGCAGTCTACTCCACCAAACTATTATGTGAACATTGAGCCAATGTGTGACATCAACCTTCCCCCCTCTTGCCAAAATGTCTGACTGGGATTATCTTGGTTCTAGGATTGGAGGTAGACCAGCAGGAAACCCTATGCCTTGAGAAGGTAACATTAAAAACAGGGTGCCACACAATCAAGTCTCCGGGAAGATCTTCACCTGAGATAGCTGCGTGTAGAAAGCAGGTTTAACAGCGGAAGTTGAGAATCGTGTGGGCTGCTAGCCCTGACAGAGGAAATAAATCAGGGCAGGTAGGTCTGGGTCCATGTTGCGTGCCGTAGATGACAAACTCAGTGCTAGAACAATGGCATCATACTGTATCTGAATTCTGCCATGGTTATGGACATTCTCCATTGTGATAATTGTAAGTGGGGTGGTGGAATTTTGGACAGGGATGGGGAAACAAATCCAAGGCATGCACAAAACCAACTAACAGTAAATCAAATAAACAAAATTCCTGATTCTCGCATGTCAAGTTAGAGCTGTTGTAGTCCAAAGGTCTGCCAAGTGTCAGACTGACTGCACCTGGAGGGTGGCGAGCCACATACGCCAGTGGGGCCCATAGGGGAAGATTAAGCAGGGCCGTCAGATCAGGTCCCCTGGCTTCCACAGGAACTGGTAGTCCTCCCACACATCCTCTGGGTCCTTCTGGTCCGTGCTCAAAGTACCTTGCAGAATCACCTCAGTCCGCTCCTTAGTGATACTGCGTACAGAGGGAGGGAGACAGAAAAGAGGGTCAAAGAGAGTGAAAGTTGCAGAGAACAATTCTAGAACAGAATTTGGGATATAGGGTAACCTAGAGGAGAAATGGAGAATGTTGAGAGAAAGGAAGAGGAGGATGAAGTAGGTTGTTGACAATGCGGAGTGGGCTGAAGGACGTGTTCATCACTTGTCTGGAGCTCAGCAAGTTCAGTACCACAGGAATGCTCAGATAGCCAATCAGAACGCCCAGAGCCACATTCACATTTTTGCGCTAGTTGGCCATACCTGCAGCAAAACTCCAGTATTTTCCCTTAATAGCCTGTTCTTCTTAATAGCTCCATCTTCTTATATAGGGAGCCAATATGTTTTACAACAATTTTATTTCCATGGCTCATCAAAACTAGTTGTTTTCTCATGGCTCTCTCTTGTCCCTCTGCAGAAGACATATGGTGAGCAATATACACAAAATCACAGTATCGAATAGAAATAAATATACAATTGTAAGAATCTCAATGAATACTGTATCGGCACCTAAGTACCGTGATATCGTATCATGAGATCCCTGGCAATTCCCAGCAGGAGCAGTAGAGATACTCTTAATGATCGGCTATGAAAAGCCAACAGACATTTACTCCTGAGGTGCTGACTTGTTGCACCCTCGACAACTACTGTGATTATTATTATTTGACCATGCTGGTCATTTATGAACATTTGAACATCTTGGCCCTGTTCTGTTATAATCTCCACCCGGCACATCCAGAAGAGGACTGGCCACCTGTCATAGCCTGGTTCCTCTCTAGGTTTCTTCCTAGGTTTTGGCTTATCTAGGGAGTTTTTTGCTAGCCACCATGCTTCTACATCTGCATTGCTTGCTGTTTGGGGTTTTAGGCTGGGTTTCTGTACAGCACTTTGAGATATCAGCTGATGTAAGGGCTATACAAATATATTTGATTTGAATTAAGGTCACAGTTATGAAAACTTATGACACTAAAGAGGCCTTTCTACTGACTCTGAAAAACAACAAAAGAAAGATGACCAGGGTCCCTGCTCATCTGCGTGAACGTGCCTTAGGCATGCTGCAAGGAGGCATGAGGACTGCAGATGTGGCCAGGGCAATAAATTGCGATGTCCGTACTGTGAGACGCCTAAGACAGGGCTACAGGGAGACAGGACGGACAGCTGATCGTGCTCACAGTATCAGACCACGTGTAACAACACCTGCACAGGATCGGTACATTCGAACATCACACCTGAGGAACAGGTACAGGATAGCAGCAACAACAACTGCCCGAGTTACACCAGGAACGCACAATCCATTCATCAGTGCTCAGACTGTCCGCAATCGGCTGACAGAGGCTGGACTGAGAGCTTGTTGGCCTGTTGTAAGGTAGGTCCTCACCAGACATCAACGGCAACAACGTTGCCTATGGGCAAAAACCACCTTCGCGGGACCAGACAGGACTGGCAAAAAGTGCTCTTCGAGTTGCAGTTTTGTCTCACCAAGGGTGATGGTCAGATTCACATTTATTGTCTAAGGAATGAGCGTTACACCGAGGACTGTACTCTGGAGCGGGATTGGTTTGGAGGTGCAGGGTCCATCATGGTCTGGGGCGGTGTGTCACAGCATCATTAGACTGAGCTTGTTGTCATTGCAGGCAATCTCATCGCTGTGCGTTGCAGGGAAGACATCCTCCTCTCTCATGTGGTACCCTTCCTGCAGGCTCATTCTGACATGACCCTCGAGCATGACAATGCCACCAGCCATACTGCTCATTCTGTGCGGGATTTCCTGCAAGACAGGAATGTCAGTGCTCTGCCATGGCCAGCGAAGAGTCCGGATCTCAATCCCATTGAGCACGTCTGGGACATGTTGGATTGGAGGATGAGGGCTAGGGCCATTCACCCCAGAAATGTTCGGGATATTGCAGGTTCCTTGGTGGAAGAGTGGGGTAACATCTCACAACAAGAACTGGCACATCTGGTGCAGTCCATGAGGAGGAAATGCACTGCAGTACTTAATGCAGTTGGTGGCCACACCAGATACCGACTGTTACTTTTGACTTTGTTCAGGGACACATTATTCCATTTATGTTAGTCACATGTCTGTGGAACTTGTTCAGTTTATGTCTCAGTTGTTGAATCTTGTTATGTTCATACAAATATATACAAATGTTACTTTGCTGAAAATTAACGCAGTTGACAGTGAGAGGACGTTTCTGTTTCTGCTGAGTTTATATGTATGTGTGTGTGTGTGTGCGTATCTAGGAACACAAGATCCCTTTGGCAGTAGCCAGAGAGAGGGGCTTAGCCTATGTGGTCATGGGGCATTTAGTCACAGACAACTGGAGGAGTAGACAGCTCAAATCCCCACTACCTGTTTCGGATTGAGATGGCAACCCGTCAACCCATCCATGTTAAAACCATGCATCAGAACCATACCCGTTGTTTGACTTAAAGAATGAATTTTTATGCCTAAAAATGAATAAAAAACAGCCCTAGTAGAGGTAGTACAGAATGTTGGGCCCACTTAAATGACATATTACCCAACATAGAACTAAAGCCATTTGAGTCTTGGGAGATCAATTAGCTGGAGCCTATTCCTGTTTTTATACACAACATGGACATTCACTGCACTTCGACGTAAAAAAAAAAAAATATATGTATACAGGTAACTGCCAAAATAAAGGAAACACTTGAGTAAATGAGGGATACAAAGTATTGCAATCAGCCATTGAGGAAATGCTTCCTTTGAAATCAATGAAAGCTGCTATACTGCTCGTGTTGCGCTCGTGTTGCATCACGTCCAATGGCAACGTCCAAGCTCAAGAACCGCAGAGGTTCAATTCTCGATGGCTGACGCACACGTTCATTCTATCTTGTGAATTGAATTAAAGTTGATTTTGGTTGCATATGGCCTCAACTATACACCACTGGTTATTGTTCACCACTGGTTATTGTTCTAAGATGTATGAAGTCAAGAAGCTACTAGCTAGCCGAAACTCTAGGTAGCTGGCTTTGACTATCTTCACAAAGTAAACAAAAGCAACTTGTGTCATTGGAGGATCATTTAGTACAGCCGCTAGCAACAATTGAATGAGTACTTGTGAAAAACTGGACCAACGCTATTGTACTTATGCATAATCGATGAATATGGACCAGTAAATTTGGAGAAAATAGAATAAAGATGCTCCTCCCCTGTGCTGCTCTCCGCTCTCAAAACAAGCTCTGTGTAGCAGGTAGAACGTCACATTGACACGACGCTGATGGCAAAGCTACTCAACGTTATGGTGGAGCTGAAGTGTTAGGGTCATGTATAAATGTGGATGAATGATGTCCCATCCCTCCAATAGAGATCCAGACACTTGTAGAATGTACAGCATTCCATTGAAGCTGGTTCGGTGGCTCGTGGTGGCCCAATGCCCTTTTAAGACACTTTATGTTGGTGTTTCCTTTATTTTGGCAGTTACCTGTACATGTACATTCATCACTGTCTTCCACGCCATCTCAAGCTGTCTCTCTCTCGCTCTTTCATTCCATTCCCTCCTCCCTCTCCTCAGCTGTCCCAGCACTAAACCATACTCCTCCCATCATGTCCAAATCGTTAACTTCTTCCTTTATGTTTCTGGGCCAACTGTCAGGCACATTGGTAATGTCTGGTGCTGAGTGTCTACCATCTGTCAAGGCCCAATAGCCTGCTAGCCTGCTCCAGATGTGCATACAGCCAGGTGTGGGTGTTGGAGATGTGGAGTGGAGAGGCTCGGGAGTGGAGCGGGTGGAGAGGGGTAGGGTGCCCATGTGGACCCACTCATTTCCCACTCTTAGGTGTTGTATACTCAAACACACAGCTTAGCCAGGCGTGTGGGAAGGGGGAGTCCATACACACACAAACATGCACGCACGCAGACACACACAGCACGGCTGGTAGAGACATCAGTCAGGCCAACTCAGTGGAGCCAGGTGGAAGGCTGGTCTAATACCTCCTCTCCCTCTCTCTGACTGTCATCATTAGTCCCAATCATAAAACACCCAGACAGGGTTACAGCAGTCCTGCTATTCTTATAGGATGAAAATAAATACCCAGAATTCCAGGATAATCCCCACAATACCTTAACCCTGTCCATATCGATTTCTTTCTTTGCAAATATGTGTCTGGGCTGAGGCAGAGGTATGGGTTGTGAGGGAATTAGATAAATAGAATAGATTATTATATTTCTATGGTGTGGGCTCTACCACTGATGGGTAAGAAGTTGGGCTCATTTAGGAGATTTCATGGCTGTTGAGGGGGTACCTCTGGTGGGTTTGGGGGTCTGTCCTGCAGCCTCCTGGAGGTCCGGTACGGCTTGCTTGGCCCCTCGAACAGGAACCCCAGAGATCCATTGTCAAAACAGACTGGGAACTATGGTCAGCCAGTTGAGAAAGCTTAGGTTCCCACTCACTATCAGAGTCACCTAGGGGAGAGGGTAGATGAGGTGAGACAGAGGGTCGAGGAGGAGACACAGAGGGTCGATGGGGAGAAAGGACACCAAAAAGGTACTGGCAGAAAAATAGCATGATGATTGATGAGGACTATCTGCTTTGTAATAGATTAGGCCATTGCAGCAGGGAAAGTCCTGATTTCCTGTATTTAACTGATGACTGATTTATTACAGTTTTTTCCAACTGCTTACACACGTTTTTCAAAAATGTCTCCTTTTTCCAAAACTGCACACACAAAATGCAAAATGCCTCACATCTCCTTCAAAATGTAACACTGCATTCAGAATGCCATAAACACATGTCAGAATGAAGCATTTGCATCAAATGGCAAACACTGCTTTCATAATAGTACATTTTTGGATGTACCATGTAAACACTGTTGTTCTAAATCTAAAGCTCTTTGGTCTGTCATAGGCTTATATCTACATTTCAATACAATGTTCTACAGTGAAAGTAATCTGCTGAGCGGGGTAACAAGTACACTGTAAACACCAATGCAATGTAGAAACAGAAAATATTTATTAGGCCAAACATTATTGTTGTATACAGTAGCATACGACAAAACCATAAACATACGTAAACCAAAAGTATATTCTTTAGAATACAGTAAAGAACACAATTATGTGTGAGGGGTCCCGGGGGGACAGTCCAGGAATTGGTGGGGGGGGGGGCAGTCACCAGTGCTAAGCTATGCTTCATCTCTTCTCCGGCCTGGGTCTGGCCACAATACTTTGTCCACATCAAAAGATATGTTTTCTCCTGCCAAACATCGAGGGAAGTATCTCCTAGCATGGCGTATCCAACCTTGGACAGAGGCAACCTCTATGTCCCCACATGCGTCCGCCATTGCCTGGAGAAACAGCTGTACATTACTGTAATGCTAAAATAGTCATTAGATAGTTGCATACCTGTTCTCATTTCTAAAGGTTCGAATTATGGACGCCACTGTAAATCGACTCAAGTTGGGCTGGACTCTCAGTCCAGCCTCTCTCATGGTCAAACCGTGGTTGATCACATGATCAACAAGTGTTGCCCTAATCTCATCAGAGACAGCTATCCTTCCTTCTCTTCTTTGCCCTTGTCCTCTTCTTCCTCTTCCTCTCCCTCCTACTCCTCTTGCTCTCTGTCCATTGTTGGCATCCATTGTTCAAAACAGGTAATCTGACCTTTGACCTATTTATAGGCCTATACAGTGATTGGTTAGTGATCAGTTAAGCTATTAGTGTTTGCACATGTGAGTGAGGAGTGTGTGTGTGACCTGGTGAATAAGTGTAGCATTTTGATTGGTTGTGTTTAGAAAAGGAAAGCAAGTCACTTCCTGTTAGATTTCTGTGTTTTAGGTAGAGAATTGTGTGTAGTGTTTTGAAAAAAAGTCAAAGCTTATGGTTTTGGATATTTGGTGTGTAGTTTTGCACTTTGAGTGAGAGGTTTCAAAAATCGTGTGACATGAAAAGATTTTGTGTGTAAGCAGTTGGAAAAAACTGTAAACTGAAGACGGCAGTTGCCATAAAACCACTGTAGAGCCCCAATGGATCCACTAGGTGGCAATGTGATGTCAGAGCCACTCGAGGTAGACATTCTTGGGCACAGATCTAGGATGTTACCCGTTTAAAATCCTAGTCTCAACCAGTTTTACTGTCAACTCACCTGGAACACTATCTGCAGCATTCCGTTGACCATACATCGCCCCAGGAAGGTGAAGAGAAGGATGACGAGCACAACAAAGTGATTGGACAGAACCTCAAAGAGATGGAACCAACATGGAGATTGGTGAATATAGTACGACATGGAGTTTGGCACCGGCTGAGTTTGGAGGGAGCGAGGGAGAAAGAGAATCAGAATGATACCCCCCCCCCCCCCCCCACACACACACATACACACACCACAGAATGGCACTGTGTGGTTAGACACAGTACTCTCCAGAACATCTCTAGAGATGACAGAGATGGGAGTGGGGAGTCAGTAACATCACTCCTCATTTTGGGGCCTGAAGAGAGGGGCTATGTAACCCACCACATCCTTCCAGTCTCAACCACAGAACTGGGATAAGCCAAAGATGACCACAGATTGACACCCCCGGGAGTGCACAACCGCAGGGGTCGCAGAGGTTACAACATGAGTACATCCAGCTCAAGGAAAAAGCAATTTGCCTCCATATCGATACTCAAATATGAGCAATGACAGAGGGATAGAAAGAGGCAAACAAAAGAGAGGCTATTACCATAGCATACATATGAGTATTAAGGTGTGTGTTTTTGCTGACGAAAGTACAGAACAAGATAACAGTGAATTACCTATATATTTGCACAAATTTACCTAGTGTCACGCCAATGACTGCATGGTGATGCATGGTGATGGATGGCAGTGAGATCTGAGTCATGTTGTATAACTTATCACTACCAGCCTTTCTACAGGCTACAATGGACTGCCCAAATGGCACCTTGTGACAAATGCAGGTTGACGTTTATTATCATGAATCTTGCCCTGGAGGTAGAACTGAGTGATTTCCTCTAGATGGGCCAGCTGCAATGTAAAAAATGGCTACAGTGGTTCCTCCTTTAAAAGTTGCATCATACTGAGGCACACCTTGCATGCTGCCGCAGCATTCTGTGGCACGCCATTTAATTGTCAGACATTTTTTCTGTTACTGCAAGTTATTGCTATTTTGACCACCAGAGGGCTTCTTTGAGAAGCATTTGATAGTATTCCGTATTTGCATTACCAGAGAATTTAAAACCTTTTTTGTAATAACATAGTATATGGGATTGATTTTAGGAAATTTGGCTTAATTAATTTGATTAATATTATGGTGTTTCTATTCAGAGAAAATCTAAAAATGAAACCTTCAGGGTTTCCGTTAGGATGGAATGGAAAATATGGCGCTGTACAACGTGCCGGTCGGGAGTAGGCTACAGGGTTGGAGGATTCAAAATTGTTTGCCTTCATTAGACAACTTTGTTCCAATAGTTCTGTAAATAAGTGATATTTATTCCCTTAGGAATTCACTATGGATCCATAACTAAATCAACATCTGCATTTTGAAAGAGTATTTTTATCATTATTTTATTAACGAAATGTGTTTATTTGTTTATTAGGCTACTGTGCAGTCTACAATACATACTGTAGTAAACATGGGAAAGTGCCTGATTCCTTGCATAAGGGAGAGCAGGCCATGTCTGTACTACAGAATGCGGGGCACGCAGGAGACCGGTGTTATTTCATAGTTGTGATGTCTTCACTATTATTCTACAATGTAGAAAATAGTAAAAATAATGAGAAAAAAATGGAATGAGTAGGTGTGTCCAAACTTTTGACTGGTACTTGCTTAATAAATTTGATTAATATTATGTTTTTTCTATTCCAAGAAAAATGAAAAACCCTCTGGGTTTCCATAAAGATGGACTGCAAAATATGGCGCTGTACAACGTGATGGTCGGCAGTACCATACTAGGCTATTTAACCCTTTCATGTGTGAGTTCCAAATATCTCTAACGGTCGCCCCAGCGTGAGTTTTTTTATGCACGTGATGTTAGAACATTCTCTCCATTCCAGAATGTGATTGTTACGGACACGCGGTGTAACGTTACTCATTTCATAACATTTATGGTGTTATACTCAATGCTTAGGTAGCTAGCTACATTCTTCTATTAGCTCTGGAAAACAATGCTAATTGTGTCAGGGAAGTATTAGCATGTGTTGTATTTTGAAGCTATCCTGGCCTTATGACTCCCAAGTGGCACAGCTGTCTAAACAGTGTCTCAGTGCTAGGGGCGTCACTACAGACACCCAGGTTCAAATCCAGACTGCGTTTCTATCAAAGTAAGTGCCTTATTACGTTATAATAGTTTCTGTGTGTCGTGTTTTACCGGTTATACTGTAGCTCACTGTGTGTATGGAGCATAATATATTTGTGTATATTATAACCGCGGACACTCAAAGTAACGTTACTCATGTTACTCACTTTTTATGGTGTTATATTCAATCATGCTTATGTAGCTAGTTACATTCTTCTATTAGCTCTGTAAAACAATGCTAAATGCGTCAGAAGTATTGACATGTTGTATTTTGAAGCTACCCTGGATAAATAGAAAAATATATTATACCACTTGGTCGTTTTCTGAGTGCATTCCACAACGCTGTTTATCATGTCCGCCTTATCCACTGCCCCCATTTTGAGGTTATAGTCAAGCTTGTCTGGTTTGATGTTTCTCTGTCTGGTTTGTTTCTCTCTCCCGTCAGGTGGTCCACCTTCCCTGTGGCCCGACATGGTTGCTGTATGAACAGTGGAGAGGACATGGACGTCTCGTTTGTCATGGCACTTTACTGCCAGCTGTTAACATTTCTTATTTTGTATAATGGGTCAAAGAAGGAAGTTGCAAACATAGGATCTCTGCTCCAATATTCTCTTAGGGAGTTCTTCTTTACTATCCCCATGAGAAGGACTGTCACCAGGAATGTATACATTTCACAAATTGTGGTTGTCCCCCCCCCCCCCCCCCCCCCACACACTCCTGGCTCTCTCTTCTCCTGTAGCTTCTCCTGTAGCGATTGGTCTCTACAATGTCTCCCACCAGCTCCTCTGTCAGAAACAACTTGAAGCACTCTGCCTCAGATGGAAATGGCAAGGGGCGTTGCACTCCAGACTGGGACTTGTCAAAGCAAACAACAGGGCCAGGAGGGGTGAAATGGCTGGCAGCCTTCCAGCTACCACAGAACTCCTGTACTTCATCCACTGTCGGTCTGCCTCCATCACCACCAGCATCTTCAAAGGGAACTAGGACTTTGTCAGTGGACAAGGGGTCCTCAGACAAGGGGTCCTCTGTCACTGTCAAAATCTGATTCCTGACTTTGACTCATTGTCAGAATTTCTTTACATCGCCAGAATTTCCGCATTTGTGAGTTGTCTCCTTTTGAAAGAAGTTGCTAATGCTACAGCTTAGCTCATTAGCTACATACATAAACAACAACACTGAATGGCTCAGAGTGGGAGTGAGAGGTTACGTGATTGATTGCCTGCACGCGCCATTTATATCAATAAATCACTATCAGAAAATGTTTTGTGTGGTATTATTGATATATTTACGTGTGATTGTACGCTTCAGGGACCACTGTAGAACGATCACACCCGTGTGATGGTACGTGTGAAAGGGTTAACTAAAGATTCATCGCAGGTTACGAGGAAGGAGTAGGCTGTCCTTGTAAATAAGAATTTGTTCTTAACTGACTTGCCTAGTTAAATAATGGTTACACTAAGAGCATAACATTTCTGCACCCTCATTTTCTCATTATTGTCTAACCAATACCCAAACTGAGATTAAGTGAAAATAAAAAATATCATTGATTTATCAAGACCAGTCCCCCATGCTTGCCTCAGAGCAGCGCGAAAAGGTGGTAAAATAGTTGCAGGCTTTTGCATCTAACTTCAAAATGCTCTTTAAATAATTACATTTCGAGAATTGGAGGACTCCAAATTAATATCTACGGGGCATCTTCCGTTAGATATTCTCAGATATTCTCACAGATCCTAAGGGGCTTAGGCTTCTAAATTAATTAATAATAATAATAATAACAATCTCTTTGTTTAAAAAGTAACAATATTTTAGAGATTTTGTTTTCATTTACCTTAGAGTGAGCAAGAAAAAGGCAATTATTATTGTTAATTTTTTTTACCCCCTTTTCCCAATTTCGTGGTATCCAATTGTTAGTAGTTACTATCTTGCCTCATCGCTACAACTCCCGTATGGGCTCGGGAGAGACGAAGGTCGAAAGCCATGCGTCCTCCAAAACACAACCCAACCAAGCCGCACTGCTTCTTAACACAGCGTGCATCCAACCCGGAAGCCAGCCGCACCAATGTGTCAGAGGAAACACTGTGCACCTGGCGACCTGGTTAGCGTGCACAGGAGTCGCTGGTACGCGATGAGACAAGGATATCCCTACTGGCCAAACCCTCCCTAACCCGGACGACGGTAGGCCAATTGTGCATCGCCCCATGGACCTCCCGGTCGCGGCCGGCTGCGACAGAGCCTGGGCGCGAACCCAGAGCCTCTGGTGGCACAGCTAGCACTGGGGTGCAGTGCCCTAGAGGCGAAAAAGGCAATTCTTGAACATGGGGTGAGACATTCTTACTAATTTGTAAATAAAGCCAGTTTGTTATTTAGAATGATTTATTTCTGGAGAAACCTAAATGGATTATTTAGCAGACATTACTTGCTTATATTCATGAAGATGATGAGTGATTGGCAAAGGCAATCTGTAATCTGTTGGCATCACGGCACGACATCAACATCACTCTAATTGCAGTCTCCTGATTTAAACCCGATCAAACATGTTCGGCATCAACTGAAAACATTAATCCGTAACTCTGCCAAGCCTACAAGCAAAGATTAACTGTTCAAGGCCATCAAGATGTTTTGGCTAGAGAAATTGACGATACAACAATGCAACAAATACATTGATCATCTCAGCAAGGTGTTATCTGTGGTCCTGTTGCTTGGTGGAAGTGCAAATAAAATGTAGTTTATATAAACATTTGCATTTGAATGTCTTTTTTCTCATTATTTCATTTGATTAACGACAACATAAATATGTTTAATAAATACTGTACTGCTGTTTTGAGTTAGAAATGTAACACTTTAGAGTACTTAAGCATCGAATACTTTGCAAGTTGAAGGATTTTCACAACAATAGCCGGGTTATAAAAAGTCTATTGTCTTGCTAATAGGAAACATTTGCATAATGGGCGACACCTGCTACAGTGATGAAAAACAAGTGTTTGAAAACCTGTTTTCAAAATGCCTCCAGTTGTCCATCATTACTGTAAATAAAAACACAGCATCTTGTTTACATCTTGTTAACATTCTTTATTGTGTCACACATAATTTGTATCTACCTATACAATTCCTTTTAGAGTTTGGGATTTACAAATGTGCACTTTTAATTATTAGTTACACTGTTTTAGTTTGAGCGTGCAGACTTTTTTTTTCTTTAAATTATTATTTTATGTAGGATGCTCCATTTTTGACCAGATGCAATTGTAAGTAGGACTAATAAAAACAAATCCTACTTCTATCAGGCTGTTAAGCCTCAGAGCCTACCTCAGCCAGTTAAGTTATTTTATATAGGTCTAGGCTCCGAAGAAATAGACTCCAATTAAGCCCTCTTCTTGTTTGTAAAGTCAAAATAAAATGAAGATTATTGTTGAAATGAATTACTTGACTTGTGTATGTGTTCACCATCTGTTGGTGTGCAACACTTGCATAACAAGTTAGCAATATTTTCAGCACCAGGCACTGTTCACCTCCTATTGATTGTGCTGCGGTTGCCACCAGTTGTTTTTGAAATTGAACCTTTACTAGGCAAGTCAGGAAAGAACAGATTATTATTTACAACGAAGGCCTACCGTGATATATATAAATAATTTTTATCAGAACATTAACCATTTGTAGGTAGATACGTGTGTAGGTAGATGTGGAAAGATAGATAGAAATGATTTGTTGCAAGTTGGGGGTGGGTTCACACACCTAGCTGGGCTATTAGACAATTCTTTAGTAAAGGTTGAATAGTCTATTGTTCAGCTAATAGCCCATCCTACTACACTTGTGAAAAACGAATAATAATACTTTTCCCCTTTCCACTTGTTAAAGATTCCGATTGTTTTTAGCCACAATCGGCCCCAACCCCAATTAATACATTTGGGCACAGTCGATAGCGTGCTGGACTTCAGGCTAGAATGTTGAGGGTTCGAAACCTGCTCCCTGCTTGTTTCATCATATTATTATGCTGGTCTCAGAGCAAATTGTTACTCCCCACCTGGTTCCTCGCTCTCTTCCACGCGTCATTCAGCACGCTTGTGGGCATGCTGGCAGGATGTACTGTTTTTTATTCTGTATATATGAATTACAAAATCAGCCTTTACTTAAATCATGTTTATAGTCTATTGCATAGTTACAATGTGTAATCATTGATGTCCCAGGAGCAGGAGTGGTTAAACACTGTTGAAGTGTATAATTGTAATATATACATGCAGACACAGCATCATTCAAAGAATGGAGTTGGGTGTAACTGAAAAAAACTTGCTAAATATCGATTTTCTTAAATGAACTCTATGACAAAAAAAATATGCACAATGGTTTGTCTCTACATTAACTAACATGTTCCTCTCATTTGTAATTTTTTTGCTTGACTCGTTATGACGTTATAACTACTTACACTTGCTTCCCCCGTAATGTTTTGTCAGCCATCTTTGCTGAAGAAGGTCACCAGGGACGTGTGGCTTGCGTCAAATTCGTCATTGATCGGTCATATAAAAACCTTAGGACCCAAATGCATAATGACTGCTCTAACTCCCCCTTGTGGTGGTCTGGAGTAATGAAGATGTGACGCTGGGTACCTCTAAGTCCCGCGGTGTAAGCTCACAACTTTGAAAGGAGGAACCACTGTATATGTAAAAATGTATAAAAACCAAAATTATATTTTTGGTTTTAAATTTAAAGTTAGGCATTAGGGTTAGCAGTGTGGTTAAGGTTAGGGTTAAGATTCAAATCTGATTGAATGACTTTGTGGCCAGTTAGTGACCACTCTACAGACCTCATGACAATAAATGCCAACCTGCGTGACAAACATGAAACGTATCTGAGCATAAATGCAAAATAGCTCAAAAGTTGTTTTTTCCCTCATTGTCCTGACATAAAACCACGGGACAGAATGGTGTGCGGAAACAACATGGTTTATTTTTATAATACCACACCTTCAGGGTGGTTTCCTGAGCTAAGTCAATTTGGTGCCTCTTATAGAAATGTCCTGAGAGGGCTGTTTCAGTGCAGAGCCAGACTGGGCTGGAGTGTGTGTGTGTGTGTATGTGTGTGTGTGTTCCAGCACACCCCCAGACAGCCTAGTGTACCTAGCTTGCAACCTCAGATAACCAAACAACCCCAGCATGTACACGGCAAACAAACAAACCAACAAAAACAAACACACCACCCACCGGCCCACTCAGCCAGCCTCTTATAGCCTCAGCAGACTTCTTACCCAGCATGCATTGCGCTGGGTGGCCCTGCCATGAGTTTTGAGGCTGAAAGGGAGCAGTGTATCAGAGTCCGGTAGGGGGGATGGGGGGGGGGGGAATGTAAATCTGCTTTACCCCTGGGGGTGTTGATAGGTTTGGAGCTGGCAGGTCAATGTTTAGATGAGGATATGAGTCTGACTGCCTGCATGGAGTCCTCAGGCTCCCATATATGATTTTCCATAAACCCATGTTAAACACGGAAATCCAGTTTAAACACAAATACTATTGGAATGTTTCCTTTCTTTTTTGAACAGTTTTTGTCAAATTCTACAAGGCGTTCATTTGCGGTCTCTGATCCATACAGGTTCACTTGGCTGACCACTATTGCCAGAAACCCATTAGCCTCCAAGTGAAGCCCTGACAAAGTTTACATAATGTAGGCTGATGAATCTATAACAGGGGGCTTGCCCCAGGGGCTCAATGGGCCTGAAATGGACTCCTGTTTGTCCTCGACATCAGACTTCCAGATAGGTGTGAGGGTCCACAGACAGAGGTTCCTTTGAGTTAATAGGGCATGGACAGGGGGGTGGTAAGGGGGTGTTGTGAGGTGCCAGGCATCCCTCCACACCTCACACCTAGGGAATCCCATGAGAGAACCAGCCTGGAGTAAGGATGGTTGCTGGGATGGCGGGGGGCATATTTTTTTTTTTGGGGGGGGGGGGGGGGTGATAACCAGAGAAAGCTTAAAATGATGCACTGCTATCACATATTTTCCAACTCTAGGGACATAGACCTTCCAAGTGAGCCCGATGGCCCAAATTTAGGGGTCTGGGTCATGGACTATTATGACAATACTGATAG
Source organism: Oncorhynchus mykiss (assembly GCF_013265735.2). NCBI lineage: Eukaryota > Metazoa > Chordata > Actinopteri > Salmoniformes > Salmonidae > Oncorhynchus > Oncorhynchus mykiss. Next base: position 16,039,764 of record NC_048584.1, read on the forward strand.
GGTAGAGCAGTAACACAAATGTACATGGACACACTTATCCACCTAAAAAAACATATAAACAAACACACATAAACAACACTAACCCACAAATAAGAATGGGAACTTTACACGACAGATAGGAACATAAACCAGAAAATCAATCCCACAAATTGGGAGCCATACTAGACCAGGTAGTCATCATGCTTAAATTTAGCCATGACATTTTGATGTATGTTTCACCGACCCCACTCTGTCCACCTTATAGGACAGAAAATTAAGCCATTGACCACAAAGTTAACTGAAATCAACTGTAGCAGGTTCAGCTGGTCTGTGCCTTACTCTATGGCCTATAACTTGCTACAGCAGCGTCTTCAAAGTCATGTTGACCAAAGAAAATAAACATGTTTCCCATTTAATGGGTAATCCACCCAGCAGGCGAACAGCCCAAAGCAGAGTACTGAATGAAGGCCAGGGCTAACAGACTGAGAATGGGTTTGTCATATGCCAAAACCTGTATAGTCCAGTGAAGGCAACCTACTGTACTGTACCATACAAGTTACTGTCCAAGGTAGTGAGGTTCCTAGTTTCAATATTTAGTCTCAGAAAAATCTTTGTAGTTTGTCAGAGTAGTGTAAGATTAAGTAGCCCCTAGGCACTGATCCAATGTCAGCTTACTGTGTCCTGCCCTTGATGGTTAAGGTTAGTATTTGGTGAGGGGAAGCTGATCCTAGATCTGTGTATGAGGGTAAGTTCTACCAAGATCATGTCAGTACAGTAAGTATGCATGCATCAGTAGAGTTTGTCAAGCCCAACTATAGTAGACCAACCATTCAGGGACTTTTTCCAAGGCAATAAAAAGCCACAGTCAGCCAGACCATTCAGTCTCCAGAGAGACATTGTGTATTCCTGGTCTCTGTCATTAGACGAGATACTCCAAGCTGTGTGGGTTAGTCTGGAGATGACACAGTATTGTGGTGTCCTCTCCTATAGGGATGATTTATTCAAACATTGAGGCAGACTGTGGTTCCCAATACAGTAGGTTCTTCAGAGCTGTGTCCCATCATGTGCTTTAAGAAATGTCTTGGCACCCACTAAGTTAACAGAAGCAATATTTCTTAGCCAGGGCTACGTCTTAAACCATGACCTCAATTGGTTTCAATTGAACGTTTAGGTGTGTGTAGCTTATTGTTTGTCCTGGGGAGCCCCGTCTAAGGAGAATATCTAGCTTGAGGAAGCACTGGTCTGTCCACAGCCAGCCAGACAAGAGCAGTCGATCCAATGGCGTGGCACAGGAGGTAAGGGAAGATGGATAATAAGGTAGTTTTGTTTAATCCAGTTAGGGATGGCAGGAGATTGATAAAGATCATCAGCCTTGGCCTGATCTCTCAGGACGACCCAGCACAGGACAGGCCATGGGAAAGCCCTGACGCCAACGACAAGCACTGCCCACAAGCATTGCGGTAACTGTATTGCACTGAGCCCACACAAACACACACATACAGACTCAAGAATCCCACACACACACCTCGTAGTGGTAGTCCATGCACGTCAGGTCCCTCCAGCATCTTGATTAGCCCCTGCAGAGAAGAGGAAGACCTGTCAATTATTGAGCTCAACTCAAGGTGACATTTTAAAGGTGCAGGAAAAAAACAGTACTTACAATGGGACACCATCTTTACCTGGCCGATGGTTATGTCCAGGTGTGTTAGTTTGTGGGTAGCATATCATTGGGACATACTGTAATAACATTTCCTGTTCCAATTGATCTAGAGTCTGTAAAGGATCCGTATATTTTCTGTATTGGATCGGTCAGTATCTACACTGAACAAAACTATAAAATGCAACATATAACAATTTCAAAGATTTAACTGGGTTACAGGTCATAAAGAAATCAATCAATTGAAGTACATTCATTAGGTCCTAATCTATGGATCTCACATGACTGAGAAAACAGATATGAACCTGTTGGTCACAGATAACATTAAAGAAAATGGGCCTCACAATGAGCCTCAGGATCTCGTTGCATTATTTTTGGGCATTCAAATTGCTATTATTGTCCGTAGCTTATGCCTGCCTATGCCATAACTCCAAAGACACCATGGGGCATTCTGTTCACAACGTTGACATCAGCAAACCACTCACCACACGTCGCCATACACGTGGTTTGCGGTTGTGACGCCGGTTGGACGTACTGAGAAATTCTCCAAAGCGACATTGGAGACTTATGTTAGAGAAATAATTAACATTCAATTCTCTGGCAACAGCTTGGGTGAAAATTCCTGCAGTCAGCATGATAATAGCACGCTCCCTCAAAACTTGAGACATCTGTGTCATTGTGTTGTGACAAAATTGCACATTTTAGAGTGGCCTTTTATTGTCCCCAGCACAAGGTGCACCTATATAACGATCATGCTGATTAATGAGCTTCTGGATATGCCACACCTGTAAGGTGGATGGATTATCTTGGCAAAGGCGAAATGCTCTGTATGTCCCAATGAAATGCTATCCACAAACATCAAACTAACACACCTGGACAGAACCACCGGCCAGATAAGGATGCAGGGTCCCATTTTAAGTACTGTATTTTTTCTGCACCTTTAAAATGTCAACTTGAGTTGAACTCAATGATTGACAGGTCGCATGTTTGTGCATATGGAACATTTCTGGGATCTTTTATTTCTGCTCATGATACACGAGACCAAGAATTTACATTTATATTTTTGGTCAGTGTAATTTACCATTCTATAAATTACCATGAAACCAGAAGGCCTATTAGCATGTCAATAAACTATATAATCAAGCCTAGTGTTTTCAGTGATCATTCAATAGGAACCCATGCCAGCAGAAGGGTGTGTCAATCACAACCAAATCTATTTCAAATGGAAACAATTCTGAATGATTGCAAGATGTACGTCAATGGGCTGGCATTAAACAGTTTGTGTTTATTAGACAAGAGGGACTTCATATTCAACCAATCTCCCTCATGCTGGACAAAGCTGCAGCTTACTTGTGCTGGTAACTAGCTATCACCAGCAGCTAGCAAGCAGCTAACTCTGGAGCGTCAATGGCTGGCTGATAGTCAGCCCTCAAAACAATGTCAGAAGAACAGTGATATGGAAAACAACCTGTTGCATAAAGGTTATTTCTGCTTGTAATTTCTGGCAGAATAAACATTTGCATACAGCTCTGACAAAAATCAGTTTGCCATGTTTCAATATACAGTCACTTTTCAAACCTTTTATAAATGGCAGTATTGTCTGTGTACTTGAGGAGAAGGTTTATTGGATTGAAAAGATGAGAGGAAAGCAAGATTATACTGCACAAATGTCATTTCCACTACCTCTCATTTTTATCCCTCTATCCATCTGTTGAGGTACAACAACACTTTACAACACAAATCACACCACGTCATCACAGTGTGTGTGTGTGTGGCCTGCTAGATGAAAACGCAGGGCTATAGAAATGAGTTCAGTCCATCTATGGTAACCATACTGAGAATGAAAACTGTTGCACTGTGTCTAAATCACTTGAACAGCTGCTAGTTATCATATCGTTAAGTAGAAGTTCATCACAGGGCTCCAGAATCCGACCATTTAGTCGTATTTTGCAACCTTTAGAGGCCTTTAAAAAAAATGTATTGGGCGCATTCTACATGGTTAACTCAAAATGTATTTTTTAGGAGGCTAAAGCCATGATTTGGTCAAACAGTAAAGTACATTATCCTCATGAAAGTGTCTGCCTGCCACACCTGTGCCTGCTTTGCTGGGGACTGCTGCTGTGTCAAGCAAGCCACTAACGATCTACTTTCCCAGGGGCAAATATTTATTTGGATTTTATAACATTTTAAAATCCAATTGGGGAAAATAGAGCTATCCTGTCAGAGTTGGAGCGAGGAGGTTCTCAGCTTTCTGTAGGTATACTTTTTTATTTCTCTCAATTTGAGTTCAATAGCAACTATTTTACAAACAAGATATTTGATATGGCTTTGAGATATTGAGCATGCAAAATGCACATTGGTCATTGTGAGTGCATAGGCCTCATTGGGCGCTAGGCTGCAACGTATTTTGGGACATTGCATTTAGAGTTAGGTTAATATGTGGCTACTAGCAGTGGGTATTATACTTAGAGCTAGCGATCTAGCTAATGTTTTTTGAGTTTCCACTTAATCAGGTGGTGAATTAGTCCCAAATAAATTAGCCTATGATATTAGAGCACATAAAGAGTCAGGCAAGTTCATCTCTATTGAACCAAAAATATCTGAACATTCTAGAGCCCAATTTTGTGTATCCAAACTTATTTATTTAATACCATCTCAGCAGTATATTACACTTTTTAATAAAGCGCTGTGAATGACTTGATAAGGTGATAATAATATTTAATGTAGCTGACATTTTATGTAATGATGGTCCCGGGAATCGAATTGTACTTGGTCTTTTACCAAATAGGGCTATCTTCGGTATTCCACCCCTAACTCCTCACAACTATTAATTGGCTCAAACGCACTAATAAGGAAAGAAATTGCACAAATTAACTTAACAAGGCACACCTGTTAATTGAAATGTATTCCTGGTGACTACCTCATGAAGCTGGTTGAGAGAATGCCAAGCGTGTGCAAAGTTATCATCAAGGCAAAGGGTGGCTGTTTTGAAAAATCTCAAATATGAAATATATTTTGGTCACTTTTTTGGTCACGACATGATTCCATGTGTGTTATTTCATAGTTTTGATGTCATATGTTATTCTCCAATGTAGAAAAAATATAAAGAAACCTTGGAATGAGTAGGTGTCCAAATGTTTGACTGTTACTGACCATTCCGGTACTGATATAATCCATCCAGTGTCGAAAACGCCATCTTCTCCCGGGAGGACGCTGCCAAAGGTATCTGCCAAAATACTTTGGTCAAGTCGAGGGTGCTGATGTACCTGGCCTTTCACAATCGGTCGATGAGCTCGTCCACCCTCAGCATGGGGGTAGGCGTCGAATAAGCTGATGTCGTCCACACCCTGGAAATCTTTACAGAAGCGTAGGCTACCGCCCGGTTTGGGCACCTACATGATGGGGCTGCACCATGCGCTGCGGGATTCTTCGACAACCCCCATCCTCAGCATAGCCTCCACTTCTTGCTTTACGGCCTACCTTCGCGCCTCAGGAATCCAATGTGGACTCTTTCGTGCTGTTTCCCCAGACCGGGTGCAGACGTGGTGTTCAATGAGGGTTGTGAGGCCCGGCTTCTCGGAGAACACCGCCGTGTTCTGATCAACGAGCTCCCTGAGCGCTTGCTTCTGGGCCGGGTCAAGGTCCTCATTGCTCGGGACCTCCACTGGTACCATTGGCGTCCTGGGTCCTGACCATAACACAGCCAAGGCTGTCCTCCCGTCCACTTCTTCAAAAGGTTCACATGGTAAATCTGTTGAGGTTTCCAAATCCCCTGCTGCCATACACGGTAATTGACGGTCCCAGCTTCTCTATCACCCCAAACGGCCCGTGCCATGTTGCCAGGATGTACCGGTGCCCTCGTGCTGTTTTTACCAGGGGTCCCACTATGTCCATGGCGATAAGTTCAAAGGGCACCCCGATGATCGTTTGGGGGACCAGCAGGGTTTCGGAAGTGTGCTTTTGGGACAGTGATTTTGCACTCTGGGCAGCTGCGACAATAGCCTTCCACGGCCCTCCTCATTCCGGGCCAGTGGAACCGGGCGGCGATCCGTTCCCGGATCTTCTCCATTCCCAGGTGCACCCCCAACAGGTGGGTGTGGGCCAGCTGAAGAATGGTTCCACAGCTATCACTTGGGCTGCGGCGGCTTTCAAGTTCGGATCCTCTCACTGGGAAGGCCCAAATTGTCCCCTCAGTTGGCCCCAGTGGGTGTCTCTACTGGTCCCTTGAAATTGAGGGGGAGGGGATGGGCTCCTCCTCCAGTAGGTCACCTGGGGGGTCGGGTTCTGACGCCCCCTCTGACTCCAGACCCGTATATACGGGTTTATCAACCGTTTTCTTCCGGGCCGCAGAGGCAACGGATCCTCCACGCTCTTGTCTTCGGACAGCTCGTACCTTTTTCCTCAGCTCATGCCTCCACAGTACCGCAAACAGTGGACAATCTTGTCCCACGAGGAGGGATACCGGAAAATCCTTGTGGTGTCACAATATTGGCCGGTTGGATACCGCTTTGAGTCACTGTGGACAAGATTTCACATCTCTCTACCACGTTCGGTCCCCTAGTTCAGGTAGCTCGTGGTTACGTGCATAACTATACTTCTGGAGTCTAATAGAGCTTCTGTGTCTTGTCTGTCGACCTTCACCGAGACCATGGGTGCCATTGGTTCATGTTGCGCCTAACAGGAGGCAACGTAGTTCACTGCGTGGCCCACCTTGCCTCCGGGGCTTGCTGATGGCATCAACTCCTCTCAAGCCGGGCAAATCCAGGCAAGGTTCCCCCGGGCGCCACACTCAAAACACCTCCTTTGGTCTCCATCAACCTGGGGTCGTTGGTGGCTGGTCGCCTCTCCCCCAGCCGTCTGTCCATGGATCTGCAGCACTCTGGCCCTGCCGACTGTCGGTTCGGGGTATACAGCAATGGGGCTGTCCTTCCGTCCCCTTGAACGGATCCCCGACTCGGCCCGGCTCCCTCTCAGCAGGGCCTCAGTGTTCTAATGCGTCTCCACTGCTTCCAGAAGGCATTCCAATGTCTGGGGCGTGTATAGACTCGCTGCCCTCTTCATGTCGTGGGGTAGCACCCGTAAGAAGCTATCCAGGAACACGTTGTCTAGAATGGAGAGGGTGGATACGTTGATTAGGAGCCATGCCCTGGTGACGCGCAGTAGATTGCTCATCTGGGCTTGGGGAGATGCGTCGATCACAAACCTCCAGTTGTGGAACAGTTGTGCCCGATGGGCCAGGCTGTACCCATAGCGGCTGAGTATCTCGTTTGAGTCCGTCGTAGTTAGCCGCCTGTTCGTCGTTAAGGTCCCAATACGCCTTTTGGGTGTTCCCGTAGAGGAACGTGGCCAGCAGACTTGCCCACTTTGGCATTGGCCATCCGTAGTGCAGTCCGTTCAAATGTGCAGAGGTATGTTTTGATGTGGTCGTCTTCTGTTACCTTGATTAAAAACTGGTTTGGATGCGATTCAGTAGGCGCTCCTCCTTGTAGCTTCCTTATTTCCTCAACGAGGCGGGCATTTTGTAGCCGCTGTTCCTCCAGCGTTCGTTCCTGAACCGCCAGTTGTACTTGTTGGGCCTGGACAAACTGAGCTACAGTATCAACTCATCCATGCTGATGCTGCGTAATCGTCAACCCTGATCCGACCACGTTATCAGAATTCCCGCATTCTCCACCACTTATGGCAGACCAGGGAGATTGGTCAAGACACTTACATAGATCAGACACGGACAGAGTTGGATTAGCTCGGTTTCAAGGGTGTTTATTTAAATAACAAACAAAAATATAAAAAAATAGGTCTCCACCAGGAAACCTTCTCCAGGACACCGTCTTCTGGGCTCCGGGTCTTGCTGTTTCCTGTGGGGAACAAAACTAAGATCTCTCCATTATCCCTGGGACTGAGCACGACTATATGCGAGTAACCTCTCTTCCCCCAGTCCCATCTCCTGTGTGCCGCCCTTCTGGCCTCGTCCAGCTGGTGAGCAATCAGCCCCTTGATTACTCTCCAACCACAATCAGCCCCAATTAGTACTGGCCGGAGAGCCTGTCTAGACCTGGCACGTCCAGCAGAGTGAGCCATCGCTCGTGATGTGGACTCCATCTGTCACCAGGCCTCAACGAGTCTCCCCCTGGTGGCTGACCTGCTGTACGCCACATATATACATATATCTATATATGCATCTCTGCACTTAAATAGCAAATGGAGGACACTTTTCCCGTGGTTCATTTTCATGCCAGCCAGGTAGGCTATACTCCTTTTGTAAAGATAACCAATGTGCTTAATATTAGGAAAGTTGAGAAATAAATATTGTAGGCCTAGCCTATAGAAAGCTGATGGGACCCTTCTCTTTCTAATAGAGGCTATTACTGTTTTCCTCACGCAATTGCATAGCCTAAAGAATTGTTGCACAACATGAGCTTACATGAAGTGTTTGATTAGATTTGCGACACATTTGCATTAATGTCAGAGTGATTAGAGGTGCTGAGTGCCAGGCAGTTAGCAAGTTTGGTAGGCTACTAATGACCATCAGCAGCATCAGAGCTTGGAGAAGCTAAATTACCGTGACTAAACAGTCACGTGGAATTTGACTGTCTTCGTGACTCGTGACCGGCGGCGTGGCGGTAATACGGTCACCACAACAGCCCTAGGTGTGAAAACTTTCTGAAGGCACTGTAGCTCATGTTTGTCATTCACTATTGTACCCTTTATGTTCAGAACTACACTCAAACAAGTTGGTTAATACAAGCTGTCAATCAAGCCCTATCGTTGAAGTGCCTACTAGCTTTTTATGTCTCTATTTTGGTTTGGTCAGAGTGTGATTTAGGTGGGCATTCTATGTTCTTTTTCTATGTTTTTGTATTTCTTTGTTTTGGCCGGGTAGGGTTCTCAATCAGGGACAGCTGTCTATCGTTGTCTCTGATTGGGAACCATACTTAGGTAGCTTTTCCCCACAGGGCTTTTGTGGGTAGTAAATTTCTGTTTAGTGTTTTGCACCTTTCAGGACTGTTTGGGTTATTCCCTTTGTTATTTTGTTATAGTGTTAGTAAAGAAAGCATGAACACTTACCACGCTGCGCTTTGTTCTGATGATTCCTCTTCTTCAGACGACAAATACCGTTACACCATACTACATCCTACACGGTCCTATGCCATCGTGCCCAATAATGTGTGAATCCTCATCTTCATTAAACCCACCTCAACTGTAATTTACCTGTCTCGTCTGTGTTCGGATCAGCACCTGGGAGCGAACACATTAAGCAATACCAAACCTAAGAATATACAGTTCACCAAGTCCTTAATTACAAACTTTGTTGGTCTCTAGTTGTTAATAATATTTCTTCTTAGATCTAAGACTGGTATTAAGGCACACCCTGTAGTTGGCCCTGCATGTCAAACAAAGTGAATAATGTATGTTACAATATATTATATGTTAGGCCTCCATGATATTCACTAACAAAACAAGGGACTTTTAGATAGGAAGACCTGAGACAAGCTGACAAACTGCATGTCCAGAGAGTGTGCAGACAATTTTGTGACGAGTCCTAAAGCCATCTTCTCAATTACTAAAGCAGTTTAATGAGCCGAGAGAGAGAGAGGGATTTCTGCCTATGCATTGACAGATATGAAGCTGGATTTACTGTGCATAATCACATTAAAATAAATCAACAAATGAAATTAAGAGAAAAACAAGGAAGGACAAGTGAGGTAAATGAGAAAAAAGAGCTGACTTGTGTGATTACAGGGAAGATTGCAAAATTAGGTTGCTGTTAAACATTCGGATTGGTTTTATCCTCCCAACTAAAAGTCCCATTACGACATACTGTTTCACTTTACATTTTGGGAGAAATTAATATTTTTTCAGAATTTGATCGAAGTCATGCTGGAAAAGCGTTCGGAAATGTGACGTCAAGAGATGAACGCACGAGTGAGTTACACACATCAGGAGTGAATCCACTGTCCACAAAAGACAGTAAAGACCAACATCATATAGAGACCTAAAAAATGTGTCACTCTGAATGAAGGTACCTGACCATATCCTGTGATTTCTTTATTCTGTCTCAGCGAAGAAAATATTATATTATATAAAATATTATCACTTAGTGTTAATGGAGTGGTTGTAGCTTGCTTGCTTATTCGATCCCCACACCATGCTAGATCTGAGTGTGCCAGTTCGTTTTGCATGGACCGGTGCACTTAGATCTTTGTTGTCTACTGATCTTGACAAACTGGTGCACCTGGCTCTACTACCATATCCCATTCAAACGCACTTAAATCTTTTGCCTTGCACATTCGCCCTCTGAATGGCACACATACACAATCCATGTCTCAAAAATAATTATTTAACCTGTCTCCTCCCCTTAATTTACACTGAAGTGGATTTAACAAGTGACATCAATAAGGGATCATAGCGTTCACCTGGATTCACCTGGTCAGTCTGTCATGAAAAGAGCAGGTGTTCTTAATGTTTTGTATATTTAGTGTATATCGTGCAACCTTTAAGCTATTTGGCTCTGATTTAATCTCCAATTATAGGACATAAAAAGCAGCACTAAAAAAGACAGCAAGGGAAAAGAAATACATGGAAATAAAATAAAAAGCTAGTTCTAATTCTCTTCGGTGGTCCATCAAAAGACCAGAGCATTACGACTGACTCAGAATAAAGTAAAGGGGGATAAAGTAGTCTTTACTTGTTGTCTGACTTGTGTTTCCTCCTCAGAGAACTCAAAAAGGCACAACTCAATCTCTTCTTTGCAGAAAGCTATGAACCAATGCAGTTACCAGTGCTTTCAGCCACACACATGGCTCAGTCAGAGCTCATGCAAAGGTTAGCTCCCCCACAGTAACATTCTCCTCAAATGGTCTCATGCACCACAGACCAGTCCCAAATGCATCCCTCTCCCTCTCCACTAATGCAATAGAGGCTGATTAGTGTAATCAGGCTGCATATTGCAAGCTGATATACCCCTGGGGGAGCAGGGATAGAGGGTTAGCAGGGTAAATGCGGCCCCTCACTGACGGTGGGGGCCTAATTCATGGGTTACCTTTGCTATTCATCAGCGAGCATTCTTGCATCTATGACATTACAGATAATTTAATAAAGGAGCCGGCAATGTATTTTCTCTCAGAGAAAAAATTTGATTCCACTAATTTGAAAATGACTGTCAACCCCCTCTTCTAGTCCCCTCCACCTCTCAGCTGGGCTATAAACCTAACGAGGATACATTTAGTTGTCTGCTTCTGCCGTCTGCCTGCTGTCCTAATGCCATTTTAAACAGGATTGTTTTCTAGCTACAGCAACAGAGGGCCATCATGACTGTTCTACTTAAACGTTAGCAGATGTGACCCGTGCTAACAATGTGCCATGGTGCACTTCAATAATAGTGTTGTTCTGTTGTGTTCTGTTCCTACACACAAAGCCAAAAGAGAAGATGAATGAAAGGCTTGGAGGACCATGACAAATCTTAACAACAGTTCTTATGGGGTAATAACTCACTGTTGTGCAACAACTGCAATTTAAGCCCCAGAATAAAGCCTGAAGAGAGAGCAGTCCTAGTCAAAGTGAGGGGTTGAATGGCACTGACTGAAAGAGGGCCTTGGAATGGCAAACCGCAGTGTTTGATATAAGACATTATGATATCTGCAGGAAATTATATCAAAAATGTTCCTATGAAATGAAAGGGCATATGAAATAAACTTCATATGGCACAGTTGTGGAGGGAAAACCCCAGGATCAAAATGTATACCATACGGCTGTTTGAAGCACTAGTCTGTCTTGGCAGTCCATAATCGACTACAACTGCAGACAGCCCTTGGAGGTCAAGAGCTTTAAAGCCTTATTTCGACAGAGAAGACTACACCCACTGGGCACAAACTGGTTGAATCAACATTGTGTCAACGTATTGTCTCATGAATCTACAAGGAAAATTCATTGTTTTGCGGGTGAAATTTCAACATAGAAAAACCTTGAATAAAATGTTGAACATCAGATCTTTAATGTGATATCCACTATCAGAAAAAAAAACTTCAAGGCAGCAACCTACTGCTGGAGAATTGATCCACAGCTACTATTTTGACTTCCATCCAGGGTTTTAACCAAGCCCATCGTTACTATATATTTGTCCTTTCAGACTATTACCAATGAGCTCTCGTGAGAATGACTGTTGCGAGATCTCCACGTTAAAACCTAACAGATTCACTCCATCTCAACCAAAAATCTACGTTAAAGAATAGGACTAAATCAAATCAAACTTTATTTGAAGTGCATTTAAAGTATGATTTGATTTAGTCCTATTCTTTAACTACAAACTACTGTAACAAACCTTAAAATGAGTAACACATCCATGGCCACTTTGAGGTTGTTGTAAAAAAAAGAAAAATGTCTCCTTATGTAATCATATGAGGCATGCATGTTCAAGATAGCAAGCATAGGTCATTGCAGGTCTGTGGAGATCTTCACAATTGCTGTAATAATCTGTGCAGAATCTCAAACGACACTGATCAGTTGTGCCATGTACTTCCGGTGGGCCCAGTGGGCAGTCAATGAAAGGTACTGAGACTGCAACTCCAGAAAAAAGCAGCAGGGATACAAGCAAACCTCTGTCCTTAATAAAAAAAATTGTACCAAATAAATAAGCAGTGATGCGCTTTGAGAGTGCAGCCGGGACATGAGACTGTCGACATTGACACGTCTGCCTATCATGGGGCCAAATTGGAATTCATTTTCATTTTGAAAAACTGTTTAACGGAATTGCCTTTAATGATATTGGAATTCTGAAGAAATGTAGGAATGAATCAATGACGTGTAAACAGGTTTATCAAATATAAGGCATTACAAAACTATTTGAAGCCATCAACCGTTTCCTTCTTTTATATGACGGGGTTGTCACTGTGGCACTGCTTTGCATTGTTGACACCACAAGTGAGAATATGAGAACAGATATACTTCTTGAACAGGCATAAAAGAGAGAGCGGGTGCCACAGCCATTATCCCACGAATTTGTCACTATAAAAACAATATCCCGGTCATGACAAAATTGAGTTGACGCAATAAAACTCATTTTGGAGTGTTTTATTCCACAGTGCTGGGCTCCGTCCATCCACACTGAACAACAGAACTCTTGCCCTCCAGATGTACATTGGTTGGAGCCCTTCACAAATGCGCAAACGACAGCGAGCAAGTCCCTCCATTTTCTGTTTGGGTGTTGCACTGAGATTTATTCTGTCTCCCAACAAAAGTAGGGGATGGTGGAAAAGAGAGAGAATGGTTAAAGTGTCACGGCTGGTTTGGATGGCTGTAAGTCAGGGACGAGAGAGAGAGAGAGAGAGAGAGAGAGAGAGGAGAGGAGAGAGGAGAGGAGGAGAGAGAGAGAGAGAGAGAGAGACTGGGCCGGCTGAGGGAAGCAGGCCCTGAGGATATCATTAGCACTACCCAAACCCAGAGCAAGCAGGTCGACATGGGACACTCGTAAAAACACTACCTGCTAGCCTACATTCAAAACATACAGGCTACACTGTCTGGTGATACGCTAATGGCACAGCAGGAATTGTTTTAGAAACTTCAGGGTGTTTTTTATCCAAATCTACTAATAATCTGCAGATCTTAACTTCTGGGGATGAGTAGCAGGCAGTTGAATTTGGGAATGCATTTCATCAGGTCGTGAAACTGTGGCTGATAACTGTCACAATACACTGCACATACAAGAAGGACATGAAAAAACAAACGGGATAGGGGTTTGGTTTCAATTTCACTCATACGAAACATAACTCACATAAAATGTATTTCAAATACATGTAATGCCTGACAAAATTCCAGAAATGCATGGCTATGACATCTACACTCAAAAAAAATGAGGGTTCCTCAAGGCTGATGGTTCTACTGTGCCTTGCGAAAGTATTCGGCCCCCTTGAACTTTGCGACCTTTTGCCACATTTCAGGCTTCAAACATAAAGATATAAAACTGTATTTTTTTGTGAAGAATCAACAACAAGTGGGACACAATCATGAAGTGGAACGACATTTATTGGATATTTCAAACTTTAACAAATCAAAAACGGAAAAATTGGACGTGCAAAATTATTCAGCCCCCTTAAGTTAATACTTTGTAGCGCCACCTTTTGCTGCGATTACAGCTGTAAGTCGCTTGGGGTATGTCTCTATCAGTTTTGCACATCGAGAGACTGACATTTTTTCCCATTCCTCCTTGCAAAACAGCTTGAGCTCAGTGAGGTTGGATGGAGAGCATTTGTGAACAGCAGTTTTCAGTTCTTTCCACAGATTCTCGATTGGATTCAGGTCTGGACTTTGACTTGGCCATTCTAACACCTGGATATGTTTATTTTTGAACCATTCCATTGTAGATTTTGCTTTATGTTTTGGATCATTGTCTTGTTGGAAGACAAATCTCCGTCCCAGTCGTAGGTCTTTTGCAGACTCCATCAGGTTTTCTTCCAGAATGGTCCTGTATTTGGCTCCATCCATCTTCCCATCAATTTTAACCATCTTCCCTGTCCCTGCTGAAGAAAAGCAGGCCCAAACCATGATGCTGCCACCACCATGTTTGACAGTGGGGATGGTGTGTTCAGCTGTGTTGCTTTTACGCCAAACATGACGTTTTGCATTGTTGCCAAAAAGTTCAATTTTGGTTTCATCTGACCAGAGCACCTTCTTCCACATGTTTGGTGTGTCTCCCAGGTGGCTTGTGGCAAACTTTAAACGACACTTTTTATGGATATCTTTAAGAAATGGCTTTCTTGCCAATCTTCCATAAAGGCCAGATTTGTGCAATATACGACTGATTGTTGTCCTATGGACAGAGTCTCCCACCTCAGCTGTAGATCTCTGCAGTTCATCCAGAGTGATCATGGGCCTCTTGGCTGCATCTCTGATCAGTCTTCTCCTTGTATGAGCTGAAAGTTTAGAGGGACGGCCAGGTCTTGGTAGATTTGCAGTGGTCTGATACTCCTTCCATTTCAATATTATCGCTTGCACAGTGCTCCTTGGGATGTTTAAAGCTTGGGAAATCTTTTTGTATCCAAATCCGGCTTTAAACTTCTTCACAACAGTATCTCGGACCTGCCTGGTGTGTTCCTTGTTCTTCATGATGCTCTCTGCGCTTTTAACGGACCTCTGAGACTATCACAGTGCAGGTGCATTTATACGGAGACTTGATTACACACAGGTGGATTGTATTTATCATCATTAGTCATTTAGGTCAACATTGGATCATTCAGAGATCCTCACTGAACTTCTGGAGAGAGTTTGCTGCACTGAAAGTAAAGGGGCTGAATAATTTTGCACGCCCAATTTTTCAGTTTTTGATTTGTTAAAAAAGTTTGAAATATCCAATAAATGTCGTTCCACTTCATGATTGTGTCCCACTTGTTGTTGATTCTTCACAAAAAAATACAGTTTTATATCTTTATGTTTGAAGCCTGAAATGTGGCAAAAGGTCGCAAAGTTCAAGGGGGCCGAATACTTTCGCAAGGCACTGTATGTGGATTCATAATGACTCAAATCACCCTCTGAGCTCTTCAAAATGGTTGTTTACAGTTCACAAGTGTTTTTCTTCACTTTTAGTGGCAATTAAAATGTAGGGGAGGCGGCTCATTCAAATGTTTTGGGGAGTGGTTTGCTCACAGCTCTGTTTGTGCAACTGAGTGAGTGTGTCATTCCAGTTTATTTAATGTGTAGTGAGTGATATGCCATCACATATGACAATGGCCAGTGGCAGTGTCTTGTGAAAGACGAGTATGGCCTTGCGTCAATTGAGAACAGTCATACCTATGGAATTTTAACAATATAATACGAATGTATAGAAAATAAAAACTATAAGTGCCTCTTCGGCTTAAATAAATAACGGGGAAAAATTGTGCCCGATATCAGGCACTAGGTTTTATATGTATTTTTATCGAATTATAACAGAAACCTTACATTATACAACGCTCCACAATATGTAAAAGTGTAGGTCTAGGTCTTGTGCTTCCAATGAGTGGTATTATACGGCGCTACAGTGGATGGTTGACGGAATTATGGTGTGTTCATAACCATGTGGAAAGCGAGAATTTACCACATCTGGGAAAAATCCACTTGAACGGACCTCCAACTGGTAATTACTACTTAAAGTCAGCCATGAATACCCTTGTGACAGGGGGAATGGAAGCTTGTGTGCAACAGGGAAGGGTAATTGAATTCAAGATTCACAAAAGATTCAAAAACAGTCCTAGCCTGTCTATGGTTAACAGGGTTGGCGCGTTACACTACAAAAATATTTAAAAAATTAGAACCAGCTCATCTACTTTTAAACTATGATTTGACTATTAGACGTTCAATTTTTTTTTAAATAAATTTATTCAAAGGAATAGTTTCACAACATTAAAACAAGAGTTCAGTTCAAGTAACAGGGTTGACCTTAAAATGAGGGACATTCGTAAATGAATCGCATTAAATAATGATCTTCAGAAAGAACTTTGACAAAGCAACAAAATAACTAGGGCTTTATAATGATGGTGAAAACGTGAGAGTATTTTGGGGGGTTAGTGGGTTAAAATCTTCCTCGAAGTCACAGAGGGTGCACAAAGGGATTGTTTGTTTCTTTTGCCAGCAGCATACCACCCTGCATCCCACTGCTGGCTTGCCGCCTCTGACGCTAAGCAGGGTTGGTCCCTGGATGGAAGACCAGATGCTGCTGGAAGTGGTGTAAGAGGACCAGTAGAGGGCACTCTTCCCTCTAGTCTAAGGAGATCCCCAGGACAGTGAAGGGCACATTGCCCTGCATAGGGTTCTGTCTTTCAGATGGGAGGTTAAAACGGTTGTCCTGACTGTGGTCATTAAAAATCCCATAGCTCTTATCGTAAAAGTAGAGGTGTTAACCATGGTGTCACGGCCCCGAATCCAACTCCTTATAGGCATACATCACCTATGACAGCTGATGTGTGGTGAGCGTTCTGGCACAAAAATGGTCACTGTGTATCACCCAGATGGGTGCTACACATTGGTGGTGGATGAGGTGAGTTTCCTGCTCCTAAACTCAGCAACCAAAGAAACATCCCTTTTTCAGGACCCTGTCTTTCAAAGATAATTCGTAAAAATCCAAATAACTTCAAAGATCTTCATTGTAAAGAGTTTAAACACTGTTTCCCACAAACAATTAATGAACATGCAAATGTGGAATGGCTGTTAAGACGCTAACAGCTTACAGACGGTAGGCAATTAAGGTCACAGTTATGAAAACGTAGGAGACTAAAGAGGCCTTTCTACTGACTCTGAAAAACACCTAAAGAAAGATGCCCAGGGTCCCTGCTCATCTGCGGGAATGAGCCTTAGGCATGCTGCAAGGAGGAATGAGGACTGCAGATGTGGCCAGGGCAATAAATTGAAATGTCCGTCCTGTGAGACGCCTAAGACAGTGCTACAGGGAGACAGGGCGGACAGCTGATCGTCCTCGAAGTGGCAGACCAACACCTGCACAGGATCGGTACATCTGAACATCACACCTGCGGAACAGGTACAGGATGGCAACTGCCCGAGTTACACCAGGAACGCACAATCCCTCCATCAGTGCTCAGACTGTCCGCAATAGGTTGAGAGAGGCTGGACTGAGGGCTTGTTGGCCTGTTGTAAGGCAGGTCCTCACAAACCCACCTTCGCTGGACCAGACAGGACTGGCAAAAGTGCTCTTCACTGACGAGTTGCGGTTTTGTTTTACCAGGGGTGACGGTCTTGTATCCGTAACACGGTCAGATTCATGTTTATCATCGTAGGAACGATTATCGTCTAAGGAATGAGCGTTACACTGAGGCCTGTACTCTGGAGCGGGATCGATTTGGAGGTGGAGGGTCCATCATGGTCTGTGGCGGTGTGTCACAGCATCATCGGACTGAGCTTGTTGTCATTGCAGGCAATCTCAACGCTGTGCATTACAGGGAAGACATCCTCCTCCATCACATGGTACTCTTCCTGCAGGCTCATCCTGACATGACCCTCGAGCATGACAATGCTACCAGCCATACTGCTCGTTCTGTGCATGATTTCCTGCATGACAGGAATGTCAGTGTTCTGCCATGGCCAGCGAAGAGCCCAGATCTCAATCCCATTGATCACGTCTGGGACCTGTTGGATCGGAGGGTGAGGGCTAGGGCTATTCCCCCCAGAAATGTCCGGGAACTTGCAGGTGCCTTGGTGGAAGAGTGGGGTAACATCTCACAGCAAGAACTGGCAAATCTGGTGCAGTCCATGAGGAGGAGATGCACTGTAGTTCGTAATGCAGCTGGTGGCCACACCAGATACTGATGGTTACTTTTGATTTGGACCTCCCCCCTTTGGTCAGGGACACATTGTTCAATTTCTGTTAGTAACATGTCTGTGGAACTTGTACAGTTTATGTCTCAATTGTTGAATCTTGTTATGTTCATACAAATATTTACACTGAAAATTAATGCAGTTGACAGTGAAAGGATGTTTATTATTTTGCTGAGTTTATGTCAAGCCTTTTGAGTACCTCAGTTGGTAGAAAGGTGCTTTATAAAATGCAGAATTTGGCACTTAAGCAAGTCTTATTCATATTGAAAATTTGATGTATTGAATTATCCAGGTAGTATATATTAAAAGGGCACTTCAAGCAGGATTTTAAAATGCAATATTGGTGCATCATTTCCACTTAAAAAAGTCCACCAGCAATTGTTTAACTTTTACTGTTGAAAAGCAATATCCCAAGTATACATACAGTAAAGTACACACACAAAGGGTAAAATAATGGTGTGCAAAAAGCGTTCATTTCGTGAAACGACCTAGTACAAGTTCTGTCCGTTGGACTCTCATCAAGTTTGTCTGTTTATTTGTCATACGCACATGAAAGACATTTGCAGTCATTTTGATTCATGTTTGGGTTTTTAGTGTGCTTTTGTTATGTGTCAAGTTCAATAAAAATGCATTTGAAAAAATACATACTGTAGCAGCGGCAGCCTATTAGATAACTTGGGGGTGTGGCTTTGTCATAGTGCTTATTTGGCTCACATAACACAGATTGTCATGCCAGTTAATGTTATGGTTTGTTCTGTGATTATAGGTTAAGCTTATACACTGCCAGTTCTGCAGTATTAATGAGACTGACATAAGTGCATGTGATGCCAAAGAGTTACGTTGTCAAGACAGTCACCATTTCTTTCCAATATGATTTGGCCAATATTTTAAAGGTCAGGAAACATGAGTTTTTACTCACCAAAGTAAGAACAGTGTGCCCACAGGGCACAACCCGTCATTTCAATGTGGAAATGCAGGTAATATTTAGTTGAGACATTGACCAATGAGATTTCAACCTTCATTCACCAGCTCAGAAAGACAGCCAGAAGTTTGTTTAATCCCCCCCCCCCCCCCCCCCCCAAAAAAAAGTTAAACAACTTATTGTTAGCACTGTGCTTCATCTAATAGCACAACTAAATGACCTGGATTGCATTTGAGATTACATTCAAAGTACATAGTGTAAGTGATCAATGCTGTTCTAGACTCCAGCAGATTACAGCAATTATGAAGAGCTCTACAACCCTGAGACCTTTGCATGCTATCTTGAACATGCATACTTTATGATTACAGAATACATGTATAGTCATAGTAGGCTAACCTCAAAACATTTCCATGGATGTATTACTATTTAAAACTCCATCGGGATTGGTGTCCCTTCCAAGGGACGGTCGAGCTAACATAACATAGGCTAATGCGAGGTTGTAAGTAAACAAGAAAATTTCCCAGGACATAGCTTAAATTCTTGTTAATCTAACTGCACTGTACAATTTACAGTGTCTATTACAGTGAAATAATACCATGTTATTGTTTGATCAGAGTGCACAATTTTGAACATAAAAAGTCATTAATAAAAATAATTGGCATATTTGGGCAGTCTTGATAGACATTTTAGAACAGAAATGCAATGGTTCATTGGATCAGTCTAAAACTTTGCACATACACTGCTGGACCTGGGCTGGAATAATACATGATGGCCTTTCTCTTGTATTACAAAGATGATGGTACAAAAAAATACAAGAGAACAGATGTTTTTTTCTTTGTATTATCTTTTACCAGATCTATTGTGTTATATTCTCCTACATTAATTTCACGTTTCCTTTCAAATGTTACCAATAATTTGGTATATCCTTGCTTTAGAGCCTGAGCTACAGGAAGTTAGATTTGGGTATGTCATTTCAGGCAAAAAAAAAAAAAAAGGGCCAGATGATTTAGTTGTCGACGTGAATCCAACATTATTTGTTAACTTGTCAACAAGTGAATAGGCCATTTCCTGTATGGTGGTATTGAATTGTCAACAAGTTCCAGTTTGTCTACAAATTACTAATTTATATGTTGGGATTCACGTCTCCATCTAAACCAAAAATCAAAGTTAATGAATAGCACTAAATCGAATACAATCAAAACTTTAAATGCACTTCAATTAAAGTTTGATTTTGTCCTATTCTTGAACTTTGATTTTTGGTTGAGATCGAAAAAATCTAACAAAGCTTGAAACCAAATGCCTATATTTATTGTGTATTTTTAGTTCCCAGGTTGAATTGAAACAATTGCTGTTGACGACTTTGCAAATGCTATATAGGCCTAAATAGTGTTGTTGATGATATGTGACTTGTAAAGTATGGTTACATTTATTAACATTGAAGATATTTAGTTATTAAGAGGTCTTTCAATAATCGTTCTCGTGATAGCACATTGGTAGTAGTCAGTGATGAATGTAAAAGCTGGGCTTGGTTAGAACCCTGGATGGGAGACCAAATGCATAGCTGTAAAGCAACTCTGCAATAGGACTTGCTGCCCAGCCTATTGTTTTTTTAGTGAACGTTTTTATAACGTTGAAGATCTGACGTTGTTTCAAAGGTACAAATTCAATATATTTTCTTCAAGGTTTGGCTGTTGAAAATTGGTTACAATGACATAATCCTGTGGTTGAAATGTCACCCTCAAAACAGTTGACTTTTTTCAAATCCAATATATTATACACCTAGATTTCACATCACAATACGTTGACAAATTAGGTTGAATAAATGTTTCAACTTATGTGACCAGCGGGTTATGTGTAGCTACGATCTGGTTACCTACAACAAACAGTTATGTTGAGTCTTTTACATATTTAAACTTATTTTCTGGATATCTTCTAAACTACCCACAAACTCAATGCACCATTTCTCAACATCACACGGATAATCAACTCTGCATTAGCTAGCTCAAGATGGCTAATGTTAGCCACCAGCCATGCAGTGTTGGCATCAGTGAGCTACAATCCACCATTCAGGAGGAGGTGTGATGTAAACAACCAATCGGCAACCAATCAGATTCCCCACACAATGGGGGCTGCATGACCTGTTCTTTGTGTAGTCTACCAGAGTTTGTCAACCTTGGCTTTGTACTAGCACGCTACTGTTGTGATCATTTCCAAAGCAGGGATAACATTAGCAGGTTAGTTGGTTAGGAACCTTGCAAGCGGATTTTTAACAATACATTCAAAGTATTTGGCTGAAAATTAAATTGAAACTAGTCATGAGTACAACCGATTGGTTTAATTTAAAGTTATACATTTGAAGTTACTGGCTTACCCAGTCATATTACGTCACACTCGGCAAAAACTTTTTCCGGCATGACTTCGGAATTCTGATCGGTTTCATGGTAATAACTAGAAAAAGTGAGGTTTAACCTTGCTTTGGAACATTTGATGCATGTAGTAATGCAAATCCATTTGTTAAGTTTATGCTACCTACTCTTTAATTAAAAAATATATTAGTTAAAAATACATTTACATGCATGTTGAAATGTAATTTGCAAAAACTATCGGTAAATACACAAAATATATTCGAAACTATATTCTTTAATGTATTTCGAAATATGTTAACTACAATTTCTAATGCATACAGTTTTAACATACAGTGTATTCGGAAGGTACTCAGACCCCTTGACTTTTTCCACATTTTGTTACAAGAGCCTCATTCTAAAATTGATTAAATAAAAAATCTCATCAAGCTACACACAATACCCATAATTATTTTTGCAAGTTTCTTACAAATAAAAAAAAGAAATACCTTAATTACATAAGTATTCAGACCCTTTGCTATGAGACTCGAAATTAAGCTTGGGTGCAACATGATCCCATTGATCATCCTTCAGATGTTTCTACAAATTGATTGGACATGATTTGGAAAGGCACACACCTGTCTATACAAGGTCCCACAGTTGACAGTGCATACAGTGGGGCAAAAAAGTATTTAGTCAGCCACCAATTGTGCAAGTTCTCCCACTTAAAAAGATGAGAGAGGCCTGTAATTTTCATCATATGTACACTTCAACTATGACAGACAAAATGAGAAAAAGTATCCAGAAAATCACATTGCAGGATTTTTAATGAATTTATTTACAAATTATGGTGGAAAATAAGTATTTGGTCACCTACAAACAAGCAAGATTTCTGGCTCTCACAGACCTGTAACTTCTTCTTTAAGAGGCTCCTCTGTCCTCCACTCGTTACCTGTATTAATGGCACCTGTTTGAACTTGTTATCAGTATAAAAGACACCTGTCCACAACCTCAAACAGTCACACTCCAAACTCCACTATGGCCAAGACCAAAGAGCTGTCAAAGGACACCAGAAACAAAATTGTAGACCTGCACCAGGCTGGGAAGACTGAATCTGCAGTAGGTAAGCAGCTTGGTTTGAAGAAATCAACTGTGGGAGCAATTATTAGGAAATGGAAGACATACAAGACCACTGATAATCTCCCTCGATCTGGGGCTCCACGCAATATCTCACCCCTGGGGTCAAAATGATCACAAGAACGGTGAGCAAAAATCCCAGAACCA
Source organism: Oncorhynchus mykiss (assembly GCF_013265735.2). Taxonomy (NCBI): domain Eukaryota; kingdom Metazoa; phylum Chordata; class Actinopteri; order Salmoniformes; family Salmonidae; genus Oncorhynchus; species Oncorhynchus mykiss. The sequence goes on from NC_048584.1 coordinate 16,062,244, forward strand.
CACGGGGGGACCTAGTCAATGACCTGCAGAGAGCTGGGACCAAAGTAACAAAGTCTACCATCAGTAACACACTACGCCGCCAGGGACTCAAATCCTGCAGTGCCAGACGTGTCCCCCTGCTTAAGCCAGTACATGTCCAGGCCCGTCTGAAGTTTGCTAGAGAGCATTTGGATGATCCAGAAGAAGATTGGGAGAATGTCATATGGTCAGATGAAACCAAAATATAACTTTTTGGTAAAAACAAAAACTCAACTCGTCGTGCTTGGAGGACAAAGAATGCTGAGTTGCATCCAAAGAACACCATACCTACTGTGAAGCATGGGGGTGAAAACATCATGCTTTGGGGCTGTTTTTCTGCAAAGGGACCAAGGCGACCGTGTAAAGGAAATAATGAATGGGGCCATGTATCGTGAGATGTGAAAACCTCCTTCCATCAGCAAGGGCATTGAAGATGAAACGTGGCTGGGTCTTTCAGCATGACAATGATCCCAAACACACCACCCGGGCAACGAAGGAGTGGCTTCGTAAGAAGCATTTCAAGGTCCTGGAGTGGCCTAGCCAGTCTCCAGATCTCAACCCCATAGAACATCTTTGGAGGCAGTTGAAAGTCCGTGTTGCCCAGCAACAGCCCCAAAACATCACTGCTCTAGAGGAGATCTGCATGGAGGAATGGGCCAAAATACCAGCAACAGTGTGTGAAAACCTTGTGAAGACTTACAGAAAACGTTTGACCTCTGTCATTGCCAACAAAGGGTATATAACAAAGTATTGAGATAAACTTTTGTTATTGACCAAATACCTATTTTCCACCATAATTTGCAAATAAATTCATTAAAAATCCTACAATGTGATTTTCTGGATTTTTTTCCTTCATTTTGTCTGTCATAGTTGAAGTGTACCTATGATGAAAATTACAGGCCTCTCTCATCTTTTTAAGTGGGAGAACTTGCACAATTGGTGGCTGACTAAATACTTTTTTGCCCCACTGTATCATTGCAAAAACCAAGTCCTGAGGCCAAAGGAATTGTCCGTAGAGCTCCGAGACAGGATTGTGTCAAGGCACAGATCTGGGGAAGGGTACCAAGAAATCGGGGGTGAAGGGAGGTGACCGAAAACATGATGGTCACTGACAGACCTCCAGAGTTCCTCTGTGGAGATGGGATAACCTTCCAGAAGGACAACAATCTCTGCCGCACTCCACCAATCAGGCCTTTATGATAGAGTGGCCAGACAAAAGCCACTCATCAGTAAAAGGCACATGACAACCTTCTTGGAGTTTGCCAAATGGAACCGAAAGGACTCGTACCATGATAAACAAGATTCTCAGGTCTGACTACAAAAGGAAAACTCAGCCGCATGCTGCCCAGTAACGCGGGCCTACCAGACAAGCTAAATGCTTTTTATGCTTTGAGGCAAGCAACACTGAAGCATGCAGGAGAGCACCAGCTGTTCCGCACGTCTGTGTGATCACGCTCTCCGTAGCCGATGTGAGCAAGACCTTTAAACAGGTCAACATTCACAAAGCTGCGGGGCCAGACGGATTACCAACTGGCAATTGAGTTCACTGACATTTTCAACCTGTCCCTGACCCAGTCTGTAATACCTACATATTTCAAGCAGACCAAAAGTGCGAATGTAACCTGCCTAAATGACTACCGCCTTGTAGCGCTCATGTCGGTAGCCATGAAGTGCTTTGAAAGGCTGTCATGGCTCTCATCAATGCCATCATCCAGAAAACCCTTGACCCACTCCAATTCACATACCGCCCCAACAGATGACTCAATCTCCATCGCACTACACACCGCCCTTTCCCACCTGGACAAAAGGAACACCTATGTGAGAACGCTGTTCATTGACTACAGCTCAGTGTTCAACACCATAGTGCCCACAAAGATCATCACTAAGCTAATGACTAAACACCTCCCTCTGGATCCTGGACTTCCTGACGGACCGGCCCCATCGACGAGGCTGTAGTGGAGTGGGTTGAGAGTTTAAATTCCTTGGTGTGCATGTCACCAACAAACTATCACGGTCCAAACATACTAAGACAGTCGTGAACAGGGTATGACAACCCCTTTTCCCCCTCAGGATACTGAAAAGATTTGGCATGGGTCCCCAGATCCTCAAAAAGTTATACGGCTGCACCATCGAGAGCATCCTGACCGGTTCCATCACTGCCTGGTACATCAACTACTCGGCATCCGACCGTAAGGTGCTACAGAGGGTAGTGCGTACGGCACAGTACATCACAGAGGCCAAGCTTCCTGACATCCAGGACCTATATACTAGGCGGTGTCAGAAGGAGGCCCAAAAACATTGTCCAGGACTCCAGTCACCCAAGTCATAGACTATTCTCTGCTACCGCATGGCAATCAGTACCGGAGTACCAAGTCTAGGTCCAAAAGACTCCTTAACAGCTTCTACCCCCAAGCCATACGACTGCTGAACAATTAATAAAATGGCCACCCGGACTATCTACATTGACAACTCGCTGTTTATTATCTATGCATAGTTACTTTACCCCTACCTACATGTACAAATTACCTCGACTAACCTATACCCCCACACATTGACGTGGTCCCGGCACCCCCTTAATATAGCCTCATTATTGTTATTTTATTGTGTTACTTTTCATTTTATACTTTCGATTATTTAGTAAATATTTTCTTAACTCTTTCTTGAACTACATTGTTGGTTAATGGCTTGTAAGTAGTAAGTATTTGGCACATGTGACAAATAAAATTTGATTTGATGAAACCAAGATTAAACTCTTTGGCCTGAATGCCAAGCATCACGTCTGGAGGAAACCTGACACCATCCCTACGGTGAAGCATGGTGGTGGCAGCATCATGCTGTGGGGATGTTGTTCAGCGGCAGGGACTGGGAGACTAGTCAGGATCGAGGGAAAGATGGATGGAGCAATGTACAGAGAGGTCCTTGATGAAAACCTGCTCCAGAGCACTCAGGACCTCAGACTGGGGCGAAGGTTCACCTCCCAACAAGACAACGACCCTAAGCACACAGCTAAGACAGAGCATCAGTGACTTCGGGACAAGTTTCTGAGTGGCCCAGCCAGAGCCCAGACTTGAACCCAATCGAACATATCTGAAGAGACCTAAAATAGCTGTGCAGCGTCAATCCTCATCCAACCTGACACAGCTTGAGGGGATCTGCAGAGAAGAATGGGAGAAACTCCCCAAATACAGGTGTGTCAAGCTTGTAGAGTCATACCCATGAAGAATCAAGTCTGTAATCGCGGCCAAAGGTGCTTCAAAAAAGAACAGAGTCAGAGGTCTGAATACTTATGTCAACATTATTTCAGTTTTTTTATATTTAATACATTTGCAAAAAATTCTAAAACCTGTTTTTGCTATGTCATTATGGGGGGTTGTGTGTAGATTGATGAGGAAATTGTTTTCATTTATCAATTTTAGAATAAGGCCTTTAATGTAACAAAATGTGGAAAAAGTCGAGGAGTCTGAATACTTTACAATTGCACTGTATATTGTGATATACATTTGACATACATTCCAACGTATATTGCGTAATGTATTTCAATTGTATTCAATACATTTGGCCAATTCAATACTTCACATGTACAGTGCAGTGAGAAAGTATTCACAATCTTGATTTTCCACATTGTGTTGTGTTACAGCTTGAATTTAAAATTGATTAAATTGAGATTGTGTCACTGATCTAAACACAATACCTGTCCCTCCCATATAGGCGGGGAGGAGGGGCAGGGCGAACTAGACTGCCGAGGCGCACTATAGGCCTGGTACGTGGTGCCGGCACTGGTGGTACCGGGCTGGGGGCACGCACCTCAGGGCGAGTGCAGGGAGGAGGAACAGGGCGTACAGGGCTCTGGAGACGCACAGGAAGCCTGGTGCGTGGTGTTGGCACTGGTGGTACTGGGCTGGGGACACGCACCACAGGGCAAGTGTGGGGAGCAGGCACAGGACGTACTGGGCTGTGGAGGCGCATTGGAGGTCTGGAGTGTAGAGCTGACACAACCCGTCCTGGCTGGATGGTTATACTTGCCCTGCAAATGGGTGCTGGCACAGGACGCACAGGGCTGTGCAGACTCACAGTACGCAGAGCCGGCGCAGGATATCCTGGTCCATGGAGGTATACTGGAGACCAGGAGCGCTGAGCCGGCACCCTCCTTCCTGGCTGGATGCCCATTCTAGCCCGGCCAATGCGAGGAGCGCACTGGGCTAGAAATGCACACTGGAGACACTGTGCGTTCCACTGCATAACACGGTGCCTGACCAGTAACACGCTCCCCACGGTAAGCACGAGGAGTTGGCTCAGGTCTCCTACCTGACTCAGCCAATTTCCTCGTGTGCCCCCAAAAAATATTGGGGCTGCCTTTCGGGCTTCCGTGCTAGTCGTGTCTTCATATATCGTCGCCGTTCATCCTGTGCTCTCTCCACCTGCTTCCATGGCAGGGTCTTGTCCCCTGCCATTACCTCCTCCAAGGTCCAGGATGACCTCCACTCTTCTTTCTCCCGAGTCCACGATGTCCACTCCTCTTTTTCACACTGCTTGGTCCTTTTATGGTGGGTTATTCTGTCACGTTCGATGAATGGAGGAGACCAAGGCATAAGATGAATACATACTTCTTTAATGAAGACGAAGAAACACTGCCTAAATATGGTTCCCAATCAGAGACAACGATAAACAGCTGCCTCTAATTGAGAACCAATCTAGCCATAGACCATAGACATACAAAACACCTAGATTAGTGACCACCCCATAAACATGCAAAAACCCTAGACATTACAAAAACACATACATCACCCATGTCACACCCTGACCTAACCAAAATAATAAAGAAAACAAAGAATACTAAAGTCAGGGCGTGACAATACCCCATAATGTCAAAGTGGAATTATGTTTTTAGAAATGTTTACAAATTAAGAAAAATGGAAAGCCTAAATAACTAAAGGAGTAAAAAAAATAACTTAACAAGTAAGATAAGTTGCATGAACTCACTGTACTATAATGGTGGTTACCATGATTTTTACTACCCCATCTCTGTACCCCACACATACAGCATCTGTAAGGTCCCTCTGTCGAGCAGTGAATTTCAAGCACAGATTCAATGACCAAGTCCAGAGAGGTTTTCCAATGCCTCGCAAAGAAGGGTAGATGGGTAAAAATAAAAAGCAGACATTGAATATCCCTTTGAGCATGGTGAAGTTATTAATTACACTTTGGATGGTGTATTAATACACCCAGTCATTACAAAGATAAAGACATCCTTTCTAATTTATATGATGGAGAGGAAGGAAACTGCTCAGGGATTACCAATATTGATTACCGATATTGAATGTTCCAGAGTGGCTTAGTTACAGTTTTTACTTAAATTGTCTTGAAAATCTGTGGCAAGACTTGAAAATGTCTGTTTAGTAATGATCAACCACCAACTTGACAGAGATTGAAGAATATTTTTAATAATAAAATGGGCAAATACTGTATTGTACAATTCAGGTTTGCGAAAATCTTAGTAGAGTTACCCAGAAAGACTCACAGCTGTAATGGCTGCCAAAAGTGATTTTAATGCATTGACTCAGGCGGTTGAATATTTATCTAATCAAAATATATGAGTGTTTTATTTAGCATTAATTTTAAAAAGTTAGCATTTTTCTTCCACTTTGACAGAGTTTTGTGTTTAATTCCACTTAACCTCTACGGGATGGGTGTCCCGAAACTGGGATGGTTGTTGCTATCTTGCGCTAATGTGACTAGAATGACTGTATACAACAGCCAACTTTCTGGGACATAGACATGTCTTATATGGGCAGACAGCTATTACAGTGAAAAAAATGCCATGCTATTGCTTGAGGAGACTGGTTTGACACATTCACCTCAAGGTAAATAATGTTCTTACATTCAGGAATCTTGCTCTGATTTGTCATCCTGAGGGCCCGAGAGATAAAATGTAGCATAGTTTTGTTTGATAAAATCCATGTTTATGTTCAAAGGTAGGAACTGGGGTCCACAGTTTGACCCCACTGCTGTCTTTGATCACCCCTAAGTAGAATGGTACGGTCCAACCAGACATGCACTTTACTGGACTTCTTCAAATCAACATGAGCCTGAGGGGAGATGCACAATATAATTCAGAAACAAGCTACAGAGAGGAACAATGTAAGACTGAATTCTGTTGGCTGAAGATCATTTATGTGCAAATGCTCTCCATCATTGCCTGGTGCACTCTTCCTACCGCTCCTCCTGCAAGAGTGTGAGATGTGACACGTCATGGTGTGGCTGTGAGACAGCTAGTTAACTGGCCAGGTCCAAACTATATCACACCCAGTCATTGGGCACCACACCGGCCCACTGGAACCCTGATTACTATGATTATATTTCACAGCTTAAACAGACTGCCCTGTGCATCAGATCCCATTAACACCACTTAGCTAACCGCCTGGACTTAAAAACTCTGATGCTAACAGCCTGGATAGCAAATTGAAGGAGATGCTTACGCACGCACAAACTTAGCTTAGGACGTGAAAGCAAAAGTGGAACCATTAAGGAACAGGGGAAGAGAATGTAGTGTGTTGCCAGGAAGGATATTTTCAGCATGTGAGGGAGGGCCTTAATTCTAAAGTCGTGAAAAATGTAGAATCTGTTTAGACTAATCTGCTGAAGGAAATGATCAAATATATTTTTGTTATGTCCTCAATAGCACAATTATTACATTTGAAATAATTGACAGCATACGAAGCAGTTTGGATAATACTGACTGGTATTAGACATTGAGAAATAAGACAAATCCAAATCAATGAACTGGGTTATGATCTGACGCGTTCGAAATCCAAACATGAAACCGCTCTGGATCGAGTTTCTTACTTAGGGTTCCTTTGAATCTTACTGGTTACACCCACTTCACTTAAGGGTTCTCAACAGAGGTCAACACAGACCAAGGGATAGATTACCCTGACCTAGTCTAACCAACACTTACAGAACCAACACTGAGTGACTGTAGCATGGGCTTTGAACTATACTACACTAGATTTACACTGCCAGTGTCAATCGAAGGAACTTCAGACTTTGTCTATCATTTCCAAAAAGGTTTAAGCTTTAACCTCATGTCATCTAAAGATCAAAACTATATGCTTTCAATTATATTTAAAAAAACATTTGTATCCTACCCCAACCACAATAAAATGGATTATCCCACAATTAATAGGCTGTTTATTGGTTAGGCCTCAGCTGTGTCTAAGGGGACCTAAAGTGCTTTGTTTTTAATAAATGTGTTGTAATAACTTTGTGTCTAGGGGAAATTAGTTCAAGTAAGCATTTCAAGTCAATCATACTCTTGAAACTGAGGTTAGCTGACTGAACATATAGTCCCCTCGTTGCTCTGTCCTCTTTATGGGCCTAATTGAAAAAACACTGAGCATTGTGGCAAGTTTCAACCCCCAAGTTCTGGCAGACAACTGTGCTGGGTTAGTCTGGGTTCGGTGTTCCATCTCTCCACTATGGAAACCATAAGAGAGTCACAAAAGTTGCCTGACTGGTTCCATATTTGCATTTATCCAAAGCCCAGTACACTTTTCATATAAACACAGTGAATGACAAATGACTAGAAATTCTGTGTTTTTCCACAGACTTTGAGGTGAATTCAGGCGAGTGTCCATTTGCCCCACTTTGCCCATACAAATGTGAAGGACTGGCGATATGTGTGTCAGTGTAATAGATGTGTACATGTGTGTGTGTGTGTGTGTGTGTGTGTGTGTGTGTGTGTGTGTGTGTGTGTGTGTGTGTGTGTGTGTGTGTGTGTGTGTGTGTGTGTGTGTGTGTTTATCAATCCCGGCGCCCGGAATTATGCGGGCGATGAGCCAGCGGAAGGTCCAGATGGAGATGAGCGAGGGGGGCAGGGACAGACACCACACAGGCATATCCCCAGGAAGCCTGTCTCCAACAACTGACTCTCCCAACCTGGGAGGGAAGGCAAAGAGGGAGAGAGGGAAGAGAGAGAACAGTCAGAGAAAGAACAACAGGGAGAGAGTACAGGACAGAGGGATTACAGAAAAAGTACAGGGGAATGACTAGTGGTCAAGCAGATGTGGGGGGAATATAGTGTGGAAGGAGAATGTGATTGACCAAGATATGGGATGAGATGACTAAGGGGCATGAGAGATGAAGAAATGGGATATGAGAGAAAAGGACAGATGCTATTGCTAAAGGACAAGTGTGGCAAAGGTAAAAATGTGAACACATTTCTCAGCAAGTGAAATAAGGCATTGGTACGTTCGGGAAGTTACTCAGTTACGACGTCTGTGATGAAGTAGTGAAAAAGGGGAGAGTTAAAAGGGGGAAACAAAAAATGCTAATTTGGTTTTTGCATTAAAAAAAAAAGAGGTCTGAGCTGACCTCACAGTTCTGAAGCTTTGTTTACAGTTAAAGCAATGAGAGCAGGCGAGGATGCTTTAAATAACCAAATATGCCTACCACTTCGTGGCTGAGTCGTTGTTGCTCCTAGACATTTCCACTTCACAATAACAGCACTTATAGGTGACGGGCCAGCTCTAGCAGGGCAGAGATTTTACGAACTGACTTGTTGGAAAGGTGGCATTCTATGACGGTGCCACGTTGAAATCTCATTAAGCTCTTCAGTAAGGCCATTCTACTGCCAATGTTTGTCTCAGGAAATTGCATGGCTGTGTGCTCGATTTTATACACCTGTCAGCAACAGGTGTGGCTGAAATAAACGAATCCACTAATTTTAAGTGGTGTCCACATACTTTTGTATATATAGTGTATATGACTGGTGCGCATGTGACACCGCGTGTGTGAGGATGCACACATGTATAAAAGTCTAATTCCCCAGACTGGCCTAATGTGAAAGCAGCAGAGTGCTCTAGTGGAAGGTTTACCTTCTCCCTTCAGCTAAATCCAGCCTGTTCACCCCTCCTAACTAAGAGCCTCTTCACACTTACTGCACTTTTTGTAGAAATACCTTCAGTTACACACGTAAACTTGCGTCCTTGCTACGTCTTGACTGCTACCTCTGGAGGTAGCTCACGACACTCGCTGACAGTTGCCCACCTTGAAGATGGGCAGTGTAAACACAATTGTCTCGTGAGCCAACACTCCTACAGTATAAAGGGTAATAGCATAGAAATGTTTTTGAAACAGCTGAAATTGTTGACATTTTCCTTAGACATTTTCCTAATGTTTGAGACTCGTTATTTTGAGTTTACCAGAAATTAGAGTAACAGCCTGTTACATTCCTGAAATTGTCGCAGTAGCTGCACTGAGCCACGTTAAACTATGTAAGCCCATCACCAAAAGCATGTCAAATGTATATCATATATCTGTAGCAGTCACAAAATTTTGTCAACCGGTGATTGTCAAGCAAATAACTGTCATCTCACGGTAATTGACGTTAATTGACACATTTAGCATCTCCTGACTTCCACACAGCCTACAAGCCAATGATGCAGACCTTTTGAACATCTACATTTTAAAAAGTCTAATAAATCTATGTAATATATGCTACACCTTCACAATAAATCCATTATTTATTTTAGACAGGTCTAAAGAAACAATGTAGTCTTTCAGAAGAACAGAATAGCATACTGAGTTGTCCTTATGTTAGGCCCTGATCTGGCTATGCAAATGGCTGTGGGCTACGCTAGTTCATTTAGCAGACAAGATTTGCCAGACAAGATTTGCTTAAAATTCCGTGGCATTATTTTATAAAAATTATAACCTTGGATTAGCTAACACAACGTGCCATTGGAACACAGGTGTGATGGATGCTGAAAATGGGCCTCTGTAACGCCTATGTAGATATTCCATCAAAAATCATCAGTTTCCTGCTACAATAGTCATTTACAACATTAACAATGTCTACGCTGTATTTCTGATCAATTTGATGTTATTTTAATGGACAAAAAAATGTGCTTTTCTTTCAAAAACAAGGACATTCCTAAGTGACCCCAAACTTTTGAATGGTAGTGTATGTGACTTTAGTTGTTCTACAAATGTATGTTCAGATTATTATTTTTTTAAATTGAATCCAAAACATACAATATACTTGTAGTGAAGCCGCTCAACAACTACACCACACCAGTCATCCAACAAACTCCCATTAAGAGCGAAACAAAGATGTATCCAGGGTCAATGCCCTGCTCAAGGGCATGTCTACAGATCTCTCCCAAGGACAAAAACGGGGACCCGAACCCTCCCAGAATCCCCCCCCACAGTTCCCCAAATGCTGCCCCTCAACCGTCCGAGACCCCTCCCACAGTCCCCCCCAAGATTTACATTTAAAAATAAATAATAATAATAATACATTAATTCCATTCCCCACCCCTAAGAACCCCCTCAATGCACCAACAACCCCCAAAAAAAAGAACTGAAGAGAAAAAATAAAAAGACAAAGAAAAACAGAAAACAACAATGCAAAAAACAAAGGACATCAAGGACAACTAAAATTATAACAGCAAGGTCAACTCTATATGTTTGAGTACATGTCTGGCACTATTTACATTTGTGTTTGTCCATGTATGTGTGTATTTGAATGAGAGTGTGTGTATATGCATGTGTATAAACACCTGCACGGCATCAGCCTCAGCCAAACCGACATTAGCTGTAAAAACACTGCCCCTCAGTGTCATTCAAACTTAATAAAAAGTATGTTTAATTTTGACTTTATTTTTAATAGTTTTATCTTTGACCATCATTCTACCCCCCGCCCGGCCACTCCCCTCCCATTTGTCTCCAATTCCACCTCCCAACCCTCAGCTTCCCTCAGCCCATCTCACCGATCTCTGCTGGCCACCCTCTTCGGATTTCTATGCAACATATATCTTTCAACTATGCTGTGATGTTTAATGTACAATTTCAATGTATCTAATTGAATAGAATCCACAGGTTGCGAGTTGAAGATAAATATATTAGTAATTGACTGACCCGGTCTCTCCAGATCTCCTAACAGTACTATTTCTAGGGTAAATTTGAGATCAATGTTATGCATTTTCAGCCATTCCTGAACCTGAGACCAGAAACAGGCTACCAGAGGGCAATACCAAAATAAATGGTCTATTGATTCTATATCGTCACTACAAAATCTGCAAAGCTTAGATGATTTTATGCCCCAAATATTCAACATTTTATTGGTGGCAAGAATTTTATATAATAATTTTAGTTGAAAAGCAAGAAGAAGTCTTGAAACTTGCGTTGTTTTATATATCAACTCATACACCCTGTACCGTGAAATTGGTACATCAAAAATCTTTTCCCAACTATTTTGCAATCTGTATGGCACAGTTGTCAACATCCTGGTCCTCAAATGAAACTGGTATACTTTCCTATTTATGCTATTTTTATTCCTGTTTTGATCCTTTATATTGGGCAGACAGACCAGTACCCTACCTCCTCCTGCTGCCACCTGCCTCCTCCATTTTGGGGGTAATGCTGTAATCAATTGGTTGAACTCTTGCATTGAGCAGACCTTCCTGTACAATTCTGATAACTCCAGTTGTGAAAGACATAACTCTGACATTCCAATTTACAATATCATTTAAGAACAAAATACCCTTTTCAAACATCTTTCCCATAAATACAGGTATTTTATCAACCAGCACATTTGAGTTCAGCCATAATATTTGTTGTAATATTTGTTCTATCTTTTCAGGGGGATGAAAATGTAATTGTAGCCAGCTCTGCAATGCTTGTTTGAAGGAGAGATACTTTGAAAAAAGTATAATTTTCAATTAATCGAAAACTGAGACATGGCAATCTGCACAAAGGCAAAAAAAACTATTTTAAACAATGGATGAGCTTTTCTTAGTAATCTACTTGAGAACCATTTAGGGTTTTAGAGAGAGGTTTAGTGCTTTTATATTTAATAATCTCAACCCACCCAATTCATATTCATTATATAGATAGTCACGCTTTATTTTGTCTGATTTAGCGTCCCAGATAAAGTGAAATATTATTTGCTCATATGATTTGAAAAACGAATCATCAGGAGTAGGCAGCGCCATAAGTAAGTGAGTAAACTGAGATATGACTATGGAGTTAATCTGGGCAATTTTTCCATAAATAGACAGGTATTTACCTCTTTATGGTTGCAGGATCTTGTCTATTTTTACAAGTTTTCTATTGAAATTAATTGTGGAGAGCTTATTTATATATTTTGTGATATGAATACCAAGTATGTCTACTTCACCTTCAGCCCATTTTATTGGTAAACTGCAGGGTAATGTAAAAGTTGTATTTTGTAAAGATTTTTTCAGATTTAATACATTATAAGGCTGCATGACGAGGTTGGTGATGTGAAAAAAAAGTATCTTGAAAGGCATGAGTTCTGCTTTCTTTTTTGCAAAGGCTGTACATACTAGCAGTCTCCCATTCACAATTTGACAAGCACTTTGATAATGCCTCGAATTCATGGCGGCATCCCCTTTGTGTGGCTGTAATCCATGCCTTTTGTGCCCTTGGCCCGGAGTGCTGCGTTGTGCCCAGCTCCCTGAGTGCTGCACATGCCGAAGCACCCCACTCACATGGCTCTCCATCAGGTGATCGGGTCTTTCTCACAGGCTACAAGTGAAGACAGACACGTAAGGGACGCAACTGAGCACGTCAATTCCGAGGTGCACAACACAATTCCGAGGTGCATATTGGAAGAACTGTCCCCATTTACTTCCGTCAGCCAACAAGATGATTAGGCCAAACAAACAACAAACAAAAAAAAAAACATTCTGTACATAGGTCTTACAAGTCAAAAATAAATAAATAACTTATGAAATATAAAACCAGTAACCAAGGTACAGTATGTACAGACATAGTAGCCTATGTCCCTCTACTATCACCCATAGTACACAAGTTTACCTATTATATTCTGTGTGAGAAATAAATATTCCAAACATAGTCTGGGACAGGTGTGGGATGTGATAGGTCCCTATTGAATACAACCACTAGGATCAAAAAACTGTTACGCAATGAGGCTGACACAAAAGATCAGAACGTTTAGCTTAAAATGTCGATAAACTATTAGGCTATTTATTCACATTATAAGTGCAGCAATGCAAACATTGCAATAGGCTCAAAGCACAAATGTTCCATTAGCAGGAAAACACCATTATCAAAAGCGTGATTGTGCATGTAAATGTGATTATGCGTGTAATGCTTTATTATAAAGGTGCGTTTTTATGTTGAAAATGATCTTCCCCAAACTTGAAACTCACTCGCTGCTTATGTAGGCCAGTTAGGCTCTACACCAATTGTACAGCAGATTAATGTGCTTCATTTTTAAGAAGTTATTTGGACACTAGTTTTGATACAAACCTTATCAAAACATAGACATATGGGCCTAAGCTTGCAAAAAGAGCATATGCCGTTTCCTGCCTAATGCAGGGCATCATTGTCAAGTGATAATATTGTCACCCATCACACTATTCTTGATTTAATCTGGTCTTTACATATACTAAATATGTGTGAAATTTGTTTTGATTTAGAATGGATAATTTTCATGCACCTGTCTAGAAACTGGGCCAGCGTGAAAAATGTAATCTACGCACTTAAATAGCAAATGGAGGATGCTTTTCCCGTGGTTCATTTTCATATCAGACAGGTAGGCTATACTCCTGTTGTAAAGAGAAGCAATGTGCTTAATATTAGGAAAGTTGAGAAATAAATATAGTAAGCCTAGCTTATAGAAAGCTGATGGGATCCCCGTCTTTTTAATAGAGGCCATCGCTCTGTCTCACCCAATTGGATAGCCTATAGAAGCACCCCTGAGGGCCCCACCCCATGTTGAGAGTCAGTGTGGCGGTTGTGTTGCCTACCCTCACCACCGGGGGCATCCCATCAGGCAGTCCAGGATCCAGTTGCAGAGGAAGGTGTTCAGTGTGTCTAGGGTTTCTGGAATAAGGGTGTTGATGTGAGCCATGACCAGCCTTTCAAAGCACTTCATGGCTACAGACGTGAGTGCTACGGGTCGGTGGTCATTTAGGCATGTTACCTTGGTGTTCTTGGGCACAGGGACTATGGTGGTCTGCTTGAAACATGTAGGTATTACAGACGGTCAGGGAAAGGTTGAAAAGGTCAGTGAAGACACTTGCCAGCTGGTCAGCACATGCTTTGAGTACACGTCCTGATAATCCGTCTGGCCCTGCGGCCTTGTGAATGTTGACCTGTTTAAAGATCTTGTTCACATTGGCAACGGAGAGCGTGATCACAGTCATCCGGAACAGCTGGTGCTCTCACACATGGTTTAGTGTTGCTTGCCTCAAAGCGAGCATAGAAGGCATTTAGCTCATCTGGTAGGTTCGCGTCATTGGGCAGCTCACTGCTGAGTTTCCCTTTATAATCTGTGATAGTTTAGAAGCCCTGCCACTGTAATTGCCTTAATCTTGTTTGTACCCCAGGAAGATTCTAATGGGGATTCTTAATGAATACAAATACAGTATGTAGGGTAGGCCAACTCTGTAATCAAATCAAAATATACATTTTTATGCTGGTCTATTCTTTTTCTCTCCTTACAGGTATTCGTTTGGTAAGTTACCTTCAATTACATGTATGACTACAGCATCAATCTGCGCCTGGACCTTAACAGCCTGCTATTTGTTAGTCCACAAACTCCTTGTCTTTAGAACCTTCCCACAACTATAACAGAGCCCTTGTTATCCCCATTCCCTAGGCTTAGGTGACGCGATCACATTCAGATCAGTGTTAATATGATCTGGGTCTGGGCCATAGCCAGAGGTTTGGGATGATTACATTTGATGTCAATGCATAATCTCATTGCTCTGGTGGTGTAGGGGTCGTCAACACCAACCAGGTGTCTCAGCTGACATGATTTAATGCCGCTCACTGGTCTGTACTGGTAAATTTGCCTACTGGCAGAGAGATCAGAGTTAGTGTATCATGCCACCCAAACCCCCCTTAAACATCTAGCCATGGGTGGGTCTGTATTCAAAATGTGTCTCAGAGTAAGAGCTTGTATAGGATCCGTTTTGCCTTTTAAATCATGATAAATATGATTATATGCTGTATAACAGGGGGGGGGGGGGCTGTTCCTATATAAATAAGCACTGCTACTCTGAGAACATTGGAAAACAGGGTTAGCAGATGTGGCTGATTCAGCTGGTCTTTGTTGCCTGAAAAGGATTCCTCAGTTGTCATCCCAAAAACTCAGCTCGCTCAATTCAATCCGACTGAGGTTTTATGGTACGTGGGGCATCTAATCTTTCAAACGCAGTTATGGTGTAAAATCTCATCGCTGCAGGGGTGAGGATAAGTAGTTCTGGATGTAGGCCACTAGTTCAGATAAGAGCCCAGGTCAATTTGACTTCTCTGATTGGTTAATGACACTTTGGATGCTGGATGGCTGTGGTCAGGTTCTGTGGTCTCTTTTTTTTCTCTTTTTCATTATACAGAAGACCCGCTTATCGAGGAAATCAAACGCTGTAGGAGGAGGTTGGTGGCACCTTAATTGGGGAGGATGGGTTTGTGGTAGTGGCTGGAGCAGAATGGTATCAAACACATGATTTGATGCCATTCCATTCCAGACATTATGAGCCATATTCCCCTCAGCAGCCTCCCCTGGTTTGTACTGTATTAGTTAAATGAAATGAAAACAGAACCAAGAATGAATTGGTACCCTCCTCCCTTTCAGTTGTAGAACTTGTATTAAACTACAGACTGTGTTCATCCATATTTCTGTCTCTACATCGCTCTTTTTCATTCCCTCTGTACTGTAAATCCATCTATGGCCTGATCATTACACAGTAGTTGCATGTCCACTGGGCCAGGGTTACGAAGACTGTCTTTGGCCCTATTCCCTTTATGAGAAATGAAGGAGAGTCTGAGTGGGGTGGCAAAAGAGAATTCTACTTTTCAACTCACATTACATCCTTGCCTTACCATTCGTTGCAGATGGCAAAGAGACATTATTGGTCCGCAGCTGAAAATTGACCAGTAGCCAGTTACTATAGACTATTCAAATAAAATTACACTTTAAATAATACAACAGTTTATTTTCTCGTCTGTAGACTACTCGTTACAGCCTCATTCTAAAATGTATTCAATTGTTTCCCCCTCAATCTACACACAATACATCATAATGACAAAGCAAAAAAAGGTTGAAATTACTAAATATATATTTTTTAATTAAAATCACATTTACATAAGTATTCAATTGAGCTCAGGTGCATCCTGTTTCCATTAATCATAATGCACTGTATAGCCCAACATTAGTATCACAACTAAAGTTACATCAACTCAATTAAGCATATAGGAGTATCGTTTCTTGGTTAACCGCTCAACACTGAATGTGCGCATGTGCGCCCTCAAATCATTTGGAGAACATATCCGTTCTATTTTATTCAGCTATGCTCAATTGTGTTCTTCATACTATAAAATAATTCCACGAAGTTCTAAACTAATCATGTCTGCTAAGTTAATAGTGTAGCCCACATCCATATCCAGATTAGGGCCTAACATAAGGACAACTCAGAGTATGCTATTCTGTTCTTCTGAAATACACAACATTTTCTATGTATCAAAAGGTCTGCATCAGTGGCTTGTAAGCTATGCGTGGAAGCCAGGAGATGCTAAATGTGTTAATTAACAGTAAATTACCGTGAGACCGGCAGTTATTTGCTTGACAACTACCGGCTGACAATTTCATGACCGCCACAGGCCTAGTCCAAACACACCAACACAGTCATGAAGCGGGCACGTAAACACCTCTACCCCCTCAGGAGGGTGAAAAGATTTGGCAAGGGCCCTAAGGTTCTCAAAAAGTTACACATCTGCACCATTGAGAGCATCTTGACTGGCTGCGTCACCGCTTGGTATGGCAACTGCTTGGCATCGAACCGCAAGGCGGAACATAGGGTACTGTGGATGGCCCAGTAGATCACTGGGGCCGAGCTTCCTGCCATTTAGAACCTCTATACCAGGCTGTGTTAGTGGAAGACCCTAAAATTGTCAGACTAGAGTCTCTGAAGTCATAGACTGTTCTATATGCAAATAGTAGCCATTTATTTGCTGTTCAGGAGTCTTATGGCTTGGGGGTAGAAGCTATTTAGGAGCCTCTTGGACCTAGACTTGGCGCTCCGGTACCGCTTGCCATACGGTAGCAGAGAGAACAGTCTATGACTAAGGTGGCTGGAGTCTTGGACAATTTTTAGGGTCTTCCTCTGACACCGGTATAGAGGTCTTGGCCCCGGTGATGTATTGGGCTGTAAGCACTACCCTCTCTAGTGCCTTGCGGTTGGAGGCCGAGCAGTTGCCATACTAGGCAGTGATACAACCCGTCAGGATGCCGTCGATGGTTCAGCTGTAAAACCTTTTGAAGATCTGAGGACCCATGCCAAATCTTTTCAGTCTCCTGAGGGGGAATAGGTTTTGTCGTGCCCTCTTCACGACTAATTGGTGTGCTTGGACCATGTTAGTTTGTTGGTGATGCTGACACCAAGGAATTTGAAGCTCTCAACCTGCTCCACTACAGCCCCGTAGATGAGAATGGGGGGGGTGCTTGGTCCTCCTTTTCCTGTAGTCCACAATCATCTCCTTTGTCTTGATCACATTGAGGGAAAGATTGTTGTCCTTGCACCACACGGTCAGGTCTCCCTATAGGCTGTCTCATTGTTGTCGGTGATCAGGCCTACCACTGTTGTGTCATCAGCAAACTTGATGATGGTGTTGGAGTCGTGCCTGGCCATGCAGTCATGAGTGAACAGGAAGGACAGGAAGGGCTGAGCACGCACCCCTGAGGGGCCCACATGTTGAGGATCAGCGTGGCGGATGTGTTGTTGCCTACCCTTACCACCTGAGGGCGGCCCATCAGGAAGTCTCGGATCCAGTTGCAGAGGGAGGTGTTTATTCCCAGGGTTCTTAACTTGGTGATGAGCTTTGAGGGCACTATGGTGTTGAACACTGAGCTGTAGTCAATGAATAGCATTCTCACATAGGTGTTCCTTTTGTCCAGGTGTGAAAGGTCAGTGTGGAGTGCAATAGAGATTGCATCATCTGTGGATCTGTTGGTGAGGTGGGTCTAGGGTTTCTTGGATTATGGTGTTGATGTGAGCCATGACCAGCCTTTCGAAGCATTTCTTGGCTATAGACGTGAGTGCTACGGGTTGGTAGTCATTTAGGCAGATTACCTTAGTGTTCATGGGCACAGGGACTATGGTGGTCTGCTTGAAACATGTTGGTATTACAGACTCACACAGGGAGAGGTTGAAAATGTCAGTGAAGGCACTTGCCAGTTGGTCAGCGTATGCTCGAAGTACACGTCCTGGCAATTTGTCTGGCCCTGCGACTGCGGAGAGCGTGATCACACAGTCGTCCGGAACAGCTGATGCTCTCATGCATGTTTCAGTGTTAGGCCTCCACCCCGTGTCTTACCAGAGGCTGCTGTTCTGTCCTGCTGATTGAGTGTACAACCTGCCAGCTGTATGTTCTTAATTTCATCGTTGATCCACGACTCAGTGAAACATTAGATGTGACAGTTTTTAATGTCTCGTTGGTAGGATATACGTGCATTCAGCTTGTCACAATTATTTTTCAGCGAGTGAACATTAGCTAGCAGGACGGAAGGCAAGGGTAGATTAGCCACTTGTTGCCTGATCCTCGCAAGGCACCTTGATCTTTTTTCAAAATCTAATTTCGATTATGACATTAATGTGTGAGCTAGGACGGACAATATACTGTAACTATTTGTTCAGCACTTTTGAAATGTACAGCGACAGAATTCAGAACATGGGCCATTCTTTCACTATTCTCCCTGTACACCAAGTCAGAGCCGTAGGGGATATAAGCAGACAATGAAAGCTCTTACAATATTAGATGATTACATTTCTCTAAAACAGGCTATAGGCTACATGTGCACCACCAAGTTAGATCAGTAGGCAAAATTAGGAGGGGAAACAAGACCAAATTATTAGAGTGGGGCACATGAGCTAATAACAGCTTACTACACAACACACACTTCGTATTTCTTTCTTAGCTACAGTACATATCTCCCTAGCATATTACATAATTTATACAACAGCATACAAGACATTTTTGGACTCACCTTGTTGTGTTGTGCTCACTTGAACAGGAAGGTGGCGCGGCGGTCCTTCGTGTGCAAATTCTGTCATCAAACTTTGTCATCAAAATCTGTCATTCTTTGGATTTATGGGACATTCAATACAACTGGGAACTCTGAAAAAACAAGGTTGAATCATGATGACATCAGTGATCTTCAGGTCGGAGCTCTAGAAAGAGGCCCGAGTTCCCGACTTGCAATTCCGAGTTGGATGACCGTTCAAAACATATTTTCCCAGTTGGAGCTCATTCCCAGTTGTCTTGAACTCACTGAAATCATATTTCCCAGTTCTGAGATTCCAGTTGTTTTGAGCGTGGCAAAAGTCATGCTGGATTGACACAATGGCCAATGTTGAATGTTTATCCTATTCAATTTGAAAAATAGACCGTTAATACCAGACTTGGGACCACAGACCCACTCAAGTGAAAAGAAAGCTAGTGATTGCGTTGCAATGCTTGCAGTTATCCACTGATTCCTTCCAAACCACTCATTGTTGAATTTGTGATTTCCATCTTGTTGTGTAATGTTTATGTCCAATGGCCCGATGAGCACCGATACGTTTTATCTATAATTTCTTTTCATTATTTCTCTTCACATGAATAGGATTTAAAAGGATTTGCCAGTAGATTGTAATAATAATTTGTTCTTGACTGACTTGCCTAGTTAAATAAAATCCCAACAAAGCTACTGTAGATAAGATGTCATTATATCTGTGGCCAATTTACCTTGAGCCTTCTTGGATGGGCACTTCTAATGTAACTCTATGGCAGCACCCAAGGCTCTTTTTAGCTCTAACCTTAGATTTGGTGGTGACGTAATGTCCCCATGAGTGACAGAACACTGAGCCAATGACAACGCAAGAGAACATTACCAACCCCTACACTCCGTATTTTCAGCTGGCTGCCCCACCACCATAGAAACCACTGAGCTAGGCTGAAACACCTGCATTTTAGAGCTGCATTACTCAAGAAAGCAAAAAAGAAACCACGTTTGTATGCGGCTTTATTAACATTGTTTTCAAACTGATATGTGACACGAATTAATGCCAAAATAACATGCAAAACAGGCATCACCCCATATTTATTTTTTTAGCTAGAAAAGTGTGGCTCAGAACAGGTGGGGGTCTGCTGTGAGGTTGCAAGTCCATCGAGTTCATGCCTTGCACATATGCTTCCACAGTTAATGTATCTGAATATAAAGCTGGAATTCTGACCATGTTCATTTTGTCTACGAGTATCCTGTTTTAATGTCTGAATGATATAAGCAATTTTACATTGGCTATACAGTAAAACTAATTATTAGAATGTATATAACACACATTTCAAATCACTGGCTCATATTTCCCACAAATGGGAGGAATCAGTGGAGCTACAGCGTATGTACAAACCAATAATATATGAGGGGTGGAGTGAGAGGACGCAACCAGATTCCAACAACATTCTCTTAGCACAACAAAATGTGTCAGTATCAAACTGAGATTTCAGAGTTTGGACATTATAACCAATATGACAACTTACAACAGGGTGATAGGTAAGAATTAACATCACGACAAGCGTTTGGGATTTTACATTTTAATTGTTCCTCACTCAGGGCTCCGTGCGTAAAATGCGCATTTGGCACAATCAACAGGCAGCTATATAGACCAAAGCAATTTTTCACTGAACATGACCGAGGAAAAGAGTAAGTCATTCAGCGACCATCCATGTAGTCCAACGGGAACCGCCAGCTCGATGTCGCAGGACGACTCGGATTCGGACGTCCCGTCCTCTCCAACCGGCTCCGATGGACAGGCGCCCGGCAACGGGATAACCCCAAAAATGGACACCAGCGAGGAAGATAAACGGTTTCCCGCGTGCATCCGAGACGCAGTGTCTCAGGTGCTTAACGGATACGACTGGTCGCTCGTACCGATGCCTACACGAGGAGACCGGTCTCTGAAAAACAAACCCCATGTGAAGCGGCCGATGAACGCGTTCATGGTGTGGGCGCAAGCGGCGCGCAGGAAACTAGCTGACCAGTACCCGCATCTCCACAACGCCGAACTCAGCAAGACCTTGGGGAAGCTCTGGCGGTCAGTAGAGATAACCGAATGTATATATTTAATGGGGGGTATAGTACACATTTGCGTACCTAATGTGCCGCATAGAACATGGAACAGATGTACTATGGAAATGTTTTTTGCTCCAAACCCAAAAATCTGCAGTGAAGATTGACAAGTTACAAAATACTTATTATTCGTTTATTTTCTACTATTGTTTCATGAAAATTTGTGCACAACTTTGCCTTTTCATAATGATTAACCAAATTTTACATGGCATGTTTAGAATGATTATGGTAATGATATTCACTGTGACATCCAGCATTGTGCATCTTATAATAGTCCACAACTCAACCCAACCTGTCATCAATTTCCAGCCTGCTCTCTGAAAGCGAGAAGAGGCCATTTATGGAGGAGGCAGAGAGACTGAGGGTGCAACACAAGAAAGACTACCCTGACTACAAATACCAACCCCGGAGAAGGAAGAGCACCAAGCCAGGTCAGTGTAACTCCGACTCCGGGGCTGAGCTGGCCCAATTCCACCCAGGCCAGATGTACAAGGCTGAACCTGGTCTGGCCAGACTGATCTCTATGGGGAATGGGCATAATCATCCAGAGCGGACAGGTGAGTGGATCTCCCAGCATATGTGATACATTTGTGCAAGAATGTAGAACAATCCATACTCAATAACAACACACAGTTTGTCAGTCACCAGGTCTTTTTTTTACTGATTGAGATCTTGTATGAACACTTATCTCTCCTGGGTTCAGGTGTTCCGGCACATTCTTTTGTTAGTACGCCGTAGCTAATGTTTATGCATCTGTTGTGTATTTTCTGAAGGCCATCCACATGGTCCCCCCACACCCCCCACCACCCCCAAGACAGAGCTGTATCTTGGGCTGAAACATGATGGCCGGCGCCCCCTGGATGGGGGACGGCAGAACATCGACTTCAGCAACTTGGACATCTCTGAGCTGAGCACCGATGTCATCAGCAACATGGATGCCTTTGACGTCCATGAGTTCGACCAGTACCTGCCACTCAACAAGCACAGCTCCGCCCCGGCGCCTCCGGACCATGGGCACGGGGGTCACGGATCCAACCCCCCCTCTGGGTCCCTCAGCTCCTCCTACGGCCACTCCCACAGCAATGCCTTGCCTTGGGGTCCAAAAGGGGCGGGAGCGGAGGCGGCGCTCCCCTCTTCCTCCTCGTCTTCTAGTAACAGCGATGGCCTTCACCACAGAACGCCGATCAAAACGGAGCAGTTGAGTCCCAGCCACTACAGCAGCCAGCACTCCCACAGCTCCTCGCCACCCCACCCCGACTACGCCCCCCTCAGCTCTGGAGGCGGCCCCTCCTCTGCAGCCCCCTCATCCTCCTCCTCCCAGCCCAGCCCCCAGTGTGACTATGCAGACCTCCAGAGCCCCAGCTACTACAGTGCCTACTCCAGCTACCCCGCAGGTCTCTATCAGTACCCCTACTTCCACTCCTCTCGTCACCCCTACGGCAAACCGCTCATCAACAGCGTAGCCATCCCTCCGCCCCACAGCCCCACCTCAAATTGGGAGCAGCCGGTCTATACCACACTCACCAGGCCTTAGACTCAGCATTGACAGCCTATGGTGCCTGATATGGCTTTCTTCTGTTTTTGCTGTGTTAGTGAGGACATGACACAAGGCTCAAGGTTGGACACGATCTAAGAACAACTGCCTGCTGGTTTTGTCAGAATGGACAGAGAATCTCTACCCACATTCATGCATGAATCTTCTGTGGGAAAAATGTGGAACACACTTCTGTTTTGACCACGAAATCACAAATGAATACAATTCTAGATGAACTTTTTATGTGCCTATCTGATGTTCAACTCTTTATCTCAGATTGAATAATTATTGTTTGTATCTATGTTTTATATGAACATGTTTTATATTGGAATGCACATTCCGGCTTAACAAATGCACCAAATGAATAGTAATTCCACTTCTTAGTTACTGTTCATCACTCCAGTGCAGTTCCATTCCTTGTCAGAAAAAGCGCTGGGGACTTTCACTCAAGGCAACAGGTGTTCAGTTCTGTTTCCTACAAATCGAGATGACAAGATTTCAGGGTTGAAGGAAATGAGTAAAATGATATACCATATGCTGTGATTGACTGGACAGCTGGACTGAGGACAGGAACCACCATGCTCGTCATATAGAATGGACCGCTAAGCCCTGAGCATCTGCTGGACTTGTCTTCTTCAAAGGTTGACATGTCCATTCCAGCACAGCAGTTCTGTGCGGATGAAGGCCAAAATGGCTTGTCTTTCTGAAAAGGCAACTGCAAAAAAAAAACATGGAGAGACTGCCCAAAGGGCAATCCAGGTTTGGTTATTGGACTTTTATACTTGATATGTCGACTAGATTATTTGTATGCCGGCTCTATGAAAACCAGCTAATATCATTTATATCCGGTGCTTGTAAATGCTTGATGAATTTAGTGCGCATGACCACGCATTTATGCTGTTTTATGTTTACCTTTACCATTAAATAACTGCATTGCAGAGTGTTTTCACCAACAACAAATTTGGTTAGGAGAAGCTCCTCCCTCATTCATTTTCAACAAGGGCACGCAGAGAAATTTGCAGGGGATTGTGGGAAGGTGAGCGGCGAAACCCTGCTAGCGGAGTGGTAGAAAAAGTTCAGCGAAGTACAGACTTCGTGCAAATTTCAAGCGTTGTCAAGAGGAGGCGCTGCCTCTGGTCAAAACCCACTGTATGAACTCATGCAGAGCCGTTAAATACGTTGGCCCACACACCTGTTTCTTGCTGTTACAAATATTTTTTGCAAATTACATATAAACTTAATGTTTATAAGTAGTTGGGCAGTTTCTTGAAGACAAGATGGATGCTTGGCATGCAGTTACTGAGAGTTGGCATACTACCAAGTGTGTTTGTGTGTGAGTGTGTGCATGCATGAGTGAGAAGCGTGCGTGTGTGGGTTTGCGAGCGTGTGCTTGCGTGTGAACGCGTGACACAGACAAAAAGCTCTGAATTTTAATGAGCAATTACTTTGTTGAAAGATCCTTTGTCTCCCTTCATCTGGGGAAAGAGAGAGAAATTAATTGGACTGAGAAATAAAAACTGCATCATTACCAAAGGCACCAACAAGCAACAGGGTATGAGAAGAATTCATCGCAGTGAAGCTGATCAGAACAGATGGGATGTGGGTGGCTTGTGAGCGGAATGCTCTTTTTTGTTTGTTGTGAGAACAGATTTAAATGTATAGCCACCGGTATGCTGTAACTCAGACTGTCCTGCCTATTGTTTGCCAGGACATTTTAGCAGAAACTCAATTAGAGAGATAGGGATGAGGATAGAGAATGGAGACAGAGTGTTAAGTTACTGACAGAATTAATCAGGATGCATTGCATAATAACAGGAGTTTGGCTATACAAATTATGCATGAATCACCACCATCACCTGTCCAACTGGAATAGATTGATCATTCAGTGAATAACAGGCACTATACCTAGACCAACATAGCTATTAACTATTAACAATCTTCTTAAACCATTTTATTTTAACAGATACAGTATACTGTACCTGGCTCATAGGTTGCTATA
The DNA here is from genome assembly GCF_013265735.2 of Oncorhynchus mykiss. Classification (NCBI taxonomy): domain Eukaryota; kingdom Metazoa; phylum Chordata; class Actinopteri; order Salmoniformes; family Salmonidae; genus Oncorhynchus; species Oncorhynchus mykiss. The sequence goes on from NC_048584.1 coordinate 16,086,952, forward strand.
TTTACTCTCAGGCCATGCTAAATGCCCTATGTTTCTGCCCCTGGGCTTCACTACAGAAATGATGGCTGAGGATTTGGGGTTCCAGCCACTTTTAATTACTTTGAATTACTTCCTGAATGGTGAAAATATCTGGTGAGTTTCACTGAGTTAGTGTCTACTGGAGTTAGCCTGGCCTGCCGGGGCGCCAACGACAACAAGCTGCCAGACAGAACTAACATTGACTTACCCATGATGCCACAGGGATCTGGAGCCAGGGTGGAGGGGCAGAGGAGTGTGGAGGGACACATCAGGAGACCTGACTCGCACTGTGATTCGCCACACAAATGGTCATATATATACTGTATAGGTGGGAAGGCAGTTCCACCTCATTTGGATTGGTAAAAACACAGAGGCAGTTGAAATTCTGCTAAGACTATGCATGGGAAAATCAATTTTGGGTTACTGTTCAATCACCTACAAATCCCAGTTACACCTTTCAAACAGCAGCTTCGTATGTTATCTAATTTCCTTCCAAGTCAAGTTCTGTTCACGTTAAGTTTTGTTCAATTAGTCTCCTTAATTATTTTGAAACATGTTTATAAAGTTACTAATATCTTTCTCATTTTCATTACAGCTATTAGAAGTTAAAGCTTATAAGTGGTTCATACAATTTTAAGCAGTGAAAGGGATCCCTTATGTGTGTGGGTTTATTCAGGGTCTTTTCATTAGATTTGTGCCTTCTCTGTAGCCGTCCTTTAGGCTTTACCAACATGAGACACCAGCTGATTGGGTTAGACTCATCACTAAATTATTACCTATAACTTGAAACAGACTGGGGCAGCAATGTAATAGACTTACAACAGTCAATTAGACCTAAAACCTCTACTGACGCAAGTGATGAGGTACACGTTTCTCCCTGATCTTGTCTATGTGGTATTCTCTGTCTCAAAATAACAGGATGCTACTGGCAAGTTGTTCCTGTGCAGTGCAACAATGACAAAGGGATGAATAACAGTTGTTCAAACTGCAGGCCCATTTCTATTGTTCAATCTAAGTAATGGCTTCTATTTTCTACTAATTCATCAATAGAAAGACTAAGGAGGTTCCAAGACATTGATGTTCCCACAGATATTGCACACCTCTCATTTCAACCAAAAATAGTGCCCTTTGACCCTTTGGGGTGTATCAACTGTTCTTCAATCCCCTGTCGTGTTGGCCGGTTGGACCACTCTGATCCCTATAAAGAGAAAGAACTTTGCCTTGGAGTGGTCTGGAGTGGTCTGCGATGGTTCACAATGCCAGAAACAGAGCAACCGTGAAACTCCACCGCGGTGACCGAGGTCAACCACAGCACGTTGCTTTGGCGCCAGTCCTTGGGAAAAGCATGTAGTCCCCATCTCGCAGACAGAGGGATGGCCTGTCTCGATGCCTGACAAAAAAAATCTGCCAACTCACTCATATGCTATACCCGCTTTATATATCTTCATTACATGTACATTTGCAGCATACTATTTCATATGAATAAAATCTAAGTGTTTAAATAAGAAAACATACTGTATTACCAATAGATAAAGATGTTAATTTACTTCGCCTTGATGGCAGAAGCAGATGTGAACCCTAAAGTCAGTGAGATTACAGAAAACTGAGGGAGGGAGGGAGAAAAAGGTGTCAGAAAGAGAGAGGGAAGGAAAGAGTGAAGGTAGCATGTGCGACTGTGTCCCAGCTGTTGCTATGACGATTGGGCTGCAGCGCCATGAGCCTGACCCCCTCTGAAGCTCTTAATCCTAACCTCCCAACACACACACAGACACACAGACACACACACAGACACACAGACACACACACGGAGGAGTATCCCTCAAGGATTTCCAGCCATGTGGAACCGAGATGTGAATGTGGTTCAATTTACTGGAAGTTCACAGGAAAGGCACACAGTTCACAGAACAGACACATACTGTATGTATGGAGACATGACGGGAGCATGTCCTTATAGTTACGCAAACAAATAAACAGAGATAATCACATGCCCGCACAGACACACCAATTGACAAGAATCAACACTCTACCACATCTCACCATTACAATGTTACCATAACTATTTACTACATAATTGAACTGTTGTGAACTTTTAATTACACACAATACCAGGTCTGTGGGCATGTGTAAGCTGCACAGCCATTATCATGCTCCTCGTGTTTGTGCATACGGTCAACACACTCCAGCCCTTATTGATATGGTCCTCCACACTTCACAACTGCCCGCCTCAGAGTGTCCATCCAGCCCAGGCTTAACACTAGAACTCTCCCTGGGTGGAATTCCAACAGCTGTCTGAGTTCTCCAACCGCCACCTCTAACGGCAGCTGTGTGTCCGTCTCTGTCCCCGCATCAGTTAGCACAGAGAAGCACACAGCTTCGGAGGGTGGCCCCTATCCGTTCTGCACGCATGCATACTACGAGAACACACACGGGCGCACAAACAAACACAGGCACACCCGCACACATTATCTGAAGACAAGAGACTACTAGAGTAGTGGTTTCCAAACCCTGAAATTAAACTGGGTTCAAATTTGATCAAACAAATTAATTGTTCTCTCTTCAAATGGGAATACTGTATAATACAACATTTGAGTGTCAACTAAGAGCCTTTTACACTATTAAAATGCACTTTGATGTAATTATGCGTTGGGACAGCCCTGCTGGACCTTAAATTGAGTGAATACGAACACAGGGTATAAAGTGGGGTTCCCTTCATTTTCTAGCGTCAATTTGTGCGGAACCATTTTGGGACCCCATGCGCGCGCACGAGAGAGAGAGAGAGAGAGAGCGAGAGAGAGAGAGAGAGAGAGAGAGAGCGAGAGAGAGAGAGAGAGAGAGAGAGAGAGAGAGCGAGCGAGCGAGAGAGAGAGAGAGAGCGAGAGAGAGAGCAAGAGAGAGAGCTAGACACTGTTGCCCTAGAGCACACAAAAAACTATACATACCTTGGCCTAAACATGGTAACTTCCACAAAGCTGTGAATGATCTGAGAGACAAGGCAAGAAGGGCATTCTATGCCATCAAAAGGAACATAAATTTCAACATACCAATTAGGATTTGGCAAAAAATACTTGAATCAGTCATAGAGCCCATTGCCCTTTATGGTTGTGAGGTCTGGGGTCCGCTCACCAACCAAGACTTCACAAAATGGGACAAACACCAAATTGAGACTCTGCACGCAGAATTCTGCAAAAATATCCTCCGTATACAACGTAGAACACCAAATAATGCATGCAGAGCAGAATTAGGCCGATACCCACTAATTATCAAAATCCAGAAAAGAGCCGTTAAATTCTATAACCACCTAAAAGGAAGCGATTCCCAAACCTTCCACAACAAAGCCATCACCTACAGAGAGATGAACCTGGAGAAGAGTCCCCTAAGCAAGCTGGTCCTGGGGCTCTGTTCACAAACACAAACACACCCTACAGAGCCCTAGGACAGCAGCACAATTAGACCCAACCAAATCATGAGAAAACAAAAAGATAATTACTTGACACATTGGAAAGAATTAACAAAAAAACAGAGCAAACTAGAATGCTATTTGGCCCTACACAGAGAGTACACAGCGGCAGAATACCTGACCACTGTGACTGACCCAAAATTAAGGAAAGCTTTGACTATGTACAGATTCAGTGAGCATAGCCTTGCTATTGAGAAAGGACGCCGTAGGCAGACATGGCTCTCAAGAAAAGACAGGCAATTTGCTCACTGCCCACAAAATGAGGTGGAAACTGAGCTGCACTTCCTAACCTCCTGCCCAATGTATGACCATATTAGAGAGACATATTTCCCTCAGATTACACAGATCCACAAAGAATTAGAAAACAAATCCAATTTTGAAAAACTCCCATATCTACTGGGTGAAATTCCACAGTGTGCCATCACAGCAGCAAGATTTGTGACCTGTGGCCACGAGAAAAGGGCAACCAGTGAAGAACAAACACCATTGTAAATACAACCCATATTTATGCTTATTTATTTGATATTGTGTCCTTTACCATTTGTACATTGTTAAAACACTGTATATATATAATATGACATTTGTAATGTCTTTATTGTTTTGAAACTTCTGTATGTGTAATGTTTACTGTTAATTTGTATTGTTTATTTCACTTTATATATTCACTTTATATATTATCTACCTCACTTGCTTTGGCAATGTTAACACATGTTTCCCATGCCAATAAAGCCCTTGAATTGAATTGAGAGAGAGAGAGAGAGAGAGAGAGAGAGAGAGAGAGAGAGAGAGAGAGAGAACAAGACAGAGAGAGAGAGAGAGAGAACAAGACAGAGAGAGAGAGACAGAGAGAGTGAACGAGACAGAGAGAGAGAGACAGAGAGAGTGAACGAGACAGAGAGAGAGAGAGAGAGAGTGAACGAAACAGAGAGAGAGAGAGTGAGAGTGAACATGAGACAGAGAGAGAGAGAGAGAGAACGAGACAGAGAGAGAGAGACAGAGAGAGTGAACGAGACAGAGAGAGAGACAGAGAGAGTGAACGAGACAGAGAGAGAGAGTGAACGAGACAGAGAGAGAGAGAGCGAGAGAGAGAGAAAGAGAGAGAGAGAAAAAGAGAGAGAGAGAGAGAGAGAGAACGAGACAGAGAGAAAGAGAGAAAGAGAGAGAGAGAGTAAAGATAACCTTGAGAGAGAGAGAGAGAGAGAGCAAGAGAGAGAGAGAAAAAGAGAGAGAGAGAAAGAAAGAGAAAGAGAGAGAGAATGAGACAGAGAGAGAAAGAGAGAGAGAGCGAGAGAGAGAGAGAGAGAGGGAGCCCAGCGGTTGATGAAAACCAAATGCATTACTTATTTGATAATAACAATCCGAAGTAAAGGAGACACGGTCAGCGGGATTGTTCTCAGCTTGGATCCCTGTCGAGTTTATTACAGCGGCAGACCAATAGAATGACAATGCACATCATGGGTGATGTATTACAATGGCCTAGAGTGCCATCTAGTGTCTTTCAATGATAAACACAATTTGATTGAATCAGTTAATATTAAATCAATTACAACCCTGTTGCATGAAGTAACAAAATATTTACATTCACATTTATATTTCAAAATAAACAGCCACGAGATGTGTATAACCCTGCCTAAAAGCATACGTTTAGAACAATCAGAGAAATTGCATAAATCCACTGTCATCAAAACTGTCCAATCAATAAATTACATTTACAGTACTGCTCTCAACAAACAGAGTGAACATGACTCATTAGTATACAACAAGGGAGGAACCACTCACAACACTAAGAGCGGGGGTGCAGTGTGGAAGAGTCTATGTGGAGAGCGGCAGCAGGGGAATTGATATTTCAGTGTTATTTTCTCTCCTCTCAAATCCCCTGACCCCTGACCTCTAACCCCCGGTTTAGGCATCAGGTTCAGAAGAGGTTGAGATGTAAGACCTTTTATTGTTTTTCACTCTCCTCTCTGATATATTTCTTCCATCTCTATCATTTCGTTCCGTCGCTCCAGGTACAGTAGAGACTTGTGTTATTCTGGGGTCTCTGCAGAGAAATCCTGTCTGTTCTGTTCTTGGTGGGACTTGAGCTGACCAGTAGAGTGACAGCTCTAGCTCCAGTCTCAGGGCTTGTGTTTGAAATGGGCCTCCACTGCACGGTGAAGAGCAGAAAACCAGTAAGTGTTACCACAACATAGAGATACAATCACAGAAAGGCATATAGGCACAGTACAGTAAATAAACAGGCAATCACTCATTACCCTGCTTTGGACTGCCTCTAAAAACATACCATCAATCTATAATTATAGTGATTAATACCAATGCTGGTGCTAGGGAGTTACCCGGTGTGCAGATTTTTGTTTTTAGCCCTGCCATAAAACATTGGCTTCAGCCAAGCAACTGCTTGTGAGACCTTGACTAGTTCAATTGGGGGTTGTACATAGCCTGCAAATATTATTGCAAAGATGCAATATCTGCATACATGCATACTCCTCAAGAGTAAGGCTGTGGCAGCCGGTGATTGTCATGAAAATAACTGCCCGGGCTCACGGTAATCGACCGTTAATGAGCATAAATGCATTTAGCTTCTCCTGGCTTCCACGCATAGCCTCCAAGCCACGGATACAGATCTTTAGAACATCTACATTAAAAAAAAAAAAAAAAAAAATCCATTTATTTTTGACAGGTCTTAAGAAAAATCATATGAAAAAATAAACAGAATAGCATTTAAAATGAACAGAATAGCATACTCGAGTTGTTCTTATGTTGGGCCCTGACATGGCTATGCCATTTGGCTGTGGGCTACACCCGTTCATTTAGCAGACAAGATTTGCTTAGAATTCTGTGGCATAATTTGTAAAATGATTTTATAGTATGAAGAATACAATTGAACATAAAATAGAAAGGATATTTTCTCTAAACGATTCCAATGGAAGTGCGTCCATGTGGCTATTCTGTATTGAGCGGTTCACAAAGAAACCAGTCATATATGCTTTTTTTTAGAGTTATTTATGCAACTTTAGTTGTGATACAAACGTTGGCCTATATGTTAAGATTTTTAATACGTTCTAAGGCTGCATGATGGGACTCTAGTGATGATTTGAAAAAAGCCACAAGCTTCACTCATTTCATCAGTCTCTCATTCACAATTTGACGAGCACTTGATAATATTCTCACCAGGCCTCGAATTTCCAGGTGGCATCCCCCTTGTGTGGCGGTAATGCCCCCTAAAAAATCAGTGGCCATTGTCCCCTTGGGCTGAATATAATAAGCTAATTATAATTCCCTTCTCCCAGCTGCGTGCTCCGAAGCACCTCTCACTCACATGGCTCTCTCAGATGTCCAGTCGAAGTCAGAAGTGTACATACACCTTAGCCAAATAGATTTCAACTCAGTTTTTCACAATTCCTGAACTTTAATCCCAGTAAAAATTCCCTGTCTTGGTCTCCCGGGTGGCGCAGTGGTTAAGGGCGCTGTACTGCAGCGCCAGCTGTACCACCAGAGACTTTGGGTTTGGCCGGTAGGGAAATCCTTGTCTCATCGCACACCAGCGACTCCTGTGGCGGGCCGGGCACAGTGCGCGCTAACCAAGGTTGCCAGGTGCACAGTGTTTCCTCCGACACATTGGTGCGGCTGGCTTCCGGGTTGGATGGCACTGTGTTAAGAAGCAGTGCGGCTTGGTTGGGTTGTGTATCGGAGGACGCATGACTTTCAACCTTCGTCTCTCCCGAGCCCGTACGGGAGTTGTAGCGATGAGACAAGATAGTAGCTACTAAACAATTAGATACCACGAAATTGGGGAGAAAAAGGGGTAAAAAAAAAAAAATCCCTGTCAGGTCAGTTAGGATCACCAGTTTATTTAAAAAATGTGAAATGTCAGAATAATAGTAGAGAGAATGATTGATTTCAGCTTTTATTTATTTCATCACTTTCCCAGAGGGTCAGAAGATTACATACACTCAATTAGTATTTGGTAGCATTGCCTGTAAATTGTTTAACTTGGGTCAAACGTTTCAGGTAGCTTTCCACAATAAATTGGGTGAATTTTGGCCCATTCCTCCTGACAGAGCTGGTGTAACCGAGTCAGGTTTATAGGCCTCCTTGCTCGCACACGCTTTTTCAGTTCTGCGCACACATTTTCTATGGGATTGAGGTCAGGGCTTTGTGATGGCCACTGCAATACCTTGACTTTGTTTTCCTTAAGCCATTTTGCCACAACTTTGGAAGTATGCTTGGGGTTATTGTCCATTTGGAAGACCAATTTGCGACCAAGCTTTAACTTCCTGACTTATGTCTTGAGATGTTGCTTCAATATATCCACATAATTTTCCTGCCTCATGATGCCTATTTTGTATTTTGTGACAGCAAAGCACCCCCACAACATGATGCTGCCACCCCCGTACTTCACGGTTGGGATGGTGTTCTTTGGTTTGCAAGCCTCCCCCTTTTTCCTCCAAACATAACAATGCTCATTATGGCCAAACAGTTCTATTTTTGTTTCATCAGACCAGAGGACATTTCTCCAAAAAGTATGATCTTTGTCCCCATTTGCAGTTGCAAACCGTAGTCTTTTATATGGCGGTTTTGGAGCAGTGGCTACTTCCTTGCTGAGCGGATTTTCAGGCTATGTCAATATAGGACTCATTTTACTGTGGATATAAATACTTTTGTACCTGTTTTCTCCAGCATCTTCACAAGGTCCTTTGCTATTGCTATGGGATTGATTTGCACTTTTCGCACCAAAGTACGTTCATCTCTAGGAGACAGAACGCGTATCCTTCCTGAGCGGTATGACAGCTGGTGTTTATACTTGCGTACTATTGTTTGTACAGATGAACGTGGTACCTTCAGGCGTTTGGAAATTGCTCCCAAGGATGAACCAGACTTGTGGAGGTCTTGGCTGATTTCTTTTGATTTTTCCCATGATGTCAAGCAAAGAGGCATTGAGTTTGAAGGTAGGCCTTGAAATACATCTACAGGTACACCTCCAATTGACTCAAAATATGTCAATTAGCCTATCAGAAGCTTCTAAAGCTATGACATCATTTTATGGAATTTTCCAAGCTGTATAAATGCACAGTCAACTTAGAGTATGTAAACTTCTGACCCACTGGAATTGTGATACAGTGAATTATAAAAGTGAAATAATCTGTATGTAAACAATTGTTGGAAAAAGCACTATTATTATTATTATTACTACTATTATGTCCTAACCGACTTGCCCAAACTATAGTTTGTTAACAAGAAATTTGTGGAGTGGTTGAAATGACTCCAACCTAAGTGTATATACATTTCCAGACAACTGTAGCTAATGCCCGTGATCGTGTCCTTTTCACAGCCATTTCAGCTAAGTAGTAGGCTTCAAGTGAATGGAGTCAGACACATCTGGGACGCATCTGCGCACTTCCCTCTTATTGAATTCCGAGGCGCATATTGAAGATGTTAGAACTGTCCACATTTATCCTACATTTCATCAGCCAACAAGATGAGTAGGCCTGACGAACAGCAAAAGCAATTGCTTATTTCAATCTACTATCCACCATAGTACAAAAGTTGACCTATTCTATTGGTCAACGTGTGCTTCTGTGCAATAAATAAATATTCCAAACACACTCTGAGACAGTTGTGGGATGCGATAGATCCCAAATGAATACAACCACTTGCATATGAAGCTGATCGTTTAGCAATAAGCGCGAATGTTCCAAAATGCAATCAATTAGAAGAAAACACTGTTCTCAAAAGTGATGGCAAATGTGATTATGCATGTAATGCTTTATTATAAAGGTGCATTTTTATGTTGAAAATGATCTTCCCCAAACTTGAAACTCACCCGCTGCTGATGTAGGCCAGTTAGGCTCTACACCGGTTATAAAGAAGATTCATGTGCTTCATTTCAACAAGTTATTTGGCCACTTTAGTTGCAATACAATCCTTATCAAAACATATAGACCTATGGTCTAGGATACATGCAGGGGACTATGATTTGAAAAAGTTGCCAAAAAATAAAAGGTATGCGCTTCTTGCCTTAATGCACAAGCTGGGCATCATTTACAAGTGATAGTCTAATATTGTCACACATCAGACTATTCTTGATTTAAATGTTGTCTTTACGTATAATATATGTGTGAAATGAGGTTTGATTTAGAATGGACCGTAATCATGCACCTGTCTCGGAACAGGAGCATGGGGAAAAAATACACGTCATCTATACAATAGCGAATGGAGGACGGTTCATTTTCTTTTTTTTCTTTTCTTTTTTTTCTTTTTTCTTTTACCCCTTTTTCTCCCCAATTTCGTGGTGTCCAATTGTTTATAGTAGCTACTATCTTGTCTCATCGCTACAACTCCCGTACAGGCTCGGGAGAGACAAAGGTTGAAAGTCATGCGTCCTCCGATACACAACCCAACCAAGCCGCACTGCTTCTTAACACAGCGCGCATCCAACCCGGAAGCTAGCCGCACCAATGTGTCGGAGGAAACACCGAGGCACCTGGCAACCTTGGTTAGCGCGCACTGCGCCCGGCCCACCACAGGAGTCGCTGGTGCGCGATGAGACAAGGACATCCCTACCGGCCAAGCCCTCCCTAACCCGGATGACGCTAGGCCAATTGTGCGTCGCCCCACGGACCACGGACCTCCCGGGCGCGAACCCAGAGTCTCTGATGGCACAGCTGGCGCTGCAGTACAACGCCCTTAACCACTGCGCCACCCGTGAGGTTCCATGGTTCATTTTCATGCCAGCCAGATAGGCTATGCTCCTGTGTTGAAGGGAATCAATGTGCTTAATATTAGGAAAGTTGATAAATAAAATGTTGTAGGCCTAGCCTATAGAATGCCACTGGAATTCTCTTTTTAATATTGGCCATCAAACCTCTGTTTTTTCACGCAATTGCAGAAATGTTGCGCAACATGAGCACTCATCATAACATTTGCATTGACGTCAGAGTGATTAGAGGGACAATAGAGTGCTGAGTATCAGGCAGTTAGCAAGTTTGGTAGGCTACAAATGACCAGCAGCAGCATCAGAGCTGGGAGAATCCTAATTACCGTGACTAAACGGTCATGTGGAATTTGACTGCCATCATGACTTGTGACCACCGGTGCGGCAGTAACAGCCCTACTCAAGAGTACACTTAATGTAGTGCATACTCGAGTACGCCGGTGTAATTCAGCCTCATGACTTACCTGCGTACTCTTGTGGTCTCATGGGTCTGTTGATGACCCTCTGGAAGGCAGCGATCCAGTCCCTCTGCTCCGCCTCCGTCTCGCAGGCAAACAGGAACTTCCTGTCTGGTGTTACTATGGTGATGCCATGGTTCCAGTGGTAGCCCTGTGTTGAGGGGGGAAGGCCTGGGAGCACGGTGTAGCTGTTCTCTTTACTGCCGATGAACACCTCTCCCCTTGCATAGGCGTCCTGAGAGAGGAGGGGGGAGAGGCGGCGGGGGGGAAAGAGAGCGTGAGAGAGATCAGAGAGAGATATCAGAGAATAAAGTATGCTGTATGCCACAGAATAGAAAGTTATGACAAGTAGGGTTCATTCAGAATGGATCAGTTGTTTTAGGGCAGGGTGTGTCTGTCTCTTCACCAGAGGATCTTTGAAGTACATGAGTCTCCTGTCGTCCATGGTGAACCACCTTTTCTTAAAGCCCTCTGTGTGCTTTGGGCCTGTCTTCTCCATGAAGCCCTCTTTCATGAAGCTACGTGTCAGTTTGGGCACCAGCTGAAGGCCAAGACAAGAGAGAAAAGTGTTTGTTTAATTGTGTTAAATTGGGGTTCCTTGTGGTAATACTCATTGCTCAATATATGTTGTGGCCTCACCTCCTCATCACTGGCTCCAGGGAAGGCCACCTGAAGGTAATGGAACCTGGCAGCTCTGATAGCGTTGAACCAGTCCACCATTTCCTACCAAAACAAAAGACACAAAAGCATCCTAGTCAGAGCTAGTCAGATACAGTGCCTTGCGAAAGTATTCGGCCCCCTTGAACTTTGCGACCTTTTGCCACATTTCAGGCTTCAAACATAAAGATATAAAACTGTATTTTTTTTGTGAAGAATCAACAACAAGTGGGACACAATCATGAAGTGGAATGACATTTATTGGATATTTCAAACTTTTTTAACAAATCAAAAACTGAAAAATTGGGCGTGCAAAATTATTCAGCCCCCTTAAGTTAATACTTTGTAGCGCCACCTTTTGCTGCGAATATAGCTGTAAGTCGCTTGGGGTATGTCTCTATCAGTTTTGCACATCGAGAGACTGACATTTTTTCCCATTCCTCCTTGCAAAACAGCTCGAGCTCAGTGAGGTTGGATGGAGAGCATTTGTGAACAGCAGTTTTCAGTTCTTTCCACAGATTCTCGATTGGATTCAGGTCTGGACTTTGACTTGGTCATTCTAACACCTGGATATGTTTATTTTTGAACCATTCCATTGTAGATTTTGCTTTATGTTTTGGATCATTGTCTTGTTGGAAGGCAAATCTCCGTCCCAGTCTCAGGTCTTTTGCAGACTCCATCAGGTTTTCTTCCAGAATGATCCTGTATTTGGCTCCATCCATCTTCCCATCAATTTTAACCATCTTCCCTGTCCCTGCTGAAGAAAAGCAGGCCCAAACCATGATGCTGCCACCACCATGTTTGACAGTGGGGATGGTGTGTTCAGCTGTGTTGCTTTTACGCCAAACATAACATTTTGCATTGTTGCCAAAAAGTTAAATTTTGGTTTCATCTGACCAGAGCACCTTCTTCCACATGTTTGGTGTGTCTCCCAGGTGGCTTGTGGCAAACTTTAAACAACACTTTTTATGGATATCTTTAAGAAATGGCTTTCTTCTTGCCACTCTTCCATAAAGGCCAGATTTGTGCAATATACGACTGATTGTTGTCCTATGGACAGAGTCTCCCACCTCAGCTGTAGATCTCTGCAGTTCATCCAGAGTGATCATGGGCCTCTTGGCTGCATCTCTGATCAGTCTTCTCCTTGTATGAGCTGAAAGTTTAGAGGGACGGCCAGGTCTTGGTAGATTTGCAGTGGTCTGATACTCCTTCCATTTCAATATTATCGCTTGCACAGTGCTCCTTGGGATGTTTAAAGCTTGGGAAATCTTTTTGTATCCAAATCCGGCTTTAAACTTCTTCACAACAGTATCTCGGACCTGCCTGGTGTGTTCCTTGTTCTTCATGATGCTCTCTGCGCTTTTAACGGACCTCTGAGACTATCACAGTGCAGGTGCATTTATACGGAGACTTGATTACACACAGGTGGATTGTATTTATCATCATTAGTCATTTAGGTCAACATTGGATCATTCAGAGATCCTCACTGAACTTCTGGAGAGAGTTTGCTGCACTGAAAGTAAAGGGGCTGAATAATTTTGCACGCCCAATTTTTCAGTTTTTGATTTGTTAAAAAAGTTTGAAATATCCAATAAATGTCGTTCCACTTCATGATTTTGTCCCACTTGTTGTTGATTCTTCACAAAAAAATACAGTTTTATATCTTTATGTTTGAAGCCTGAAATGTGGCAAAAGGTTGCAAAGTTCAAGGGGGCCGAATAATTTCGCAAGGCACTGTATATGCCTTATTCAGAGTCATCCCTGCAATGAGAAGATCGTAAACCTGCTACAGTATGGAACATTACGAGACGTGATCAAGGTATTATATCACGACAAAACAGCTTTAATATTACTGTTCTGTTCAAGCTTGCCATCTTGTCTGTTAACCAGCTGAGGAGGCTGTACACGCTGTGCCTTTCATCCTAACCCACAGACAAGGGTGACTTGCTACTGAGAGAGATGGTCACCTGTGTGCACAGCAGTAAACCCTCAGAGAAAAACAGCCCGCCAGCCAGCAACTCTGTGTGTGACTGCAACCCCCTCCACATTCCTCTACTGCTGTTACTACTTCCTCTACTGCTGTCACAGTGAAGAACACGTCTACTGATGAAATAGATATCTAGACATGTTTATTTCCACTCTCCCCCAGTTATCCAGAACAGCCCATATCTACTAGAGACTCTTAGAAGAAAAAGGTGCTATCTAGAGCTTAAAAGGGTTCTTCGGCTGTCCCCAAAGGAGAACCCTTTGAAGAAACCTTTTTGGTTCCAGGTAGAATCATATGGGGTTCCTTGTAGAATCCTTTCCCCAGAGGGTTTTTACATGGAACCCAGAAGAGTTCTACCTGGAAATGAAAAGTGTTTTCCTATGGGTAAACCCAAGGGCCTTTTATGGAACCCTTTTCTTTTTATAAGAGTGTAGAGACTCACATTTAGTTGAACAGACTACAGTGGTTCGTCCTTTAAAAGTTGCAGTATACTGCGGCGCAGCTTGTATGGGGCCTCAGAATTGTATGGCACGTTATTTAAGTGTGAGCCACTGGTACCATTAATGCTAGTTAGTGCTAGTTTGACCACCAGAGGAGCATTTGATAGCCTTCAATAGTAGCGGGCACGCGGGAGACCTGAAAAATGTGTCGATTCACACGCAGAGCGTGGCAGATGTTTATTAAGCCTTCGCAGAAAGCAGGAATCGTGATCACAGGCAGGCAGGAAATGGTCAAACACAGGTAGGTAGTCAAAAACAAACAATACCTCACAACCATACAAACAGAAAGAACTGAACTAAATAGGGAGCTGATGAGACCAGGTGAGAAACGAACTCAGGTGAAATAGGCTACCTTGGGGCGGCAGGTAGCCTAGTGGTTAGAGCGTTGGACTCGAATCCCCGAGCTGACAAGATAGAAATCTGTCGTTCTGCCCCTGAACAACACAGTTAACCAACTGTTCCTAGGCTGTCATTGAAAATAAGAATTTGTTCTTAACTGACTTGCCTTGCAAAATAAAAAGATTAAAAAAAATCTATGATCAAAAATTAAAGACAGGGCTACGTTCCAGAACACAAAGAAACCAGAACACAAGGTTGACTAAGAAAAGAAAAGCAGAACCTTACAAGACTGGGGTTCAATTCCCCGACGGGGAGGAAGGAGTAGCCTGTCCTTGTAAATAAGAATTTGTTCTTAACTGACTTGCCTAGTTAAATAAAGGTTACACTAAGAGCATAAGTCTAACATATACCCAAACAGAGATTCTGTGAAAATAAAATCTCATTGATTTATCAAAACCAGTCCAATATATCTGTGAGAATATCCAACAGGCTTTTATATAATTAATAATTAATAATTATTAATTAATCAATTAATAATCGCAATATTTTGGAGATGATTTTGTTTTCAAATAACGTAAATGTAACGTCTGCTTTCAACTCCCACCCTCAAATACCTAGATCCCCTGAACGCAGCCCACTCTCCAGATCCCAATCACCTGAATTATGATCACCTGTTCACACACCTGTATGTCATTATCACACACTATTTAGTTCAGTTCTTTGCACCGCATCACTATGAGGTATCGTTTGTTTTGTGACACACGTCTTTCAGAGAGCTGGTTTTCCGGTGAGTTACTCCTCCCGTGTATGATAGTGAGGCAGGCAGAAACTAACGACGCCTTTTGCCTATTCCCTGCCTGTACTTTAGCCTATTGGATTTCCTGTTATCTACATATTGTCTGATCTCTAGGACTAATTTACTAGTCTTTTCCCTCGCCTGTACTGTTGCCCTTTTGGACCCCCTGTGTATGACCTTTTGCCTGCCCCTGGACCCATCTACCTGCCTCCTCACGTGGTCCTTTGCAATAAACACCTGCCTTGAAACCAGCTCTCTGCCTCCCCTCGTGTTCATTACAGTAAAATGAGAGAGAAAAAGGCCATTCTTGAACATGGGGTGTGACATTGTTACTCATTTGTAAATAAAGCCAGTTTGTTATTTAGAATGATTTATTTCTGTTTTTAGAGGGAGAGAAACCTACAATTAACAAATGGGTCTCCCAGCCGAGGCTGGCACAGGTATTGATCCAGCATCCGTTGTAAACCAGCTTGCAGTGTCTTAGAACGTTGCGCCACTCAGGCGCTGTACAACGTGACCGGTCGGGAGTGGCATACAGTACTACAGTAAGAGCAAAATAAAATAATAAAAACAGTTTTGGTAGGTAATACTGAAGTCGTCAGTCAATTATCAGTTACTATTTAGGTTTATGTCGCACATTCATTGCCAGTTGGAGGACCCAAAAGCATAATCAGTGCTCTAACTGCCCCTTGCGCTGGTCTGGGGCAATGAAGTGATGACGCAGAGTACCATACTAAACCACAAATTACCTCTAAGTTCCGCAGCACAACTTTTAGTGGAGCAACCGCTGTAAATCAGTGTTCCTTGATATGAGTAACAGCAGCCATATTAGGTGTACCATTGAATTGATGATTCATCATACATCGTATCTCTAAGAATTCTGTGCATTTACACATATTACAATAGGAGTTGGCTATACCAGTATAAACAGATCTGGGACCAGGATACAAAGCCGCAGAGTCCTTTTTGTCACAGTCACCCATAATGCCTCACCTTAGAATCGCTGTGGTAGACAAAGATGTTCCTGGTGCTGTTGTCTCTCAAGTAAGTAATCTGCAGGCCGTAGGGGTTGCCTATCTTAGCCGGCTGGAACGTGGCATTGAGAGTCTCGATCTTCATCACTGCCTTGGGGTCCCGCGCCTGGGGGAGATACACAAACTGTACGGTACATAAATACAGTATACGTATAAATTGTTACATCGAATAATACATACTGTATGTTTAGATAGGTAAGGAGATTAAGTCTGAGGTATTTGTTTTAGTTTCCTTGTGGACACATATACATAGCGTGCTATACAAGTATTCATGATTAACTTGAAAGAGATGATTAACCTGAAAGCTAGTAGCATAAATTAGCTGGAGATTACGTTTCGCAGGGACATGCTTGTATTTATGTGTGAGAGCATGTGCAGATGTGACTACGTGTTGACTCCAGCCTTACGTCCTGCTTGTTGAAATACTTGAGCGCCCCCTCTCGTTCTGACAGGATGAATTTCCGGCTGAGGAACTGGCCGTT
This sequence comes from Oncorhynchus mykiss, assembly GCF_013265735.2. NCBI lineage: Eukaryota > Metazoa > Chordata > Actinopteri > Salmoniformes > Salmonidae > Oncorhynchus > Oncorhynchus mykiss. The sequence continues at coordinate 16,103,395 of NC_048584.1, forward strand.
GTCTCGCCCGCGTTTCCATAGAAACCCCTCTCTGTACCCTGGGCAGATAGAAACCCACCAGACAAACTCAGACAAACTGAAATAACTCTCTGGTGTAATCAAGAAATACCAAAGCGTATGAAGGGAGAGTGAAAGGGAGACAGAAAGAGAGGGATGAAGAGACAGAGAGAGGGGCTTTAGGTGAAAGAGAGTACATGAGAGAGGAAGTCATAGAACAGAATGCAGGAAGAAACAAATAACCTCACTGATGGTAAAGTACTGTACATTCTTTTACATGTCAATGACACAGCACTAGTCCTTCCAGTCTATTTCTGGACCTCTTACAGACAGGAAGTGGTTTCATTAAGTGGCAGTACAGAGCACGGTGTATAATCCATTAGAGACTACACACGCTCTTCAACTCTCTCTTACTCTCTCATATTCTCTCTTTCTCCCTCCTCCCCCTCCATTTTCTCTCTTCACTTCTCTATTTTCCTTTCTCCTCCCTCCCACGAATCTCTGTTCACTGTATCCCCATCTATCTATCTCATACACACTCGCATATACTGTATCAATGCATGCCATACTACTAATCCCATCCAACACCCCTCAAGTCCCATAACCCCCCCAACATCTCTCCTTCCTCATCTGTCCCCCTGTTTTCTCCTCCCTCTCTCCATCCCCTGGTGACAGAGGTTGGCATCTCTCTTTTTCCCAGTTAATCGTAATGTATTCACCTTGCATTACCACCATCGATCAATAACAACCCCCACTCCTCCCTTTTCTCTGCATGCAGAATCAATACAGCCATTGAGCACTGGGAGTCTAGTTTACCACCACCCTCCCTGCACCTACAGAAGGATACACAGTACCAGTCAAAAGTTTGGACACGCCTACTCATTGAAGGGTTTTTCTTTATTTTACTATTTTCTACATTGTAGAATAATAGTGAAGACATCAAAACAATTAAATAACACATATGAAACCATGTAGTAAACAAAAAGTGTTAAACAAATCAAAATATATTTGAGATTCTTTAATGTAGCCACCCTTTGCCTTGACAGCTTTGCACACTCTTGGCATTCTCTCAACCAGCTTCATGAGGAATGCTTTTCCAACAGTCTTGAAGGAGTACCCACTTATGTTGAGTACTTGTTGGCTGCTTTTTCTTCACTCTGGGGTCCAACTCATCCCAAACCATTTCAATTGGGTTGAGGTCATGCTGGTTAAGTGTGCCTTTCATTCTAAATAAATCACAGACCGTGTGACCAGCAAAGCACCCCACACCATCACACTACCTCCTCCATGCTTCACGGTGGGAACCACATATGCGGAGATCATCCGTTTACCTACTCTGCGTCTCACAAAGACACAGCGGTTGGAACCAGATATCTCAAATTTGGACTCATCAGAACAAAGGACAGATTTTCACCGGTCTAATGTCCATTGCTCGTGTTTCTTGGCCCAAGCAAGTCTCTTCTTCTTATTGGTGTACTTTAGTAGTGGTTTCTTTGCAGAAATTCGACCATGAAGGCCTGATTCACACAGTCTCCTCTGCACAATTGATGTTGTGATGTGTCTGTTACTTGAACACTGTGAAGCATTTATTTGGGCTGCAATCAGAGGTGCAGTTAACTCTAATGAACTTATCCTCTGCAGCAGAGGTGTCTCTGGATCTTCCTTTCCTGTGGCGGTCCTCATGAGAGCCAGTTTCATCATAACACTTCATGGTTTTTACGACTTCACTTGAAGAAACTTTCAAAGTTCTTGAAATTTTCCAGATTGACTGACCTTCATGTCTTAAAGTAATGATGGACTGTTGTTTCTCTTTGCTTATTTGAACTGTTCTTGCCATAATATGGACTTGATATTTTACCAAATAGGGCTATCTTCTGTATATCACCCTACCTTGTCACAATACAACTGATTGGCTCAAACGCATTAAGAAGGAAAGAAATTCCACAAATGAACTTTTAACAAGGCACACCTGTTTATTGAAATGTATTCCAGGTGACTACCTCATGAAGCTGGTTGAGAGAATGCCAAGAGTGTGCAAAGCTGTCATCAAGGCAAAGGGTGGCTATTTGAAGAACCTCAAATATATTTTGATTTGTTGGAATCGTGGTTACTACATGATTCCACATGTGTTATTTCATAGTTTTATTGTCTTCACATTGAATAATCAAAAAACCTTGAATGAGTAGGTGTGTCCAAACTTTTGACAGGTACTGAAAGGTAACAGAACATATAAAAGGCCTTAAAGAGGGTAGCGAGGCGACAGATGACTGGATGAGGGTAGGACCCGTGGATCTATTCATTTTAACCCTGGGTTAACCCTGGACGATGCAAATATTATGTGATGCAAATAGACATAAACAAATACAAATCTCCTGCCCAATGCATCCCTATGTATCACAGAAATATAGCTGTGTGTGTGTGTGTGTGTGTGTGTGTGTGTGTGTGTGTGTGTAATTAAGATGAAAGGAAAGGAGTAATTGTGTGTTTTTGATTTTACTATCCCTGTTGAGACCAGAAGTCCTCACAAGGATAGTAAAACAAGGAAAATTCAGACAAGTGGGAACATTTCACCGGTACCCACATGGAAGAATACTATTTTAGGGTTAGGGTTAGATTAAGGGTTAAGAGTTAGGGTTAGCTTTAGTGTTTGGGGTTAAGGTTAGCGTTAGGTTAAGCGTTAGGGGTTAGGGAAAATATCATTTTGAATGGGAATCAACTGTTCGGTCCTCACAAGGATAGTAAAACAAACGTGTGTGTGTGTCTGTCTGTGTGCGCTGTGTGTGTGTGCGCATGTGTTAGTCATGCGCATGTCAGCTGTTTGTTCACCCGCAACCACCCACAGTTCCCTTTTTTCTCTTGAACATTTATTGAACAATTCATTTTTTCTTCAAAATGTTTTCACTTATTGCATATTTAGGCCTATCGAACAGTATGTGATGATGCGACACACCTCTGTATTTCCTGTCATTGCATTGATTAGTCCTGTTTGGGATTCATGCTACACTCTGACAATGATCCATTGTATTGCTTAACCAATAACTGTAGCAAATATGGTGTATGTTTATTGCGGTGAGGTCTGTCTATTTAATTTCCTTTTAGTGCCTATAGCGATGGTCTATTCATGTATCTGCTTTAAGTGCGCATTGGTATGGTCTCTCTACAATCGGGCGCGCCGGGGTATTGAGGGTATGTAAGCACGTTCTTTACAGGTATCAGGAGGACTGCTGTTGTAAATATTCACCTGCACTAATTTCACTGGACAGCAAATAAATCAAAAGAATATGTAAATACAACCTTTGTTCCTAATTTTAATACTGGTAGTTCTCTGGTGCTGAAAACCTCCTAAGTTAGACTGCCGGATCCCGTGATACCTTAACAGAGTAGCCTAGTAATGTTCTGCTGGAACAAAGAAACGGCATGTATTTGGTGCTCATACAGTTAGGCCCTAAAGCTAATGCCAGATAAAAAAAAACAGCCTCAAAGTAGCCTATAGATATGAATTGCACAAGAATTCTACATTCACGGATTTTTATTGCACTGTTTTTATTGCACCTCCTATAAGCCCTTCATCCACACAATATTGCATAACCCTAAACCTGACCACCCTGAGGATATAACTGCGGCTTATGAGTAAACCCGCGAATCACTACTGTGTGCGTGTGTGCCCAAGGAGGAAGTTGAATCTCATAGTAAACAGATGAGGTCATCTTTAATCAATGAGAGTCCAGTCTGGCTCCAATAAGAGCGAGAGTGCTTTCATGCAATGAAAAAAGAGCATGAGTCATTCACTGACATTGACACTTATACTGTCTGCCTCAGCTTAGTAAGAACACAAACAACCACCAAGGAAGAATACAAGGCCAGACATATTCACTCTGCCTTCATTCTACGCCTCAACGTCATCCGTTCTTCAAATTCATAGTTCACAAAAAGCATTTATGTGGCCACTTGAGTGCAATGGATTTTTGGGATGCTTGGGAAAGGATTTTGTTTATTTTCAGAGGACTATTTGTTGGTTTGATTTTGCATAGCTCTGCATCCATAGCTTTGCATAGGCAAACCTTGTGTGTGTGTGTGTGTGTGTGCCAGCTCACCTGCAGAGTATGGCTCCTGTTTCTCGATGAACTCAAACTCGTTCCTCTCGTACCTGGCTCGGATCCACTGCTCCCGCAGTAGCCTAGAGCACAATGAAGCAATGGATGGGTTTCACCTTCTCTCACCTTTCTCTATAGCACAGGTGCCACGCTGCTGTGTGAATGAATGATGACCTAACAAGCTGGGAGGTTGGGACACAGGCCACATTTCTACTTATCTCGCTGTGACAGATTCTCCTTTCCTTTCATCTTCCTTGCCCACAGGCACGCACGCACACACACACTCCTTTACACCAGGACAAAGAGATTGATTAGCATGAGTAAACAGATTAATAACAGATTATCTATTTTTGGTTGTGTGTGTAGAGGAGTGAACCTCACTATGACAACAGCAGCCTCTCCCCTCTCTCTCCCTCTCTCTGATAGACGTTTTCAAACTGTATGCAGGTCTATTTTAGATGTTCCTGTCTTTTTTCGGTGTCTCTTATAATAATCATGTCAGTACGGTCAGCTCGCATTTGGCATCTTTTCAGAACAAACATCAGATTATTCAGATTAAAGTAATCCATTCAATTGACACAAAACCAAATCTGTACCTGACGATTCCCTCTCTCACATTATTGGGTTGGCACTAGAGGTCGACCAATTAATCGGAATGGCCGATTAATTAGGGATGATTTCAAGTTTTCATAACAATCGGAAATTGGTATTTTTGGGCGCTGATTTGCCAATTTTTTTTTATATACCTTTATTTAACTAGGCAAGTCAGTTAAGAACACATTCTTATTTTCAATGACGGCCTAGGAACGGTGGGTTAACTGCCTTGTTCAGGGGCAGAACGACAGATTTCCACCTTGTCAGCTCGGGGGATCCAATCTTGCAACCTTACAGTTAACTAGTCCAACGCAATAACGACCTGCCTCTCTCTCGTTGCGCGAATGCAGTAAGCCAAGGTAAGTTGCTAGCTAGCATAAACTTATCTTATAAAAAACAATCAATCACTAGTTAACTAAACATGGTTGATGATATTACTAGATATTATCTAGCGTGTCCTGCGTTGCATATAATCTGATTGAGCATACAAGTATCTGACTGAGCGGTGGTATGTTGAAGCAGGCACTAAACATTCATTCAAACAGCACTTTCGTGCGTTTTGCCAGCAGTTCTTCGTTGTGCGTCAAGCATTGCGCTGTTTATGACTTCAAGCCTATCAACTCCCAAGATGAGACTGTTGTAACCGAAGTGAAATGGCTAGCTAGTTAGCGCGCGCTAATAGCGTTTCAAACGTCACTTGCTCTGAGCCTTCTAGTAGTTGTTCCCCTTGCTCTGCATGGGTAACGCTGCTTCAATGGTGGCTGTTGTAGATGTGTTGCTGGTTCGAGCCCAGGGAGGAGCGGAAGCTATACTGTTACACTGGCAATACTAAAGTGCCTATAAGAACATCCAATAGTCAAAGGTTAATGAAATACAAATGGTATAGAGGGAAACAGTCCTATAATTCCTATAATAACTACAACCTAAAACTTCTTACCTGGGAATATTGAAGACTCATGTTAAAAGTAACCACCAGCTTTCATATGTTCTCATGTTCTGAGCAAGTAACTGAAACGTTAGCTTTCTTACATAGCACATATTGCACTTTTACTTTCTTCTCCAACACTTTGTTTTTGCATTATTTAAACCAAATTGAACATGTTTCATTATTTACTTGAGGCTAAATTGATTTTATTGATGTCTTATATTAAGTTAAAATAAGTGTTCATTCAGTATTGTTGTAATTGTCGTTATTAAAGGTATGGCGTTGAAAAATCATAATCGGTTGACCTCTAGTTGGCACCCACAGAGAAACGTAATGGCACAGGCACAACTTGGCGCTGTCATTTTGGAAGTCACACTGTGACGGCCCTGAATTTTTCTGAACCGTCTCAGTGCTTCTCCTTCCAATAGGGCGCTTTCCCTTTAATTCCCAATTAAATAGCCAGCATCAGCTGCGCAAAAAGGGTTGTGATGGAGACGTGAATTTGTCTCTGATCTCTTTGAGGAGACCTGCCAAAGATGGAACCTGAGACAAAAGTTGACCACGGCCTATCACCCACAGACCAACCTTACTGAGAGGGTAAATCGAACCTTGAAGACAATGATTGCTTCCTAGGTAGGGACCCAGCACAAACACTGGGACAAGCACCTTCACGAGTTTCGATTTGCCCTGACTTCTGCTGTGCAAGAGACCACTGGAGTCACACCTGCAGAGCCGAACCTAAGTCGTCCCCTCCGAGGACCCTTGGATATGGTGCTACAGCCCCAGCAGCTTACTCCAGACGCTGCTTGCTATGACCAGGTAGTCCATCTCCATGACTTGAGAGCTCTTGTCTCAAAGAACATGATCCAGGCTCGACTCAAGCAGAAGAGAAATTATGATAAGAACAGACGAGACATGCAGTTCCAGCTTCGTGATCGGGTGTGGCTTCGCTCTCATCCTTACTTGAAAGCTGAACAATTCTTCTCGGCCAAGCTCGTTTCTAAATGGCAAGGACCATATAGGATTGTGGAGCAGATGGGCCCTTTGAACTACCGAGTGGTGAAAGAGGACACAAGTGAAGATATGCGGTGTTACCCCTCGGCTGAGGAATTGGAGGTGATTGAGCGCCGCAAGGTCCTGGATATCTTTGAAGAGGAAAGTGAGGAGACTTTTCTCGGATTCCCAGACCCAGAAGTCTCACACCTTAAGGCCTGTGACCCCTCAGCTGAGGAGCGTGAGCTCCAAAAAGTCATGAATATTTTTGTAGAGGAAAGTGATGAGACCTTTCTCGGTTTCCCCGACCAAGATGTGCCTTCCAGTGCAATGGTCGGCTTTTTCCAGGGGAGGGGGTGTGACGGCCCTGAATTTTTCTGAACCGTCTCAGTGCTTCTCCTTCCAATAGGGCGCTTTCCATTTAATTCCCAATTAAATAGCCAGCATCAGCTGAGCAAAAAGGGTTGTGATGGAGACGTGAATGAGGATGTGTTCAACCCTCAGTTCCCGAAGCTTCTCTATTCCGTTTGTTTTGTTGCCGTTAAACGTGTGTTTTGTAGCCTAATAGAGTTTACCCAGGATCGGATCCACTCTTTGCATCCGTGGAATACACCTCTCTGTTCTTCGTGGCCTTTCTCCGCTGGAGATCTGTTGGCGGATTGGATTGTCTGACTGACTACAACCTTTTTGTATACGGTAATTTCATTTGTTTTGATGTCATGTATACGGTGATGATTTATGTAGTTGTAGTTGAGGACTTAGTAAGAGTTTATACGCTTTAAAGTTCTGTGGTAAAATAATTGTTATATTGATTGTATGATTAATACTGGGTTTACGCTACACTTGAATGAACGGACAAACATTGCGTGACAAAGGTCACTGGAGTTCCCTGAACTCCTTTACCGGGCTGGACTCTTTAGGCCCGAGGTACAGGACATTTCTGGAGGAACCAGAACTCATTGTGCTATATTATTATATGTGTGTGTAATCATTGATGTTGCTAATACAACCCACGCAAAATAATATAGTTGTTTTTGAAGTTCTTTCCAATGTTTTAAGGGTTTATGAAAAGTTTATTTCCATCCAGTCCTTTGTATTGGTGTAGATTTGACGGACCAGATGGGACTCATTCCCTCCCAAACCAAAAGGAGAAACCAATGTTTTCTCTGGTAGGCACAACATACCTGGCACCCCTATAAATAATAATCTCAAGTCAAAACCGTTACAACACTTCACACTTTTGCGTCTCTCTCTCTCGCGCTCTTTCTCTCTCCCTCTTTCTTTCACAGGCAAACGCACTGATGTACGCGCACACATACACCACCCACCACACATGCACACACACACACACACACACACACACACAAAGGAAGAAGTACTGCAGCATGTTACATTTCAGTACGGGTGTGAGAGAGTAAGCGTTTTAGAGTAACAACACTTGACACAGCAGTGATCTCTTTGTATACCACTAAGTGTCTACATACTAATCGACCAGATGTTGTCAGCACATCATTATAACTCAGTCATGTGGGTGACTTACTTGCAGTCTGTGTGTTTGGGTCTGTAGTAGAATGCTGGAACCTTCTGTTCATACTTTGCTTTGGCTGGTTCATTACCCATGGCAGCCATTAGCTGAGGACAGACGGAACAATAAAGGTTTCTCGGTTTTAATACAAATCAATGAATGCATTGACAATCAATGATGTATATAAACCCTGGATTGCTGATGCTATGTACTGGCCATTGAAAGGCTTTGAAGCCACCGGTCAGCCATATTGGCAATCCCAAGTAGGAGCAGTCTTCCATAGGAATGAATGGAATTCTACAGTACAAAATTACATATTTAAGTATTTTGTTGTTGTAGTGGGGACAGCAATATTAGTAATCTCCAAAAATCATACTTTAAGAACAAAACATGTTTTAATTTTTTTAAATGTTTAGCTCACATAATATAATTTAACCCAAGTTAAACAATTTAAAGGCAATGCTACCAAATACTAATTGAGTGTATGTTGACTTCTGACCCACTGGAAATGTGATGAAAGAAATAAAAGCTGAAAAAAAATAATTCTCTAGTATTATTCTGACATTGAACATTCTTAAAATAAAGTGGTGAACCTAACTGACCTAAAACAGGGATTTTATTTACTAGGATTAAATGTCAGAAATTGTGAAACATTTAAACTCAGTTTATCTTGCTAAGGTGTATGTACTTCCGACTTCAACTGTGTGTACGTATGTATGTATGTAGTTGAAGTCACTTTCCTCTACAAAACATTAATGTTAAAGAGGAAAAAAGGGAACTGTACAGCACATTTTCTATATTTGCAGGGGTACTGTCAGGTGTGGGCCTCAAATGTTCCCTTTATCACATATAGTCAGGTGGTTGCGGAAGGTGATATAAGCAATTGCGGGTGAATAAACAACTGACCTGCGCATCCCTATCAGACACACTACTGGAACTGACTGCGGGTCAGTTTTTTGCTTGTTCTAACATGAGCCGACTTAAGAACTTGGATGGCAAGATCTGATCTCAAATCAGGTTGTGACATGCATTACATTGGTACAAGTACATTTATTACAACACAATATAATGTACATGGTCCCAGTATCTTGCTCTCCTGCTTCCCTCTATGGCAGGGGGTTACTGACCTCAACCTCTGAGGCGTCCCATATCTCCTGCTGAACAGACTTGACCCTGCTGATGTGGGGGATGCCTCTGTGGAGGAGGGAACAGCCCTGGCACACAAACACACCCAGAGTCACTGAAGCCCAGTCTGGCTCTGAGGAGAAGGGAGGAAGAGAGGGAGGGGGAGAACAGTGGGGATGGAGAGATATGAAGGGAGCGGGGAACCAAAGGGGGGAGAGAGCGTCATAAATGCGGTGCAACAGAAGGGATATGAGCTCAAGGTCCAAACTATAAATACTAAAAGTGCTGACACCTGCAGTTCTGAAAGGTAATAGGTAAATGAAGCAAACCCAGTATAACTGGATAGAGCTGCATAGAGAGAGAAAGAGATAGGGAGTGTGTTTGTGTGTGGCCAAAGACAGCAGAGCTGCAGAATCAGATTAGTGGAAAACATATTTAGGCTTCGACACAGGAAATGAGCTAGATACTGCATTTATTCACTCATCAAAATCCACAGAGAGTATTAGAGCACTGTTCAACAGACCTCCAGGCCATCGCTACACTCTATCACACACATGCAAGCATGTACGCACGTTCCCGCACACACAGCGACTACAGAGCTGTGACAGGCAAACACATGACAGAACCCTGCAGAAAGCACTGTGCTATGGAAAGAATAAACTGTCAAATTGCATCTGCCACAAACATGAATAGGCCTGCACTTGGCCCTTTTTTGGGACACAACAAAGAGATATTCATGTTTATAAGGATGGGTGTCCTACTGTGATAATGCATGCATTGTACACACACACACACACCATGCACGCACACACACTATTCTGAGAGAGAAATTGGCTGACTGAATGACCTTATGCATTGACTAGAAAGAGAGCACTCATCCAGGAATTGCACTGAGCGTATTCAAGGCTTTCAAAACTCGAAACTTTATTTTTTTTAAAATTTAATTTGTACCCCTTTTTCTCCCCAATTTCGTGGTATCCAATTGTTGTAGTAGCTACTATCTTGTCTCATCGCTACAACTCCCGTACGGGCTCGGGAGAGACGAAGGTTGAAAGTCATGCGTCGTCCGATACACAACCTAACCAGCCGCACTGCTTCTTAACACAGCGCGCATCCAACCCGGAAGCCAGCCGTGCCAATGTGTCGGAGGCTACACTGTGCACGTGGCAACCTTGGTTAGCGCGCACTGCGCCCGGCCCGCCACAGGAGTCGCTGGTGTGCGATGAGACAAGGACATCCCTACCGACCAAGCCCTCCCTAACCCGGACGATGCTAGGCCAATTGTGCGTCGCCCCACGGACCTCCCGGTCGCGGCCGGTTACGACAGAGCCTGGGCGCGAACCCAGGGACTCTGATGGCACAGCTGGCGCTGCAGTACAGCGCCCTTAACCACTGCGCCACCCGGGAGGCGCGCTTTCGAAACTCTTGACAATGTGAATGTAGCCCAATCAGCCAATACCTATTATGTGTATACACACAGATGAAGTACATACACCTTGGCCAAATACATTTAAACTCAGTTTCACAATTCGGTTTCACAATTTAATCCTAGTACAAATCCCCTGTCTTAGGTCAGTTAGGATCACCACTTCATTTTAAGAATGTGAAATGTCAGAATAATAGTAGAGATTTATTTCAGCTTTTATTTCTTTCACCACATTCCCAGTTGGGCAGAAGTTTACATACACTCAATTAGTATTTGGTAACATTGCCTTTAGACTGTTTAACTTGGGTCAAACGTTTCGGGTAGCCTTCCACAAGCTTCCCACAAAAAGTTGGGTGAATTTTGGCCCATTCCTCCTGACAGAGCTGGTGTAACTGAGTCAGGTTTGTAGGCCTACTTTCTCGCACACGCCTTTTCAGTTCTGCGCACACATTTCCTATGGGATTGAGGTTAGGGGTTTGTGATGGCCCCTCCAATACCTAGACTTGTTCTCCTTAAGCCATTTTGCCACAATTAGGAAGTATGCTTGGGGTCATTGTCCATTTGGAAGACCCATTTGCAACCAAGCTTTAACTTCCTGACTGATGTCTTGAGATGTTGCTTCAATATATCCACATAATTTTCCTCCCTCATGATGCCATCTATTTTGTGAAGTGCACCAGTCCCTCCTGCAGCAAAGCACCCCCACAGCATGATGCTGCCACCCCCGTGCTTCACGGTTGGGATGGAGTTCTTCGGCTTGCAAGCATCCCCCTTTTCCCTCCAAACATAACAATGGTAATTATGGCCAAACAGTTGTATTTTTGTTTCATCAGACCAGAGGACATTACTCCAAAAAGTACGATTTTTGTCCCCATGTGCAGTAGCAAACCGTAGTCTGGCTTTTTTATGGCGGTTTTGGAGCAGTGGCTTCTTCCTTGAGATAGCAAAAGCTCAGGTTGCCCAGCCCGGGGGTAATACAATCTTCGGCAAAATCATTCGCAAGGAGATTCCTGCAAAAATATTATTTGAAGATGAGGTTGTCTATATAGGACAGGTTGTCGATATAGGACTCGTTTTACTGTGGATATAGATACTTTTGTACCCGTTTCCTCCAGCATCTTCACAAGGTCCTTTGCTGTTGAACTGGGATTGATTTGCACTTTCGCACCAAAGTACATTCATCTCTAGGAGACAGAACGCGTCTCCTTCGTGAGCGGTATGGCGGCTGTGTGTTCCCATGGTGTTTATACTTGCGTACTATTGTTTGTACAGATGAACGTGGTACCTTCAGCCGTTTAGAAATTGCTCCCAAGGATGAACCAGACTTGTGGAGGTCTTGGCTGATTTCTTTTGATTTTTCCCATGATGTCAAGCAAAGAGGCATTGAGTTTGAAGGTAGGCCTTGAAATACATCTACAGGTACACCTCCAAATGGCTCAAATGATGTCAATTAGCCTATCAGAAGCGTCTAAAGCCATGCCATCATTTTATGGAATTTTCCAAGCTGTTTAAAGGCACAGTCAACTTAGTGTATGTAAACTTCTGACACACTGGAATTGTGATACAGTGAATTATAAGTGAAATAATCTGTCTGTAAACAATTGTTGGGAAAATGACTTGGTGTCACGCAACAAAGTAGATGTCTTAACCGACTTGCCAAAACTATAGTTTGTAAACAAGAAATTTGTGGAGTGGTTGAAAAACTAGTTTTAATAACTCCAACCTAAGTGTATGTAAACTTCTGACTTCAACTGTATGCATGCACGTTTGCATATGCATACGTTTGTGTTTGTAAATAATTTGTGTTGAATATCATTTTAGCTTACTTCGGCTCAATGTTTCTACTCAGTTTAATAGGTCCTGAGGCATTGAAACCTCCCATGAAGTTTAGAGGCAGTTTGCACAGCTGGCAAGACCACCCTCTTTGCAGATAATTCTGCTCTGACACCCAGTTCTAACAAACCACATTCACACACATTGGAAAGCCCCTCCCAAACACACTGCAGCCTTATGCTCCAAACACACACACACACACACACACACACACACACACAGAGTGTACGACTCGAGAGTCAGTTGAGAGCTAAGCGGTAAGGATAGAGTCTATTCTTGCATTTCCATGTACTCTTGGGATGCAGAGAAAGCTCAGATGGAGATACAGCCCCTTTTTAAGTGCTGGGGCAAGTACCAAAGAGAGAAACATGTGACATTGGAAGGGGGGGGGGGTATAAAGAATGAGAGAGATGGGGGGGAGGGGGGGGGGATCTGCTTTGTGTTGACTTTGTCCCCTCTCTCCACTGTATCCCTTAGCTCTGAGTGCCCAGAACATATAATCAGGGTGTGGCCTCATGTCCGTAAACAATGACTCCATCTCTATGGAAACAATATCCCCATCAGAACTGGCCTCCTTCTATAGCCAGAGGTGGGGTCACTAGGTGTGTGAATCAGAGAGTGGAGGAAAGCAAACTGACCACCAACAGAAAACACATGTGCTTCTGTCACTGGAATTTCCCACTTGACATGACTGTTAGTATCGGTAAGGTGGAACACACATTGGATTCTCTGTGTGTGTGCGTGTGTACACAAGTTTGTGTGCAAAGCAGCGGCACAGTACAGACAGTGGGGGGCGTGTTTAATTAGTCAGAACGAGATAACAACAATTAATTAATTGGCCGCCTTATGCCTACCCTCTCACGTTCCCTAGAATGGCTGATGTTTTAACCCCTTCATCACCATGGCATACATTAGTTAGATTGCTTCAGCAGCTTTCACCACATTCTATTCCTGCTTCTCTGGGCACTAGTCTGACAGAGAGCTAAGAGCTGAGCTACGCATTGTTATCGTGCCCTGTGGTTGTGGACGTGTTTAACTATAGTAAACAAACCAAAAATTGACCAACTGGGGACATTTTGTTAGTCCCCACAAGGTGAAATGCTATTTCTAGGCGGTTAGAATTAGTGTTAAGGTTAGATTTAGGGTTAAGGAAAATAGGATTTTGAATGGGACTGAATTGTGTGTCCCCACAAGGTTAGTTATACAAGACTGTGGTGTGTGTGTGTGCGTTCACGTGCATTTGTGCGCGTGCATGTGTGTCCGCACCTGGGGGTCTGTGTTTGATGGCTTATTCGTTCTTACTCTGCGCTCCACTAGACGAGGTAGGTCAGGGACTAGTAAAGCTTAACAGTTTCTCTCTGCCTCAGCATTTGGATGCTGCCCTTCATGGAGGGTACAGACAAATTCCCGTGTGGGGAAAAAAAAAATCGCAGTCATTCTCTGTGGGCTGTGGCCATTGAAGGGAAGCATCCTGATAAGAGAGTTGAGGTTGTGTGTGGGCCTACAATATCTGGCCTTATATCAGTAGGACCACACAGGGGAGACATTCTGAACATTAGCATAATACTGTATGTTATCATCAACGTGTGGAAGCAAATGGCTATCCCTCTGACAGTGGTACAGTACATCACTGGTGTAAATGACCTTGCATAAATCAGTGAAATACACAAATTCCTCACTGAACATCTCAGTGCCAGAGGCGTTACTACAGAAACCCTGGTTCGATTCCAGGCTGTATCACAACCGGCCGTGATTGGGAGTCCCATAGGGCGGCGTACAATTGGCCCAGTGTCGTCCGGGTTTGACCGGTGTAGGCCGTAAATAAGAATTTGTTCTTAACTGACTTGCCTAGTTAAATAATTTTATTTTAATTAATTAATTAATAGTAGGTTGGTGACTGGTGGTTACGGGAAAGCAAGAGTCGCTTGCGTGATATGTAGCCTATGATCAGAGGCGGAGCCAGAGCGGAGTCTGGCTGCCCATAATCATCGCTTGCTCCACCTCAGCTCACCAGCTGATGTAGACTGCGTGTGCCGGGTTTGGCGCATCCTTCTCACTGGTAGAGAACAGAACCCTTGCTGCTCTGCGCAACCATTTCTGCTAATATTCTGCTTAGCACAGCAGTAGCCTATCCAGTCCAAGTGCAAATGCAAGTCACGAGAAGGTGAGTTCGAGTCACCAAGGGTCGAGTCCAAGTCAAGTCACAAGTCTTGAAAATCGGGACGTGAGTCCTGGACTCGAGTACTACAACACTGCCCTATGCGGGTGATTTGCAGGAAATGCAATGATCAAAGTAAAAGGAAGGCGGTGATTGGTTACATTGCCTATTATGCCAATTTCTCCGTATAAAATGGGCCTTAACTTTAAAACTAGCAGAGATCCCACTCTGGAACTTTGATATGCCCTTAGAGTATATTAATGTTCAACAATATATTGAATCATTTGCCAAATTATAAACGGTACATTGTTCATATTCCTGTTTATATTTTTCTATATTCATAAATTGGTGTAAAAAGAATAATATTGAAATCAAAATACTACTCATATTACAGAGCAAGCATTAAAGATGAATATGACACCAATCTTTGCTTTGTAGCGTCTATGGATTAAACATTACAGTCTTAAAGGGTATGGCCAAAATGTCATAAATGTGTGTTTATGCCAACTTTTAATTATTTCTCAATTATGCTTTTAGATACAAATGTCAAATATACATTGATTGTACAAAACATTAGGAACACCTTCCTAATATTGAGTTGCACCCCCTTTTTCCCTCAGAACAGCGTCAATTCGTCAGGGCATGGATTCGACAAGGTGCCAATAGCATTCCACAAAAATGCTGGCCCATGTTGATTCCAATGCTTCCCACAGTTGTGTTGGCTGGATGCCAAAGCGGTCATCAAGGCAAAGGTTGGCTACTTTGAAGAATCTCAAATATAAAATATATTTGGATTTGTTTAATACATTTTTGGTTACGACATGATTCCATGTGTGTTATTTCATAGTTTTGATGTCTTCACTATTATTCTACAATGTAGAAAATAGTACAAATAAAGAAAAACCCTTGCATGAGTGTGTCCAAACTTTTGACTGGTACTGTATCTACATATCTGTATGTATTTAATTATTTATCTATGTATTATCTAATTACTCAAACTTTAATAAATGTATATGTATTAATTTATTTATTGATGTATTTCTTCCTCCAATATTATAATGGGGGGTGTCAAACATCTGTATCTAACACACCATTGGTTGATTAATGTCACGGTGCATTGCTCGACTAGTTTTGCCTGCTTTTGCACCACCTATCTGAAGCTAGCCACAATAGTGGAATTTGCAGTTCACCTTCAAAATAAAAGACCTGCATTGAAACTGATACAAATAGTAGAATCATGCCATATTTGAACTGGATAATGCTTAACAAGTTTGGAATGTTATATAAAGTCAACAATTAGTTAATTTGCCTCAAATTTGAATCAGTTGAAATCACACTGTGGATGTATTCGACTTCAGAATTGCATTGGGGGCAGACTGAATCCATTGTACAGTCATGGCCAAAAGTTTTTTTAGAATTAAAACAAATTTAAATTTTCACAGTTTGCTGCTTCAGTGTCTTTAGATATTTTCGTCAGATGTTACTATGGAATACTGAAGTATAATTACAAACATTTCATAAGTATCAAAGTCTTTTATTGACAATTACATGAAGTTGATGCAAAGAGTCAATATTTGCAGTGTTGACCCTTCTTTTTCAAGACCTCTGCAATCCGTCCTGGTATGCTGTCAATTAACTTCTGGGCCACATCCTGACTGATGGCAGCCCATTCTTGCATAATCAATGCTTGGAGTTTGTCAGAATTTGTGGGTTTTTGTTTGTCCACCCGCCTCTTGAGGATTGATCACAAGTTCTCAATGGGATTAAAGTCTGGGGAGTTTCTTGGCTATGGACCCAAAATGGCAATGTTTTGTTCCCCGAGCCACTTAGTTATCACTTTTGCCTTATGGCAAGGTGCTCCATCATGCTAGAAAAGGCATTGTTTGTCACCAAACTGTTCCTGGATGGTTGGGAGAAGTTGCTCTCGGAGGATGTGCTGATACCATTCTTTATTCATGGCTGTGTTCTTAGGCAAAATTGTGAGTGAACCCACTCCCTTGACTGAGAAGCAACCCCACACATGAATGGTCTCAGGATGCTTTACTGTTGGCATGACACGACTGATGGTAGCACTCAACTTGTCTTCTCCGGACAAGCTTTTTTCTGGATGCCCCAAACAATCGGAAAGGGGATTCATCAGAGAAAATGACTTTACCTCAGTCCTCAGCAGTCCAATCTCTGTACCTTTTGCAGAATATCAGTCTGTCCCTGATGTTTTTCCTGGAGAGAAGTGGCTTCTTTGCTGCCCTTCTTGACACCAGGCCATCCTCTAAAAGTCTTTGCCTCACTGTGCGTGCAGATGACCTCACACCTGCCTGCTGCCATTCCTGAGCAAGCTCTGTACTGGTGGTGCCCCGATCCCGCAGCAGAATCAACTTTAGGAGACGGTCCTGGCGCTTGGGCGCCCTGAAGCCTTCTTCACAACAATTGAACCGCTCTCCTTGAAGTTCTTGATGATCTGATAAATGGTTGATTAAGGTGCAATCTTACTGGCAGCAATATCCTTGCCTGTGAAGCCCTTTTTGTGCAAAGCAACGATGACGGCACGTGTTTCCTTGCAGTTAACCATGATTGACAGAGGAAGAACAATGATTCCAAGCACCACCCTCCTTTTGAAGCTTCCAGTCTTATTCGAACTCAATCAGCATGACAGAGTGATCTCCAGCCTTGTCCTCGTCAACACTCACACCTGTGTTAACAAGAGAATCACTGACATGATGTCAGCTGGTCCTTTTGTGGCAGGGCTGAAATGCAGTGGAAATGTTTTTTGGGATTCAGTTCATTTGCATGGTAAAGAGGGACTTTGCAATTAATTGCAATTCATCTGATCACTACTCTTCATAACATTCTGGAGTATATGCAAATTGCCATCATACAAACTGAGGCAACAGACTTTGTGAAAATTTATATTTGTGTCATTCTCAAATCTTTTGGCCATGACTGTACAGCCTTGCCTATGGAACTTGGGTCAATGAAATGTTCACAGTGAAGAGTTTACACAAATATTAGGGTCATAGCTCTTATTGCAGGACTTAAACTGTGGGAAATTACTTCACTATTCAGGTTATTTTGCGTATTGAACATTCATGATGCAATGTAGAGCTTTACCTATGGATCTTGGGTCCATGAAATGGGGTAAGTCCAAAACACAGCTGTACATTGCAATTTGAATGACCAATACGCACAATACTGACTGGCGAGGTGATTTCCCAGAGTCAAAGTCCTGCAATATGAGCTACAACAGTAATATCTCTGCACACTCTTCACAATTGTGTTCTGTGGGTGTCACCGAATAGGCTGATAATTGATCCACAATCCATAAGTAAGGCTGTTAAGTGAAATATTAGTATGCCCCCAATGCAATTACGAAGTACAATACATCCACAGTGCAATTACAACTGATTTGTCCTTTTTTGTCAAATTAACAAACTATTGTCTTTTGTTGAATATATATATATATAAAAACAACATGCCAAACTGAAGTGACATGCTATGATTTTCGGAGTAGGGCACCGATAAATGGTGTCATATCTGGCATCTCGATGGATACTGAGGCTTTATGGTTTAAGATGAACATGCAAGGAATAGTTGATTCACGTCACTTAATCTGCACTGTGAACGGGAAGGAGGAAAGCCTTTCTGTATTCTTGATGTTTGATGAAGAATTTCCCCTGGCCCATTTTTAAGCTGGGATATGAGATATGCAGTGCAAGCTTATGTAAAAAAAAAAAAAGCCACTTCAATGTCATAAATGTAAAAAGTCTGGCCAACTGAATACCATTGTTGAAGAGTCTGAGGAGGCACGGTGTTGCAATTGTGATGGGAATCATGTTCCCCGAGTGCCCTGTTAAGGTGAAGAAGGTCAAAGGCAGTGAAAATTGTCGAAGAGGTGAGTAGAGATGATGACGCTATGGCAGTGGAGGCTCAACAGTCTGTGGCTGTCAGTCAGTTGAGAGATCCTGAAACACCAGTCATGTAGAAGGTTGTTTCTTTTTTGCGTTTTATTGTACAGGTGATGAATTGTACATTACAAAAAAAAAGAAATCATTGTGAAAGCGGATAAAAGGTTCTTGGATTTCATGACTCAAATATTGCAGGGAATACTGTCTGAAGATGCTTCCCCCTTTCAGGCCCCAAAGCCTGTGTAAGGATCTGAGTACATTTGACGACGAAAATATATATATTTTTTAAATCTATTTTTTCATTCTTTTTTAAAATTATCTCTGTTTTTACCCCACCCAGTAGTGGCAGCAATACACCTTTTGGGATGTAGTCTGCCAATAAAACCTTAAAGAAGAAGAATGACGCAAATCCAGATGACCTGTTTTTCTGTGTGGAGGCATGCATCGAATACTTGGGTCAGCTAGCTGCTATATAATTGGTAGCTATATTTTAAAGACTAGCTAGTTACTGTGTATTTGAACGTTTTGGTCAAACTACTTTGTTCCCCTGCCGGATTATTGATGCCTTTGTCACAAAGTTGACAAGACACTCCTAATGTTACTGCAAATAGGCTGTTTGTAGACAATTTGGCTGATTTTAAGAAGCTTGTGCACATTTACATTAGTGTTTCATTAGCTAGTTAGCTAAGTTACTGACTGACTAAGCTAATTCTTATTCCTGTTGTAGTTGCATTTCAGGTGGAGTGGCATTGCAGACAGGCCTGCATGCATATTCAAAGAATCTGAGTAGTACTGATTTTAGGATAAGTTTTGCATACACACCGAGTACAATTACATTGACAAGGGGGAGGTTATCCTAGATCACTGTCCCTATGCTGAGAACTATGTGATTATGGGCCTTGGAAGAAATACCTTGCACAGCAGTCCTTTCACCACAGGATCCTAGAGCAGGAGTAGGCAACTTGGTTCTAGGAGTACTGCAAGATTTTGTTTCAACTAGGCACCACAGCAGGGGTGTGTTCAGTTCACTTTCCCAAAACATTCTTGTATGTTCTTGATCAGACTTGGAGATACGTTTGCTCCGTTCGGTGGGTGTGGCTTGAAGCAATGAGTGAAGTATTTAAAGGGCAGTGGTGCATTTTGTACCCCCAACCCCTTCCCATTTTTCAACGTGTCCCTCAGTACAGCACCGTTTCTGTTCAATTAAACATTCTATTACATTTGTATGTACTGAATGCAGCGCTGACCAACTGAGCTAATTGATCAGTTCAGTGATTGCCTAAAGTCAACACACCTGGTCTTCCAGGTCAGTTAAATCAAAACCATGAAGTGCCTGCGGCACTTCCCCTTCCCTAGAGGAGTTAGTCAATGCTTATGAATATTGAATATGAATTTCCATATCAATGACACCACACAAAACATTACATAATACAGAACATTAATAAACAAAAACAAGTTAAGGACAGAACGAGGTACATTTATTTTATTAAAGGCACACGTAGCCTACATATCAATACATATACATGAACTATCTAGGTCAAATAGGGGTGAGGCATTGTGCTGTAAAGTGTTGCTTTATCTGTTTAAAAAAAAAAGTGCCATACAATAATGGCTGTATATAATACTGTACACAAACAGTTTAGGATTTACAATACATTAATATTTCTTGTGAAAAGAAGTGATGCAGTCAGTCTCTCCTCAACTTTTAGCCAAGAGAGACTGGAATGCATCATATTTATATCAGCCCTTTATATATTTATATCAGAGCAAGATGTGCCACTGTTCTGGGCCAGCTGCAGCTTAACTTGGTATTTCCTTGCAGCACTCGACCACACAACTGGACAATAATCAAGATAAGACAACTAGAGCCTGCAGGACTTGCTTTGTGGAGTGTGGTGTCAAAAAAAGCAGATCTCTTTATTATGGACAGACCTCTCCCCATCTTTACAACCATTGAATCTATATGTTTTGACCATGACAGTTTACAATCTAAGGAAACCCTTCAACATATTCAACAGCCACCCTATTCACTACCTGTAACGGCTTTCCTCTTCTTCTGAGTAGGAGTAGCAAGGATCGGACCAATACGCAGTGTGGTAAGTGTTCATCTTGGTTTTTTAATAAGAACACTGAACAAAAAACAATAAACGACAACGTGAAAGAAACTAAACAGTTCCGTGTGGAAACAAACACTGACACGGAAAATAAACCCCCACGAAACACAGGTGGAAAAAGGCTACCTAAGTATGATTCTCAATCAGAGACAACTAACGACACCTGCCTCTGATTGAGAACCATACCAGGCCAAACTCAAAAACCAACATAGAAAAACAAACAGACTGCCCACCTCAACTCACGCCCTGACCATACTAAAACAAAGACAAAACAAAGGAACTAAGGTCAGAACGTGACAATACCAGATTCAGCGAAGGTCTAGAACTTAGGGAATGATTTGTACCAAATACAATGCTCTTAGTTTTAGAGATGTTCAGGACCAGTTTATTACTGGCCACCCATTCCAAAACAGACTGCACCTCTTTAAGGGCATCGTTGATCTTGGCTTCATAATACAGCTTCTTCTTTATTGTTGAGTTTAGTAACTTAATTTCTCAATTTGCAGTAAGTCAGCCAGGCAGATGCGCAGCCAGACTTATTAGCCATTCCCTTTGCCCCCATCTCTTTCAAAAATATAGTTTTACAATTCCTCATCAGTACATGGAGCCTTAACAGTTCTTAACAGTCTGTTTCTTAATAACAGGTGCATGTTTATCAATAATTGGAAGAAGCAATTTCATAAATTCACCAAGTGCAGCGTCTGGATGCTCCTCATTAAATCACATCAGACCAACAAATATTTGTAACGTCATCCACATAAGAGTCAGAGCAAAAAAATGGGCGCGATACAGCTTAAGAACAAAGTTCTACAGTATTAGTTCAAATGTGATCGAATCATGTGGATGATCTTGTCCATGAAGTGTTTGTACTGTAAACACCACGGTAGGTTGATTAATAACCTGAACTAGATTACAGGCACTGGTTACAGTGAGAAGCTTCCTCTTGACCAGACTACTTGATGAAAAACCAATCAATATTCGGGTCCCCAAGAAATTTGATCTCTGTTTACATCACATAGACTAACTATCAAGCATTTCCCACACATTATTTAGATACTGACTGTAAGCACTTGGTGGCCTACAGCAACACCCCAAAAGAAAAGGTTTTAGAATAGCCAAGTGAACCTGCTACCACAACACTTCAATAACAATTGACATAAGATCTTCTCTAAGCATTACAGGGATATGGCTCTGAACATACAGTGACAAAAAAAAGTATGTGAACCCTTTGGAATTAGCTGGATTTCTGCATAAATTTGTCATCACATTTGATCTGATCTTCATCAAAGTCACAACAACAGACAAACACAGTGTGCTTAAACTAATAACACAGAAAGTATTGTATTTTTCTTGTCTATATTGAATACATAATTTAAACATTCAACAGTGTAGGTTGGAATAAGTATGTGAACCCCTAGGCTAATGACTTCTCCAAAAGCTAATTGGAGTCAGGAGTTACCTAACCTGGAGTCCAATCAATGAGACGAGATGTTGGTTAAAGCTGCACTACCCTATAAAAAACACAACATTTGAGTTTTCTATTTTCAAGAAGCATTGCCTGATGTGAATCATGCCTCAAACAAAAGAGAGAGCAGAAGAATTGTTGACTTGCATAAAGCTGGAAAGAGTTACAAAAGTATCTCTAAAAGCCTTGATGTTCATCAGTCCACAGTAAGACAAATGGTCTATAAATGGAGAAAGTTCAACACTGTTGCTACTCTCCCTAGGAGTGGCCATCCTACAAAGATGACTGCAAGAGCACAGCGCAGAATGCTCAATGAGGTTAAGAAGAATCATAGAGTGTCAGCTAAAGACTTCCAGAAATCTCTGGAACATGCTATAACATCTCTGACGAGTCTGCGATACATAAAACACTAAGCAAGAATGGTGTTCATGGGAGGACACCACGGAAGAAGCCGCAGCTGTCCAAAAAAAAAACAATTCTGCACGTCTGAAGTTCGCGAAAGAGCACCTGGATGTTCCACAACGCTACTGGCAAAATATTCTGTGGACAGATTAAATTAAAGTTGAGTTGTTTGGAAGGAACACACAACACAATGTGTGGAGAAAATAAGCACAGAACATCAAAACCTCACCCCAACTGTGAAGTATGGTGGAGGGAGCATCCTGGTTTGGGGCTGCTTTGCTGCCTCAGGGCCTGGATAGCTTGCTATCATTGACAGAAAAATGAATTCCCAAGTTTATCAAGACATTTTGCAGGTGAATGTAAGGCTCCGACCAATTGAAGCGCAACAGAAGTTGGGTGAAGCAACAAGACAACTACCCAAAACACAGAAATAAATCAACAAAAGAATGGTTCAAAAGAAGAAAATAGCCTTCTGGAGCGGCCCAGTCAGAGTCCTGACCTAAACCCGATTTAAGATGCAGTGGCATGAGAGAGCGGTTCACACCAGACATCCCAAGTATATTGCTGAACTGAAACAGTTTTGTAAAGAGTTGTCCAAAATTCCTCCTGACCGTTGTTCAGCTCTCATCGGCAACTACAGAAAATGTTTTTTGGAGGTTATTGATGCCAAAGGAGGGTCAACAAGTTATAAATCCAAGGGTTCACATACTTTTTCCACCCTGCACTGTGAATGTTTACATAGTGTGTTCAATAAAGACATGACAACGTCTAATTGTTTTGTGTGTTATTAGTTTAAGCAGACTGCGTTTGTCTGTTGTTGTGACTTAGATGAAGACCAGATAAAATGATGTCCAATTTATGCAGAAATCCAGGTAATTCCAAAGGGTTCACATACTTTTTCTTGCCATTGTATTTATACAGTTGAAGTCAGAAGATTACATATACTTAGGTTGGAGTCATTAAATCTCATTTTTTAACCACTCCACAAATGTCTTGTTAACAAACTATAGTTTTGGCAAGTCGGTTAGGACATTACTTTGTGCATGACACAAGTAATTTTTCCAACAATTCTTTACAGATTATTTCACTTATTCACTGAATCACAATTCCAGTGGGTCAGAAGTTCACATACACTAAGTTGACTGTGCCTTTAAACAGCTTGGAAAATTATGCCATGGCTTTAAAAGCTTCTGATGGGCTAATTGACATCATTTGAGTCAATTTGAGGTGTACCTGTGGATGTATTTCAAGGCCTACCTTCAAACTCTGTTCCTCTTTGCTTGACATCATCGGAAAATCAAAATAAATCAGCCAAGACCTCAGAGAAAGAATTGTAGACCTCCACAAGTCTGGTTCATCCTTGGGAGCAATTCCCAAACGCCTGAAGGTACCACGTTCATCTGTACAAACAATAGCACGCAAGTAAAAACACCAAAAACACGCAGCCCTCGTACCGCTCAGGAAGAAGACGCGTTCTGTCTCCTAGAGATTAACGTACTTTTGTCCGATAAGTGCAAATCAATTCCGGAACAGCAGCAAGGACCTTGTGAAGATGCTGGAGGAAACAGGTACAAAAGTATCTATATCCATAGTAAAACGAGTCCTATATCGACATAACCTGAAAGGCTGCTCAGCAAGGAAGAAGCCACTGCTCCAAAACCACCATAAAGTTTGCAACTGCACATGGGGACAAAGATCGTACTTTTTGGAGAAATGTCCTCTGGTCTGTTTGGCCATAATAATCATTGTTATGTTTGGAGGAAAAAGGGGAAGCTTGCAAGCCGAAGAACACCATCCCAAACATGAAGCACGGGGGTGGCAGCATCATGTTGTGGGGGTGCTTTGCTGCAGGAGGGACTGGTGCGCTCCACAAAATGGATGGGATCATGAGGCAGGAAAATTATGTGGATATATTGAAGCAACATCTCAAGACATCAGTCTAAGTTAAAGCTTGGTCGCAAATGGGTCTTCCAAATGGACAATGACCCCAAGCATACTTCCAAAGCTGTGGCAAAATGGCTTAAGGACAACAAAGTCTAGGTATTGGAGTGGCCATCAAAGCCCTGACCTCAATCCTATAGAAAATGTGTGGGCAGAACTGAAAAAGCCTACAAACCTGACTGTTACACCAGCTCTGTCAGGAGGAATGGGCCAAAATCTACCCAACTTTTTTTTTTTGCCAAGTTAAGTCAGTTAAAAACAAATTCTTATTTTCAATGATGGCCTATGAACAGTGGGTTAACTGCATGTTCAGGGGCAGAACGACAGATTTGTACCTTGTCAGCTCGGAGATTTGAATTTACGACCTTTTGGTTATTAGTCCAACGCTATAACCACTAGGCTACCTGCCACCCAAATTATTGTGGGAAGCTTGTGGAAGGCTACCTGAAACATTTGACCCAAGTTAAACAATTTAAAGGCAATGCTACCTAATACTAATTAAGTGTATGTAAACTTCTGACCCACTGGGAATGTGATGAAAGAATAAGAGCTGAAATAAATCACTCTACTATTATTCTGACATTTCACATTCTTAAAATAAAGTGGTGATTCTAACTGACCTGAGACAGGGAATTTTTACTCTGATTAAATGTCAGGAATTGTGAAAAACTTAGTTTAAATGTGGCTAAGGTGTATGTAAACTTCTGACTTCAACTGTGTGTGTGTATGTATGTATATATATATATATCACAGCAACACCTCCCCATAAGCATTTCTGTCTCTTCTACAGATGTGTTACCCTTGTATTGCTACTGCTGTATCATCAAATTAGTTATCTAATTAAGTTTTAATTTTAAAATGCTAATATATGAATATCTGACATTAGCAAGAAACTTTCCAATAACACTTTCAAAACAACAAACCGCGTTCTCCCTCATTCAACAGGAAGTGACATGTGTGCCATTTTACTCTGAAGATTTAAACAACAGGTCTTGGACCAGGCTAGAGACAGTGATGGAAGGAACATAATGCATTTATTGTCATCTACCTATCAGAACACTGCATGCTGTGACATGGGCCTGGATGAGGACACATCTTCAAGCTGCCTGATTGAAAACTTTGGCCTTCAGTGGTACCGGAACCAAAAGCCTTACCTGGGAGTACAGCAACAGTCTCTCTCACTGTCTCACAGCCATTCTGTCAACATGTATTGTATGTAACCATTGTATGTAACCAACAGCTACAGACACAAGCATTGACTTTTATTTTCACTTTGTCCCATTCTTCAATCTTGTCTGAGATATACAGTCTACTTTAGTTGAAACACCTGTGTTGTGTATAATATGCATTAATACAAATCTATTTAGCATTCACTTTAGACATTTTGAATCGTAAGCTCCAAGTGTTGTGTTTGTTACCACAGGAAGAAGTAAAAGTTATGACAAACATTCTATGACAAACATTCTATGGAAAAGTATTTGTATTATAATGTAACAATGTATGAGTTTATACAAAACTTTATTGCATTTGGTCATCCCCAAAAATGTGGCCTTTGAAAGCCTTGATAGTTGCATCCTTCACATAGCTGACAACAGGGTGGCAGGTCTTTTGATGTGCTGCTCTAGAGTTCCATAGCCCAGCAGACTCACCTGGGGATAGGGGGATGGACACATGTTAGTTTTGATAAATATTTGGGAGACAGGGAGGAGAGAGCATGAGTTTTGGCGTGAGTACAAAAAATCCAATCCAACCAGTGGCTTTGGATAATATGCTATGTCATCACACAGGCAGACTGCCACAGCGAAGGAGGATTACATAGCGCATTATGTATACTATTACGAGTTTAGTTTAGCTTCTCTGTGCTCTGGAGAGGTTGTTGGTCAGAAGGCCTTAGACCATTCTGTCTCTGTAGCACCTGGAGAGAGCTCAATAGAGGTAGTGAGTGCTAGAAAGAGAGAGCCCTCACCCCTGATCTCCCATTGGCCCAGAGTCTCCTGCTCAGGCTCCAAGAAATCAGATGATAAACCTTCAGAGATTAACAAAAGAAAATGGTACCTTTTTTTCACAATACATTTGTCACTTTGCTCAGGGGCGCAACTTTCACTGGGGACAGGGGGACATTCTGAAATTGAATTTTTGTGCCCTCCAGTTTTATCATTGGAATGTGATACAAAACAAGGCAACAGTGTGCTTGAGGACCATGACTCCTCCGAGCGGTCGTGTAGGCTGTTTCGAGTGTTAATCTGACTGGATAAAAAAAATGGATGTCTCCCCACATCTAAAACCAAAGTTGCGCCCCTGACTTTGCATATTTCACATGAATAAATGACCATATCTGATTAAAAGCATGCATGCCATTTTGTGATAACAGCTATGACAAATTACATGGCATACATGTGAATTTATAGCTAGCTAAAATATTATTTATATTATGGCACAATGTCTCATCTCACTAACAATTACTATGGGGAACAGCAAATTCAATTATTGTGGCTCATCCGTATTGTGGCTAGCTTCACATATGTGATTTATTCCATCATGACATGCTCCTCATTTGACTCATTGTAGTTAGCTAGCAGCTAGCTTATGAATTAAGTATTGCTTAATAAGTGATATAGTTAATGTGAGCTAGCCAACCATGCTTTGCTTTTGACATGCCACGATCCTGCTTGCTTTATATCTGACAAATGTTTTATCTACCATAGCTAGATAATGGTTTATGATACTTACAGTTAGTTCGCTAGCTAGCTAAGTGTACAACTGAGAGTCTGGCTGCAAAACCCAGCTAACGTTAGCTAACCAACTCGAATTAATCAGATGTAGCCAAGCTAGCTTGATACTAGCTCATAGTAACGTTATCTTACCATGCTTTTCTTGCCAAACTTGACATTCCTCTCGCCCATCCCGGTCGATTCCTTCTTGCCTACTCCCGTCTCTTGGTCTTCCTCTAGGTTCAAACCTATAAGTCTGTAGTCCTTTGCCTTACTGTCAAAAGCAACCAACCCACTCCTAACACAGCAACCTGGTGCAGGCAGGTAGTCAATGGCTCAGTGTTCCAAAACTATTCACCTGTTTCTACGTCAAGCAAGGGTAAAGTTCCATTTGTTCTTTTTGAGTGTTTTTATGGTGCGTGTGCGGAACAGCAGCATATAATAGATTTAACCCCCCAAAAAGTGACAAATATAATAGATCAACATGCAGTGGTATTGATCAACCAATCAATATCACTCATATACGTTTGCTTGACACCCCGTCATTGTCATACTGGAGGAATAAATATAAAAGTAAATGCAGAAATAATATGAATGAATAAAATGAAAGAAAGTGGGATTCATTATTTAAATTATGTATCTATGTATGTGTGCAATTATTAATCAATGTATTTGTTTTGTGTGTTTATTTAGCTATTTATATGTGATTTTTATTTATTCATGTATCTATTTATGTGTGTATTTTATTCTCATTAAGGCAGCTTTGGTGCTCCATAGTGCTCCATAGTAAAGGGACCTTTGCTCCCTTAAAAAGACATGTTTAGATTTTCCTTTTGTATTTCGTGATTTTGGTCGGTCTTTGGTGGAGTTTCCCACCTGGCACAGAAGTCAATTCAACATCTAGTTTTGATTTACATTTGGTTGAGTTGTCAACTAACATGAATTCAATGTGAAGTCAACCCAAAACGTCACCCTGTCATTGGATGTAGGTTAAGCCTTGGGTGAATGAAATATAACATTCCATGACATTGATAACTTTTTGCAAATTACGTCATCACATACGTATTTTTTTGGTTCAAATTATGTAGACAACGTTGATTCAACCAGTTTTTGCCATGTGGGTGGTTTGTCTTCATGCGTTCTTGTTGATTGTAGGCCTAAGTATGTCCTTCGATGTAGGCCTATGCCTTTTCATTTCAATGCATGTGTATGATTTGTATGGTATAGTTTGCATTCGCGGTCAGCTGTTTTGTGCACTGGTTACTTCCACATTGATGTCGGCATTTGAAGTCGGGCTTGTGAATTGATAGCGTTTATTATGCATATATTTCATGTTGCACTGTACAGGTACGCGCCATTCCACAAGTAAATCAGTCAATTTATGATGAGGTTGAGCAGTGGCTGGGCTCATTTTTTAAATGTATTTTTCTCCAAGTATAATTTGAGTTTTGCCATACCCTAAATTTAGCTGAACTGACGCCACTGGTTTAACCACTAATTTTATTGTCTGTCAGAATGACAGTGTAGGTTCGAGTGACAGACAACGGCATACATTATGAAAGGTATTCAGGAAAGTATAGGAATGTTTTTTTGTTGTTTTGTTTTTACAAGGTCTGCATGTCTCAATACATTTGGCAGTTTTCCCTATACCCTACAGCCCTACAAGGTCCCATAGTCCAGCAATGCTCCTCAGTAGGCGCTGGCTGCCAATGCTTATGCACTGGCTTTAAGGTGTGTCTAACAAACGCAATTCACATTATTTCCTGTTTCCACAACTATTGACTTTAAAGTGCACTAGAAATAATGACATTGCATAAAATAGAGACATTCATTAGATAAGGACTCCGATTTAACCAATAATTGTATTTTGACATTCCAGAACAATGTCAAAAGGCAATTATTGGTTGAATCGCAGATAGGAATAGCACTGACTGACAAGCTGTCACAACAACAATAACCTTAAATAGCCTATACTGTTTTATTTTAACTGGCAGGTGCATTCTACACTAGGCTATGACACGCGCGTCGCACACATGCATGATTAGGGACCATAAACGATTTGGCGCTTCTATTTTATCAACCGTTCGTTTCCTACCTGCATTGCCGCAGTCTGCACATACATCGTTTCCAGGTCTGGCCAGGACATCTTGCAAGAGCCGTTTATTCCTCTCCGACTCCATCGCCGTTTGATCTCCACCCAATCCGAAAGACTTCAATACAAAGCACGTTCACTGGGATAAAGCAAAAATGCAATTGTGACCTTGTAGACTACTCGAAATACTGAACAAAAAATTCTCCTGGTTTTGAACAAAAAAAGCTAATGAAAAGCCTATTAGAAATCCGCTTGGATGAGATGATTTGAAGGTTTGACAAGTCTCTATCTTGTAAACTACAGCTCTATTACGAAGTCTTGCTGACTGCATTATCTGAAGTCTGTGTCATCCCCTCATTCTCCTCCAACTCATGTGTCTGCAGTCGCAGTGAGACCTCCAGTGGTATGATGATCATTACTTGTTTTTTTACTACCTGTGTAGCCTAATTCTTTCTTTCTGACACTGACAGCCAACATATTGTGAACGTTTTTATAAGGACTATATTATTTTGTACAAAATGTGCACTGTCCATACATTTCACTGGCAAATAATATGTATTTGTAGTTGCCTTTACTTCCACTTTTTTCTGTCCCTTTAAAAGTTAGTAGATTGTCGAAAACATCGATTTAGAAATTGGAATACTAGAAGGTTTTAACACTCTTATGTGCTAAAGGGCAGCCATTTTGGTCAGGGAGGTAGGTGGTCAACCATGGTTTGCCAGTGCTGTGATAAGAAATTGGGTGCGTTCGTAAATCTCCTCCGATTTCAGAGAACTTTCATGTGAGTGTGCCAGAGTAAAGAATAACTGATGAATTTACGAATGGTCAACACCAGTTGAATATTGCCGGTGCAAGTAAACGTCTGAAAAAATGCGTAATTAAATTGTTGCCAGCAACACAGTTCCAGTCACCAACTCTCTGGATAACATGAAAACAGCATAACCAACTCTGCTAGGTCAAGTAAAATGGTCAGTGAGGTATCCTCTCATTTGTATCTGGAAGTAGTTAGAAAGATAGCCCAGTTAGCTTGGGTGCTTGACTGCCGTTGGTCAGAACGCTTGGATCAACCCTTACTCCTCAGCCAGAGCGTCCAGTGTGTGCTCTGAACGCCTTTACTGCCATTCATTCCAATTCGACTTGTTTGGGGGTGCGTTCGTAAATTCACTCTGGCCATCTGCTCCGTTTTCAGAGCACTCTCGTCAAGTGTGCCAGAGCGCAGAATATCTGAAGAATTTACGAACGTTCAACACCCGTGTTGATAACATAATAAAAACATAATTAAATTGTTGCCAGAAGCACCATTACAGTCACCAACTATCTGGATAACAAACTGCCTAACCAGCTCTGCAAGGGTGAGTAAAATGGTCAGAGTGAGGTGTTCTCTCATTTGTGCCTGGAAGTAGCTAGCCAAGGTTAGCCAGTTTGCTTGGGTGCTTGACTGACATTGTGAGGTCAGAACTTGGATCAACCATACTCCTCAGTCAGAGCGTCCAGTGTGTGCTCTGAGAGTGAAACTCGCTGAATTTACAAATGGCCAATGTGAAAATGCTCTGATTTTACAAATGCCCAGAGCACACTTGAACACTCAATATTAAATTTACGAACACACCTGACCAATATGGCTGGAAT
Organism: Oncorhynchus mykiss; assembly: GCF_013265735.2. Classification (NCBI taxonomy): domain Eukaryota; kingdom Metazoa; phylum Chordata; class Actinopteri; order Salmoniformes; family Salmonidae; genus Oncorhynchus; species Oncorhynchus mykiss. The sequence continues at coordinate 16,134,321 of NC_048584.1, forward strand.
TTCCTTCCATTCTGGAACTTTGAAGGTTTATGACTTAGCCCCTCAAGTAATTGAGTAGGATCTCCATGGTCGAAAACGTAATCGATGTAATCTATGGGTTGATTATTCACGTCTAGCTCAGAACGTTTGTCTACGTCATAACTGTGCTGCGACTGAACTGCGCTATTGCTTGAAATAATCGCGAAGGTCTTGTGTTTTTATTTTTGATACGTCTCTAACAAAAAGCAATCATGTCGACCGCAATGAACTTTAGCAGTAAGTCTTTTCGGCCCCGTGCTCCAGACAAAGGATCCTTCCCTCTGGATCATTTCGGTAAGAAAAATAAACCACTCCTTATGAGTGACTGACTCGTTAGTTCCAGCAATAGCTGTGACGTGCAATGCTCCTGTAGTTTCCAGCTGTATAGGAAAGATATGTTTGACCTCCGATGTATGCGATCTGTGAAATAACAGGCATACGGGAATGAATGACAGTTAAACTGCTTTAGCTTTCCCCTGTAGTTGTTTAGTGATTGAAAGGCAATGCACCATTGCATCTGCTGTTTGTCATTGCAGGAGAGTGTAAAGCATTCAAAGAGAAATTCATGAAGTGTTTGAAAGACAACAGCTATGATAACTCCATGTGTCGAGTACAGTCCAAAGACTACCTTGAATGCCGGATGGATAAGTGAGTATTGACTGTTCTTTTAGCTGCTACTTCTTTCCTGTTGAGAATGAGATGACTAGGTATACACACACACACACCATTGACTAGAACTTGACTTCTCTGATCACCAATGTGAAACTATTCTCTGCTATTTAAGTCAGCTGATGGCCAAGGAACCTCTGGAGAAGCTAGGGTTCAAAGACCTGATGGACAAACCCAGCCAGGAGAACAAGGAGGCTAAACCCTAAACTTTCCTTCCTACACAGATGGATGCTGTCATGCTTGAGTGATATTAGACACGACGATAGCTTCTCTCGTCCACATCTTGTATATAAAATTACAATGTAATATATTGGGGGCAGTGTTTCAAGCGTTGTGTGTGTGTATATAAATATTTTTGGGTAAATGAACCATGCTTTGTTTTGCGTTTTGGAATCTTGACAAATGATTTGAGGTGGCTTCTCGGTTCTCAAAGTGGTATGTTTCAAACTTGTGTCCACACGGTACACAATATCGTCCCCCAGTCTAGCTAGCCTACGCATTATGAATAAGTATGCATTATGAGTAAGGAAACATTTTGAATACATGCTTTACTACGTTTCATCAAAGGGCCTTACTAACCACTCAAGGTACTATGGAATGTTGTAGTATGGTGGTGTGAATGAGTCTGACGGAAACCCAGTCATAAATTGTTTCCGAGACTCATTCGTTTTATTGTCAAGACAAATACAAATCAGGCAGCACATGTCAAGCTGGCCTCAAACTAAAAACAGTTTTAATAGTTGCATATGAAAACAAAAAACACTCAATGTACAAAACTATAAAAGTTCCACAAAAATTAGAATTCTGTCAACCACCATTTAGCTCTTTAGGACAAATCACAATGGCTTGAGGATGGGGGGGGTCATTTCACTCCTCTTGACAGTGCTAGCTTGCCTCAAATTGATCCTAGCAACTATTATTATGCTTACAGACCAATAAAAATATACTATGGTGAGAGAAAGGCTGTCTCAATTGTTTTTTCCTGTGAGGTCAGTGATCATTAGAGGGAAGGACACACGGATAGGAAGCTGGGTAGAACTTTAGATACAAACTTTTCCAGTAAAGAAATGGAAAATGAGGGAGGAGGGGAGCTGTGAGGTCAAGGGTTCCAGGCAGCTCTACCTGGAGGAGTTCGAGCTGGCGTGAGCTGTGGCGTCTGCAACCGGGGGAGCGCAAGCGAGTTCTGCGGCGAACCGGAGAGCGTCTCCGTGGTGACCGAGACCTTAAGAGGCACAGAGGGGGTTGTAAACAAAAGGTCAGGAGACTTATTTGCCAGGGGACTGACAAATGGTCTTTATCTTCACACTTGAGGGGATACATGGTCAACTGCCATTCATTCTGTAATCAGGGATGCACAAGAGAAAAAAAGATATTAAAAATATCAATCTAATATCAGGATACAGATGTAAGACATAAGACTCCGGATTTTCTTACAATAGTAAATAAGGGGGAAAAAAATAACCCCCCAAAATTTGTACAAACAAATCAGAATATATTTTAGATCCTTTAGCCACCCTTTGCCTTGATGACAGCTTTGCACAGTCTTTGGATTCTCTTAACCAGCTTCATGAGGTAGTCACCTGGAATTTATTTCAATTAACAGGTGGGCCTTGTTAAAAGTTAATCAGTTGTTGTGACAAGGTAGGGATGGTATACAGAATATAGCCCTACTTGGTAAAAGACCCAAGACCATATTATGGCAAGAACAGCTCAAATAAGTAAAGAGAAATGACAGTCCATCATTACTTTAAGACATGAAGGTCAGTCAATGTGGAAAATTTCAAGAACTTTGAAAGTTTCTTCAAGTGCAGTCGCAAAAACCATCAAGCGCTATGATGAAACTGGCTCTCATGAGGACCACCACAGAAAAGGAAGACCCAGAGTTACCTCTGCTGCACAGAATAAGTTCATTAGAGTTACCAGCCTCAAATTGCAGCCCAAATAAATGTTTCAGAGTTCAAGTAACAAACGCATCTCAACATCAACTGTTCAGAGGAGACTACGTGAATCAGGCCTTCATGGTAGAATTGCTGCAAAGAAACCACTACTAATGGACACCAATAAGAAGAAGAGACCAAGAAACACAACCAAGAGACCAAGAAACACAAGCAATGGACATTAGACCGGTGGAAATCTGTCCTTTGGTTTGCTGAGTTTTTGGTTCCAACCTCTGTGTAATTGTGAGAAAGTGAACGGATGATCTCTGCATGTGTATTTCCTACCGTGAAGCATGGAAGAGGTGCTTTGCTGGTGACACGGTCTGATTTATTTAGAATTGTGCAGCGATACGCCATCCTATCAGGTTTGCACATAGTGGGACTATAATTTGTTTTTCAACAGGACATTGACCCAACACACATCCAGGCTATGTAAGGGCTTTTTGACCAAGAAGGAGAGTGATGAGTGCTGCATCAGATGACCTGGCCTCCACAATAACTCGACCTCAACCCAATTGAGATGGTTAGGGATGAGTTGGACCGCAGAGTGAAGGAAAAGCAGCTAACAAGTGCTCAGCATATGTGGGAACTCCTTCAAGACTGTTGGAAAAGCATTCCAGTTGAAGCTGTTTGAGGGAATGCCAAGAGTGTGCAAAGCTGTCATCAAGGCAAAGGGTGGCTACTTTGAAGGATTTAAAATGTATTCTGATTTGTTTAACTTTTTTTTTGTTGGTTACTACATGTTTCCATATGTGTTATTTCATAGTTTTAATGTCTTCACTATTATTCTACAATGTAGAAAAGAAAACCCCTTTAATGAGTAGGTGTGTCAACTTTTGACTGGTACTGTATGTAATTACAGAAATGTACTGTGAAACCTCATTAGTGACTGACAGAACACACACGCAAAGACGTTAACACTATTGGAGACTGACCTTCTCCTTATGCGGGATGGGGTGCGTCGCCACATTGTGGAGGCATCCTGTGAGGGGGGCGGGGGCTATGATCTCCTGTCCATCAATCTGACCTGCAGACATCACAGATGAAAAATAACGGTATGGAGGAAACCAGATTGTTTTTGATGATGTTCTAATAGTTTGAGTAAAGTAAAAACTCTGAGGATAGGTTATTGACAGAGTCCAACAGAGTAGTATTACAATGCATTCAAACTATAGATGCTAACTGCATGTAGACTCAGAACCATTGGTCTCCACCAACCTCCATCCATGTGTTTGAGACCCTTCTCGGCCTCAACGACCATCTCAAACTCCATGTAGGTGTAACCTTTCAACAGTTGTGGGTGGAGCCTGTCCACAGGCATGTCAATCATTTTGATCTTGCCATATGTGCCGAAGATCTCCTGGATGTGTCCCTGAAAAGAGAAGAGACTTTAGTCAAAACCCAACCTCTAGAGATATTGCTCCCTACTCCCTGAAACCTCCAATGCCTTCAAAACACAGTCTGCAGCGTGACACTAAAAATAGGCTATATTGAATCCCATTGATGTGCACATACACTTGGAGACTGAGCAGTCATCTTTACTCACCTTGATTACGTTTCTGAGGCGGCCCAGGTACACCTTGGTGGGTCAGGGGCTGGGGCTCCTCCTACGCCTCTCCTTGGATCTACAGGACAAATGGAAGAGCTCTTACTCTTTATTCCTCCACTCCCCAAAAAAGGTCACACTTCCAAGCTCAACGATCCCTCTCCTTCAGTCTCTGGATTCGTTTTTTTGACAGCCCAGCACTAACATACTGAATTCAACTAATGAAGTTCTTGAATGTTAAACCATTAGGTGAATTGAAAGTATTTAGCCTGCACGGACTTTAACTAAGGGCTGGACCACTGCATTACGGTTCACACATACTTGGACAGTGACCATTGGTGGTTGTTGTTGTGGCGGCGAATGAGGTTGGGTGACCCTGAGGAGCTGGAGGATCGGGAGCTGGAAGACCTGGAGCGGCTCGAGGCAGAGGAGGAACTGGAGCCGCTGGGAGAACTGGAGCCAGAGTTACGTTCTGACAGGGAGAGGGCCTTACTGTGGGGACAGATCAGAAAGCAGAGATAAGAGATGCTGAGATAAGTGGTCTGATTCAGCAGAGGTGCGTTGTGGCTGAGAGATGGGAAAGGAGCGGTCACTCAAATTGTGTCTAACCTGCTGCTCCCAGTGGAGCTACGTCCTTTGCGTCCCTTCTCCTTCTCCCTGCCCCGTCAGCTCCTTCCTTTGTGGGACCCTATTTCTACCTTCACTCGCTCTTTGGCCTCGTCTTTCATGTGCTCCTTTCTCCGGACTGGAGAAAGCGTCCTGTAGAATAATGATTTGTCATTAACACTAACCAGGCTTACATCCAACCTTTTTATGTGAGTGAAGTACATTGGATAAAAAAAATGTCAAGACAGGCCTAATGGAAACAGATTTCAAACTTTCCAAATGTCAACAAAACAAAATACACTATACAAGTGGGCTCTTTTTGTGTTGGTAAATTGAATTATGTGAGAAATGTAGGTGGAAACGCTTTTATGCACAAATATTGATATAACCATCACATCGAAGTAAACTTGAAGTCACAAGATGTGTGGTCCTCCCACTACATCTTGTCAGGGAAAGCATGCAGTTTACTAGGCTTCAGATTACATAAATTATGATGAAATTCAGAGGGTGGTGAAAGTGCAAGCTGATGCTCCTTTCCAATAAATATTGAGGGTCTTATTCTGCTGACATGATCATCGATGCTTGGCTGCCGTTTGACAAATACAAATGATCTGCTAACTGGTTGATAAGGTGAAACAGGTGAGTTTACAACTGGGGTTGGAGCTCTCTCCAGGAGGTTAGCTCTCTCCAGGAACCGGGTTGGAGATCCCTGGCCTACATGATACGATTATTTGTCAACAGCAGCCAAGCAAAGATGAGCATGTCACCAGAACAAGATCCTCAATATTTATTGTCAAGGAGCATCAATAATAACCTACAGAGAGAAAGTTGGTTATGTAATTATTACCCCAGAATATCCATATTTTGTGAGGTGATTTGGACGAAATTCGTTTTTTCCCCCAAACTACCCCCCTGTAACAATTCTTCTTTCCTAAATAAATTGACCGTTATAACGGAAGACTGGATGTGTTTATTTTATGCCTGAAGATGTCCAGGCTACACTGATAACTCGATCTTGGCTCCCAAAATGTTAAACCATCTTTGGTATGGTGTCGCCATAATATTTGAATTGAGGAAGTGTGATCATAATCTTTATTTTAGCGATCCGTAGTAGAATAAATCCTAAATGCCCAAGCCTGCAGCTGTGAGCTAAACAGCACACTTGCCTCTAAAATGACTGACATTGTCAATTCGGACTGGAATTAAATTACAGATGTGGTTATTTGTGCTAATGCACATAATCTCCCCCGGCAGAAAAAAAACTAATGCCGTGGGAGGACTGCACAGCATGTCATCGAGATACAAGTTTACTTCGATATAAAAGTTATTACATCAATATTTGCGCATAGAAGTGTGTCCCCTACATTTGTCGCATACTTCATTTTTACCGACACAAAAAGATCCCACCCTGTCTAGCGTATTTTATTAAATCGACATTTGGAAAGTTTACCAAAAACTGTTAGCCAACTAATTTACACTAATTTGATGTCTTCATATCTCAAGACGTGTTTTTCAATGCTGACTTGCCCATACAGCTAGTTTTAGCTAGCTACATTCTATTTAGCTAATTCAACACAGATAGGTGAAATATACACTCGAATCAAACTAAGTTCCCTATAACAACAACATAATATATATTCGTTAAATAAATGATTGAAGTAGCTTAAAAAGGCAACTTTACATCGTTCGTGGTGGTTGCAGATACAAGTCGCAGAGAGATGACGTTGCAAAATTGAGGGGACGTGGTATTTCACAAGACGCACAGCTCCCTCTGGTGTTGCTTATTGGAATAGGACATTATTTGGGTAGGTATGGATAATGTGTAACATCTTTTTATATTTTTTAAACAAAATGTGGGATTAGTAAATATTATAAATGTGTATGTCTATTTAAAATTGTAGCAACATTCTTTATTCTTTAAAAATGTGCTATGTCCTCTTAAAAACAAATGTTTTATTTTATTTCAATGTGATAAAGCTGTAAATAAATGTTTAATTCATAAACTGTAGCTAATACGATGTCTTTAATTTCTAAATACGAGTATGTTTTTTTTCTATCCCCGCAGAGTGAAAGTTTCGACAGTCCACATTGGAAGAACCAATTAATTAACAGTTGCTGTTTTCTTACCGGGTAAAATGTGTTGTAACCCAACACGGAAGTGACGGCTCGCATTCGCAGAAAGCGTTGTTTTGCTTCATCTTCAGCTAACTTTCAGCCAAGTAGACACCTCTTTCACACTCAAACGTCAAAATGTCTTCAGACTTTGAAGCCTACGAACAGGACTTTGGAACCCTGACAGCAGAAATAACAAACAAAATTGGAAGGATTCCCAAATTAGGTGGAAGTAAGTCACGTTAAGCTCTATTTACTGGTTTGACTATAGTAGCTAGCTAGCTAGCTTTCAAGCTGTCATCTCAGACAGGGTTTAGTTATAAATATATTTGCTATAATGTAGCTAGTTAGTTAGTTAGTTAGTTTCACATGACACGTATTTTACGCAAATGTCATTATATTCACTTTGTGTTAGTGAAATAAGGACGTTACCTATCCAGCTAGCTTGCTAACTATCCTAGTAACTGCCAATCCTAAAAGCAGGACAACCTATGGACATTGCACCAGGATTCAATCTCCCTTCAGGAACATATCTAAACTTTAACAACTACGTTGTACTTGTCAGCACAGCATCTGAATGGTCAGGACCTACAGTACCAGTCAAAAGTTTGGACACACCTACTCATTCTAGGTTTTTTCTTTATATTTACTATTTTCTACATTTTAGAATAATAGTGAAGACCCACTAACTATGAAATAACACATTTAGTAACCACAATAGTGTTAAACAAATCAAAATATTTTTGAGAATCTTCAAAGTAGCCACCCTTTGCCTTGACAGCTTTTCACACACTTGGCATTCTCTCAACCAGCTTCATGATGTTGTCACCAGGAATGCTTTTCAATTAACAGGTGTGGTTGTTAATTTGTGGAATTTCTTTCCTTAATGAATTTGAGACAATCAGTTGGGTTGTGACAAGGTGGTGTTGGTATACAGAAGATAGCCCTATTTGGTAAAATACAAAGTTCATATTAGGGCAACCACAGCTCAAATAAAGCAAAGAGAAACGAAAGTCCATCATTACTTTAAGACATGAAGGTCAGTCAATGTGGAACATTTCAAGAACTTTGAAAGTGCAGTTGCAAAAACCATCAGTGCTATGATGAAATTGGCTCTCATGAGGACCACACAGGAAAGGAAGACCCTTTTTAGAGGATAAGGATAAGTTCATTAGTTACCATCCTCAGAAATTTCAGCCCAAATAAATGCTTCAGAGTTCAAGTAACACACATCTCAACATCAGCTGTTCAGAGGAGACTGTGTGAATCAAGCCTTCATGGTTGAATTGCTGTGAAGAAACCACTACTAAAGGACACCAATAATAAGAGACTTGTTTGGGCCAAGAAACCCGAGCAATGGACATTTAGACCGGTGGAAATCTGTCCTTTGGTTCAGATGTTTGGTTCCAACCGCCATGTTTTTTTGTGAGACGCAGAGTAGGTGAATTGATGATCTCTGCATGTGTAGTTCCCACCGTGAAGCATTTTGGGCTCCTGAGTGGCGCAGTAGTCTAGGACACTGCATCTCAGTGCAAGAGTGCAGTACAGAGTGCAGTACCGAGTCAATGTAAATACGAATTTATTCTTAACTGACTTGCCTAGTTAAATAAACACATTTGAGGAGGTCTGATGGTGTGGGGGTGCGTTAGTGGTGCATTGGTGGTGACACTGCCAGTGATTTATTTTGAATTCAAGGCATACTCAACCAGCATGGCTACCACCGCATTCTGCTACACCATCTGATACACCATCCCATCTGGTTTGCGCATAGGTCCACTATCATTTGTTTTTTGACAGGACAATGGCCCAACACACCTCCAGGCTGTGTAAGGGCTATTTGACCAAGAAGGGGTTTGATAGAGGGTTGCATCAGATGACCTGCTGCAGTTCTTTATTATGAGCCCAAATTGTGAATGCTCACTGTAGCTAAACAGATAAACATGATATAGGCCTGGCCTAGCTTAACTCTCCTTGTGCAATTGTCTTACTTCTGTTGCAGATAGCTGATTAGACTATTCTTCAGAGGATGACTAATTATACCAAGGTCCATGTACACCTCGCTAGACTGCTTGTCCCTCTGCCAGTGATGGGCACCTTTCCTTACAAGAAAAGCGAGGGTGACTCAACTGAAGGGGAATGGGTCTAAGAAGAGGACATTTGGTATCAATGCTAGGGGTGGCACAATTACCGTATAACCGGGTAACCGATAGTTTGGATGAAGACTGCCATGAAAATAAAAGAACTGTTGGAAAGTTTTCCCCAAAAAGTTGTATTTTATTTTTTTGGTGTGGTACAAACAGCTGACTGAAGACGGGACGGCCTGTCATTCATGCGGTTGAGTCCGTTTCTGCCCGAACGTGGACTCTCAACAACGTGATTAAAATTGTTTGCTCCTTGCTGAAACAAGCAAACGAGCCCCAGGAAATTTTAGAGTTATCTGGTAACCCTTTTATAGGTACACCCTCAATTTCCGCCAGTCCACCCATTATGCCGTCATTGACTTTAATGGGGACGCCCATTCTATTCATTCTATTTCAATGGCAGCACATGCAGTCAGCAGAGGAGTTTTTCTTTGCTAATCGGATGCTTATTACAGTGACCGGGGTGAACATCCAAAGATCCATGACCGTCACAGCCCTAATCAATACAGTTATGCATGAGTAAAGGTGGCGCTGCAGTGGATAGCAGCTATTTTGTGTTTTTTTTGTATTTTATTCTGATCTTTTGTACGTACGGTGCATTCGGAAACTATTCGGACCCCTTAACTTTTTGTTACGTTAGTGTTATTCTGAAACATTTTCCCCTCATCAATCTACACACCCCATAATGACAAAGCAAAAACGGGTTTTTAGACATTTTTGAAAATGTATTAAAAAATAACTGAAATATAAAATTTACATATGTTTTCAGACCCTTTACTCAGTACTTTTGAAGCACCTTTGGTAGAGATTACAGCCTCAAGTCTTTTTGGATATGACGTTACAAGCTTGGTGCGCCTGGATTTGGGGAATTTCTCCCATTATTCTCTGCAGATCCTCTCAATTAGGTTGGATGGGGAGCGTTGCTGCACAGCTATTTTCAGGTCTCTCCAGATATGTTCGATTGGCTTCTAGACTGGGCTCTGGCTAGGCCTCTCAAGGACATTGAGACTTGTCCCGAAGCCACTCTTGCTTGGCTGTGCGCCTAGGGTTGTTGTCCTGTTGGAAGGTGAACCTTTGCCCCAGTCTGAGAACCTGCTCCAGAGCGCTCAGGACTTCATCAAAGATCTCTATGAACTTTGTGTCCGTCTGGCCACTCTACCATAAAGTCATAATTGGTGAAGTGCTGTAGAGATGGTTGTCTTTCTGGAAGGTTCTCCCGTCTCCACAGAAGAAATCTGGAGCTCTGTCAGGAGTTCTTGTTCACCTCCCTGACCAAGGCCCTTCTCCCCGATTGCTCAGTTTGACCGGGTGGCCAGATCTGTGCCTCAACACAATCCTGTCTCGGAGCTTTACGGACAATTTCTTTGACATAATTGCTCTGGAAGTTCTGCTTACTCTGGGCCTGACCCTAATCCCATGTACTCGAAGAGGAAGCGGCGGTGCAAGAGAGGCAGCCGAGCTGGCATCCTGACGAGACTACGTTTGTGAGCAAATAAACTGCCTGTACCTCCTGTTCTGTTGGCGAACATAGTTCCTAATGAACAAACTGGACAAGCTCTGTTCCAAACTACCCTGTCAACGGGACCTGAAGAACTGTTAAATTCTATGTTTCTAGGAGTCGTGGTGGAACAAGGACATGGATAATATACAGTGCCTTCCAAAAGTATTCACCCTCTTGGCATTTTTCCTATTTTGTTCCATTACAACCTGTAATTTAAATACATTTTATGTTATGGACATAAACAAAATAATCCAAATTGGTGAAGATTTTTTATTTTTTATTTAAAAATGTAAATAACAATGGAAAAGTGATGCGTGCATATGTATTCACTCCCTTTGCTATGAAGCCCCTAAATAAGATCTGGTGCAACAAATTACCTTCAGAAGTCACATAATTAGTTACATTGCACACAGGTGGACTTTGGAAAGGGCCTGTAAGCATCTCATTGTTAGTCTACAAACGTTAACGAAGCATGTGGCAAAAAATGTGCAATCTACTTATATTGCAAACTTTTCTGTCACAGTCCCTGTTTTTTAAATAATTTCACCTTTTTTGGAATTCCCTCTTGGCTAACTGAAACCAATAGAGAGACTTGAGAGCCTAAAATTGTGTACCATGACTGTAAATGTACCTGTTCTGGTCTAATTGTTAAGTGAACACTTTGTTTGCAAACCAAAGGCTGTCTACCTATTCACGGGGCACAGGTTCACCCACTGAACGTTTTCCTTTCCTTAGCTCATATTCTTCGAGGGTCTATTGCTTGTTTATTTTGCTATGCTCTAGCTGATGGGAATTTACATCTGATTTGAATGGTCAATGTTTTGAATTGGCTTCTTGGCAGAAACAATGCATCTTTCACAGTGTAATGTCGCCATGTTTCCCACCACCCTATGTGGCGCGTGTTAAAATAAGCCTATACAAATACGAACAAAGGCGGAAGCCCATCATACCCAGTGGTAATTGTTCTGTGTCCTCTTCTCCTACCAGAACAGTTTGCACTTGAATTTCAATTCCATTCCTACTCATGAAGACATTTCTCATTTATTTTTCTCCCCCTCAAGTGCCTGAATTGTGCCCATTGGCTGACAGCCCTCCGTTTCATATGTCGACAATAGTTTTGACAAAGACCTTTTGTTGCCGCTGCTGGATGTCACATATGTACAATTACTGATAATGGTTGTGGCATGCTAAGAAACGTCCTTGACGGTGTCTTGGCCAAGCCTTCAGCATTCACGCGAGAATCAAATGGATGATGTGTTTTTGTTTTGCTTCGTTTCTGTCTGGAAAAACTTGGGATTGAGTTTTGAATAAGAATACAATACAATGTAATGCAAGGTCTAGTTCCATTAAACATAAATGTTTTTTTTTTGTTCTCCCTTAAGAGTGTTTATGGAAAGCTGAAGGCCTGTCAGTCACTAGCGATTAAATATTGAGCAGAGATGAAGAGGCTCTCCGAGCTCCAACTTTTTTTTTGCTTTGCTGCTGCATTTTCCAAAACTACTTGTCCGCCCGTCGGTCTGCGGTACTCATAGTAAATTGCCATGTATATTTCAGGCTCCTTTTTGCCATGTACAGTGCCTGGCGTGGTCTATACCTTATCTTGTGGAGAATCGCCTCTGGCTGTTTACTTGTGTAGGCTGTGAGGTTGTACATAGGTTTTAAAAATGGATTTGATGACTAGCAAAGGGCAGTGCAGACCCATAGGGCAAACATTTTTTTTTGATCTTCACTTGGTTTTCACACTTATGTTCCATCACTGATAGGCTAGCCTTGTGGATTGCTTTTGAGCTGGAAGTTCTTTGGAAGTCTGGGCTCCACTTTTCAATTATTGAAAATATGGCCAATTTAGGTCTAGCCTATTTAACAAACTTTGTTACCACAGCAGGCCCGGGTCTTTATAATGATCCTTGACTTCTTAGATGTTGGTTTCAACTCTGGGCCATCAAAGTATCAGTTTACTTTTGAAAAAGCAAATATATGTCCGGAATGGAGAATATTAGGAATATTTAACTGCTGCTGTTGTGGATGGGCGCGAGTTCTCGATTCAAGATTTGTATTAGATTGATCGAAATGTACAAATGCAACTATTGAGCAGGTTACATTTTATAAGCACTGACCGAATGTAAAACACTAAGATTTTGTTTGTGGAGTTTGTCAAATGCAGTGGAAATATTTAGTTTTCAGTTGTGTATCAGAACCAGTAATTGGAAAAAACTGAAAGCATTCAGCAAACTTTTTCTGTCTTCAGACCTGTTTCACGCTAACATGCGAGTCATCAAAATGATTTTATGTAGCATGTACTCGAACATAGAAATTATGTCTAATGCCCATCTCTATTTGCTACACAACAGAATTAGTTCAGCCAGAATTTTGAGATCACACAATAATTTACAAGGTTCCACATTAAACTCTTGAGGCCAAATGAGCTTCAAGTAATGATGTGCAATAGATGCCACCAGGTGAGCATGGAGCATTTTAGTAATTAATTTGAGTAATTCTTAGTGGGACTCAAAGTTAGAAAATTTGGCAACCTAGTAAAGCTGACACCTCCTTTCTTTTTTGAGTTGGCAAGAGGTGTCTCGTTGCTCCTCTATAAAAGCCAACAAAGGCCTTTTACACGTGGATAAACAAGAGACATCTAATGTGGATTGGCGTGTGGAGAGAATGTGTAAATATATCTTCAAATGCATTCTGGTGTGTGTTGTTATCTCTCCCCCCGTTGCGGGGGAGTTGGGTTGTCATAAAGAACTGCTCCTCTGTCGACTGATCAATATGTTGCTACTGTTTCCCTTTCAGAGGAGAAGACACAGCTGGTTCTAAATGTCGACAAACAGCTTGAAGAAGTCAGAGAATTGGTACGTCTTTGATCAGTAATTTCCGCTCTTCCCATTTTCTAAATAATGAATTTGGAAAAGGAAACGAGACAATTTCACTGGCGAACGCAGACAATGACACCTGTGTAATCCTAACGGTGACTTGACACACAAGCACTTCACGTGGCGGATGGCTGCTCGGCGTGATAATGGCGTGATCACATTAATGATAATTCGCTTTTAAGTGACATACCGGTGACACATTTCAAGCAGTTATTTGGAAGGAGTCTTCACGTCATGTTTAAAAATATGAAGGAAGTGAACTAACGTGTAATTTCTAGACGTAGTTGTGTTGTTATGTCATTTTGATTAGGCTTCTCCAAATCCACCTCAGAAAGTCTTGTCTCCGTGTACCTCCTAATGTACTCTCTATTTAAAATGAAGGGTTTTCAAATGGATTGTATCATATTTATTTGCCAAACTGCCTTTCTGTCATAACTTTTTTCATCATTGATGAATGACACGAAGAGGAGCAGTCAATGTTTCAACGAATCAATACTGAAACAGATTAAATTTAAGGCTGCTGAAGTACCTCATGTTAAGACGTTTTACAGGCGTTGATTTTATTTTAAATCTTCAGAATCTCTTGATGTTGATCAAAAGACTCTTGTACAACACTATTTTTGGTATAATTTCATTACATCGTGTGTGTGTGTGTATAAATATAAATTCATTTAATTCACAGTGTAGTCACTACATACTAAACATATACATACTCAACAGTGTAGTGTGTGTGGTAAGTTCAGTTAAACAAGTCTCGTATTGTACATTTTGTTTTGACATATTTCCAGAATAATGATAGAATAATTACACTGTTTACATCTACGTTGTTGTAGCCATTTTAGCCAATATAATGTCTGTTTTAATCATTTAAATGGTGAAATAAATAGTTGATTGCTGGACCTAGATGGAGCAGATGGATCTGGAGGTGCGTGAGATCCCCATCCAGTGCAGAGGCATGTACCAGAGCAGACTGAAGAGCTACAAGGGGGAGATGGAAAAGCTGGAGAAAGACTTTGTGAGTACCCCACCTTACTGTAATACCTCATTCATCTTGCTATATAGCTACGCATACACACACAGTCTATACGAGTGCATAATGCCCTGTGGGATCCATAACGCAAATCCCAACTTACATGTTTAGTCTTCCCTCCAGCTGTAGAATAGGGTTAGTGATGCACTACATGACCAAAAGTATGTGGACACCTTAAATTCCCGAAATCATGGGCATTAATATAGAGTTGGTCCCCCCTTTGCTGCTGTAACAGCCTCCACTCTTCTGGGAAGGATTTCCACTAGATGTTGGAATATTGCTGTGGGGACTTGTTTTCATTCAGCCACAAGAGCATTAGTGAGGTTGGGCACTAATGTTGGGCGATTAGGCCTGGCTCGCAGTCGACATTCCAATTAATCCCAAAAGTGTTCGATGGGGGTGAGGTCAGGGCTCTGTGCATGCCAGTCAAGTTCTTCCACACCGATCTCGACAAACCATTTCTTTATGGACCTCGCTTTGTGCACAGGGGCATTGTCACGCTGAAACATGAAAGGGCCTTGCCCAAACTGTTGCCACAAAGTTGGAAGCAGAGAATCATCTAGAATGACATTGTGCATGGTGATCTTAGGCTTGTGTGCGGCTGCTCGGCTATGGAAACCCAGTTCATGAAGCTCCCGACTAACAGTTATTGTGCTGATATTGCTTCCAGAGGCAGTTTGAACTCGGTCGTGAGTGTTTCAACCAAGGACAGACAATTTTTATGCACTAGGTGCTTCAGCACTCGGCGGTCCCATTCTGTGAGCTTGTGTGGCCAACCACTTCGCGGCTGAGCCATTGTTGCTGCTAGACGTTTCCACTTCACAATAACGGCACCTACAGTTGACCGGGGCAGCGATAGCAGGGCAGAAATTTGACGAATTGTATCATGTACCCATAAAACTTCAATTAATATCCCAGGTTTTTATTTGCTTCAATCAATGAACACAACCAGCGTATATTAGAGACAGGATTCTATTTAAGCCAGGCGTCTATTTCCTTAATGTACACAGCTTTTACTCAATAAAATGTTCAATATACTACACTGTTTATAATGACCAGTATAAACATTTATGATAACAAATCCATCACAGATCAGACTTGCAAAGACTCACCCCAGTACCGATACTTGCGCACTCATCTTCTGCACATCTATCACCCCCGTGTTTAATTTTCCATACTGTAATAATTTTGCCATATTGGCCTATTTATTGCCTGATAGCGAGTTTCAATATAATCTGCTAGCTAAATATGCTAACGAGCGCAAACGACATTACAAATATAGGTAGTGGCTACCGAAATGTCATTTTTGGGAGACGTGCAAATGAACAGTTTTGACGCATGCCTGTCTGAAGGAGGAAGAGAACTGGCTCTGAAGCAGCATGTGTACATGCTGCGTCTGTGTGGAGTTGCTAGGGCAATGTTCCTGCTTGCTCTGCTCAGAGAATAGGGGTGAGGAGCAGACGGGCAAGAACGGAGAGGAGAAAAAATGAACGCAAGGAAATCAAGATGGCAGCTGTACAGAACTCATCCAAAGCAATTTGACTTCTCAAATACGTCAGAAAGCTATCATCATCATGATGCCCCATCTCCTTATTAATTCAACCACTTAGGTAGTTAACTAGCAAGTTAAACCAAATGCACAGCTGGACTCACAAGCTCCGGCTTTCTACCATTATGCTTTTTAGGAATAAACACGTGACTGTTTCAACTGTTCTGGGAAACTACGATAAGCTTCATAATGTACACTGAGCAAAAATATAAATGCATGTAAAGTGTTGTTCCAATGTTTAATGAGCTGAAATAAAGGATACCAGAAAGCTTATTTCTCTCAAATGTTGTGCACAAATGTGTTTATATCCCTGTTCGTAAGCATTTCTCCTATGCCAAGACAAACCATCCACCTGACAGGTGTAGCATATTAAGAAGCTGACTAAACAGCATGATCATGACACAAGTGCACGTTGTGCTGGGGACAATAGAAGGCCACTCTAAAATGTGCAGTTTTGTCCCACAACACAATGCCACAGATGTCAAGTTTTGAGGAAGCATTCAATTGGCATGCTGACTGCAGGAATGTCCCACAGAGCTGTTGCCAGATAATTGAATGGTCATTTCTCTATTATAAGCCGCCTCCAATGTTGTTTTTGAGAATATTGTAGTATGTCCAACTGTTGACCATGTGTAACCATGCCATCCTAGGACCACTACATCTGATGAAACTGTGGGTTTGCACAACTGAAGAATTTCTGTACAAACTGTCTCAGGGAAGCTCATCTGTGTGCTTGTCGTCCTCACCAGGGTGTTGATCTGACTGCATTTCTGCTTCAGTGGGCAAATGCTCACCTTCGATGTCCACTGGCACACTGGAGAAGGTTGCTCTTCACGGCTGAAACCCGGTTTCAACTGTACCGGGCAGTTGGCAGTATGGCGTTGTGTGGGCGAGCAGTTTGCTGATGTCAACGTTGTGAACAGAGTGCCCCATGGTGGCGGTGGATTTATGGTATGGGAAGGCATAAGCTAAGGACAACAAACACAATTTGCATTTTTATTGATGGCAATTTGAATTCACTGAGATACCGTGACTAGATCCTGAGGCGCATTATCATGCCATTAATCCACCACCATCACTTCATGTTTCAGCATGATAATGCATGGTACCATGTCACAAGGATCTGTGCACAATTCCTGGACTCTGAAAATGTCCCAGTTCTTCCATGGCCTGCATACTCACCAGACATGTCACCCATTGAGCATGTTTGGGATGCTCTGGATCGGCAGCGTGTTCCAGTTCCCGCCAATATCCAGCAACTTTGCACAGCCATTGAAGGGAAGTGGGACAACATGCCACACGCCACAATCAAAAGCCTGATCAACTCTAGGTGAAGGAGATGTTGTGCAGCATGGTGGTCACCAGATACTGACTGGTTTTCTTATCCACGTTTCTACTTAAAAAAAAAAATATATATATATATATATATATATATATATCTGTGACCAACAGATGCATATCTGAAATGTGTCATGTGCAATCCATTGATTAGGGCCTAATTAATTAATTTCAATTGACTGATTTCCGTATATGAACTGTAACTCACTCAGTAAAATCTTTGAAATTGTTGCATGTTGTGTTTTCTATTTTTGCTCAATTTAAAATATTGTCACCGGTGAATTTAAGAACGCAATCTGCTTTCTCTCCTAATGTATTGCTCAAGTTGACTGCAGGCATTCATTTAAGTGGCAAAAAATATGAAAATTTGTTGAAAAACTTAAAAGAAAGAGTTTTGAACATATTGACTGTCTTGAAAACCCATCCAGTCGATTTTTTTCCAAATGACCCGGTATACCGCCCAAGCCTAATTTCCCTCCAGACAAACGTTGAATACTAAAGTGAGATCATGAGATCTTGTTGGTACTTGAGCTGACCATGTCAAACCACAACGTCTCATCCAAGGAAATGATGTTGCTCTCCTTTATCTTCTTCTGCGCAATCTTTACAGTACTCACTGAAGATCACTCGTAAACCAGTTCATTCAGACCCGTTGTTTGTTTGAAACAGGTGTTTATTTGCTCAAATGTGTGCCGATGCCCGGCTATCAAAAGGGACAGGTGGCTATTTGAGACATTTCATTGAAGTTTATAGTTTGTGTGTGTGTGTGTGTGTGTGTGTACAGGAAGTGAATTCAGGAACTTGCACATTCATTATAAACAGGCCAAGTTGTGAGAATACTTACACCTTCTCACAACCGCTCACACTTTCTCAAACAGACACACGCGCACTCGTTCACAAACACCACACTCGGACTGAAACTGAAGGTCAGTGGCGTGTCCACTGTGGATCTTTTTTTTTCTCTTTTTTTTTCTTATTTTCTCTGCTCTCTCCGTTTTTGAAAGCCCAAGTATCATCCGTAGAGAGCAAGCTTGTGTCGATGCTACAGAACATGGCCTTGGTTAGTAATTCATAAACCGCAACCTGTCCGTCTCGAACCCCACCCGACGCATATGAAACCTTTAATGAGGAGCCAAGTGTTTTAACTTTAACTCGTATTTTAGGCTCCCTGTTTTACTTTCTGACATTACTCCCATTAGATGCAAGTATTGTATGAGGGTGCCCTCTTGGCCCCCTAAATCAAGGTTAAGATCCCCAGGTTTACATTTGGGGATTGTGTTGCTTTGTGTACGGTTCTTCCGAACGCCCTCAGCCTCCTTGTGGTTTCATTTAACTGTGCAACTTCTGTCCGGATCGTTCCCCTTGATACTTGTGAGGATATTTAGCCTTTCATTTTCCAAGAGGTGGATTTCAAAAGTGAAACTGAACAGGAGGTGTATGCGATATCAATTGCTTCTTGGTAAAAGCACCTACCAAACACGATCCAACGTATTAAACAAACAAGCACGCAAAACTGAGAAATATCAGGTGCTAGTGATCTGTTGCTCCGCTTCTGAAAGTCTGGTCGCTCTCAGATCACAGAAGAGATCTCCAGTCTTTTGAGAGGGCTCGCTTTCCTCGCCGTGGGCATTTTAATTGGCTGATGATTAATCTTTAGCTTCTCTCTCGACACTAGCCGTGGTTAATTATCAAGCAATTAGCACCTGCTGTGTCGGATATTACGGCTAATTCGCATTCCTCACAGTTTTTTGTTGTCTGTTATGCTCTTTTGAGCGCATGCTATTAGATGCGAGGAGACCCCTTTTTTGTCACCTTCTTATAGCCAACATTTTCATACGTTAAGTGTGAAGGAGAAGAGAGTAAGTCTAGGTCAGTGGATTCCAAATTGTTCTTAGTCACATACCCTTAAGACAAAAAATATATAGGCCTAGTCACATACCCTTCTCACAAAAATATATAGGCCTAGTCACATACCCTTCTCACATTAATATATAGGCCTAGTCACATGCCCTCTCACAAAAATATATAGGCCTAGTCACATGCCCTTCTCACAAAAATATATAGGCCTAGTCACATACCCTTCTCACAAAAATATATAGGCCTAGTCACATGCCCTTCTCACAAAAAAAGATGTGTGTGAAACAACAATACTACAGTAAAAGTAAACGTTGGTTTGACAGTCCGATTTAAGGGTGGCCTTACACCCAGCGCAACATTGTGTCATTTATGTGCTGTTTTTAATAATTGTTGATAAACTAGATCAAACCCATTTTTAGTATTGCTTTTCAACTTTGTGCACTTACTATTGGAGAGCTGTGTCCTCCCCAGCCTGTTTGAAACCCTGTTCTAAAAGTTAGTTTTTTGGGGGGGGGATGCATTTGTAGCAAGATATCTCACTTTCACTCAGGCTCCATTTCTAGTTCCCGCTAAAGCTGATGAGTTCTCCCAAAGCTGGTGCTCCCACTTCAGATAAGCACAGGACACCCAGCTCTAAAGGGTGCCAGCCTGTGAAAAAAAGGCCATCTCCTCTCTTTTTCATAAAAAAAAAGCAGTCTTTGTTGTGCTTCCCCTGGAAATAAAGGCCTCAACCTCTTCTCCCACTACTGGCTCCCTAGGGTGTCTTCCCCCTTAACCCCCCTCTCTCATCCTCTCATTCGCCTGTGGTTTGAAGTGTTCACGCCACCAGCGCGCCAGATTGAGCCCCGTTCTTTTATGCCAGACTGGGGAAAGCCTGACCTCAATAACCTGGCCATTTTTCCAGACGGATGCAAAAAAAAAAAAAAAAGAGCACACGTTATCAGACGGACATCCCCGAGGTGCATTTGCAATTTGTTTGCTGGTTGACAGCTTCATTTTGTTAATAGAGAGACAAGGGGTCTTAAAAGCCAGAGGACCCCTGCAGATGGGCCTTGCATCAGCCAAAGGGGATGCTGGCACAACCAACACCCCCCCCCCCCCCCCCCCCCCCCCCCCACACAGACAAAAAAAACCTAAGGAGAAAAAAACTGTTTGATAGAAGAGATGCGTTTAAGTCGGGGAAAGCAGAATGCCATGCCTCTTAGCGATGCCTTTGATCAAGCAGAAGAGAGGCCTAATGGAGGCTTAATTTAATGAAACCTATTGGGTAAACAGACCCTCCATCTTCAAAGGTACCGCCAAAGTTTTTTTCCACCATCGGGAGGCTAGGTCCACAGACATCTGAGTCCCTCTAAATGCACTCGACATCTATTTTGGCTGAGCTCAGACTGCATGGACTGTAGGTGACAACTGAGAGATAATAATACATGCATAATACATTCATAAATTGTAGATATTTGAATGTTGAGCATAGTGTTTTCCCTTAAAGTGGCTATGATCTAAAATGCCTCAGTGGGTAGCCTATAAGCGGACCAATAGCAAGCTTGACAATGCTTGAGTGCCACATTTACAAGACTAGGTTTGAGAATATACATTGAGAATGTAGATTTTTAGACCTTTTTTGGGATTTCAGTGTGCCATAGTGTCCAACTAGAACTTACTAGAGGAGCTGTCTTCCCTTTTTGCTGACACCAGATGGCGATGTTGCTCAAGGAATTCGGCCCTCGTTGAATTATCTGGTTGAGGTGATACTGATGTTTTTCCTGGATGTATGGAGACCTGCTAAACAAGCTTCTTATCACTGTGGTTGCCTCTGACCTTGTCTCTTCTGTGAAACTTGGGAGATGGAAGTCGAGAATAGTTTGTTGACTTGCAGGCCTTATACTTAGAAGTACTTCGGACAGAGCTGTGTGTTTGTTTGTGGATGTGTGCGGGTGTATTTCACCCCTTATGAAATTGTCAGTCCAAACTTTGAAAAATGCTATTTCCTGACCTTGGCCGCTTACATTTTCCTAATTTATTTTCTGTTCTTAGAATGTCAGTGCTTTATATTTCGCCTTTTTAATTGTAAAATAAAATGTGTAAGTTAAATTACAGTAGTGAAATGGAAGGATTCTGGTTCAAATGGTAGGTGTTGTAAAAGTCATTAAATCTCTTTGGATTACAAAATATCCATTTGTAAAGTTGACCTTGGTTGAACAACCGCTGTTAACAATTGTCAATTACAGAATGAATCACACATTTTTCATACTAGAAAGTGTATTAAATAAGCGTCATAATACTTCACCTGTTTTTGTGAGGAAATGAATAGATTTTCTTTTCAATGTTCACTAATCTTTTGATGTTTGTGCTGCTCTGCAGAGTTTGAACCATCCATAAGTTCAACAGTCCCTTCACGGTGGATTTTACATTGAGGAGGCAAGACTATTTTTTTTCTCGTCCAGTTTATGGCACTGGTCGAGCGTGACAAACACTTTTTTTTAATTTTTTTTAGGCTGAATGGCTTCAAGTCTCTCTATCCAGGGAGATAATTCATGTATTTCTGAAGCTTTTACGGAGTCAACCAGCCTTGAAATAATGAACAATTGAATCACCTGATACAGTCAGATGAATGGAATAAAAAGCGTTCTTCTGCACCGATCCCATCTGTGTAACAGCCTTTTTTTTTCATATTTCACCGTCTCTTAAGTGATTATTAATGACCTTCAAGTGGAAGTATTAATAATTCAATGAAAATGTGTTCTATGTTAGGGAAACTATTGAATTCCATACCTATGCAGTGAGCATCTTGGGCCCTTTTGTATATTCTGTAAAGGTCTGTACTGTCCATTGTGTATCAGTGAGCGTATTTCAGGACATCTCGATTGGTGTGATTGGACAGAATCAGGTCTGCCTGAAGTTACCCAGGGCTCTACGCTGATATATTGTACAAGGAGACATAAGCTATAGGTTTCTTTTACTTCAGTTCCAAACCAAGACAAAGGAACTGATCATGGACTGCAGTAAACACCAACCGAGAGCTCACCCGTCCACATCGACAGGGCTGTAGTGGAGCGGGTCTTGAGCATCAAGTTCCACATCAGTAAAGAATTATCATGGTCCACACACCAAGACAGTTGTGAAGAGGGCACGACAACACCTCTTCCCCCTCAGGAGGCTGAAAAGATTTGACATGCACCCTCAGACCCTCAAAAGGTTCTACAGCTGCACCATTGAGAGCATCCTGACTGGCTGCATCACCGCTTGGTATGGCAACTGCTTGGCATTTGACCGCAAGGTGCTACAGAAGGTAGTGCGTACGGCCCAGTACATCACTGGGGCCGAGCTCCCAATCATCCAGGACCTCTATATCAGGCGGTGTCAGAGGAAGGCCTTAAAAATGTTCAGACTCCAGCCACCCAGGTCGTAGACTGTTCTCTTTTGAAACCGCACGACAAGCGGTACCGATGCACCACGTCTGAACCAACAGGACTCTGAACAACTTCTACCCCCCCCCCCCAAGCCAAGATACTAAATAGTTAGACGGGTAGCTATTGGTTAACTATCTGCATTGATTAATTTTGCACTAACTTTGACTCATCACATGCGCTGCCGCTACTGTTTATTATCTATCCTGGTGCCTTGCCACTTTATCCCTGCCTATGTATTAGCTTGTACCCCCCTGCACATCGATTAGGTACCAAGTTATCGTTACTCATTGTGTATTTATTCTTCATGTTATAATTTTTCTATTCTTTTTATTTTTCTATTTGCATTGCTGGGAAGAGCCTGTAAGTAAGCTTTTCAATGTTAGTCTACACCTGTTGTTTATGAAGCATGTGACGGATAACTTTTGATTTGAAACATAGCAGCACTGAACTGTTTCTCAGATCATTCATGATTTATAAATATATATATTCAATAGTATGTATATACACTGCTCAAAAAAATAAAGGGAACACTTAAACAACACAATGTAACTCCAAGTCAATCACACTTCTGTGAAATCAAACTGTCCACTTAGGAAGCAACACTGATTGACAATAAATTTCACATGCTGTTGTGCAAATGGAATAGACAACAGGTGGCAATTATAGGCAATTAGCAAGACACCCCCAATAAAGGAGTGGTTCTGCAGGTGGGGACCACAGACCACTTCTCAGTTCCTATGCTTCCTGGCTGATGTTTTGGTCACTTGAATGCTGGCGGTGCTTTCACTCTAGTGGTAGCATGAGACGGAGTCTACAACCCACACAAGTGGCTCAGGTAGTGCAGCTCATCCAGGATGGCCCATCAATGCGAGCTGTGGCAAGAAGGTTTGCTGTGTCTGTCAGCGTAGTGTCCAGAGCATGGAGGCGCTACCAGGAGACAGGCCAGTACATCAGGAGACGTGGAGGAAGCCGTAGGAGGGCAACAACCCAGCAGCAGGACCGCTACCTCAGCCTTTGTGCAAGGAGGAGCAGGAGGAGCACTGCCAGAGCCCTGCAAAATGACCTCGAGCAGGCCACAAATGTGCATGTGTCTGCTCAAACGGTCAGAAACAGACTCCATGAGGGTGGCATGAGGGCCTGACGTCCACAGGTGGGGGTTGTGCTTACAGCCCAACACCGTGCAGGACGTTTGGCATTTGCCAGAGAACACCAAGATTGGCAAATTCGCCACTGGTGCCCTGTGCTATTCACATATGAAAGCAGGTTCACACTGAGCACATGTGACAGTCTGGAGACGCCGTGGAGAACGTTCTGCTACCTGCAGCATCCTCCAGCATGACCGGTTTGGCAGTGGGTCAGTCATGGTGTGGGGTGGCATTTCTTTGGGGGGCCGCACAGCCCTCCATGTGCTCGCCAGAGGTAGCCTGACTGCCATTCGGTACCGAGATGAGATCCTCAGACCCCTTGTGAGACCATTTGCTGGTGCGGTTGGCCCTGGGTTCCTCCTAATGCAAGACAATGCCTCATGTGGCTGGAGTGTGTCTGCAGTTCCTGCAAGAGGAAGGCATTGATGCTATGGACTGGCCCGCCCGTTCCCCAGACCTGAATCCAATTGAGCACATCTGGGACATCATGTCTCGCTCCATCCACCAACGCCACGTTGCACCACAGACTGTCCAGGAGTTGGCGGATGCTTTAGTCCAGGTCTCGGAGGAGATCCCTCAGGAGACCATCCGCCACCTCATCAGGAGCATGCCCAGGCGTTGTAGGGAGGTCATACAGGCACGTGGAGGCCACACACACTACTGAGCCTCATTTTGACTTGTTTTAAGGACATTACATCACAGTTGGATCAGCCTGTAGTGTGGTTTTCCACTTTAATTTGGAGTGTGACTCCAAATCCAGACCTCCATGGGTTGATAAATTTGATTTCCATTGAAATTGTTTGTGTGATTTTGTCAGCACATTCAACTATGTAAAGAAAAAAAGTATTTAAGAATATTTCATTCATTCAGATCTAGGATGTTATTTTCGTGTTCCCTTAATTTTTTTGAGCAGTGTGTATGTATGTATGTATATATATATGTGTATATGTATGTGTGTATGTATGTATGTATGTATGTATGTATGTATGTATGTATGTATGTATGTATGTATGTATGTATGTATGTATGTATGTATGTATGTATGTATGTAGGTATGTAGGTATGTAGGTATGTAGGTATGTAGGTAGGTAGGTAGGTAGGTAGGTAGGTAGGTAGGTAGGTAGATAGATAGATAGATAGATAGATAGATAGATAGATAGATAGATAGATAGATAGATGAGAACTCCATAGATTTCGGCCTAATGAATATATGTCAATTAACTGATTTACTTATAAGAAATAACTCAGTAAAATCTTTTTGTGTATATATATTTATACACAAAAATATTTTACTGAGTTAGTTCTTATAAGTAAATCAGTTAATTGACATATATTCATTAGGCTGAAATCTATGGAGTTCTCATGACTGAGAATAGATATATGCATCTGTTGGTCACAGATGCCTTAAGAAAAATAAGTAAGGGGCGTGGATCTGAAAACCAGTCAGTATGTGGTGTGACCACCATTTTCCTTGTGCAGTGCGACATATCATATTTGCGTCGAGTTGATCAGGCTGTTGATTGTGCATAGTTGCTGGATATTGGCGGGAACTGGAACACGCTGTCGTACACGTCGATCCAGAGCATTGCAAACATGCTCAGTGGGTGATGTCTGGTGAGGATGCAGGCCATTGAAGAACTGTCATTTTCAGCGTCCAGGAATGATGTACAGATCCTTGCGACATGGGGCCGTGCATTATCATGCTGAAACATGAGGTGATGGCGGTGCATTAATTGATTAAATGCAATTGCGTTCGTTGTCTGTAGCTTATGCCTGCCCACACCATAACTCCACCTCCACCATGGGGCCCTCTGCTGATGTCAACGTTGTGAGCAAACTGCTTGCTCTCACCATTCCATACGTCTGCCGTCTGCTCGGTACAGTTAACCGGGATTCATCCGTGAATAGAACACTTTTCCAGTGTGCCAGTTGTGAGCATTTTCCCACTGAAGTCAGTGGATTCAGATCAAGACCATGGTGAGGATGACAAGCATGCAAATGAGCTTCCCTGAAATGGTTTCTGACCATTTGTGCAGAAATTATTTGGTCATGCAAACCTATAGTTTTTCTGGGTGGCTGGTCTCAGACGATCCCGCAGGTGAAGAAGCCAGATATGGAGTTCCTGGGCTGGCCTGGTTACTCGTGGTCTGCAGTTGAGGCCGGTTGGATGTACTGCCACATACTCTAAAACAACGGAGGCGGCTTATGGTAGAGAAATTAACAAAATGTTCTGGCAACAGCTCTCGTGGACATTCCTGCAGTCAGCATGCCAATTGCACACTCCAACTTGAGGCAGCTGTGGCATTGTATTGTGTGATATAACTACACAGTTTAGAGTGGCCTTTTTATTGTCCCCAGCACAAGGTGCACCTGTAATGATCATGCTGTTGATTAAACTTCCTGATATGCCACACCTGTCAGGGGGATGGATTATCTTGGCAAAGGAGAAATGCTTACAAACAGGGATGTAAACACATTTGTGCACAACATTGTGCGTTTGGATATTTCTGGGATCTTTATTCAGCTCATGAAATATAGGACCAACACTTTTATATTTTTGTTCAGTATACATTTTTAACCCCTTTTTCCTCCCCAATTTCGATCTTGTCTCATCGCTGCAACTCCACAACCTGCTCGGGAGGCGAAGGTCGAGTCGTGCGTCCTTCCTAAACATGACCCACCAAACCGCGCTTCATAACACTCGCCCACTTAACCCGGAAGCCATCTGCACCAATGTGTCGGAGGAAACGCCTTTCACCCGACGACCAAGATCAGCCTGCAGACGTTTGAGAACGTTTGAATGCTAAGCAACGAAAGATGTGCAAAAAATATTAAATTAAGTAATACAAATACAGAGCTATATTGTATGCTCACAATTGTTTTACAATTTATATTTTATACTAATACATTTGCTCAGATATATATATATAATATGCCCCCCCCCCCCCAAAAAAAAGGTAGGGGTCAATTATTGGCACCCCTGTTTTCAATACCTCGCCTTGCGATGATAATGGCATTGAGCCTTTTTCTAAAATGTTGTATGAGATTGGAGAACACATTGGGAGGGATCTTAGACCGTTCCTCCATAAAGAAACTTTCCAGATCCTTGATATCCTTAGTCTGCGCTTATGACTTGCCCTCTTCAATTCAAACCGCATGTTTTCAATTGGGTTCATGTCCGGAGACTGAGATTTTTGATTTTGTGCCCAATTAACAGTTTCTTTGTGAAATGTCAATGTATGCTTGTGGTTGTCTTGCTGGAAGATCCAATGCTGCCAAGTTTCAATCTCCTGGCAGAGGCAACCAGGTTTTTGGCAAACATGTCCTGGTACTGGGTACAGTTCAGTTGACCTTAACCATGGCACCAGGACCAGTGGTATCAAAATAGTCTCATAAAATGAACCATTCCACCACCATATGTTACAGTAGGTATGGGGTTATTTTTATGCATCTGTATAATAATTTCGACGCAAAACCCACGATGACGTGTGTGTGTGTGTGTGTGTGTATGTATATATATAATATAGCTCTTTAGTCACACACCAGTGGTTTTGCGTTAAAAAAAATCTGCATTTGCAAAAAAAAATGATGTACATTTTTGTTTTATTTGAAAGAAATTGTGTTTTAATTGACCCAGGCCAATCAGTCAGCTGCTTCCCCTCTCCCAGCCTATAGTTGCTCGATTGAAGTTCTGTCAATTTCTGGTGAATCTTTGATTTAATTTCAAGAACTTTCTCTTGTGATGTACTAGATGTCTTGAGCAAGATTGATGTAAAAAAAGATATATATACATACATACATACATACAGTTGAAGTCGGAGGTTTACATACACTTAGGTTAGAGTCATTAAAACTTGTTTTTCAACCACTGCACAAATTTATTTTTAACAAACTATAGTTTTGGCAAGTCGGTTAGGACATCTACTTTGGGGATGTATTTCAAGGCCTACCTTCAAACTCAGTGAATCTTTGCTTGATATCATGGCAAAATCTAAAGAAATCAGCCAAGACCTCATAAAAAAATTGTAGACCTCCACAAGTCTGGTTCATCCTTGGGAGCAATTTCCAAACGCCTAAAGGTACCACGTTCATCTGTACAAACAATAGTACGTAAGTATAAACACCATGGGACCACACAGCCGTCATACCGCTCAGGAAGGAGACGCGCTGTGTCCTAGAGATTAATGTACTTTGGTGCAAAATGTGCAAATCAATCCCAGTACAACAGCAAAGGACCTTGTGAAGATGCTGGAGGAAACCGGAACAAAAGTATCTATATCCACAGTAAAACGAGTCCTATATTGACATAACCTGAAAGGCCGCTCAGCAAGGAAGAAGCCACTGCTCCAAAACCGCCATAAAAAGGTCAGACTACTTTTTGCAACTGACCATGGGGACAAAGATCGTACTTTTTGGAGAAATGTCATCTGGCCTGATGGAACAGAAATAGAACTGTTTGGCCATAATGACCATCGTTAGGTTTGGAGGAAAAAGGGGGAGGCTTGCAAGCCGAAGAACACCATCCCAACCATGAATCACATTCGTGGCAGCTTCATGTTGTGGGGTGCTTTGCTGCAGGAGGGACTGGTGCACTTCACAAAATAAATGTCGTCATGAGGAATTAAAATGATGAGGCTATATTGAAGCAATATCTCAAGACCTCAGTCAGGAAGTTAAAGCTTGGTAGCAAATGGGTCTTCCAAGTGGACAATAACCCCAAGCATACTTCCAAAGTTGTGGCAAAATGGCTTAAGGACAATGAAGTCTAGGTATTGGAGTTGCCATCCCAAAGCCCTGACCTCAATCCCATAGAAAATTTGTGGGCAGAACTGAAAAAGTGCGTGAGCAATGAGGCCTTACTATGGAATGTAATAAAATAAATAAAAGCTGAAATAAGTCATTCTCTCTACTATTATTCTGGCATTTCACATTCTTAAAATAAAGTGGTGATCCTAACTGACATAAAACAGGGAATTTTTACTTGGATTATATGTCAGGAATTGTGAAACTGAGTTTAAATGTATTTGGCTAAGACTTCAATTGTATGTGTGTGTATATAGATAGATATTTGTATAATAATTCACTGGGGCTAATTTGCTTGATCCTTACTTCCTGCAGCTTTTCAGATTTGCAGAAATTCTTTTACTCGTTTTTTTTTTACCTTACAATTTTTTCTGGCACTTTCCCCAGGGTCTGGAATGTGACCCATATACTCCCCCTTAACAAAGGTGTAGATCCGTGTGACCAAAGTACATTTTACTCCATTTCCAAATTCAAGAATCCTTGTAAAATACACATTTTAGATCCTTTTTAACTACGAAATGTATTCTAAATGTACATCAGTCATGTCAGACCAGGTCATAGCACCATCTCTGCTTCTTCTTTGGTTTTAAATTATGTTCTTAATTGTTTGGGTAGTAAGAAACACTTTGCAGCCCTTTTTATTGAGCTATCTAAAACATTACTCATTACTTATTCAAAGGCTTTCATAAATTGCCCTGGGCCAAGCTGTGTGTAGCTTGTTTGAAAGTTATTTAAAGGACAGAATGTAGTGTGTATTTACTGATGACTTTGAATCAGGTTTTCTGGACACGACTAAGGGTGTTTCTTTTCACTATTTCCGTTAGCAATATTGGTTTATCTGTTTAAAAAAATGTATGCTTTCACCTATATGCAGATGACACTGTGGTATATGCTATTGCCCCCACAGCTGACCAACTTCTGTTTCCCTGTAGAAAACAGGGAAAAGCTGAAATTGGTACTTAATGCAAGTAAAACCAAGTATGTTATTTTCCAAATCATGTATCTGATGATTTATGCATACGTACTTGAGGGTTCGCGAGTGGCGCCGCGGTCTAAGGCACTGCATCTCAGTGCAAGAGGTCCCTGGTTCGAATCCAGGCTGTATCACATCCGGCCATGATTGGCGGTGCCGGTCCCTGGTCCCTGGTTCGAATCCAGGCTGTATCACATCCGGTCCCATAGGGCGGTGCACAATTGGCCCTGCGTCGTCCGTGTTTGGCCGGTGTAGGCCGTCATTGTAAATAAGAATTTCATATTAACTGACTTGCCTAGTTAAATAAAGGTTAAATATTATTAAAATAATTGATCGTATACACGCTTAGAAATACAGTGCCTTGCGAAAGTATTCGGCCCCCTTGAACTTTGCGACATTTCAGGCTTCAAACATAAAGATATAAAACTGTATTTGTTTGTGAAGAATCAACAACAAGTGGGACACAATCATGAAGTGGAATGACATTTATTGGATATTTCAAACTTTTTTAACAAATCAAAAACTGAAAAATTGGGCGTGCAAAATTATTCAGCCCCTTTACTTTCAGTGCAGCAAACTCTCTCCAGAAGTTCAGTGAGGATCTCTGAATGATCCAATGTTGACCTAAATGACTAATGATGATAAATACAATCCACCTGTGTGTAATCAAGTCTCCGTATAAATGCACCTGCACTGTGATAGTCTCAGAGGTCCGTTAAAAGCGCAGAGAGCATCATGAAGAACAAGGAACACACCAGGCACGAGATACTGTTGTGAAGAAGTTTAAAGCCGGATTTGGATACAAAAAGATTTCCCAAGCTTTAAACATCCCAAGGAGCACTGTACAAGCGATAATATTGAAATGGAAGGAGTATCAGACCACTGCAAATCTACCAAGACCTGGCCGTCCATCTAAACTTTCAGCTCATACAAGGAGAAGACTGATCAGAGATGCAGCCAAGAGGCCCATGATCACTCTGGATGAACTGCAGAGATCTACAGCTGAGGTGGGAGACTCTGTCCATAGGACAACAATCAGTCGTATATTGCACAAATCTGGCCTTTATGGAAGAGTGGCAAGAAGAAAGCCATTTCTTAAAGATATCCATAAAAAGTGTCGTTTAAAGTTTGCCACAAGCCACCTGGGAGACACACCAAACATGTAGAAGAAGGTGCTCTGGTCAGATGAAACCAAAATGGAACTTTTTGGCAACAATGCAAAACGTTATGTTTGGCGTAAAAGCAACCCAGCTCATCACCCTGAACACTCCCCATACCCACTGTCAAACATGGTGGTGGCCACATCATGATTTGGGCCTGCTTTTCTTCATCAGGGACAAGGAAGATGGTTAAAATTGATGGGAAGATGGATGGAGCCAAATACAGGACCATTCTGGAAGAAAACCTGATGGAGTCTGCAAAAGACCTGAGACTGGGACAGAGATTTGTCTTCCAACAAGACAATGATCCAAAACATAAAGCAAAATCTACAATGGAATGGTTCAAAAATAAACATATCCAGGTGTTAGAATGGCCAAGTCAAAGTCCAGACCTGAATCCAATCGAGAATCTGTGGAAAGAACTGAAAACTGCTGTTCACAAATGCTCTCCATCCAACCTCACTGAGCTCGAGCTGTTTTGCAAGGAGGAATGGGAAAAAATGTCAGTCTCTCGATGTGGAAAACTGATAGAGACCTACCCCAAGCGACTTACAGCTGTAATCGCAGCAAAAGGTGGCGCTACAAAGTATTAACTTAAGGGGGCTGAATAATTTTGCACGCCCAATTTTTCAGTTTTTGATTTGTTAAAAAAGTTTGAAATATCCAATAAATGTCGTTCCACTTCATGATTGTATCCCACTTGTTGTTGATTCTTCACAAAAAATTACAGTTTTATATCTTTATGTTTGAAGCCTGAAATGTGGCAAAAGGTCGCAAAGTTCAAGGGGGCCGAATACTTTCGCAAGGCACTGTATCTGGGAATCTGGATAGACTAAAAGCATGTTGATGAGTTAAGAAATTAAGAATTATATTTTGCTTCCACTGGTCGTGGGGGCCTTGTTAAGGTCAACGGCATGATGAACTTGGATCTTCCAGCAAGACAATAACCCCAAACCCCAATAACCCCAAGCACACAAAATCCATAAATAAATGGTTAACTGACCATTTCTAAGCGCAGATGAATGATATCAGGGATCTGGAAATATTATGTATGGCGGAATGGTCTAATGTGTTCTCCAACCTTATAAAACTTTTTAGAAATGTGTCAGTGCCGTTATCCTCGCAGGGTGAGGTATTGAAAACGGGTGCCAATAATTTTGACCCATATATTTGTTTGAAAAAAATATATTGTTAAATGGAATCTTTTTATCTGAGCAAATGTATAAGTGTTTTGGAGCATACAATATGTGACCGACCAGCTCGATTCGATCTGATGTAGCAAAAGTTGAAGTGGTGTTTTTTACATTGGATTAAAGTAGAAACTCAGAGCCTAAAAATAAATTCTATATCATACACTGCAGTTGAGGAACAATGGGAAACTATTCTGCTTTGAAAGTTGATAAACTTGGAACCTCACTTTTGAGAAAATGGCCCTTTTGAATGTTTTGGTTCACCTACTGGAGAGCTTTGTCAGCATTGTTCACACCCCCTAAAGCTCTCTTTAAGGATTCACATTTGAGGCCATGTATTAAACAACCAAAGAGTTCAAGACTAAAGGCTGGTTTATATTACGGGTGCGTTCGTGAATTTAATCAGGAGTACCAGAGTGAGCGCAAAGCAAATGCACACCTCATGAAGCTGGTTGAGAGAATGCCAAGGGTGTGCAAAGCTGTCATCATGGTAAAGGATGGCTACTTTGAAGAACCTTAAATATAAAATAAATGTAGATTTGTTACACTTTTTTGGTTACTACATGATTCCATATGTGTTATTTCATAGTTTTGATGTCCTCACTATTTTTCTACAATGTAAAAAATACAATGTAAAAAATAAAGAGTAGGTGTCCAAACTTTTGACTGGTTATGTACTTGGATGGACACTTTTCCCTCTCTGTCACGAATACCATGGTTGCCCTTAGTTTGAAGATGTAATCCGGAGACAGGTGTTTTAAACAACAAGCCTGACGTTGTCTCTTTTCGACTCCGTCTGCATATTTGCAATCAAACGACAGGATTTTCTCCATCTCCTTAGCTATCATTCTCTAAATGCACTGTGCATTCCTCATTTCAAAACTCGGTCTTCCAGAAAGTGGAGAGCAACACTTATGCAGTTCTACTACACGATATATTTCAATAAAGCCAAGTTAGAAAGGATTACCTACACATACTGACCAGCTCATGTTATAGACAGAAGCATGCTACATGGCAGACCAAACTAATTTCTCGGCATGTCCAGCCCACTCATTATTGCAGCCATTCATGGCTAGCGGATTGGTTGCTGTCTTTTTCTGTGGTTAAACCAACTATGCTCGAAAATTTAGAATGTTTTATTCGTATTAACAGATGGCATACAAGTTTGTTATTAAGGCGCATGAAAGTTCACATGTTCCAGAAGGCATTTCTGGCAAAAATATAATTTTGATAAATAAAAAAAGTTACGTTCAAATGGCTCTCCTGTGAAGTATGCCTAGTTTCTTGAAACGAGTCACACACAGCTCAGTATTTTGTATTTTTTTTTTCATTTATTTTTTTTGCTCATTATTTATCAAGGGTCCCAATCATTTGGACCTGACTGTAGCTGCAGTAGAATGTCAAAAATGTGTGCTAGAAAACCTTGGTAGAGCATGGGTGAAGTAGGCATTGTGGTGCTCATGAAAAAGTGTTTGGCTTCAGACCAGCTTCTCACTTAAAACATTTGTTTTTGTGTTTAATTATATCTATAGCCTGCATAGAACTGGCTCATTCCTTCTTTTTTTCAATATGGGGGATTGAAGAAGGAAAAACATACCAACTTGTCCATGGTACATTTACTAGTGTATTAATGAGATCTTCGTTCATGGTCATGGAGACTGTAGAACTTTGGTACTTAGTTCTCCTGTAGTTATCTTGATGGGCTCTGTTAGGAATGTAACGGAGAAAAAACTGTCACCAAAGGTTTGTAAAGCCACTTTATTGGAATGTCCTGCTGTCCTTTCTCAAAATATGTCTAGATTAAGCGTCATCCAGAATTCTTCACTTAAATCGAAGATGCTTAATAATTATGGTATTACATATAAGTTTGACGGGATATTGAACAAACACTGTACTTATCTGGTCATGGCACAACGTCCTTGTAATCCAGCTGGGAGGTTCTGTGTAATTTGTACCCAATCCTCCATTACAGCGACTTCTACAAACAGAACATGACAGACCAACATTAGTTGGATGTTAGACACTATAAATCCCCTTAAATTGGCTCGTCTGCGCTTGTCCTCCCTAAAACATTTGTCTTCGTTGTGTACCATTAAGGAGTTAATGCAGATTAGTATTTATATGTTCCGTAGTTAACAAGTCATCAATAGCGCCAAAGTCCAGCCACACATCCTGATTAAAAATCATATTTCTTATGGAAATTGCCTGGATTTTAGGGGATTTTTCTCTCTCTTTCTTTCCTCAGAGCCCAGCGCAGATTTAAGATGTAAACAATCAATATTTTTCTCTGCTTATGAATTCTGCCTTTCATTTTCGAAGCTGTTCTACACAGCAGCTCTTCCCGAGCTTCTTGTGGATTGACGGAGTAAAAAGATTTCTCCTTTTTTAGACACAAAGATGGGGCTTGCAAGCCTCTAATAGACCAACCTCTACAGTCTCCCTGTTGGGAGAGTGTTTATGGTGGTGGTGGAAGGGTGAAGGACTGAGTCACCAGAAGGGGAGAAGAGTCCTGGTTTCTCCAACAGTGTTGTGATGGTTCTCTTACCCGGGAGACATGAGGAACTGAAGCATTGAGAAATTGCAGTACAATGTTCTCTGTCAGTGTGATAATCAGCCAATTGCTGTGGTCAAAGCGATATAACAATTCATATGATTGTAATAAAAATTTGTCAATGATGTGTGAATAATGCACTGTTGGTACATCAATTCCTACATTCTCTTACACATATTTGTCTTCAATGGTATGTACCGTCAAAGTATTCATACCCCTTGACTTATTCCACATTTTGTAGTTAGTCAGAATTCAAAATGGGTAAATATACAGCTCCGGCCAAGTTCACACACCTACTCCAGGGTTTTTCTTTATTTTTACTATTTTCTACATTGTAGAATAATAGTGAAGACCTCAAAACTATGAAATAACACATATGGAATCATGTAGTAACCAAAAAAGTGTAACAAATCAAAATGTGTTTTAGATTCTTCAAAGTAGCCACCCTTTGCTTTGATGACAGCTTTGCACACTCTTGGCATTCTCTCAACCAGCTTCATGAGGTAGTCACCTGGCATGCATTTCAATTAACAGGTGTGCCTTGTTAAAAGTTCATTTGTGGAATTTCTTTCCTTAATGCGTTTGAGCCAATTAGTTGTGTGGTCACAAGGTAGGGGTGGTATACAGAAGATAGCCCTATTTGGTAAAAGACCTAGTCCATAATATGGCAAGAACAGCTCAAATAAGCAAAGAGAAACGACAGTCCATCATTACTTTGAGTCTGGATAGTTCAATATATATTTTTTATGCTCTTGGAAACTTTCAATGCTCTAGAAATATTTGTATACACTTCCCTATGATCTATGCCTCATCACAAATCTCGGAGATCTATAGACAGTTCCTTGGACAGCATGTTTATAGTCAACTGTGAGACCTAAATATAGGTGTTTCTTTCTAAATCGTGTCCAAACAATTGAAATGGCCACAGTCTCCAAGTTGCAGTGACATCTCAAGGATGATCAAAGGAAATTGGATGCACCTGAGCTAAATTTAGCGTGTTATAGCAAAAGGGTGTGAATACTTATGTAAATTTAGATATTTCTGTATTTAATTTTCAATAAATGTGCAAAAATGTCTAAACTTGCCTTTGCTTTGTCATTATGGGGGATTGTGTGTCGATTTGGGTGAGAGGAAAAAAACTAAACAATGAAATCCATTTTGAATTCAGGCTGTAACACAACAAAATGTGGAATTCGTCAAGGGGTATAAATACTTTCTGAAGGCACTGTATTACAGATGTGGGATCTTAATTTGATCACTCTGTTGCATTAAAACTTGTAGTGTATTTGAGATTTAACAAGGCTTCTGAAGTTAATTTCCACTGAAATTTCAGACTTGATTTTCCCTTATTAAAAATCGATCAACCCCTTCAAAAATGTCCATTAATTACATTCCTCATTATAATTCGCTTTTCCTATTGATGCTAGGTTATTTTCCTGCTGTATCAAACTCGCTCAAATTAAGATCCTACATTTGTATGTGTGTGTGAATGTGTCTTGTAGTTTGTATTATTCATTGAAGCGAGCATTTCCTTTCGCTTATCTTGGGGTCCTCTCCAAAGCAGAGAAAGTCACCCTCCCACTGACAGTGATCAGTGCTGTTAGACATGTCTGCCTGGAGTAAGGGCCTCGCAGGTCCTCTCTGTCCTCGGGGCTTATTTGATTGAGTGACTTGACTGAGAGGGGACTAAAGATAATAAGGGGGAAACATAAAAACATGGGGATATAATATCACCCCCCCCCCCCCCCCCCCTCCCATCCACTCCCCAATCATCCCAGTACTGTCCTTGCCCTTGTTTCAAGGCCTCAAACCTGTTCCACGCACCAGTGTAAACCTGAATTGACACGTGACACCCACACCCAAGTGATGCACTGACAAGAGGGCCTTGAAAAGGTGACAGATTATTATATTTTTTCCAGACTGGCTTAAGTATGTAAAAGTCATGAAATTTTAATGAAATGCATTATGAATGCATCTAGTAGGCTTGTGTTTTTCCTCTGTTTTTTTGGGGGGGCTTTTTCCTCTTTTTTTGGGGGGGGGTTCCTTTAAGAAACGAGTGGAGAGAGAGCGGGAAAGAAAGGGAGAACTTTGACATCTACAGTTTTCCTTGACACTCAGTGGGTTTTCCCAGTTAGCTCAATGTGTTTACCCTGCGATGAAATCTGTTAATGGAAACAAAGTTTCCCCCATCGAATTGCATTTCTCTTGCTCTTGCTTAAGTGCTTCTAATGGGGAGCACACAAAAGAAAATGAAACTGCGTTTGGTCTTTGCGACCGACAATTTTGTCGTTTCTCGGCTGGTTTTGAAGCCTGCGGAGGAATCTCGCTGTGGCCTTGATCAAAATTACACTGTAGAGGATGAATTAAGGATTTGTTCATTTATCCCAGAGGTTGGTCGCCATCAGAGCATCAACTCACACCCACAGTGAAACTAAACACTTCTGTTTTATTTGGCTTCTGATGCACTTATTTGTACTTTTTTGTGTTTACATCTTTACACAATTTATTGACATCACATGGTAGATAAAATTGGAATTGCTCACGTGTTGCGCTCAAAATGTGATTTAAGTCAGAATTCAGGGTTTCCCTTCATTTCACAGTCTTGCTTCAGCTGGTATTTACTTGGTAAGAAGTTATTTGATCATATATACTTGTTGGTACAAAACATTTCAACTCCCAATAGCAAATTGTACAAAGGGCTGTTTGTTTATAATTCCGAGGAAACCAAAAATGCGATTATTAGGTCATTGTAATTGCTAAGCTAATGCCTGGTGAAAAGTGGACTGTAAAATAAAGTATAGCCTAATCGGTAAATCACTTCATATCTTGTCATTTGATTTCAGTGGTTTATAGGTTTTGGTTCAACTCCTAATTAAGCTTAGAATGAAATTCTTACTCATGTGAGTAGTTAAAAACCTAGTGCTAAGATGGTTTCCTATGTGTTGTAATACATGCGGAATAGATGAAGTGATTATATCCATATGGAATTACTGCATTGTGCACCTGCCAACCTGTAGCAGTTACTCCAAACATTAATGAGACAGGTATTCACATGCATATGGCTTGCACTGTGTTTATAATATGAATGTGCCCTTAGACTAGCCCAATGCCCTGGTGAACTTAACTGCACACTTACTCTTAGGATAAGTATCTGACGTTGTTGGCTGTGTCCTTTCTATGGATTTTTGAAATCCATGTGAAAGAGGTGAACAAGACCCCCATCAACCCTCAATTGGCCATTTCTCATAGTTCGGACAACTGGTCTGAATTCCGCCACAAAATCGGTGGATTCCCATCGCGCCGGGAAATGTGTAGGGAAGTTCACAAGGGCACATGTTGGAATGGCTCTGCTGGAAGGGACCTATGGACCTCATCTGCATTTGAATGTGGTTTGATCAGTGGAATAAGACAGTATACATAGATATATAGAGTTAATGATGTGACTAAGCCCCTATGCGTGCTGCTGTATTCTTATGGTAATACGGGAGCCTGGAGCCATTCAGTCCAGACAATGGCCACGTTACTCCGAAGAAAGGCGAGGGACAGAGGAAGTCTTCTGTGCATTTTCATAGACGGATGCAGTTGGGCGCGCACACACAAACAATAGCAGTCCAGCGATATATGGGCCCACATCTCTTCCTTTGTGTCTAACTTTCTACCTTTTTTAGATAACACTCAGAGAATAGACATCAAACAACGATGAATCATAAATCGAGGTCAAAAGAGAACACTCTCCAATTCGGAGAAAGGGTTAAAAGTGAAGGTCTTCTTTTTAAAAAAAGAAAAGAAAAGAAAGACAGATTCACGCAAAAGAAAAGAAAAAATATTCTCAGTGGAGGGTTCAGTGAACCATATGTAGGTAGCCACAGGCTAATGGGCCGATTGGTCCCTGGCTCGCCAGGTATCCCGTACCGTGTGCCCCCCCCCCCCCCCCCCCCCCCGAAATCCCTCATCCATTCCCCTCTAATCTCACCTTTTTCTCTGGCGCTGACCCGGGGAGGCCCACTTTTATTCCCCACTGCACGCCAGAAGCCAGCGTTGTGATCCGAGCGGGCCCCGCTCTGGTTCCTCTCGCCCGGCTGCCTCCCCGACGGCTCTCCTCTATTGATTTCTGCACCGCTGTCTGTGTGTTTGCACCACCGATGCCCGGGCCTGACTCTCCTCTCCCTCTTCCCTCATAAAACCCGGGATTCATGTACTGAGAGAAGAGGAGAAAGAGAGAGCGAGAGAGAAAGAGCGGGGGGGGGGTAAGAAGCCAGGCTTTTGATTTTTCATTAGAACTGCTTCCGTATTTTAATATTGGGTTTAATCGGCCCTCATGCCTTAAAGAAATAACCATTGTGAGACGATTCCCCGGCCTTCAAAAAGTATATGCCGTTTCTTCAATCAAAGCCCCTTGAATTTGCTCTTTTGTTTAGAGTTCAGTTGCGATCGTTTTTTTTCCTCCTCTCTCGCTCACCCTCTTGCTTTGCGGGTACAGTCGTTAGGCTTATTGACTGATCTCGGCTCTACTTAAACAATAGAAACGACTTTGACAGGAAAATCTAGCGCACGTATTACAGTGGTGGAAGAGTAAAAGACCCCCGTCATAACAATATACCATTAAACAAAGGCTATCGCCTAACATCACATTTTTACAACACAATATGACATGATATGACATATTGTAAATAATATGATGTAATATTATATAAATATTGTGCAATGTTGCCTGGTTAAAGTACAAATTATTTTCAATGTAATACATTTAAACGTTGAACGTGCAAGTCTGACCCATTTCGTTATCTGTTTCTTGTATGTACTTAGTATTTATGGACATACGTAATATTATTTCCTGCTGAAATGACATGAAGGCCCTTTTGAAATGGATTGAGTGCACGTTGTCATATGGGACAATTCCTCCACCCTCAGCCCAGTTTAAATGTGTTTATAGCTCCTCTGCTATTGTTTTCCTTGGTCATTTGAGTTTACTTGTGTTTCTGTTGTAGCGCTGGTGAGATTCATTTAGTCTTTTCATGGCTGTGAAACACAATGCCTTGTGTGTTAAAGCCACAAAAGCACCAACCTGTGCGCTAATGAGGCCCCGTGCTGATATCTACAGCTTAGGTTCCCTACTACTGTTGCAGTCATATTATGAAAACACACAGGCCAGTGCGTACACACACACACACACACACACACACACACACACACACACACACACACACACACAACGTGCACACACATACAGACAATTTCTGAAGGAGGTTTCTCATACACACACGCACGCACACACACAAGCTTGCAAGGCCCTTTATTCCACATAAACACATACACACAAGTACACACTCCCTCTGATGATAGACAGGAGTAGTGGATTTGATGAAACCCAAAATCAAAACAAAGGCACAGAAAACCCCTCCTGTGACAATCTCAATTGTCGCCGCTTGCCTTTATCTGATAATGTAGCAAATGCACCAAAAAGAAGCACTTACTTAATTGAACAACCTCTGCCAATTTGTTTGTCTTAAAGGAGAGGAGGTGACACAAAAACAACAAGTGTGTGTGTGTGTGTGTGTGTGTGTGTGTGTGTGAGAGCTGTTCTTTGTGCCAGTGGAGTGTTAAACCCCCTGCCAGGATGAGATGCATTATTGAAGACGCTGTTGTGATACTTCTGTCTGCTTAAAGATCTCTGCTTCCTTTTTAACGCCGCGCCACCTCTGCCCCACTTCTGGGGAACTAGAAAAGAGCCACTATCACCTGAGAACATATCACAGGGACACAATAATAGGAACTAGGAAGTGATGTCGCGTTTTCAGTTTTTGTGTGCGCTTGTGGTTTTTATTTTTGTCGACTTTGTGGCCACGTTTCACTACGGTTTTTAATGGGATAGTAGTAGTGGTATTAATGATAACAATACAGTCATAATGATTGAGTGTTATTGTTGATGAATATTTTGGAGTAAATGTTCTACTTTTTCGACCGGGTTTTTATTCTATGCCGATTCCTCTTCAACAGTATGTGGAGCTGATTAGCAGCAAATTAAAGGTTAAATGACCATTTGAAGCTGACACCGAGTCGTGGAAAAAGTGCCATTTAAGTACTTTTTTTTGTTGTTGTTGTAAATGGCCTGCCGCTCTCCCACTGGTGAGAAAGATGTAATGAAACACACTTTTTGTAAATTCAATATGGTTAATTACTCTTCACGCCACGCCACCAGCCGTGTGCTCGGGATGAAAAGAATGAGTGGAAAAGTGGAGGAAAAAGCGTCTGCAGAGTAACTTCAGGGCCCCTCATTACACCCTGCCCCTGGGTATTTTTACGCCTTTTATATCCCTTCTAATGAACTGTTTACGTTTTTCAGCTTTCCAGGCACCACAATTATTTGCACGCCTTGTGTCGCTTGTTGCAACGGGTATAGAGAGAGGGAGGCTAGTTGGGCCCCCCCCCCCCCCCCCCAAAAAAAAAAAAAAACTTGTTTACCAATGAAGATCAGTTTATCTGGTTCTGATAGTTTTAAGAGGAGAACTTTTTTGAAAACATTTTTAAAGGCGACTAATGTCAATTGGGTGTATAAACCAAGGGTGTTGAAATTATTGTCCACTTCAGCCTAATGTTCATGTAAGTGAAGTAATGGTTGTGATTTGTTTGTTCAGACTTACTATTTTACTTAAAAGTAATGATATGTATATATCTAGTCACTCATGCAGGTATGTAAATAGAAATGGTATAAAAACACTTTTATATTTGTGTCATAATTGCATGAATTTAATTTTCCAGCTCTGATATTATTCTTGATTAGCATATCTTACAGTATGAGTTATTATGCATGCATATGTAATTATGTTTGGATGGGTTGAAGAAAGTCTTTCTTCTCCCATCGATGTCAACAGAGGTTAGACACGTGTGTGTTTTTTGACAGGACACCAAAACCTCCGTCTCGGTTTTGACGAATTATGTGTGGATTTAAAAAAAAAATTTTTTAAAGAAGACTGCCACTTTGCATAAAGATGTATCTTTGTACTTTTGTGCTTCCGGGAATAGAAGCAAAGTCTCACCCAAGATTAGAAAAAGTGACAAAAGAAAGACCTTTCGAAAGGATAAAGAAAGATGTATTTTCTATGGCAATAAGGTATCTTATGAACGTGCTCATTCTTTTTAGATTACAAAGCCTCGTCGCCTGGTTTCATGTTCCTTTTAGTCATTCAAAAAATTTCCCGCTCCATCTTCAACACACTAACTAGGATGAGAAACTTTCGACATTGTCTTTCTGAACAGTTCTTTTGGGGGTTTTCTTTTTTCTTTGAAATAACTACTATTTAGAC
Organism: Oncorhynchus mykiss; assembly: GCF_013265735.2. Classification (NCBI taxonomy): domain Eukaryota; kingdom Metazoa; phylum Chordata; class Actinopteri; order Salmoniformes; family Salmonidae; genus Oncorhynchus; species Oncorhynchus mykiss. Next base: position 16,176,037 of record NC_048584.1, read on the forward strand.
CTTTTTTGTATGCGATTTTTGGAACAACCTTAGTAATTATAGCCCATGATATACCCTGATCAAATATATAGATATTTCTCAATAAATGATGCTCACTGGTGTGATCTCAAAAGTCACACATGACAAAACATTATCAAATGAAGATGGCTGTTTGAGGTGCACTTATTTGCATAACACCCCAACCGGTAATCAAAGTCTATCAATGGGTGAGGCAGTCAATATTGCACAGCTGCTCTTGTTTTACATCAAATGAAAAGGGAATAATCACTCTAAGGGTTATGGGGGGGGGGGTTTTCCGGAGGGGGGGAAATTCAAACCAAAAAAGTAAATGGGTAGGGAGCAGTAGTCTTTGGTTCAGTCGCATTTGCAGTTCTTTTTATTTTCTCTCTTATTTGTGCTGCGTTCATCGTGGAAACTGTTGATACTCTTGGCAGTAACAAACAGCTATTTAGAAATACCAAAAAACTGTGCGGGGTTTGAAGAAGACGTCAGGCTCTGCATACTCAAAATCAAGCCTTCTTCCTGGCTTCTAGTCTCAATTACTGGCAACCCGTCTTTCCCCTAAGTTACGCTGCGGCTCTTTAAGATGACGCTCCACTCAAATGAGATGTGGGTGTTATCCCGGCAAAACATGACTACGCTGTCTGCCTGTTCCAGATTGATGTTTGTCTTTGTACTCACACTAACAGCATGCCTTAACTTTGTCATAACCTGCACATTTGGAAGAAAGGCTAATTGTACTTCCAGTTAGGAGTAGAATTAATCCTGTCCAAAATTTCTTAATGATGTATTTGAATAATTTTGTTTGCAAAAATGGATTGTTCAAATCACAGAAGAGGGGGGGGGGGGGGGAGTACAGTAGATGCTCGCAAAAAAAGGTATTAACACTTCATTTGCAACAATGATGCAAATGTCATTTGGATTGTGAAGGCATTCGATTGTATTTATGCGTGTTCTATGGCGGTGCTGTGTTTTTGATTTGGGTCATTGTGAATTCCGCTGTTCCCCGCAGTCATTCCTTCTTCGGTGGTTAGAACAGGTCCCCGTGGCTCAGTCGATGCCTGTAAAGTGGGTTGTTTGGGGGCTTCTCTTTATCTAATGGTTTTTCACTTGTCGGCCTGGTCAATCAGCTTCCCAGACAACTCGGTAATTACTCTTGTGGCTGTGTCCCTCACTGTCACAATAACAACACAAATCACTTCCCTGATGGCTTTCCACTCACTGGTCAAGTTTACGGGGAAATAAAAAAATAAAAAAAACGTGGTGACACATATATTTATATATTTTTCTCTACTTTATTTCAATGAATGATTAGAGATTTGATTCTTATTTCTTCAAAAATACTGTAGCACTGTTACTATATTTGTTAAACAATGTGATTTTTAAATTGAACTTCTAAATACAAATTCTAAAACAGGAAATAGACTAAATATTTGGCAAAAGCAGGAGTCTCGAAAGATCTTAGGATAGATGTACCAATTTTTAGGCCCATATTTCCCAGTGATTTTGCTCTCCCCACACTGCCCACACAGAAGTCCTGTCAAGGCAGAAAGAGAAGAAAAGACGAGGAGGCTTAGTAAACAGTTTCTCTTTCTCCGCTGTTGTGTATTTAGTTTGGAGGGCATTTGAAGCGGGCGCTTTTTCTGTTGGTGTCTGTAAACAAGCTCTACACAGGGCCTGCTCCTTCAGCATCGGAGGTGGCACACTGAAGAGTGTTTGTCATTTTTTTTTTCGGGGGGGGGGGGCATGGCATTCCCTCTCCCACCCCTTCTGAAGAGGAGAGGGAGAGGGATCCCAAATCTGATGGAACGCCAATGGGTGATGAATTATTCCCTGTCTAAGTCCCAGTATCGGCATTATCACAGAGCCTGCCATTGCACTGTGCTGACAGCAGTGACAGCCCCCAGAAAAGATTTAGCGCTGACGAGTGATACTTTCCTTGTACATCTCCCGCCCCTGCCCCTGTGCCAGAGCCCTCCGTAGTTGGTTTTATTCTTCAGATTGTGTTTATTTAAGTGGGAAAGGGGGACATCTTTACAATTTCAGTGGTGCTAGATCACTTCGCAAGTGTGCACACACACAACCGCAGGTGCATTGCCTTTTTTTGACAGTCGGGTCCATTAGGGGGCTCTCGTGCTTAAGAAATGCCTGTTATGTTTTTCCAAGACAACTCCACTAAGGCTTATCCCCCCCCCCCCCCCCCCCCCCCCCCGCTGTTTTCTCTTTCTCCCCTCTTCTGTTCTCTCCTCTTCTGTCTTCATCTTCTTCTCCTTCCTCTTCCTCCTCCCCCTGCAGAAAAGGTCACGAATCGCCTACAGTGATGACGTGCGGAACGAGCTCCTGGGGGAAGACGCTGGCTCCTCGGAGAGTCAGGTAAGGTGCTAATCAAGCCCCTCTGGTCCCCAGTGTGGGTGGCTGGCCCTGGGTGTGAAAGGGTCAGGGCCTCCCGGGGCACCTCCTAGGGCCACCAGGGCCACCGCAGCATTGGCACTAAGTCATGCGGAAGGAACACTGTTTAATGCAAAGCTGCCCAGGGTCTGAATGGGCTCCAGGCCTGGGCCCAGCATCTGGGCAACGCCAGATTGGGGCAACCCCCCCACAGCTGTTCTCCAGCCGTCGGTGTACTTATCCTCCACCAACACACTATCAGCCACCCACAACCAACCTCCTCCCCACAAACGGTGTCTTTCACACTCCTTTAAACACCAGGGGTGGCGAAACCACACAATGCAGACACTCAGGATGAATAGGATTCTCAGGTTCAATGTTTATAAGCATTAGTATCAAAAAGTCACTGACAGTTTTTATATTTTACTCGTTATAGTTTGTTGCAAGTGATATTGTATATCGCATAATTGTATATTATAATTCTATGCAATTACAGTTGAAAATGTATTCAAACTCATGAAAAGATGTATGGTGAATTTTGCAATGAAAATGCAATTTAACGTTTTATTTCAACTGTGATGGAGTTCAATACAATGGATTACAAACAGCAGATAAAAAGCAAATTAGCCATATTTCTTCCATTGTCACAAAATTATAAGACATGGGAAATGAACAATGCCTTCAAAAACTATTGATTCAGTCATATTGAATATGAGAAAGGAAAAACAAAAGCAAACATCTGAAATAGTGATCTTAATTGCCCAAAATATGGCACATGTTCTTTAAACTGTGATTGTTTTGCATTATGTCTGAAGTGCTGCATCAAAACAAAACCCACCATCTTTTTAACACTTGACGTGGTGCCTACATCTCACCTGCACAGCTGCCGCTCACAAACAGACACTCACAACTCTGACCAGCGTCCTTTGACTAATTTATATATTGCCTTAAATTATCCTGTCGACTTTGCAATAGTTGCTGTGTGTGTCTCAGTCACACACAAACAAGCACAGACAAAGACGGAGGGAGAAATCTGCACATTTAGTCCCTCAGTACTTTGTAAAAGTACAGTGAGATGGTCGGCGGTTGAGCGGAGCTAAATAAAGTTGTCTCGTCTTTTTTTTGTGTTTTTTTTTGATAGCTCCCTTATTATCATTTCAATGATGACCCATGCACTGCACATCTTGCAAACATATGTATCGCTAGCCGAGATGTGTAATTGATATGCATATTCCCTGCAAATTAGTGAGACACAGAAGTGACTCTGACATTTTGTACAGAAGTTGGAAGTGGATTTGCTGCCAGAACTGTCACATTCAAGACGGTGATGGTTCCTATCAACATCTTGTCAAAGGGAAAAGAAAAAAAGAATTATGACCCACATTTCAAATATATATATATTTCCCTTTCATTAAAAACAATTGATGATGAACCCCATTATTGAAATAATTATTCATAGACCTAAGAATATTTTTCATAGGATAATAATTTGTTTAAACAATGGAACCACCCTGATGAGCTCATCTAGACGGACAATATTAAGATGTATGCATTTTAAGTTGTTTTTAGTCTGTTATGCTGCTTTGTTGAAAAATGATATCATTATTTGGAAGGATATCACCTCCCTACTATTAAATATCTGAGTGAATGTTTCTTGAAGTACATTTTTTTTTTTTGTAGAGCGCTAACATGTCAAGGAATATTGTTGTTGTTTAATTATAATACACTTGTCTATGTTTTGTCATTCAGCCATAAAGTCAATATCCTCCATGGTTCGCACAAAACCTTGTATTTTCTCAAGTGATTTAATAACCCTCAAGGACAAATGGAAAGCACGGGGAGGCAAATTGTCCCTGAACCAAAGAAGAAAGTCCACATTTAGTAAGACAAATTTAGTAAACATGTATAAGCAAATAAAAATGAAATACACAATACAACAGTTATTCAAAAAAATAAATGGGGATTTATAGATCTAGAACAAACGTATGGCATCTTTATTAAACCCTTGTGTTGCTCAGTAACCATCGACCTGTGGTTTGGTGTATACCTATTCCTTAAGTAGTTGCTTCAGAGTCTTGAATGCTCAAAGCATAACATTTGTACTATAAGTTGAGTCAATATCAGAATGCTAATATGTGTACATTGTAAAAACAGACGTTGTCTCACACACACACCATTTTTCTATTTACCATGGTGCCATATTTACCTCATTTCCATTTTAAAAACTTTTGGAGATAACACTTGGTCTTGCTGTGAGTGGAGTGCTCGGAACTTCAGTTTTTTTTTTTTTTGATCGAACAAGACGGGAGCGATAGAGAGGATGGGGGAGCTTGGGCAAGTCGGTCAATTTAATTCCTGACGATCTGAAAGAGTTCAGGATCATTTCATATAGCTCTGGCTAAACGGATCATTACCAGTCACAAATCTATTCGTTACATGGCAAGGATTTATTGCTAAGTAAATAGGGAGTACTGAAAATTGAGTGTTGGCCCTGCGATAATGGCTAAAGAACGATTTAATAGAGTTGGGCATTTATTCGTTATCTGTATGCGGACAGAGACTGAAATGGCGCTATCACTCTTCTTTTTTTTTAAATAACGTGGTAGTCTACCGTTGCACTTTTTTCCCCCTCCCCTTTCTCACTCGGCATGCAACTCACACACTCAGACACACACACACACACAACCTACCACACACGAACACTCTACGGAATAGTTTCGATTTCAGTCACAGCAGAAGGCTTGGCCACAAGAGATTGTGCTGGTTTGAGCCGGCATGGACCAGATTTTACAGGCTACAAAGGAAGCAGATTACCACTTGTATCGAATTCCGTATTGAATAAAAAAATCTTTGTTTGAAAAATCTGCTGATTATCATAACAGAAAAATTGCAGCAGTGCAATTTTGAATACTGGCTGGCATTACAAAAACACAGGGAAAGGCGCTCATGGAGCCGTAATTATAACATTTACAGTTTTCTGTGTTTAACACTTTATTTCTCTCAAGCAAAGCTAGCGTTGTGGGTTACGTTTGAAAAGAATGGTAAAGATTGATGAAAGAAAGAGAATGCCAAGCACAAAACCCCTCATATATAGTTTCAGCAAATCCTCCACGAGGACTTACAATCGACCAAGCAGCACAAATAAGATGGAACAAGTTTTGTTTGGTTCTCATTGAATTGGAGGGAAGGGCTGCGGCGAGTGATCGGCAGCTCTGGCTGGCCTGTTCAAACCCTAAAATAGCCACATATGTAGCGTAGTTTTAAACTTCGGCCTCCTCAATAATGCGTTCAACGCAGGGGGCTGTGACCTTCGAAATAAAGGACAGTTTCCAGTCTGCAAAGTGGCCCTTTTTTCTCACCGAACGAAAGAGTGAAGAAAATCGTATTTTTTTTGCAATGTTTTTTTCTCCTCCATTTTGTTACCCTGTCGCTGCCAAGTTCCTCAAGGCCAGTGGCTCACTAAAATGAAGCTCTCAGCAGACAAACATTAAGCTGTTTTACTTTTGCATATTTTCTTCAACTCCTTTTCTTTCATTCTATCACGCATCTGAGATACAAAATGGCTTTGATAGCGGGCTGGAATGCATTTATTCTCTGACTTTTTGGACATTTTCTTCAGACTTGCCCTTCCATCGTGTTTTCCTTTTTTAAACTCCGTTTACAGAATTACAATAATAAATTATGATATATTTGTTATTGGAAATCCTTTCCTAATTTAATTGGGGAAAGCTGAATAAAGTACACACAAGTATTTCAACAACAATTGGACATTTTTACTTTGAATTAAGGTGGGAAGAACTGTGATATTCTGTATATTTAAAATAAATGTACTTTTTTTAAGAATGGTTTTCTACAATTGTATATAGCCATATATTAGCTAAAAAAAATGATATATATATATATATTATTATTATTGAACAGAGACAATAATACTGCTGGAGCCACTCCAGATATGGCTGTGTATATTTTCTCTCGCTCTCTCAAATCCTATTAGACATCCATCAGAGTAGAATGTAACATTACAGTTACACCGACATAATTGTGCTTTAAATTGCTCATACATTTTTACCGACTGGGTCTTTAACTCTTCGGCGCGAGCACCTTTCAGAAAACGCTTAAGCGTGGAGGAGCCTAGCCTGTCGTTCCTGACGACCGTGGCCACGACAACCAATAGTTTAACATCAATCCCACCACCGAGCCTCTTCTTTCTTCTCGACAATCCCGTTGTATAATTTATGATCCAAGTCCTCCTGCCTCTTTTCTGATAGCAAATGATTTCAAACTAGCAAAATTCAAAATGACCACCACATACAAAGTGAGATTAGAGGAGAGTAATAGTGGCCCTGAGCCTCCCTTCAGATCTGCTAACCTTTTAATCTCGTTCAAGAAATGGACATTTCAAAAAAAAAAATCACCTGCAACGGATGACAAATTAAGAAACCTGTCCTTCCCCTCCTGTACTAAATGATGTTGTGTTCTCAATGTCTTTCCCCTACAAAAAGAACAGGTTGTGGCAGAAGCGTCCTTTTGTAATAGTGATTTAAGCTTGATTAAGCTCGAATTGAACCGTTGCTCTCCTCCAATGTCTGTGTCTCTACTAAAGATAAGGTAACAGCAGTAGGATATGGGGATGTTTTCTATTTTACTCTGCTTGAATTTGACACTCTCTTTTCATCAAACACGACTCCCAGTTGTCCTAATAACAGGCTCTGCCTTTATGTATACACAGCAGGCATCTGTATTGCAATACATAAGGAACATGAAATATTGACAATGTGTCACCAATGATGGACACATTGGAAACAATGGATTGGCTCTACATTTCACAATCTAGAATACACATTTTAAAAGGCATGTCTTTTTTGTTGTTGTTGCTGTTTTGCACCGGGACATATAAAATAGAGATATTCCCTCTATTAAGCTTATATGCATACTGTATCCAAACTGTATTTTCCTACTGTACAGAGTGGGATCTATTTTCTTCTCCCTTTTTGACACATCAAGTGTTGTGATGTGACTTCCTTGATGGTGCTAGTTTAGACACCGCGAGTCGAGCAATCCATTCCCTCTCTTTTGTCTCGTGTGACAGCGCGGGAACTTGATCTTTGTTTGTTCAAAAAAAGGTCTGCACGAGTCTCGTGTTTAGCTTCGTTTAATGTGTTTGTCTGTGATTTCTAAATGCTAAACGTGCAAACGTATAAATCGTCAAGGTTAATTCGGGAACCCAGCCACATGACTGATCTGCTTCCTGCCATGTCTTTTCTTTTTGATCTTTCTCTCACTCCCTCTTTCTCTCTCTCTCTCTTTGCTTTCGCGTGGCAGTTGATGAAGTTAAGTGAAGAGGTGAGTGCCTCTCTGCCTTTCCTGTTTTTAGATTCCTTTCCTTCTGAATTTCTGTGCCCTCATCTCTGCAGCCATAAGGCCAAGGCTATTGGTGAGGCTCTTATGAGCCTTTATGGGGATGAATTCAATGAAATTCATTTTCTGTAAAAATCTGAAAAGGAAGATAGTTTTTTCTGATAGCACACTCTTTTCAAAACAAGCATGAGGAAAAGGCTGGCATAAAGTACACTTCAAGACAGTGCTACAGGGGGCAACCCTGAGAAAAACCACCCACTATTTTATCAGAAAACCATCAACATCATTATGCTCGGCAATCATGGTTGTTCAGTATCATGCCTAATTAGTGGGTTCCGTATTTTGCCCGTGTTACTTTCATTTAGAACTAACTGTAAGTCTTGTATAGTCAGGTATAGTCGTAATGCCATTTGTTGTGGTTTTGTATTTGTTATAGCAATAAAGGAGGTGGTGTGGTCAGTTATCAGCAGGGGTGAAAGTAAGGCAGTACGGTCTGCTACGGCGTCCCTGTAAAACAAAGAGTGGGGGTACGCTGTACCGGTGAAATGTGAGCCTTTCACAATTTATACAACGTGCCACATGAAAAATTTGCGAATTGACTGGAAACCGGGTGGTATCCAGCTACTCATTCAAGGGTTTTCTTTATTTTCACTATATTCTACATTGTAGAATAATAATGAAGACATCAAAACCATGAAATAACACATGGAATCATGTAGTAACCAAAAAAGTGTTAAAAAAATTGAAATAAACTCAGCAAAAAAATGAAACGTTCTCTCACTGTCAACTGCGTTTATTTTCAGCAAACTTAACATGTGTAAATATTTGTATGAACATAACAAGATTCAACAACTGAGACATAAACTGAACAAGTTCCACAGACATGTGACTAACAGAAATTGAACAATGTGTCCCTGAACAAAGGGAGGGTTAAAATCAAAAGTAACAGTCAGTATCTGGTGTGGCCACCTGCTGCATTTAGTACTGCAGTGCATCTCCTCCTCATAGACTGCACCAGATTTGCCCATTCTTGCTGTGAGATGTTACCCCACTCTTCCACCAAGGCACCTGCAATTTCCCGGACATTTCTGGGGGGAATGGCCCTAGCCCTCACCCTCCGATCCAACAGGTCCCAGACGTGCTCAATGGGATTAAGATCCGGGCTCTTCGCTGGCCATGGCAGAACAGACATTTCTGTCATGCAGGAAATTACGCACAAAACGAGCAGTATGGCTGGTGGCATTGTCATGCTGGAGGGTCATGTCAGGATGAGCCTGCAGGAAGGGTACCACATGAGGGAGGAGGATGTCTTCCCTGTAACTCACAGCATTGAGATTTCCTGCAATGACAACATTCTCATTCCGATGATGCTGTGACACACCTCCCCAGACCATGACGGACCCTCCATCTCCAAATTGATCCCGCTCCAGAGTACAGGCCTCGGTGTAACGCTCATTCCCACAATGATAAACGCGAATCCGACCATCACCACTGGTGAGACAAGACCGTGACTCGTCAGTGAAGAGCACTTTTTGCCAGTCCTGTCTGGTACAGCGACGGTGGGTTTGTGCCCATAGGCGACGTTGTTGCCGTTGTCTGGTGAGGACCTACCTGCCTTACAATAGGCCTACAAGCCCTCAATCCAGCCTCTCTCAGCCTATTGCCGACAGTCTGAGCACTGATGGAGGGATTGTGCATTCATGATGTAACTAGAGCAGTTGTTGCCATCCTGTACCTGTCCCCGCAGGTGTGATGTTCAGATGTACCAATCCTGTGCAGGTGTTGTTACACGTGGTCTGCCACTGCGAGGACGATCAGCTGTCCGTCATGTCTCCCTGTAGTGCTGTCTTAGGCGTCTCACAGTATGGACATTGCAATTTATTGCCCTGGCCACATCTGCAATCCTCATGCCTCCTTGCAGCATGCCTAAGGCACGTTCATGCAGATGAGCAGGGACCCTGGGCATCTTTCATTTGGTGTTTTTCAGAGTCTGTATCAAGGCCTCTTTAGTGTCCTAAGTTTTCATAACTGTGACCTTAATTGCCTACCATCTGTAAGCTTTTAGTGTCTTAACGACCGTTCCACAGGTTCATTAATTGTTTATGGGTCATTAAACAAGCATGGTAAACAGTGTTTAAACCATTTACAATGAAGATCTGTGAAGTTATTTGGATTTTTGCGAATTATCTTTGAAAGACAGGGTCCTGAAAAAGGGACGTTTTTTTTGTTGCTGAGTTTATATTTTATATTCTGAGATTCTTCAAAGTAGCCACACCTTTCCTTGATGACTGCTTTGCATACTTTTGGCATTCTCTCAACCAGCTTCATGAGGTAGTCCCCTGGAATGCATTTCAATTAACAGGTGTGCCTTGTCAAAAGTTAAATTGTGGAATTTCTTTCCTTCTTAATGCGTTTGAGACAATCAGTTGTGTTGTGACAAGGTATGGGTGGTATACAGAAGATAGCCCTATTTGGTAAAATACGAAGTCCATATTATGGCAAGAACAGCTCAAATAAGCAAAGAGAAACAACAGTCAATCATTACTTAGACATGAAGGTCAGTCATTACAGAATATTTCAAGAACTTTGAAAGTTTCTTCAAGTGCTGTCGCAAAACCATCAAGCGCTGTCGCAAAACCATCAAGCGCTATGAAACAGACTCTCATGAGGAGCGCCACAGGAAAGGAAGGCCCAGAGTTGACTCTGCTGCAGAGGATATGTTCATTAGAGTTACCAGCCTCAGAAATTGCAGACCAAATAAATGCTGCACAGAGTTCAGGTAACAGACAAATCTCAACATCAACTGTTCAGAGGAGACTGTGTGAATCAGACCTTCATGGTCGAATTGCTGTAAAGAAACCACTACTGAAATACACCAATAAGAAGAAGAGACTTGCTTTGGCCAAGTGGAAATCTGTCCTTTGGTCTGATGAGTCCAATTTTTATATATTTTTGGTTCCAATCGCCGTGTCTTTGTGAGATGCAGAGTAGGTGAATGGATGATCTCCACATTTGTGATTCCCACCGTGAAGCATGGAGGAGGTGTGGGGGTGCATTGCTAGTGACACTGTTGGTGATTTATTTAGATTTCAAGGCATACTTAGCCATAATGGTTATCACAGCATTCTGCAGCGACATGCCATCCCATCTGGTTTGCGCTTAGTGGGACTATCATTTGTTTTTCAACAGGACAATAACCCAACACACCTTCAGGCTGTGTAAGGGCTATTTGTCCAAGAAGTAGAGGGATGGAGTGCTGCATCGGATGACTTGGCCTCCACAATCACCCGACCTCAACCCAATTGAGAAGGTTTGGGATGAGTTGGACTGCAGAGTGAAGGAAAAGCAGCCAACAAGTGCTCAGCATATGTGGGAACTTCTTAAAAACTTTTGGAAAAGCATTCCAGGAGAAGCTGGTTGAGAGAATGCCAATAGTGTGCAAAGCTGTCATCAAGGCAAAGGGTGGCTACTTTGAAGAATTTAAATTATATTTTGATTTCTTTAAGTCATTGTTTTGGTTTCTACATGATTCCGTATGTGTTATTTCATAGTTTTGATATCTTCACTATTATTCTACAATGTTGAAAATAGTACAAATAAAGAAAAACCCTTGAATGAGTAGGTGTCCAAACTTTTGACTGGTATTGTAGGTGTTTTGTAACTGATGTATCTTTCATTCATCAAATTGCGGGTGCACAGTGCACTGTTGGTGTTCGGGTGCTGAGTGAACAAATGTGCGCGGGTAGCCTACAGGAGCGCCTTTGTTAAGTGATTGTTTGACAATCGGATGAAAACATAACTGGTTGTGTTTATGCCACATTAAAAGGCATAGGCTAGGGGCCAAAATGATATAGCCTAATTAGCTTAATCCTGTCTATACAGAAATAAATACAAAACATTAAAAATAGGCTACTACACCAGAAAGCATGATTTTGCCAAAGAGGATCATTAGCTTCTTAAAAAGCAAAAGCTGTGGATTGTTTTAAATGGTGTAACCTATTTTGGGCAGCACGCACCGCAAATACCAAATAGATTGTTAAATTGCGACTGTCAGTGAAAAGCAGAAACCCAGCCAGGCATATTGCAATATTTAAAAATACAATTGTGGGAAAACTGTTTGGAATGCAAATGGCTATTGCTGTATTGCGATTACAAAGGAAAAGATATGTCTTTTAGTTATCAAAATTCTTCTGCTACTGTTCGCTCAATTAAGTTATCTTACTGGTACCAGTGGACAGCGTCGGCCATGTCCCCGATGAGTGTACATATTCACTGTCTTTTAAATCTACTTTCACCCCCGGTTATCAGTATAATTAAGATATTAGTTAGATACCTTCTTTACGATATTTCAATGCAATCAATGAATACATTCTGGATGGGGGCTTTTTTCTGGCTTCTTTGATCACTTCGTTAAAGGAAAGAGACGTTCATATAACAATACTGCATCTAATGAGACTTGACGAGGATGAAACGGCCTACAGGGAGGAGGTCAAAGATTGTGGACGACACGAAATGCAGGGCCAAGCACGCCCCCATCCACATCGACGGGACTGTAGTGGAGCAGGCCGGGAGCTTGAAGTTCCTCGGTGTCCACCTCACTAAGGGAATTATCATGGTCCACACAAGACGAATACAGTCCTAAAGAGGGCACGACAATGCCGCTTCCCCTTCAGGAGGCTGAAAATATTCAGCAGGGGCCCTTAGATCTTTCAAAAGTTCTCCAGCTGCACCAATGAGATCATCTTGACTGGCTGCATCACCGCTTGGTACGGCAACTGCTTGGCATCTGCCCGCAAGGCGCTACGGAGTGTAGTGCGTACAGCACAGTACATAACTGGGGCCGAGCTCCCTTGCCATCCAGGACCTCTTTACCTGGTGGTGTCAAACATTTTCTAAGACTCCAGCCACCCAAGTCATAGACTTTTCTCTCTTCTACCGCACGGCAAGCGGTACTGATGCACCAAGTCTGGAACCAACAGAACCCTAAACAGCTTCTACCCTCAATCCATAAAACTGCTAAATAGTCCAGGTTAACTATTTAACTATCTGCATTGACCCTTTTTGCACTCCCCTTTGACTCATCACATACGCTGCTGTTACTGTTTATTATCTATCCTGTTGCCTAGTCACTTTATCCCTACCTATATGTACATGTCTACCTCGTACCCCTGCACATCGACTCGGTACTGGTGCCCCGTGCATATAGCCAAGGTTATCGTTACTCATTGAGTATGTATTCCTACTGTTATTATTTTTCTATTTTTCTCTCTGTTTTTGGTGGGAGGTAAGCATTATATGGGTAAGCATTATATGGGTAAGTAAGCATTTCACTGTTAGTCCTCACCTGTTGTTGACTGAGCATGTGACGGATACAATTTGGTTTGATTTTGATTTGTTGAAATGTCTTTGAAGGCTCAAAATGATCTTGCCTCAAGAGTTTTCAATCCACCAGCTTTTGCGTTTATGTTGGCCTGCACAGTACATATCTTTGACTTTGTATTGTGGTTTTGTGTAAGCATGTGGCCTGTGGAAGCTTTCTCACTGTAATGTGATCATAGAGAGGATCTCCTATCTGCAATCCTCGCTCAACAATCTAGCACCGTCGGCAGGACCCCTTGATGCCGCCCCCCACCATTGCTACTTCGCCGTTCAATATGTTTCTTATAGGATCCCGTTGAATAGGCAGTGCTTGGTTTTATATGATGAGACTGACAGTAGATGGGATTGATTTGTCCCTTCTGGTTTGAACCCAAATGAACACTGGCTGGGTGTGAGAATGGTTGGTGGCCATGGGCTGCTTGATAGCTGGTGAAAGACCACATGGGCTGACATGAGATGTAATATATAACCTGATTGGAGTTCAGTTTGGTACACTCAAATGTTGCATTCACCATTTATAGTCAAACAGACCGCAAACGGCGGTTGTTTCTTCTGATGTAGGTTTATTAGCGATATACACTGTGTGTACAAAACATTAGAAACGCCTTCCTAATATTGAGTTGCGCCTCCCTTTTGCCCTCAGAACAGCCTCAATTCGTCGGGGCATGGACTCTACAATGTGTCATGTGTTTCACAGGGATGCTGGCCCATGTTGAGCCCAATGCTTCCACAGGGATGCTGGCCCATGTTGACCCCAATGCTTCCACAGGGATGCTGGCCCATGTTGACCCCAATGCTTCCACAGGGATGCTGGCCCATGTTGACCCCAATGCTTCCCCACGGTTGTGTCAAGTTGTCTGGATGTCCTTTTGGGGGGTGGACCATTCTTGATACACACAGGAAACTGTTGAGCGTGAAAAAACCCAGCAGCGTTGCAGTTCTTGACACACTCAAACCTGTGTGCCTGGCACCCACTACCATACCCCGCTCAAAGACAAATCTTTTGTCTTGCCCATTCACCCTCTGAATAGAACAAATGCACAATCCATGTCTCAATTGTCTCAAGGCTAACAAATCATTCCTTAAAAGAGCAGGTGTTTTTAATGTTTTGTACACTCAGTGTAGGTCTGTGTGAACTTGCTAGAGTAAAATTATCTTCGCTCATCGCCGCCCAGATTCCCCTTTTCAATTGTCATTCAGAAACAAGAACAAGACACATTCCTAATTGTCCACAGGAATATCTATTGCTATCCATTGTTGCTTTGTTGTGATAAAAAAATATATATACTTATGAAAATGAATTGGCCATGCTTAAGCAAATCTTTTGGAGCATCGCTTTAGGCAACATGATATTTTGCATTTCATCTGTCAAATCAAATGTATTCGTCACATGCTTGGTAAACAACTGGGGTAGACTAACAGTGAAATGCTTACTTACTGGTCCTTCCCAACAATGCAGAGAGAGAGAGAGAACATTTTAGGAAAAGTATTAATAAATACACAATGAGTAACAAAATCTGGGCTATATACACAGGTTACTAGTACTGAGTCGAAGTGCAGGGGTACGAGGTAATTGAGGTAGATACAGATATGTACAAATAACTAGGAACAAAGTGACTAGGCAACAGGATAGATGATAAACAGTAGAAGCAGCTTATGTGAAAGCACACAAACTTTTTTTTAAAAGGGTGCACAAAGGGTCTATGCTGGTTGTCCGGGTAGCTATTTAGTTAACTATTGAACTAACTATTTAGTCTTATGGCTTGGGGGGTAAAAGCTCTTCAGGGCCCTGTTGGTTCCAGACTTGGTGCATCGGTACTGCTTTCCATGCGGTAGCAGGGAACAGTCTATAACTTGGAGTCTTTGATTATCTTTAGGGGCCTTCCTCTGACACCGCCTGGTATAGATGTCCTGGATGGCAGGGAGCTCGCCCCCAGTGAATTACTGGGCCATATGCGCTACCCTCTGTAGTGCCTTGCGGTCGGATGCCAAGCAGATGCCATACCATGCGGTGATGCAGCAAGTCACGATGCTCTCAATGGTGCAGCTGTAGAACTTTTTGAGGATCTGAGGACCCATGCCAAATCTTTTCAGCCTCCTGAGGGGGAAGAGGTGTTGTCATGCCCTCTTCACGACTGTGTTGGTGTGTGTGGACCACAATAGATCCTTAGTGATGTGGACACCGAGGAACTTGAAGCTCTCAACCCACTCCACTACAGTCCCATCAATGTGAATGGGAACTCCGTTTCCTGTAGTCCACTAACAGCTCCTTTGTCTTGCTATCATTGAGGGAGAGGATGTTGTCTGAGCTTGTGTGTGCTTGTGTTTTAAGGGCGTCTGTGAATGTGCATATGCAGGATTCTTAGCATTTGTGAATGTTTTTGTTGTATTTCATACAATTTCTATCAAAGCATCCATTCACGTCCATTCATAATTTAGAACCCTCACTACTGTTCTCTCCAGACTTCTTTTCATTTGCTTTTGTTTCCCCTTCCCTCCACCTTGACACAGTGCTTTTCCACACAGTGCTTTTCCCAGTTGCCCCCGGTCAGGAGACACCTTTCGTTACCTCACCTGTTCTTCCCCTTTGGAACGCACTGCTATTTCATTTGGTTTGATTCGCGCCCTCTTCACCATCACAACCCTTCTGTCTACTCCTTTTCCCTCCTGTTCTTCCTGCTTTTGAATCAAAGGCTGGCGCAGCTTATACACACTTAAGCCCCCTTTTAAAAACTATACTTTTTCCCCAGCTGGAAAACATGTTTAAATATTTAGCACCTATATTCACAGCTGTTTGACACTTGTAATTCCTCGTCTTACAAGTCCCAAACAAACCGCAGAGAAGATCACACAGTCAGTCTGAATCACAGCTGTCATCAGTATTCACTTCGACTCTCCCCCCCTTATTGAAATAATAAGGAATCATCTGAACTTTGGAAAATGGTGATAGTAACTGCTGGTGTTTGATATTTAATAAAAGGCAGCAGAAAATGGAAGGAAGACATTCTTTTGAGCTGCAGCTGCATTGTTCTGGGGCTGTCTGTTATTAACGTACAACTGAAGTGCAGTTCTCCAACGGGGGGGACAACAAAAACAAATCCAATTTTTATAGTTCCTAAGAAGGTCTTTGTTTCAAATGTAGGTGTCAGATAAAAAGGCATATGCGGAAATGGGGAAGGGGCGCGCACCAATGCACTCGCAGACGCACAATATTTATCATGGACTGTTTTTAAATCATTTGATGTTTAGCTGCATGAGAAGAACAATTATTTCGATAACAGGCCATTATTTCTTTAGGAGGTACGGTATATGGAAGGTATTTATTTATAGGTCAATGTGTATGCGCCTGTGTATATGCATCCCTATGTGTGTCTGCGTGTATGAGTGCACGTGTTTGTGTGTTTATTCTTGTGATGTTTTGGTGACTCGGCTCCTCTGTCAAAGCCACATGGGTAAAGGCTTGATATTGTCTGTTGTAGCTCACCAGGAGTGGCCAGCAACTTGGCACTTTATTTAAATGAGTAGCAGGGAAGATTCTGACACTGACTGGGTGGCTTAGGGAAATGCACAATCACATTTCTGAAGGGAGAAATTCTGCCCTTAGTCCGTCCTCTTGTCCCATTGCATAAGTAGAGAGATTGTTGTACAGGTAAAAAAATATATATGTTTTGTTGTTGTTTATGTTGTTTTCTAATGTAGGTATTAGGTTATGGATTTGGGACCTGTTTAGTACTCATACCTACAAATGCATTTGATACCTGTTTCGTGTACAAGGACCACCCTAGTTTGCCGCCTAGTTTGCTATATATACAAAAGTATGTGGACATCCCTTCAAATTAGTAGATTTGGCTATTTCAGCCACACCCGTTGCTGACAGGTGTATAACATCGAGCACAGAACCATGCAATCTCCCATGACAAACATTGGCAATAGAATGGCCTTACTGAAAAGCTCAGTGGCTTTCAACGTAGCACCGTCATAGGATGCCACCTTTTCAACAAGTCAGTTCGTCAAATTTCTGACCGGCTAGAGCTGCCCCGGGTCAACTGTCAGTGCTGTTACTGTGAAGTGGAAATGTCTTGGTGCAACAACGGCTCAACTGCAAAGTGGTAGGCCACACAAGCTCACAGAACGGGACCGCCAGTGCTGATGTGCGTAGCATGTAACAATCGTCTGTCCTCTGTTGCAACACTCACTCCCGAGTTCCAAACTGCTTCTGGAAGCAACTTCAGCACAAGAACTGTTCGTCAGGAGCTTAAGATCACCATGCGCAATGCCAAGTGTCGGCTGGAGTGGTGTAAATCTCGCTGCCATTGGACTCTGGAGCAGTGGAAACGCGTTCTCTGGAGAGATGCTTCTCTGGCAGTCCGACGGACAATTCTGGGTTTGGTGGATGCAATGAGAACGCTACAGTACCTGCCAAATGCGTAGTGTCAACTGTAAAGTCTGGTGGTGGAATAATGGTCTGGGGCTGATTTTCATGTGTTAGGCCTCTTCGTTCCAGTAAAGGATATTTTTTTTGTATTATACCCCCCCTTTTCTCCCCAACTCCCCAACAGGCTCAGGAGAGGCAAAGGTGGAGTCATTCTTCCTCCGAAACATGACCCGCCTAACTACGCTCCTTAACACCTGTCAGCCTAACCCGGAAGCCAGCCGCACCAATGTGTTGGAGTGAACACTGCTCAACTGGTGACCGGAGTCAGCCTGCAGGCCCCCAGCCTGCCACAAGGAGACACTAGGGCGCGATGAGCCAAGTAAAGCCCCACCGGCTAAACCCTCCCCTAACCTGGACGATGCTGGGCCAATTGTGCGCCCTCCTATGGGACTCCCGGCCACGGCCAGTTGTGGCACAGCCCGGGAATGAACCCTGGTCTGTAGTAACGCCTCTAGCACTGGGATGCAGTGCTCCACTCGGGAGGCTCAGTGAAGCAAAGTCTTAATGCTACAGCATTCAATGACATTCTAGACGATTCTGTCCTTCCAACTTTGTGGGGAAAGACCCTGTCAGTATGACAATGCCCCCGTGCACAAAGCGAAGTCCATACAGAAATCGTTTGTTGAGATCGGTGTGGAAGAACTTGACTGGCCTGCACGGAGCCCTGACCTCAACCGCATCACATTGGAACACCAAGCCGGGCATAACATCAGTGCCAGACCTCATAAATGCTCTTGTGGCTGAATGGAAGCAAGTCCCTGCAGCAGTGTTCCAACATCTAGTGGAAAGCCTTCCCTTATAGCAGCGAAGGTGGGACCCACGCCATATTAATGCCTGTGATTTTGGATTGAGGTGTTCGACTAGCAGGTGTCCACATACTTTTGGTTACTTCCCTGTTGGTTGGTTTATTTCTCTGGATGAAGTCGTTATATGACCGGTGATGCGGTGTCGTTACTGGATCTGTGCCGGCTGGGCTGCACTCTCAACCCTTCCTTCAGGTTACGTCAGCGTCAAACCTGGCTGGGCGCATTATTCTAATGACCCCCACCCCACCCCACAACCGCTACCACCAGCACATCCCCGAATAACCCCCCACCGAAAAGTAGACAGAACGAGGGAGAGAGAGATAGCGGGAGAAAGAAATTGAGGGAAATGCTTTGAAGTGGCTTTTCACCGCAGCAAGTCTGCTGGCCGTCTCCCCGAGACGTGTCACCTTTGCCGAGAGGGAATAGGAAAATCACGTTTCGAATGGTAATGATAACATACTAATCACTTGAGCTCTTTGAAGAACGGGGGAGTGAGCTCCTCTGTCAGTATCCCCGGCTTCCTTGTGCTCCGAGGCACACAGGCACAGCCATGGTCTAGGTGTATTAGCTTAAGCATTGCATGTCAATACGTCCCCTCCATCTCCGCTGATCCATAGGGGCTCATTAAGCCGAGCTGACTCCCTTCTCTCTCCCCGCACGGTGCGCATCGGCACACCACCGTCACTCTGCACACCCAGCCACCCACCACCCGCCAGCCCCCTTTCTCTCTCCCTCCTCTCCACCTCACTCTCTCCCACCAACATCCTCCGCCCCTCCCTCCCTTTAACTATTAAAAGTATTTCTGCAGTTTTAAATGACATCTGTCAACCAGCAAGGAGAAGACGGGTAAATCAAAAATGGAGGCATTTTTTCTCTTCTCTGTTCCCATCCCTCTGATTGTCAAAGTTTGAGAAGTGGGATGTCGTCTTATTTTATCTATTTTATTTCCTTGGAGTGATTAGCTGGTACACATTTTTGACAGGTTAACTAGAACTAGAGATTCCAGCGCTCCTTACAGAGAGAGTTACCATTCATCTGAGTGGTGGATCTATGGTGCGTCTATGGTAGCCTTGTTGGGCTTGCATAACATAACTCGTGTTAAAAGGGTTTAAAACGTCACACATGTAGGTTCAGTAAAGACATGACTACTGAAAGACTGGAGAATCCCAAGGCAAATTACCTATATGTAGGCCTAGATGTATAATTGAGTTCAGGTTATTATAAAAGATGGCACAACCCTTGACTGTGACTTTTCCGCATATCTATCTGAATGGCTTGTTAGGGCCATTTATAATGTAATAATACAATGACATTGAATGTGGTGATTAGCAAATAAATGCAAGACAATTACATGTATATTAACGCGGCTCATTTTACAAAACATATTTCTAGCTTTGCGAACACGACAGTGGTTAAATATGTTTTTGTGAATGTGAAAACATTTGACTCCACGGATTGATTATATTTGTGACCAGCATTTTACGCATTTATGTCTTTCTTTACATTTGTGAGTTGTGTTTTATGGTCAATTTGTGCAGGTTAATGATCTGGCAACCAGATTTGGAGATCTTCAATTATCTTAAAAATGTTTTTGTTTAAATCCTAGCTTTCTTTCCTCCTTTCCTTGCTCCCTTTCCTTCCTTAGCACCCTTTCCTCACCTCCTTTTTCCCTTTTCTCCTTTCTTAGCCTATTTCCTTTCTCCCTTTCCTTCCTTTCCTCCTCTCCTTAGCTTTTCTAGCACCATTTCCTTTCCTCTTTTCCTAACTCCCTTTCAAATGAGGAAAGGAATCTATGAAAGGCGGAAAATAAATGGGGCTAGGAAAGGAAACAAGGAAAGGAAATGGGGGGAAGCTAGGAAATTATAGAATACGAGGGAAAGAGAAAATGGTAAAAGGCTAGAGAAGGAAAGTGAGCCAGGAAATGAGGAAAGGAAGCTAAGATGGGAGGAAAGAGAGTTAGGAAACAAAGGAGAGGAAAGGAAGGAAATGTATCAAGTAAAGGAAAGTAGGAAAGAAAAGAAGGAAAGGAAGCTAGGATACCAAATGGATGCATTTCTAAAAGTAAGTATGTGATATATTTGTTTTTATGATATTTTTAAGAGAACTGAAGATCTCCTAATCTTGATGCTGTTTCATTAATATGCACAAACTGATCCATAAAATGCAACTCACAAATGTAAATATACTGAACAAAAAATATAAATGCGTTACAGTTCATTTAAGGAAATCTGTCAATTGAAATAAATAAAGTCCTAATCTATGGATTTCACATGACTGGGAATGCAAATATGCATCTGTTGGTCACAAAGAAAATGTAAGGGCGTGGATCAGAAAACCAGTCTGTGTCTGGTGTGACCACCATTTGCCTCATGCAGCGTGACACGTCTCCTTCGCAGAGAGTTGATTAGGCTGTTGATTTGTTGCCTATGGAATGTTGTTCCACTTATCTTCAATGGCTGTGTGAAGTTGCTGGATATTGTTGGGAACTGGAACAAGCTGTCCGTACACGTCGATCCACAGCATTCCAAACGTGCTCAATGGGTGACATGTCTGCCATGCAGGCCATGGAAGAACTGGGACATTTTCAGCTAACAGAAATTGTGTACAGATCCTTGCAACATGGGTCCATGCATTATCATGCTGAAGCATGAGGTGATGGAGACGGATGAATGGCACAACAATGGGCCTCAGGATCTCATCACGGTATCTCTCTGCATTCAAATTTCCATTGATAAAATGCAATTGTCCTCATTGTCTGTAGCCTGCCTGCCTGCCCATACCATAACCCCATCGCCACCATGGCGCAATGTGTTCACAACGTTGACATCCGCAAACCACGACGTCATACACGTGGTGTTGTAAGGCCGGTTGGACGCCAAATTCTCTAAAACAACGTTGGAGGCGGCTTATGGTAGAGAAATGAGCATTCAATTATCTGACAACATCTCTGGTGGACATTCCTGCAGTCAGCATGCCAATTGCACTCCCTCAAAACGTGAGACATCTGTGGCATTGTGTTATGCAACAAAACTGCGCATTTTATTGTCCCCAACACGAGGTGCACCTGTGTAATGATCATGCTGTTTAATCAGCTTCTTGATATGTCACACCTGTCAAGTAGATGGATTATCTTGGCAAATGAGAAAGGCTCACTAACATGGACAGAAACACATTTGTGCACACAATTCGAGAGACAGCTTTTTGTGCGTATGGAAAATGTCTGGGATCTTTTATTTCAAATCATGGAACATTGGACCAACCCTTTACATGTTGCGTTTATATTTTTGTTCACTGTACATAAAATGCAGGTCATAAATGTAATCCGTGGCGTCACAAATTTCTAAAATCCAATATGTTTGTGAAACTACACGGGCATATTTACAGACTGGGATTTTTATTTAAATGTTGCATTCTGTATTTGCAAATCAATTCTTTTGTTGTTGTTTATGACTCACTACTCAACCACTTCTAACAGGGGCCAATATGTATGGAACGTTTTGTTCAAATGGAAAAGGGTGCGGTCAAAACAGGGATTGAAATCAAACGGAACGACCTGTCTTTCAGAAGAGAACGGGGTGGATGTTGGCCATGTCATTCACTGACGTTGTTGATGCCAAATGTAATATTCTATTACAACTCCTACCAGTGTCTAGATAAAGAAAACACCTCTGTCTTTGAAAAATGATCCAATCAATCACTTGCTTATTTAAGAAACACAAAGTACCTTGAATACCCCTTTTAGAACAGCTGTACATCGTTTCAATGGGCAGCCTTGTCAGTTGTTGATACCTCTGAGTAGGTCAACATACAGTGCACTCTGTGTACAAGGCTTGATATGCTGTTGTGAAGATGTATTCTGGAACTGGAACTCGTGGTTGTAAGGATTGCTCTTAGTCTATACAAGGATAATCTAGTATAGTAAGTGGCTAATACTAACTGGTCAGCACCGGTATAGGTCTGCTAAACATGTCATGTTTGCACATGCCGTTTATGAGTACCTATAATCCATTATTGTCATTATATCTCGGTGTCCATTTGTTTAGGATGTAACTGTCACTGGTCCTTGTTTATATGATTGCATGGTACATGTCGCTGATGTGTGTGTTGTGTATTTTGCTATTTGTTTTGGTGCTTTCTGTTTATTCAGCCTTCGGTAATTATGTTAGGCTAATGTTGCATTTCAGTACTCACTCTTTTACGTAACACACTTCCAAATTGATTGGCATGATATGGTCCTCCTCCTGAAGTGGTCTACTTGGTCTGTCATCATCCATTTGCCACACCAGTAGAAATTTCGAGAAAGCAGTATCTTTCTTATGTTCCATAACCAAATACATTAGGAGAGTAAATGTGTTTGATTTCCACTTTAATGAGGCTTTCCTCCTTAATTCCAGAGCCATCGCCTTGACAGGTTTTTTTTTTTTTTTTTTGAACTTGAAAGCTGCAAATGATAATTTATTACATCTCAATTAGCTCTTCCTCCCTCCATCAACTTTGCCCTCCGCGCTAAATGTGAAGTAATTACTTGCAGTAGACTGAACAAGACGAGGACGGGGGGAAAAAATAAAAAAGAGAAGAACCTTCTGGTGATTCTTATTTTAATATTGAATAAGAATAGATACTTTATTGTACTTATAGTTTTCTTTCTTTTTGCAGTAACAACTGTGCGATATGCCCCCCCAACTCAACATGCATGTTACCGATATTTCACCGGCTACAAGTGTTTGTTAATGAAGAATATTGGAACTGGCCATTGCTGTTGTGGTCGTAGTGGTGGTCTGTGTTTTGATGGCAGTGTTGAGATGTTTCTCTGAAACGCTTCCCAGCCCTCTCAATCATAATTTTTCTGTCTCGTTTTTCTCCAATTTGTTTTAGAGAGCACATCTGTTGGACAACACAGAGAAGCTGGAAAGGTCATCTCGGAGGCTGGAAGCTGGCTACCAGATAGCAGTGGAAACCGGTATGCATTCTGTTTGGATGGAAGGGGGGGGGGGGGGTGAGTGAGCGACAGCAAATTGTCTCGCTCGTACGTGAGGTGGATAGAGAGAGAGAGGAAAAAACTCCTTGACGACTGGTGACATTTTCAGGAGCACATCAAAGGCAAGCAAGGGGGAGAGAGGTGTACGGGCGACAGAGCAGGCGCCGCTGCTCCTCGTTTGGCTCCTGGGAAAAACACACGCTCTTCTCCCCTGCATCTGCGTGTGTGTGTGTGTGTGTGTGTGTGTGTGTGTGTGAGTTGTTTTTTATAGCGCCAAAAAGACAGGGGTCTACTGAAATAAACAACATCAGCGTTTCCTCCACTAGTTCTTAATTTAGAGACCCAAACAAAGCACAATAAACATCACTGAATACATGGCCATCTCGAACAGAAAGTCATGTGTTTTCCTCATTACCAAGGTTAGTTTTTTTTTTTTATCTTTAAATATGGAGAAATTATCTCATTTGGATTTGAAATAGATTAAACCAGTTATTCGTTTTTTCTCCTCCTGACAGTCACAACATTATTGAGTCACAGTGTATTCCTTAGAGAGATATCAAAGCTCATTCTTGAAGAATCAACTGGCTTTCTGTGGCTTCCGCAGTAGTTTTGAAAAAGTTTTGTTCATTTACACTATAATGGAGGAATGGCGCGCGTGTGACATCGACCGATTTAATCATTCACGTCGAGAAAGGGGTGCACAGACCACTGCCTTTTGATGTTCAGTAAGTAGAACTCACAAATTCATAAATACAATCTGCATTCTCTGCTTAAAAATGTTGTTTCATATGATTCTCTGATGATCTCCGAGACTTATATTATTCTTGTTTTCCCCGTGTCGAACTCTGTGGCAGACCCTATTTTGATTCCATTCAGTCACGTATTTCAGTTGAATGGCTCTTTTTGATGGTTTGTCTAGTGTGTTGGTTGGTGTTAAAGAAATGGTCCGTGTTCTACCCGTGTTCTCTACCTCCCGGGCCTATTACTTTCCACAGTAAGGGCCAGTCATGCGCCCTCTGAACCCTCATCTGCCCTGTTTGTGCGGCTAACTGAGAACAATGGTTGTTTATCCTGGTCCCACACACACTGCTCACTGCTCAGGTCTACACCAGCAGAGAGTTGTTTGGGGTTTGGTGGGGTGTGAGCCTTTGTCACCTCGTGTTTAATCTGTGATCCCCCCCCCCCCCCCCCCCTCACCCTCCTGTCGGTTCTGGCCCTCCGCTCAGATGCACAAGCTGAAACGACAAATGCTCAGGGAGAACCAACGCTGAGAGGCAACAGCCGAGTCACGTTGGGAACACTGTCAGACCACAGACAACAAACAATCTTAGAACTCAAATGTGTTGAGACCCCAGACGTGTGAGAAATGCAGTGCCTTCAAAAAGTATTCACACCCCTCGACTTTTTCAAAATGTTGTTGTATTTACAGCCTGAATTAAACATGTATTAAATTGACATTTTGTGTCACTGGTCTACACACTGTACTCCATAATGTCAAAGTGGAATTATGTTTTTAGAAATTAATCAAAAAGGAAAAGCGGAAATGTCTTGAGTCAAACTCTTTCTTATGGCAAACCTAAATAAATTCAGGAGTAAAAATGTGCTTACATAGCATGATTTTTGAATGACGATGTCATCTCTGTACCCCACACATGCAATTATCTGTAAGTTCCCTCGGTCGAGCAGTTCATTTCAAACACAGATTGAACCACAAAGACCAGGGAGGTTTTCCAATGCCTCGCAAAGAAGTGTAGACTGGTAACAATAATACAAAATAACAATATTCTAAAACATGCATCCTGTTTGCATCAAAGCACTGATGTAAAACTGCAAAAAACGTGTCCTGAATAAAAAGCGTTATGTTTGAGTACCACTCTTTATATTGAGTACCATATCTTTATATTTTCAAGCATGATGGTGGGTGCATCATGTTATGGGTATGCTTGTCATCGGCAAGTACTCAGGATTTCTTTAGAATAAAAAGAAACTGAATAGATATAATCCTAGAGGAAAACCTGGTTCAGTCTGCTTTCCAACAGACACTGGGGGACATATTCACCTTTCAGCAGGAAAATGACCAAAAACACAAGGCCAAATATACACTGGAGTTTCTTACCAAGAAGACATTAAATGTTCCTAAGTGGCCTAGTTGCAGTTTTGACTTAAATCGTCTTGACAATCAAAAACAAGACTTGAAAATGGCTGTGTAGTGATGGTCAACAACCGACTTGACAGAGCTTGAAGAATTGTTCAAGTAATAATATGCAACTATTGTACAGTCCAGGTGTGCAAAGCTCTTAGAGACTTACTCAAAAAGAGTCACCTTTGGCAGAGCTGTAATCCCTGCCAAAGGTGATTCTAACGTGTTGACCTAGGGTTGTCAATGCTTATGTACATGAGATATTTCTGTTTTTAATTTTCAATAAATTAGCAAAAATGTGTCAACCTTGTTTTCACTTTGTCATTATAGGGTATTGTGTGTCAATTTTAATACATTTTTGAATTTAGGCTGTAACACAACAAAATGTGGATTAAGTCAATGGGTGTGAATACTTTCTGAAGGCACTGAGAACACAAACATTGACTAGTGGTCATTCCAATGCTGTTTCAACAACCTGTGCTGCATATTTACATCGGTGGACAATCACAGCACCACGAGAAGACATGAAATTCAGTGGGGCAATCCAGCTAATGGATCTTTTTGGTTTTGTAGTCATTCTGTTTAATGTTTTTCATTGTATTTTAGTGTTGACAAAATTCACAAAAGATTTTTGAAAGATTTTATTTTGTGCAAGTGCTTGGCCTAACAAATGCCCCATTCAGTAATCTCACTTTCAAACTAAAAGAGATAATGATACGAGTATGTACCGGGCTTTTATTCATCGTTCTGAAGCATAAACATTTCTACATTTTTAAGATTGCTTAAAATGGATAAAGGATATGCTTTGAAATGTTGAATGTCGGGATGAATATTGTTTTAAAAGGGTTAAACAATAATAATCTGTGCAATCAAAGACTTACTCTGGTCATAAATACGCTGTTACACGAAAAACAAACTCTTATTAAGACGGAAAATTAAAGCATCCTTAGTGAAGAACAGTTAGTGTAGCTATTTTACAATAATTCTAAGTCACCCTCCAAATCCACACACTATATAATTATGCCCCATAAGTACTGTAATTGACCAATGGGGAGAAAAAAATATTTAAAGACAGTTTCTCTTTTCTTTCAAAGAGAGAGAGATCCTGAACAAAGGCAGAAAAAAAGATGGAGCTCCAACTGCTGCTTGCCCCCCCCCCCCCCCCCCCCCCCCCTTTACTTTGGCATCGATAACATTCCACTTAATGACCACAAATCAAGAAAGCCAGGGTACCATAAGGTCACTTTATAAAAAAAGACGTCCTCTCAGTTCTTTGAAATGGTGAGTCTTCACAGAATATCATTTTAGAGAATTTATTTGAGCACTGTTTTTTTTCTCTATTTCACACTCTCCAGTGTATTTTGGAAAGCGCCGGCTTGCCAAGAGCACTGAAAGCCCTTTGAGGGATATTGAGAAGGCTCTGTGGACATCCCAAGCTATTTACCACACACACCCTTAAGAACCAGCCTCTGTTTGTCTCATAAATAAAGTATAGAACTTCATTAGTGGAGGGCACAGACTTAAAAGGCGCGCATATGAACATGCAGACGGAGGGCTTGCCTGTTTTAAAGAGAGCCCTAAGTACAGGAGGAGGGCATGTAGTTAGCCAATTTAAACGCATTTGAATCAAGGGTGTCTGCAAGCCCAAAATGTGAGGAGGCTAGACTGACTCCAAATCAAAGAGGTCAGATTCTGAGGCACAATTTGACTTTGTGAAGATGTGAGAGGGGTCTGATTAGACATGTTTAGAGATGGATGGCATGTCAGATTCCATTTTGTAGATGTACTGAAGTGCTCTCTCCCCTTGATTAGAATCAATTGGAGAGGTAGAGGGTAGAGTTAGTTTTGTTTGCTGAGGGGCGATTAATACAATACTGGCTTCCTTTGAAGTGCATACACCTACAGTATATCTGAACACTATGCACACGTGCATACTGTACTCAATAGATTATTGACCTAAAATCATACTTTTTGAGAAAATAAAGAGAAATACAATCACTCTGTTTCAACTTAAGATGCTTCTGGGAGTAATTTGTTTTGTTTAGCCTGTACCGGTCGGTGTATGTTTGTTAGATGGCACACGTTAGTGTTTTGAAGTAATATTTTTTTCCCCATCTATGATTTGACAGGCATATTATTGTACATGTATTGGATATTAATCATTAGAAAAAACAGAGGCCTCTAATCTTGGCTCCACCAAAATGTCAACCCCCTTTTCCTCTTTTTAAAGCTCAGCGGTCGAAAACAAAGCAAAGCAACTGAAACAAACCACAAAGTGGGCAAAACGAATAAAAGAGAAACTCAAGGGGCCAGCGATGAAGCCGAGATCGCTCCTCGGCTCGCGGCCCCGGTGTCAGTGCTCTGATCGATGGGGGAAAATGAAATCAGCTCATTAGGGATTGATTTCAGACCTGTTTAGATAAGCAGAGAGGGTCGGGGCTCGGGCCCCTGGTGGCCCCTCGGCAGCCCAAAGTTCACTCTGTGCCAGGCAGAGAGCAGCACCGCAGGCCATCAACTTTATTAGCACTGAGATAAGCTGATTAGACCTTGTCAATCAAAGGTGCCAATGACTCAATCGACAGCCCCGGCCTTTCTTTTTCTCCCTTTTCTTCCCCTCTCTCTCTCCCTCCCACTCTCAATCTCCCTCGTTTTTTATGATAAATCATTGAAGCGACCAACAAAGCAGTAGGCAGACATCGTGGGCTAAGCTAAGCAGCCCTGCAGTTGTCACCAAGGCGGACCATGCAGGGACCCTGTGATGATGTGACAACTGTATTACAGATTAGATCAATTTGTTTTAGAGCAGTTTGATTTCCAACTGCAGCGGTATTAAAAGTCGAGGGGAGGAGAGGGAGGGAGAGAGCATTGATTGTCGTCATGGAACATGACTCCAGCGGCAGAGCACAGGGTGTTGGGGACACAGATAACTAAATAGATACATGATGGGGTGGAGAAATAAATAAATATGTTTTGTAAACATTTTTAAAAAAGTCCTCGGCGCTCGTTTGAAGCAAAGCATGGCTTTGAGACTTGCTGTGAGTCCATGGGTGCTGGAGTGCCTCAGTAACATGGCTCACGCTTGTCCCCGGCTTGCACGATCTCTCCCCCCTCCATCTTAGTCCTTTCTTTCTCTGTTTCTCTTTCTCACTCTCTTAATTTCTCCCCGTTCTGTCTTAAGATCAGACTTTATCATTCTTTTGGTGTTTAGCCACCAAAGTGACGCTTGCGCTTCAAATCCTTTTTGGCTAAACACTTAGCAAATGACACAACAAGCTATATTTAGCAATACCCAGAAATATTGTTTAGGAACTGGCTTTCAACGTTGAATTTTCTTTTCTTGTTCTCTTCTTATGAGACAACACGTTTATAACGGTTTTGTGCTATCTGGTAACAGAGGACAAGATCTAATAATAAATCAAACTATCTGTCAATACCATTTAGCGTCATTGTATCAAATCCAGCTACATTGGGTCTCGGGCAAAGAGGAAAATAAGGGAAGAGGATAAAAGGTAATATTCTGCTAACTGGTATCATTTGTTATTTATCAGAGAATCTTGTCAGTGACAAAATAGTATACTTAAGTCTAATATTCTCTATCCTCATAATGTTGATAATGGTGAAAATGTAAGTTATGAATCTGTTCATCTTTTGATTTCAATTCAAATAGCTTACATTGTGCTGTTGTTTACGTGGTCCTCTTTGTCGTTGTTTGAAGGATGTTTCCTTTATTAGGATCCCCATTAGCTACTGCACATGCAGCAGCTACTCTTCCTGGGGTCCACATCAAACATAAAAATGCATGACAGAGTACAGAACAGTTAGAGACAAGAACAGCAAAAGACGTTACTTAAAAAATACAAAGTAATACATTGTCAAGACACCAAGAAACTATTTACACTTCATATATGCATATTCATATATTTATCATCAGAGTACAGTTATATTACATCTTTATATAGAGGAGAGGCGCTGTGGTACATTGTTTTTGTAATGAAAAATGTAAAGCTAAATTAACAATAAAGTGTTTCACATGGTCTAGGGTGGGGTAGATTTTCTATTTACAAAATGTATTAAGACTAAATATTTTGCGTGTCACATCCAAATAATAGAGCGATGTTTATCCAAGAAGTAGTGAATTGATTAATACAAATGTATTTAGATCATTTGCACATACGTTGTGGCGTCTATGTTGAGATATACCCATTGTAGATCCCTTTCTTAGGAATGTAGGCTCTATCTCCACTTCTGCTTCAGGTTATTCATTCTGTGGCACAGTGTCATTTTAATATTTCAGTATGTTCTTGTTCATTTGTCTTTTATAAGGACAGTTTGCTAAAGTGGATTTCCTCGAGGTATAGCATATTCAATAACTTTCGTTTTTTGTAGTCTGATAAAATCTGAATGCTGTGGTGTTTCAAAAAGAATAGGAAGTTATTTGATAATTGTTTGATTCATGGCACTGAGAGATGGGATTAAAATATTTCACAGCTTGAGTTTGCAGTTAGGCAGAAAGGAGGCCTTTTATTAAATATTTTTTAAGGGGGAAATGTATTTGTCTTTTGTCTCAAGGAAAGAAATCAATTCTAAGAAATATAGACGGAATATAGCCCGAAACTGTATTTCCGACATATATATGCCTTAACGTATAGCCTAACATTTTGCTTTCAGTAAATCTACCCACGGGTAAGCTGTTTATCGGTAAACCCCCCCCGGCGGATGAAAGGCCTCGTAATAATGATTTTTTTCTCTCCTAATCGGGTCTTGTCAGCGAGGCGTCTTATCGTGGAGAGGAAAATGACACCGATCCTATCGAGAGCCCGAGTCCGAGTCGGAGGCGTGTGTCCCCCCCACCCCCCTCCCCCCCAATCATGGCCGGCCGTGGCCTCGCCATATCTAGCGCTGCCACAAACGGCGAGCGCCGCTTTTTTCTTGTGGACTTCAAAAACGACGCGAGTCATTAAAATTGCACCCGCGTTTGGCTGCGGGTGTCAGCCGCTTCCAGAACGAAAATGCGATGTGGGAAGAGGAGACTCGCTAAATGTGCTAATTCCTGCCTCACATGTTTACGGCTTAATTTTAATCGGTTTGAGGGAGGAGGAGGGGAGGAAAACTTTTTTTGGGGGGGGGGCAATGAGAACCTCACATTGAAATAAATCGCCATTATCTTTGACACCCTAGGACTCAGCTGTTCCAAGGATTTAGGGGTCCACTGGCAACAGTGTATATTTTGGCACACAAAAAGTGTTTACGCTTGAACTGTGGTAGCTAAGGTGCAATCGCTGGCTTCAGCCTGCACAGACAAAGGCCCGACTCGACACAATGGCCAGCCAGCATACAGACCCCTCAATGCACGAGCTCAACCAACAGACTTGAGTGTGTGTGGGGTTCATCTGTGTGTTTGCTTGTCTGTCTGTCTGTTGGTCCGCAGGTGTTTTTTCGCTAGAATCCGACTTGCGACGTTAGCTCACGTTAAGTGGACTCGTCGAGGCGGCCATATCAGAATGAAGCTAGGGAGATGTTTGTGAGAAATGAAAGTGACCAGTCGTCATACGTAGCTCATCCAGAATTCAGGAGTGAACAGGATACTTCCTGCTCCAGTTAAGTTCCATTATTACTGCTAGCATAGCATCCTGTTAGCAGCCCATTTAGTCTGCACGGTGGATGCTAACAAGGATCAACGGTGTTAAGAGAAAGTGGTGGATCTACAGTAATTAGACTTTTTAGGAGAATGATAAGCTTCAACAAAGAGCAGGCTTCCTATCGACATAACTAGAGTCTTAAAAGTAATGATTAGCCTACGAAGCTTAGACTGGGAGGAAAGACCTCTGAGCATTTCTTCTTCTTAGTGCAGCATTGTAATAAGAAAGGTTTCCCCCTTCAAGTATAGAAGGCAACATTACCAAAAGAAGGATAAAACTCACGGAAGGTCAACAAGTCACCCATTGGATTGATGTAAGCATGAATACATTGGGAGGCAGTTTAATAATACAACTAAGTATAAAGACCCATTCTGATCAATGTTTCATTCAGTAGTGTCGTTCATTATTACGTTGATATAAATGATACACAAGGCCACTTAAACAAAACAAATATTTATGAGAAGGAAAAAAAAACTAGGTGCTCATATTACACTTCACAATGAGTAATTGTTTGTAAACATATTGATTTTATAGTAATACCTGTTCATAATGTAGCCTTATCTCACATTTTCAAAAGCACATTTAAAAAGGTAGACATTTTATTTCAAACCACAAACCAGCTTCTTTTCTGTTATTTCGAGGTTACAACCACAACCACAAGATACCCCCCCCCCTGTACGCACAGCAGAAAGTGCAGCACTGACCTCGGAGTGACACACAGAGTGAGGAAGAGAGAGAGCTCAGAAAAGGGATGAGCGGGATTGCGTTAAAATGAACTGTTTCAGAAGGAAATGGGAGACAAAAGCGAGGACTCTGGGCCCCCATGGGCGCTTTAAAGAGCTGCTACATCTGAGGCACTGAAATATAAAAAATAAAAAAAGAGAAGGGGGGGGAAAGAAGTGAAATTAACTAAAGGAGAGGCAGAGAGGGAGAAGTGTGCCACCTCGTCAATACTAGTCCTCTGATGACAATGACACATTGATGACAGACAATTGATGCCAGTGAAAAGAGTAGGAAATACATTATTTTTTTAAAGAGCTATGCATGGGGAGTGAGAGACAATGCGATCAGTATATTTATACCTGTTATTTTCTGTATTGATTAATTCAATATACACCAATTAGCATCTTGCCCTCCTACCCCATTACTCCTGTGGGTCAGTGGAGAGCATCTTCTATGATATGGAACCAACAAGCTTTGCTTTAGTGTAGTAGGTTTGATGTGTGTTTATTGTATGTGAAGGCTAGTGTAGAATGCAGTCACGTAACCCCCAGTCTCAGTGGCTGGGTGTAAGAACAGAGACCAGGCCTAAACGCTGTTATTTGCCCCTCTCTACCTATAACCCTCACACACACACACCGATACACACACCCACACACATACACACACCCACACACGTACAAATACTTTAAACACATTAACCCTCAGAAACACATGATTAGGCATCGCCGTCTGTCCCCTCTGTTTACTCTCCTCCTGGTCGCCCTGAGGAGCGGGTCCCCACGCTTCCCCCCTCGGCCCCTCAAAAGAGCTTCCTCCTCGGCCACCCGATGCCCACGGACAGGGCGCCCGCGCGTTTAGGACGCCCGGGGAACATGAAACGGCCCAGCCCGGGATGTCAGCTGGTTGCCCCATCTGCCAATCAGTGGGACAGCAAGGCTTTTGTCTGGGGGGGGGGGGGTTATGGAGACAAGTAGGGTCGGGATGGGAGGGGGAGGGCGGGGTTGACGTTGAAGTGCAAACAGCCACCACCACCGTGTGTCTAGCTGAGATAGGGATAGTAAGATGGGAGCATAGTGCTGGAAAACTAGACACAAAATAGGTTATGACTAGTGTGGGTCGTTGTTTTGTTGCTTGTGACACTGCCAAATTCTTGTAATGGAAGTGCGTTCTATTGTCAATATGTCTGTTGGTTTCTGGCTCATACACACTGTATGAAGAACAGCAGAATGTCACCTGCTATAGCTGTGATAAGTACACCAACAAACGTTTTCCAGTTTGGATACTCCGTTCTTTGTCATTTATGTGAATTTGAATGACAATGCAGTACAGTTTTTGAGGGACGTAGATGTGTGAAAAAGATTGTCCTACCGAATAGAGTAACTTAATTGGTCTCAATCAAAATATGACTTTCCTTTTTTTATGTAAATCACAGTTGGCACTCGTCTGAAATGAATTTCAAGTTGCAGAACTTCAGTCTGGTCTTTCCGTCCTCCCGTTAAAGAACATAACCTTGACAGTACAAACAGTTTGACTCCCACAGTAACGAACATGCGTGTGTGTGTGTGAGTGGATGGGTGGCTGGTTCTGCACGGGAGGGGTTTTCCACGTGCATTCTGCTGTACGGCAGATAGGCCGCGCCCTTGAGCCACCGTAGGAGGTTCTGTAAGCCCGGGTTTTGGGTTCTTCTGAGTCTGCAGAAGGTAACAGCGGGGCCTTTACACACACACAGGCGTGCTGTGTTAAAGTATTTGGACTGAAAATACTTCCTGAAAAGAGACAAGCGGCAACGCACAAGAAATGGTTATGTATTTATCACTGAGTTTTTTGTTTTGTTTTTTTGTTGTCATGCTTTCTGAGAAAATCTGTTTGTTTGTGTGTTTTCTGTTTGCCGTCAGTTATATTGCCCTCAGTTAAATTCCATGATTTTTTCCCAGTGTGTTGTCAAGCTCGTCTTGTAATTATGTTAGTCAAATCAGGATGGTACATAGAAAGAATGAACAATGAAGTCTTTCCTCACATTTCTCAGTCCCACTATACGACATAAGCCGTGTGGGCTCGGGGAACTGTGTTCAAACTTCTCCTGTTAGGAGAGCTCTGGTTAGGTCTATGTCTATAGGACTGAAATATCCCAACATGAGCCCATGATTTCCAACAACTGTAGAATGGCAGTGTTTATATAGCCTAACATTACGATATGTAATGTGCAGTACAATGTCGGTTGAGCAAGTTTGTTTACAAGTCAGGTGTGATGCGGCGTTGAGATTGATTTCTCTTCACTCACCGAGAACAGTTGTAGCCTTTCTCGGCCTCGTTCTCTAGCAACCATTTTATTTTATTAACACATCAAACCATAATCTGAATATAATGTTCTTAATGCATGAAAGTGTTTTTTTTAGGCGTTTATGCAACACAATTAAAGAATACAAGTACAAGACAATGCCAGTAAATATTAAGTTAATCAGGTGATGCTAAATATTACAAGACTATTTTCCCTGACCTCTCCCCTCGTTAATAGCTGTGGGGGAAACATGTTCGCTTAATTTGAAAACCCTATTGAAAGGCTCCGCTCGGTAGGAGCGGGTTGACTTGGATTGTTGTCCTTGTGCTTTTGTCAGATATTTTCATGGAACTCATTTTAATACAGCCCTTAACCTTTTGTCTTTTCAGTCAGACATCTATCGATCCCAGAACTTGTCGTCATTGTGCCGGGCTAGATTAAACTCTTTTTCCCCCCTGTTTGGGATCATAGCATTGAACTCATATCGCTAAATAAGAATGAGTTACTTAATACACTGTTTTCAATGTTTTTTTTTTTTTTTAACCACAAGACTCTCAGAAGATGTTGAGAAGGTCAGTTCACTCAATAGTACAGCTAACAAAGTTGAAACTTCCTGTATAGGATATTCACACGCGAGTCATAAAATGGTATATAGGCATCTTTTAATCATTGGTCATCATAGGCATTCAGTCATACACAGGATTTATCACATTGACACTGAATAAAATGTTTTATTGCATGCTTTTAGTAAGATTTTGTGTCATTTTTATCAGCTGCTATATAGACTAATGGCTGAAACCGCTTACTTAATGCATACAATAATCGTTAGTGTTTCTGAATTCAGACATATGGACTTAATGCAAATGTGGGCGATGAGAAGGAGGAGGTATGTTTGTGTGTGTTTTCCTTTAGAATAATTATATGCCAGGATCCCTTCTTTGATGCATTGGTAAACTCTTTTGCTGAACACACACACACACACACACACACACACACACACACACACACACACACACACACACACACACACACACACACACACACAGGGACAGGTGATGGTTAAGATCTTACACATATGGAGATGCTGTGTGTTGTTCTGGTGGTGTTTTGAATGTATGTCTGCTCCCCAGTCTGACAGGTTCACCCTCCTCTCCAGGGGACGCCTTCACTTGTAATTTCCACAGTGACACTGAAATGGCAGTGACAACAGTGGCTTCGCCGTCACGACTGTATCTATATTGTTAAAGGTAACTTAACATGCTTCGATATAAGAACTTGGTCTGTGATGTAAATACATTTGAGCGTTTTCAGCATTTATTTTCACTATATTTTTCTGGAGTGGTTCATTCTCCTGGTGATTATTGTTGTGATTTTATTCCTTCCTAATTCTAGGTCGTTATCTAGAAAAATAAGAAAATACGATTTTACCCATCGTTGCATGGTAAGGAATGGCATAATTGACTTTGATGGTATCAATTTGACTTATCAGGCTTCCGATAAACTTTGCCAATGGAAGTTCAATAGGAGTTCAAAAAACCTCAGGAGGTAAGAGCTCTCATCGAGGACATTTATATATATATATAGTCTTTTTTTTTTTTAAGACTTCCGTAAAGACTAAACGTGCTCGTTTTGCTTTGTTATCTCAGCCTGAACCACAGAAATCTGCTGAGACCCAAGTGCTCACATTTACTTGGTCAGTAGGGAGGCCTTGTGCGTACGTATCCACATGGCAACACTGCAGCCTCTGCCTCTCCCATCTGCAATGGACAGCTTGTTTTAAAGCGGTTTGAAATGTCAGCGTAAAACACAACTCAAAGGGAGCCAGTGCAACCTGTTGGAAGGTGGCCTGTTACAAGCCAATGCAATATTTCAATCTGGACAACCACATCCACGTTTCAGTCAAGCCAAGTAAGATGGCGTGCACGAGTCTGTCGACCCTTTTGTGTGTTTGTGCACATATACAAAATGACCCAAAGCGTTTCTGCAACTTCATTAGTCTATGGCAGTTTTATGTTCTCTCGAAGTTCTGCATTACGATGCAGGTTTGATTAGAATTCAGAGTGGATCCTATTTAACACCCCTGTAAACCAGCGTTTCCCAAACTCTGTCTTCGGGACCCCAAGGGGTGGTGGACGTTTTGGTTTTTGCCGTAACACTACACAGCCGATTCAAACGACCAAAGCTTGAAGATTAGTTGATTATTTGAATCGGCTGTGTAGTGCTACGGCAAAAACCAAAACGTGTTGTGGGAAACCCTACTGTAAACACTCAAATGGGCATCGCTTCTTAATGCCCATTGCAATGTTCACCTATCCTGTTTCTTTCATGAGGGGTGATTTTTTGGTGAATCTGGGGCAAGGCTGTTTATTAACACAATGACGGGGGGGGGGGGGGGGGGGGGGGCAGGCATCCTGGGCCACCTGGATTTAATCGGGCCAAAGAAGAGGCCCATGTCCATCTGGGGGCCCAGTCTCCTGTCCCCACACATGGCTGCAGATCGACGAACAGAAGGTGTCTCCTCAGAACTCACACCTGAGCTCGCTCCCAGCCTGGGAATGGCCTAACTTTTCCCTCCTCCCTCCATCCCTCCCTCCCTCCATCCAACCATCCATCCCTTCATTCACTGTCCTCAGCATTATCACCTCTGTCAAGCCCTATCACCCCCCCCCCCCTTCTCTCTCTCCATTTCTACCTCCATGCTTCTCTCCTTCTCTCTCTATGGCCATGACCTGATCTACTTTTATCTTTCTCTCCGGACCCCTTTCATGTCTGCCACTTTACCCCGTCCACAGATCATGTGTACGTTTCACAAACAGCCTCTCACTTCATGCTTAGTGTGTTGATGTATATACATTTCAAAACACAGATATTTAGTAAATGGTCACTGGACTTTCTCAGCCCACTGTATGTAACCAGATTGACTATGCCTAAGGTTGAGTGTGAATTCCACTGTGGTATAGTACACAGATTTGCAAATGTTATCGCAGGTGCCGCAATGTGCTTGTGTTTCTAGCCCCGACCATGCAGTAATAATGCCTAACAATACAAAACAATAAGCACATAATCCAAAAATTAAGAAATATCAGATCGAGCAATGTCAGAGTCCGGAATATAAATATACACTCTGTTGCCAGTTTATTAGGTACACCATCCCATTCACGAAAATGAATCTCTGCTCCTGCAGAGACAGTAGGTCACGTGGCTGTGGCTTGCTATATAAAGCAGGCAAAACAGGCTTTGAGGCATTCAGTTACTGTTCGATTGAACGTTAGAATGGGCAAAACGAGTGATCTAAGCGACTTTGAGTATGGTATGATTGTTGGTGCCAGGCACGCCGGATCCAGTATCTCAGAATCCGCCACCCTCCGTGTCTAAGGTTTTACCAAGAATGGTGCTACAAACAAAAAACATCCAGTAAGCCGCAGTCCTGTGGGCGAAAAAACAGCTCATTGATGAGAGAGGTCGAAGGAGAATGGCAAGAATCGTGCAAGCTAGCAAGCAGGCCACAAACAGACAAATAACAGCGCAGCATAACAGTTCCACGGCATCTCGGGACACACATGTCCATCTGCAGCAGACAACCACACCGGGTCCCACTCAGATCAGCTAAAAACAACAAGTGGCTCCGGTGGGCACACGATCATCGACACTGGACAATTGAAAAGTTGAAAAACATTGCCTGGTCTTAACGAATCCCATTTCCTGTTTGTGTCATGCTGATGGCAGAGTCAGGATTTGGAGGAAGCCACATGGGTCCATGGCCCCATCCTGCCTGGTGTTACCGGTAAAGGCTGGTGGTGTAATAGTGTGGGGAATGTTCTCCTAGCATACGTTAGGTCCCTTGATACAAATTGAGCAACGTTTTCCATGCCCTGAACCATTCAGGCTGTTCTGGAGGCACCTCGTACTACACCGAACAGAAATATAAACTTAACGCGCAACAATTCCAAAGATTTTACAGAGTTATAGTTCATATAAGGAAATCAGTCAGTTTGAATAAATTCCTTAGGCACTAATATATGGATTTCACATGTCTGGGAATACAGATATGTGTCTGTTGGTCACAGATACCTTAACAAAAAAGGTAGGGGCCTGGATCAGAAAATCAGACCCTTGCGACATGGGGCCGCAAGAGCACAACAATGGACCTCAGGATCTCATCACGGTTTCTCTGTGCATTCAAATTGCCATTGATACAATGCAATTGTGTTCGTTGTCTGTAGCTTATGCCTGCTCATACCATGACCCCACTACCACCATGGGGCACTCTGTTCACAACGTTGACATCAGCAAACCACTCCCCCACACGATGCCATATACGCTGTCTTCCTTCTGCCCAGTACAGTTGAAACCGGGTTTCATCCACGAAGAGCACACTTCTCCAGTGGCCATCGAAGATGAGCATTTACCAACTGAAGTCAGTAACGACGACAAACTGCTGTCAGGTCAAGACCCTGGTGAGGACAACAAGCACGCAGATTTGCTTCCCTGAGATGATTTCTGACAGAAATTCTTTGTTTGTGCAAACCCACAGTTTCATCAGCTGTCCAGGTGACTGGTCTCAGACAAATGCACGTGAAGAAGCCAAATAAGGAGGGCTGGCGTGATTATACATGGTCAGCAGTTGTGAGGCCGGTTAGACGTCGTGCCAAATTCTCTAAAATGACTTTGGAGGCTGCGTATGGTAGAGAAATGACCATTCAATTATCTGGTAACAGCTTTGGTGGACATTCCTGCAATAATCATGCCAATTGCACGCTCCCTCAAAATTTGAGACATCTGTGACATTGTGTTGTCTGACAAAACTGCACATTTTAGAGTGGCCTTTTATTGCACTTGCGTAATTATCATGCTGTTTAATCAGCTTTTTGATATGCCACACCTGTCAGGTGGATGGATTATCTTGGCAAAGGAGAAATGCTCACTAACAGGGATGTAAACAAAGTTGTGCACACGATTTGAGAGAGAGAAGCTTTTTGTGTTTATGGAACATTTCTGGGATCTTTTATTTCAGCTCATGAAACATGGGACACTTTAAATGTTGTGTTTGTATTTTTGTTCAGTATAGATAATAATAAACTGGCCACTGAGTGTATATAATGGTGTGTATGGACAGTATATGAATAGAAAAGGTTTGTACAGCAGTAGGTATGTAGGATGAACCATGACAAGAATACAGTTACTTAAGTGGGTAAAACAACATGTAAACATTATTAAAGTGACCAGTGTTCAATGACTATGTACATGGGGCAAAGCAGTCTCTAAGGTGCATGGCAGAGTTCCCGAGTGGTAGCCAACAAGTAACAGTGACTAAGGCTCATGGCATCTCTTGACTTAATTCCTTGAAAAGAAAGTCCGTTTTTTGTTGTTGAGGAAACTTATTTTTGGCTGTCTGTTGGCATTTATTATATCTTGAAGTGACAGGGTGAGAAGCCACAGAAGCAGTGTACTGTTGAAGTCAGAAGTTTACATACACCTTAGCCAAGTACATTCCAACTCAGTTTTTCACAATTCCTGACATTTAATCCTAGTAAAAAATGTCCTGTCTTAGGTCAATTAGTATCACCACTTTATTTTAAGAATGTGAAATGTCAGAATAATATTAGAGAGAATGATTTATTTTAGCGTTTATTTATTTCATCACATTCCCAGTGGGTCAGAAGTTTACATACACTCAATTAGTGTTTGGCAGCATTGCCTTTCAATTGTTTAACTTTGGTCAAACGTTTCGGGTAGCCTTCCACAAACTTCCCACAATAAGTTGGGTGAATTTTGGCCCATTCCTCCTGACAGAGCTGGTGTAACTGAGTCAGGTTTGTAGGCCTCCTTGCTCGCACATGCTTTTTAAGTTCTGTCCCCACACTTTCTATAGGATTGAGGTTAGGGCTTTGTAATTGTCACTCCAATACCTTGACTTTGTTGTCCTTAAGCCATTTTGCCACAAATTTGGAAGTATGCTTAGGGTCATTGTCCATTTGGAAGACACATTTGCGACCAAGCTTTAACTTGAGATGTTGCTTCAATATATCCACATAATTTTCCTGCCTCATGGTCCCATCAATTTTGTGGAGCGCACCAGTCCCTCTTGCAGCAAAGCACCCCCACAACATGATGCTGCCACCCCTGTGCTTCACGGTTGGGATGGTGTTCTTCGGCTTGCAAGCCTCCCCGTTTTCCTCCAAACA
Organism: Oncorhynchus mykiss; assembly: GCF_013265735.2. Classification (NCBI taxonomy): domain Eukaryota; kingdom Metazoa; phylum Chordata; class Actinopteri; order Salmoniformes; family Salmonidae; genus Oncorhynchus; species Oncorhynchus mykiss. The sequence goes on from NC_048584.1 coordinate 16,216,346, forward strand.
TAACAATGGTCATTATGGCCAACAGTTCTATTTTTGTTTCATCGGACCAGAGGACATTTCTCCTAATGTGTATATAGATACTTTTGTGCCTGTTTCCTACAGCATCTTCACAAGGTCCTTTGCTGTTGTTCTGGGGTTGATTTGCACTTTTCACACCAAAGAATGTTCATCGCTAGGAGACAGAACGCGTGTCCTTCCTGAGCGGTATGATGGCTGCATGGACCCATGGTGTTTATACTTACGTACTATTGTTTGTACAGATGATCGTGGTACCTTCAGGCGTTTGGAAATTGCTCCCAAGGATGAACTAGACTTGTGGAGGTCTACAATTTTTTTCCCTGAGGTCTTGGCTGATTTATTTTGATTTTCCCATGATGTCAAGCAAAAGAGGCACTGAGTTTGAAGGTAGGCCTTGAAATACATCCACAGGTAAACCTCAAATTGACTCAAATGATGTCAATTAGCCTATCAGAAGCTTCTAAAGCCATGACATCATTTTGTAGAATTTTACAAGCTGTTTAAAGGCACAGTAATCCAAGTGTATGTAAACTCCTGACCCACTGGAATTATGATACAGTGAATTATAAGTGAAATAATCTGTCCGTAAACATTTGTTGGGAAAATTACTTAGAAGATAGATGTCCTAACCGACTTGCCAAAACTATAGTTGGTTAACAAGAAATTTGTGGAGTCGTCAAAAAATGAGTTTTTTTTTTTGACTCCAACCTAAGTGTATGTTAATTTCCGACTTCAACTGTATGTCTCCAACAAGTCAGAAGCTAAGTCAGGTGCTTTGTTTTACTGTGTTGCTCTGCCACAGCTGGGGTTGAGGGAATACCACCAGCTGACTGTGTGTGTATTAGATTATTGGAGGACCCCCAAAAAAAAGCCGATACCGATTAATCGGCCGATTTTTATATATATATTTGTAATAATGACAATTACAACAATACTGAATGAACACTTTTATTTTAACTTAATATAATACATAAAATCAATTTAGTCTCAAATAAATTGTGAAACATGTTCAATTTGGTTTAAATGCAAAAACACTGTGTTGGAGAAGAAAGTAAAAGTGCAATATGTGCCATGTAAAAAAAGCTAACTTTTAAGTTCCTTGCTCAGAACATGAGAACTGGTGGAAAGCTGGTGGTTCCTTTCATGAGTCTTCAATATTTCTAGTTAAGAAGTTTTATGTTGTAGTTATTATCGGAATTATAGGACTATTTCTCTCTATACCCTTTGTATTTGATTTACCTTTGACTATTGGATGTTCTTATAATCACTATGGTATTGCCAGCCTAATCTCAGGAGTTGGCTTGAAGTCATAAACAGCGCTTTGCTTCAAGCATTGCAAAGAGCTGCTGCTGGCAAACGCAGGAAAGTCCTGTTTGAATGAATGCTTACGAGCCTGCTGCTGCCACTGCTCAGTCAGACTGCTATATCAAATATCAAATCATAGACTTAATTATAATATAATAAACACACAGAAATACGAGCCTTAGGTCATTAATATGGTCAAATCCGGAACCAACATTCCGAAAACAAAACGTTTATTTTTTCAGTGAAATACGGAACTATTAAGTATTTTATCGAACGGGTGGTATCCCTAAGTCTAAATATTCCTGTTACATTGCACAACCTTCAATGTTATGTCATAATTCTGTAAAATTCTGGCAAATTAATTCCGGTCTTTGTTAGGAAGTAATAGTCTTCACACAGTTCGCAACGAGCCAGGCGGCTCAAACTGCTGCATATACCCTGACTCTGCTTACACAGAACGCAAGAGAAGTGACACAATTTCTCTAGTTAATATTGCCTGCTGACATTAATTTCTTTTAACTAAATATGCAGGTTTAAAAAAATATATTCTTGTGTATTGATTTTTAAGAAAGGCATTGATGTTTATGGTTAGGTACACTAGTGCAATTACAGTGCTTTTCTCGTGAATGCGCTTGTTAAATCATCACCCGTTTGGCGAAGTACCCTGTGATTTGATGATAAATTAACAGGCACTGCATTGATTATATGCAACACAGGACAAGCTAGTTAACCTAGTAATATCATCAACCATGTGTAGTTAACAAGTGATTATGTTAAGATTGATTTGTTTTTTTATAAGATAAGTGTAATGCTTGCTAGCAACTTACCTTGGCTCCTTGCTGCACTCGTGTGACAGCTGGTCAGCCTGCCACGCAGTCTCCTTGTGGAGTGCAATGTAATCGGCCATAATCGGCGTCCAAAAATGACAATTACCGATTGTTATAACCTCTAGTGTCTATGTTGTGTTTTGGATGTGTTTATCGGCGCTATCACACTTGATAAGTTTACATAGTGTGTTTGATGGGATTAGATAGCTGATAGACATTGTGTCACTAAATGACTTGAACTGATTTATAAAGTTTCCCTCATATGTTGTCTCTGTCTGTTTATCCTTTCACAAGACACAGACCAAGCCATTCCTAATAATGCAAAAACTCTAACAAGCATTTGCAAACCTTTTTTTCCTGGCTTTAGCTATGCCTGGCCCTGTAGCAAGCCCTGCTAGAGTTAGCCATCTTTTGGTGACAGACCTGCTGACACTGCTTACCACCTGGAGAAAGCCTGCCTACTCTAACGTGCTAATCGAACCTTCCCACTGCGGCCTGTCCGCACAGAGACAAACGGCTAACCCCATCTGCTTCCTGCTGACATGTTGAAGGTGACTGTTGCTGTTATCGTTCATGCTAGCTCCTAATTGATCCAAATGGACTAACGCAGCTTCTCAGGATTTAAAGCCAGGGCGGGCGCGAACCAGTGGTGACACCAGTTGCCTGGGTAACCCAACAATATACAGGATGCACTGTATCTCTCTACTTCCTTTCTATCCAATGTGAGGTTAACCATACGATATAGTAGACCTGGGGGGGGGGGAACACATGTATGCTGAATGTTCTTGTATGTCGTGAAAAATAACATGTTTCTAGATATACCCTGATTGTATGGGTACTGTTACTTGCACCTATGACATTTAGGCCTAGAACACTGCCTTCTTTCACTTGCTATTTTTGACTGGAAAGTTAAGTTACTATTTTAGCAATTAGCGTTTTCTGTCAAGTAGAATCCTCTGTCAACGTTATGGTCCATGACTCTAATTGTTCCATTAGTTACAATTAATCCTATCTAATGCAATTCAACCCCTCTTAATATTAGTTTGTGTGTTTCCCCATCCATATTTAATACATATTATGAACATAGCTATAGCTCTCCCTTTGTCCGTGAAAGCGAAACGGTGGCCCGTCTGCTGATAAGTTTCTGGAAAGCATTCTTTGCAAGTACGTGTTTTTAAAACTTAAGTCGAAGTGACACTGCACTCGGTTCATTGGGGAAATAACCGTCAAGTTTTTTTCTCTCTCTCATTCAGACGCCATCAGAGGGGTTGACTAATTTCTCTATCGGGCTAATACTGTATGAGTCCATTCTCCAAGATGTCTGAAACCGTAATTAGTGGCTTGCTTTGAGCGGGGCGGGCTGGGGGCGGAGGGGGTGTGCGGAGGTGCGAGCAAGGGGGCTGCAACGGCGAGGGAGAAGAAAAAGGCAGTCCGTTTTATACTCTGATGGAGGTTATATTTTCTATGACAACTGGACCAGAGTAATCAAAACGTGTTAATAATCCCTTCAAAGGGCTGTCGGCGCATCAGTGGAGCCTGAGTGAACATGAATCCCCCGTTAGCCTCGGCGCTGGCTGCTCCACCCACGCTAGCCTTCCCTCTCCCTTTCTCTTTCCATCTCTCCTCTCTCTGTGTCGGTCCCTTTCCCTTTCTATCTCCCCCTCTTTCTGTCTTCCCCTCTCGCTCTATCCCTCAGTCCCTCTCTCTTTTGCCCTCGTTCTCTCTCTCTCTACTTCTCACTGTCGTCTGAACCTCAATTACACAGCCTTAGGACCAGAGTGGGGCCCACAAAGACCAACACACACTAACACACGACACAGGCAATACATATGTCAAGTCAAAGACTGTAAGAGCTGTTCCAACACTCACGGTATTCTTGTGTTGCTGTCCGTATTGAGGGACCAGCCCCGTCTTTGCACTTACAGTCCCCACCGAGCTGCAGTACAGCCAGAGCCCAGGAGAGGGCATTGGACAGCACCCTGGGGTCCAAGCTGAAGCTGTTTGATCTCTTGGACGACTCAGGCTCTTTCCAGTGGTGTAGGTTGAAGTCGCCTATAGACACTGATGAGTTTTTGGTCCGTTTTTTTTTTGGGGGGGGGGGGGGGGGGGGGGTGACAGAATGGAGCATAGTTTACTCATAAACCTGAAACTGAAATGAATTCTAAGAAACTATTACTACAAATCAAAGCAAATGAAACATACTGCCTAGAGACAGAAGTACTTAAAAGTTTGAGCACTTAAATGTGCAAAGAATAACTAAAGTTATTGCTAAATTTGGCAACAAAAAAATGTTGGACCTAGTCATGGGGGCATTCGACATAGGTAAAAGGGGCTTCATAAAATACATTGAATTATTAAGTGTACAGCTTTTCTTTTCAGTTTCCTTTACAGCAACATTCACATAGTGCCTCATATTAAGGCACCGATGACGAGAATCAGCCTTTGAGCCCCGACAAAATAGATATGGTACTACAACAGACTTTCTTCCAGTAAATGAAATCAAGACCCTTTAATCCCAACACCATTCACATCTCTCCTGCCTTTTCACTAACCTCAAATTGGAATGAAAACATGCCTAAATTAGTAGTGCTGTAGATGTCGCGCTTAAACTTAAAACGCACATTCTTAAGAAATGTCACTCTCCTTTCCCTCCCCGACTCTGGGAAAGTGTTCCCTTGTATCTCGCTGCCATTTAACCAGCCCATTAACCCTGAATGCTGGGGTAGACCCCCGCTGGCGCTGGGTTTAATAAGTGGTAAAACCTCCACACACACACACACAGCTTCTCTAAAGCTCATCCTCAACACATCCAACAGGCCTCTCCCTCAGACGACCTGATGGCTAGGTATAGGACACAAGACGCTGGAATAATCAAAAGCATTGTTTTTGATATACTTCATAGCGTATTTTTGATTTGATTTGAATTAGCCCTGTACTGATTAGGGCCCAGCACAAGGAGTATTTGTGGTCTTCGCTCGTCTTTAAAGGTGTGCATGTGTTACCGTTACGAAAACACTCAGCTTAATGTCAAGTGGAGGTGTGACGGGATCAGTTGGAGGCAGTTAAAAATGCATGGCGTCCAGGCAGGGCTCCGGGCCCTAAACTGACCTGTGATCAGCCAGTGCTGCCGTCCCAGGGGACCCTCTGTCTGCTGCGTTGGACCAGGAGACTGGACGTGCTCAATAATGTAGAAGAGGCATGGCATTAAAGACGTGTCCTCTATGCCACTGTCTGTCATGGCATACAGTCAAATACGTGTGTGTGTGAATGAGTGTCTAAATGCTAGTGATGCGCTTTAATGTGTGTGTCGGTGTTGCTTATGCCTTTATGGCTATGTGAGAGGCTTTTTTGACGGTTGTTGATTATGACTGTAGATTTGTGTGAGTGTATACATATATATATATATATATATATATATATATATATATATATTGTAAAAAACGTTCCATCGTTAGCACTACTATATATTTGCTTGTACAACTTGCCCTCCCAACCTTAAAAATACGGTAAACATAGCTGTGTTTCTGTGTGTCGTGTGCCTATATATCTTGTTTTTATTTGATTTCAAATGCGTATTGGTACATCGGCATGCATTCGTAAAGCATGGGTCAGATACACAGGTGGTGTGTGTGTACGCCCGACTAGCTAGCGCCTGGCCCTGGTCTGGCTCCCTGGGAAAGCTAGCGTAGCTCGGAGCGCTGGAGGACTCATTGACTTTCTAATGATCACTGGTCAGCCCCCTATGCCAGTGCCAGGGGTTTCGCCTAGCCGCTGCTCACCGCGCACCGCTATCGACTCAACCCCCAACCTTCTTTTTTTTTCTTCCTCTGGCCCGACGGCGCTCCGTCAAAACCTATTAGCAACACCGCTAACGCTGAAAACACCCTTTAAAAAAATAAATAATCTTCCTCTACCTAATCTTCCTCTTTTTCCCTCCCTTGTTCTTTCCCTCTACTCTTCCTCCTCTGCCTGTTTGGAATAGAGAGAGAGAGACAGATAGGAGGCTAACCTCTGGCAAAGGTTCCTGTAGTTGTAGTGTATATCATATTGATCCAGATTCGCTTTAGGTACTGTGGAGAAGCTCTTCGTGTTCCCTTCTTTTAAGTCCCACACATTTCTGGGAGTAGCTGGGATGTTTGAGATGAAGGTTTTTTTTTGACCTTTTCAGGTTCCATCAATTATATTGTGGTTTTTTTTTTCTTCTGACATGTTAATTTCCACTTGTGTGTTTCCTATATGTATTTCGGTACATTGTTATTTAAATAGTTTAGAATGTGTGACTGGCGCTGTACACAGTCATGTTTTTTATTTAGTTTACTTTGCATTTCATTTACATTTACTTATTTACTTGTATTAGGAGATGTGCTTTGCAATGGGTCACATACAGTGTTGTACCATGCACAAGTAATGGACAGTGTACTATGAGAATAGAAGCTGTTGGTACATTTAAGAACACACACGGTGGAAAAATGGTTCCTTGACACACACCTCTCTTCTCACACAATGTTCCTTTTTGTTGATTGGCTCAAACTCCCCGGAGAGAACTGTCTGTCAAATCTCACCGTTTGTCCAAATGCCTGATGCCTCCCCTTCACTACTCATCAATCCCCTCGTTTGAGCCCATTATTTATTCATATTGGGTGTTATTTGAATAATGTGGGGATCGAGAAGGAAACCAAACAAACAACAAAATGACAACCACACCAAAAACCACCCGAGGGCACATGCCAACGCATCACATCAGTGTCATCCGCTCCCCTCCTCTCCCCACGACACAGCAGCTCTCGACAGGTACAGCACACACACACACACACACACACACACACACACACATCTGGGAGAAACTCACTCTCACACACACTCGCATGCGCACACACACATACACACGCGCTCATCGCCCACACCCTTAGCCTCTTGAGATGGCAGGAGTGGCATGATGGTGATCTCATCTAGCTGTGGTATCGGCTTGTCAGACAAGTGCCACATACAGCCAAACACAATCAAAAACACGGCTGGAGCACATGTCGGTTGTAAAGGTCTCATTGGAGCCCTCATATCCATCAGTGAGTGAGTGGTGTACCGTTTTGACATGAAATGAACCAACTCATATTAAAGGAGGGCTGTCAATGTGTTTGCAGCATGTGTTGTCTGTTGGTGTACACAGCAAATGTGGAGACTGATGCTTTTTTTTTGTGTTGATATTTAATTATTTAGCAGATAGTAGTGAAAGGGGGGGGGGGGGGGGGGGGATGTATACAGTTACGTATCGGGATTTTCTTTTTGACGAGATATCGTGTCGTTTTGACAATATCACAAGATCGTTTTTGCTTTAGTTGGATGTACCTGCACCAACATTCCAGTGTTTTCGTAGCTTGTTCTCCATCTTTTTAAAATAGGGAGACAATTTGTTTTCAGCACTTTTAATTTCCCAGGCTGATCAAAACGAGTTTTCTCATCGCCCTCTCTTGTCCCACAGCAGAAGACATATGGTGAGCAATATGTTTGGAAAATCTAAGTATCAAATCGCAATACATATAGAATCGTGAGAATCGCAATAGATATCATATCGGCACCTAATTATCGTGAGATCTCCGGTGATTCCCAGACGTAACTTGATAGCGAGGTGTGATTTTGGCATTTGAATAATTTCCCAAATAATTCTGATAATGATGAACATTGTGTGGAATCCCACTGTAGTTCGAGCGAGTACTGTGTCAACAGCCGAACTTCACAACAAGCCCACTGTCTCTTTTTTCTGGTACTCTCTCACGCGCACACACACCCAAAACCAGACATTAACACCAAACCCCCAGACCCCCCAAAAAAAGCAAAAAAGCAGAAACCGTCTTTTGTTTGTTATTCTCAAAGGTGGATCACGGACCGGGCCGGGTAAGGGATTGTGACAGAGGTGATGTCTAAATTAATCATTCATGTCTCTCTCACATGGCCTACAGTATAGCCCTGAAATATTAATGACCCGGAATACATTTGATTCTCTTTACCTCTGATTAGGATCCACCAGCACACACACATGTTTATTTATACCCTGGAGATGAGGCACAGGGGTCACTACCAGGAGTATCTCCTAGCTCGCCTCAATAGCTCGCCACTCACCTCATTGTTTTGGAATATGTACATATTTTCGCATGTGTAGGGTGCACTATACATTATACATTATAGAGATGTAGCAACAAGGTATGATATCATATACTGTATGAATAATGTGTAGATGGGGGATTTTGTTGTGTTATTTTAATTAAGGCAAGGGGTGTGTGTCGGTGGTGGAGTGGGGCTGATGTCACTAAGGCTTGTTATGACCACTCGGTAGGTTTAGTTGACTTGGCGACGGAGATGTGGGAGCCAAGATGGGAGACATCAATGCAAGACGTAGCCCTTTGTTGCGACCTCGTTCCCCTTTTTTAATCCGACGTTATGAAGACTCTTTGACATCATTTGCCAGGAGCATGGCTTTTGGCATGTTGATATCCTCATTCCTTTCTTTGCGTAGGAAATCCAAACTATTTGGTCAGACAAGGAAAAACTCTGGGTCTAGCTCTAGGGACGGGCTAGACAACCTTGCTCTGTGTTCGAGTGGCCGAGTATGGCTCAGTTGGTAGAGGTGGTGCTTGTAACGTCAGGATTGTGGGTTCAATTCCCGGGGACACCCATACGTAAAATGTATGCACGCATGACTGTACGTCTCTTGTGGATAAAAGTGTTTTCTAAATGACTTATATTATTTGATTTATACGGTGATATCATGCCCACGTAGAGAACATCTCTGGTGTTGTTTTGACTCCCCAGACACCTGTGCTGTGCCGTACTGTAACTGTAGCAACGTAACCCTAACACTGATGGTGTTTGTCTCAGCATGTCAGAAGAGGTCCGTGTCGCCATCCATCCCTCCCTCCGTCTGTCACACCCTCTCTGTCTAATGGTAAACGCAGAATGGTTGAGGAGGTCAGTATCTCCCTCCCTCCGTTCTTCCCTCCATCTGTCTGTCACACCCTCTCTGTCTAATGGTGAGTGCAGAACGGTCAACAGGGGGAGAAACTGGAGCTGGCCCATGATTCTTTGTGACAACACAGCCGGCATAGCAACATGCCTCTGGAAGTACTAGGTTTTTACCAACGTCCTTCTAAAAGCACCAAGGTTTATGCGTCTGTTTGTCCTTCCGCGCATTGTTCTCAACACATTTCTGTCTCCATTGGAATGCAAGGCCCTATTATCTATCAGTACTATCAACTATTGCCTGCAGTGTTTCCCCTAGGATTTTGTTTCTGACATTTTTTTTTTTTTTTTGGCATATAGGGGAAACACTGATTGTCTTAGTATATATACCTCTGCGGGTGAAAATGTGTTGTCTATGACCGATAATCAACCCATTGTCAAGCACATCTTTTCATAGACAACATTCTATCCTGGAGAGGCACCTCTCTGCTGAGGTCGAAAGTAAAATAACTGAGAATGAAAGTAATTGAAAAAGAAACTTCAATAATTTTCAATGCTCAGGTCAGGATAATAAATAATACATTCATGCAAGTAATAACCTGTGGAGTTGTTCAGATTGTTTGGGCTCGGTTGGATATGAATATGCCCATTGATTTGATTTTGAGCTGAGACCATCTCGCCTCCCCTGTATTGCCTGTTACCACACTGTATAGCCTGACTGTGGCAGTGATTTGTAGCCGCAACATTCTGTCAGTTAATTTTGGGATTATCTGTAAACCTAATATTGTTTTGGGTCCGCTGGCATCCTATTTTGTTTCCCTGCGATACTCCACCAGGTTATATTTAGCTGGTCTGTAACTAAGCCATGCTCTATACAGTTCTGTTTTTATTCATTGTCATGTCTTAGTAGCCTGTTATATTTATTGTGTTGGCCATGGTAGGTGTGTGTTTTTGTGTGTGTGTGTAAGGTTAGGGTGACATGTCTATACGGCCAACAGCTTCATGCTCTGTTTAGAGCAGACGTTCTGTCATTCCCCCAACACTGGCTCACTTTGATTGTCCCCCACAATGAAATTGGGGAGGGGACTATGGATCTGTCTCTGTCCGTCTGTCTGCCTGTTCGTGCGTTAGTCACACGCGATATCTCAGACAGCACTGGCCCGGTGTTGATGAAACTAGGGTGAATGGTGCGTCTTGCCATAGAGATCCGGCATTTACAAAATTACGCTGATTGGCCCAAGACGGGAGCTATAGTAATTAGCAGAAAACGGTTGCATTTTTATCTATCTGGAAAGGTCAAATTGCATTTATGCGAAGACGAGCTCACACTTCAGACTCAAACTCACAAATACACTTTCACATACGCATGCTCACACCTGCACACAGTCACTCATAGCCTAGGGTGCGTGTGTGTTTGGTTTTACTATCCTTGTGGGGACCAGAAGTTCTCGCAAGTATAGTAAAACAAGGAAAATTTGGACAAGTGGGGACATTTCGCCAGTCGCCACAAGGAAAAGTGCTATATCGGCTGAGGGGTTAGGGGTTAGGGTTAAGTTAAGGGTTAGAATTGGGGTTAGGGTTGAGTTAAGGGTTAGGGTTTAAAGAAAATTGGATTTTGAATGGAAATCAATTGTTTGGTCCCCACAAGGATAGTAAAACGTGTGTGTGTGTGCAAGAGAGATACTAATGACACCATTCTCCGGGGCTGTACCTGGCTGTCAGTGTGGTGCTGCAGACTGTCACACACACACGCAGCATCTTGTGGAGCCCGGTCATTTTTCATTGTCAGGATAGAAGATTCACTCTGGCACCAGATTGATCCCACACATGTTTGCATAATTCTCCCTTTGCGTATGGCTTCTCTGTATAGACCTGTTAGTTAGTGCACGGATCCTTTATGGAGGAACAATATGCACTTCTGTTAGCGAAATTCAAAGTGTAATTGACTTAATGTTCTTTAATCTTCATTGGTAGCCTAATTAGACCAATAGGCTCATATTTTCTGTCAGCGAAACAGCTTTTGGATTGAGGAAAATCTTAGCAACAATGAGTTGCTTTTTCGGGAACTAATTGTCGACTAACGGAGAGAAAAAAAGAAAGGTTGTGAACATTCTCTAACTCTCATTCCCACTCGGTCTGTTGGCATGGGCCTGTGCCATGATCCTCACTTCCTGGCACCCTAACCTCTCTGGTCAGAGCAGTAGACCCATGTCCCGTGTGGCTGGGCCTGGGTCTCAGTAGCTTGGTATTTTAATCCAGGCTATTTGTAATGACTGCGCTCCTCCACCGTGGAGTAGAGGTGGAGAGGCTCTGACAGGTGCTAATCGCTGACAGGAAAAGTAGCTGAAGATGGTGCCAACGCCCTATCTGGCTTTTTGGCTCATGTCCAAGGCCACTGTAAGGCCACCTTCCCCTCCCTTCCAGTATCAGTCCCCTTCTCCTCCCAACCTGTGGACAGTTGTTGACATTCCCTCAGGGAAAAGGCCCGCTTTTGCTCTCCGCATTGTCATCGGCGCTCAGCCTTGTCACAGCTGTCTGTCTGTCTGGTGAGGGGCATGAACAGAAAGAGGTGGGGGAGGCGCGTTGTCGACAGGAACGGGGAAGATATGGAGGGGGGGGGGGGACAAGTCTCATATGAAAGTGGTGGTGGGGGTTGGTTGTGTAGTTTATCCATGTAGTCCTCCCTTGGCCCACACCTGGCTTCAGGGGATGGGCAGGTCATTGTGACTGCCTGTACGCAGGGGCTTATCCAGACACAGTAATGTGATTAAAGTAGTAGACATAACCGCAGGAGGAGTTGCAATGGAGGAGTTGTGATGGTTGATAGCTCCTGTGAGTATGATCTAATCTCAATCTTTGACCAGTGTTGTGTATGTAAGCACTGTAAGCACTGGAGTCCCTTGCCAGGAGGGTAGGGAGATCAGTGGGATCACCAGAAGAGCCACTAACAAGTAAATTAAGCAGCAATATTAATGTTTTGCTCAGTAGAAAGACTCAAGGCAATCAAGGACTGTTTTACTCAAAACAATTTTTAAAAACACTGTTCACGCTAAAATAAGTTACTCAATTTAGCCTTGTTTTTTTGTTGTCGCGTTCAGATGGAACAGGGGGACATGATCTACATTTATACCAACATGTACGGTGCATGCCCTGATTTATTAAAGACACCCAGCCAACGCCAGGAGAGCGTGATGATGGTATACCTCCGCAGACCGGTGAAACCGCAGCAGATCTAATGTCCTTACACCACGACACAGACTCCCTCGCGGACTGTGGACAGGTTGACATGGACCTGTTTTGAATTATTACAGGCAGCAAAGTCTGCATTGAAAGGATCTCGTGGCTCTTGCCAGACCATGAAGATAACATCAGTTCAGGTCTTATGACTGGGTCTTCGCGGTAAGAGAACAGAGATTCGGCTACATTTTGTTTCATGTGGCTCCTCCTGCGGTCATTTGTCACGGCGCAGGTAACAAAAGGGAGGAGTCTGAATCCCTTACAAACATAAATCCCTAGGGCGACATTTGAGAGGAGAGAAACCGTAAGCGTCAGAGAAACAAACATGCACACCACTTTGACTTTGTGGAAGATGCCGTGTCCACGGATACACTATGTGATGTAAACTGATTGCTCAAAAAAGTGTTGGTAATTCTCTTACAGTGTGGTGAATTACACTTTTTGGGAGTCATCAGGAAGTATCCCTTTTTCCCTGAAGGAAAGATACCTTCGCTTGCTTGAGACTGACAGACAAAAAGTTTGTGGGGGAAAAAAAGTTTCGGTGCAGGTTTACAGGTAGACCGTAAGCACGTGGCGATGCCCTTCTTGGCGTGGACCACGATGCCCACTGCCTAGGCTTGCACACAGGTACCATTCACGCCAACTAAGCTGGCACACTGCAGGCATGGCCACAGCCAGTCTTCCTCAAAGCCCCCGTCTCCCTGTTCTCCTCTCAGTCCCTGCTGCTCCGTAGCCCAGGGAGCTCATTAGCCAACACTTCCACTTCATTTAATCCATTTTTTTACCCTAAAAAACAGTCCCTGATCTTAAAAATCCCAGCTAATTTAAGCCCTGGAAGTTGGGTGAGGAAGAAGAAAAAATGAGTCCATGTATCCATGTGTCCTTGGTGCTTTTAATTTTTCTTCTGAGGTCTGAAATGGGAATAAATGCTACTGCAGTATAGTACAGCCGAGTGTGTTGTCCAGGGTGGAAGGAAAGCAACCGATAAGATGAGCCAGTCTTCGCTTAAGTTCAAGGCATCCTTAATCCTTTTGGGAGAATGAGTTAACTTTGCCTAATGGAAACTCTGATAATAACATCCAGTTCTTCGAGTTTTACATCTTGGACTGGGTACTGGGAACCCTGTAGTCTCCCACTTCTACCTGTTGTGAAACTAAAGTTTCATTTCCAGTATCAAGTCCTGGTGGAGAGACTTTTACCCTGCCAAAGGTGATTCTAACATGGCACAAAAGTGAAACTGCCAAAAGAAATCACCTTTCAGCAGGACAATAACCTAAAACACAAGGCCAAATACAAACTGGAGTTGCTTACCAAGAAGACGTTGAATGTTCCTAAGTGGCCTAGTTACAGTTTTGACTTAAATCGTCTTGAAAAGCTATGCCATGACTTGGAAATGGCTGTCCAGCAACGATCAACAATTAACTTGATCAACTCCAGGTGGGCAAAGCTCTTAGAGACTTACCCAGAAAGACTCACAGCTGTAATTGCTGCCAAATGTTGTTTTAACATGTACTGTCTCAGGGGGTTGAATACTTATCTAATCAAGACATATTGTTATATTTCTTAAAAGATTTTTCACAAATAATTGTGTGTAGATCGTTGACAAAAAAATGACAATTAAATCTATTTGAATCCCACGTTGTAACACAACAAAATGTGGAACAAGTAAAGGGTGGGAATACTTTCTGAAGACAGTATGTGTGGGGTACAGAGATGAGGTAGTTATAAAAATAAATAATGTTAAACACGATTGCACACAGTGTGAGTCCATGCAACTTATTATGTGACTTGTTAAGCACATTTTTACTCCTGAACGTATTTAGGCCTGCCGTAAACAAAGGGGTTGGGTACTTCATTTCTTATTTCCCCAAAAATGTTATTCAGGTTGTAACACAACAAAATGTGGAGAAAAGTCAAGGGATGTGAATACTTTCTGAAGGCACTGTATCTCTTCCCTCTCTTTCTCCACCTCTCTCTTTTGTTAGCTCTGTCATTAGTCTCATTTTATATGACAGGAAAATTACACGGCTCGTAGTTAAGATGACAGCCATCACCTGTTATGTAATCAACAGAAAGTTGGCCAATACAAATGCAAGTGGTATATTCCTAACTTGTCGAATCCTGTCTCCTTGGCCTTTATCGTTTTCCGTTAGAACGAAGCTCATTTGACGACGAGGGCCGTCATCCACAGCCATTATTGCCCCTCTCAGGCTCCACTGTTGATGAGCAGCATCTCCTCAGGACCGCAGACACGTAGCTACCGCACCAAAGGTCTCGGAGCGCACAAAGAACATGGAGGAAGAAAAAAGAGCTCGCCTCGCCAACGGAGGTTGCGGAATTCTTAAGCAGCCTCGTCTGCCCCCTCGTTAGCCTCGCTGACACCTGCTGACGGGGGTGAGGTGGGGGCTTGGGGAAGGTTGGGTGGCCCCGGGGGTGCTATGCCATGACCATGCCAAAGCCGGGAACCTGTGCCACCCTCCTCGTACCCCCTGTCAGCGTGCCCGTGCCCTGGGTCAGTGCCGGGCTCCGTACAGGGGGATGTCACTCGTCAGCCTCAATTACAATCAGATGACAACACGCTACCACCAGCGCTAATGTTAATGCTACAGTATAACCGTACTGTATTTCTCTATCATGGCTGGCTAGCTGGGGAGATATGGAATACTACCTGTGTTTAACCCCCCCACCTCCACTACTGCTAAGGGAATCTCTATTTTCTTTTCACTTTGTCACATAGTGGCGAGCGGGTGATTAGACACATGCATTTTGTAGAGGTGTCAAGGACACTCTTAAAACTTTTCAAACTTTCACAGTGATAAAAAGTCTAATGTACCCATAGCACTGTGAATGACCTGGGAATGAACGAATCATCATTCTTAGGGACCACAAAAAAACAGTCACTAAAATGTCTTGCATATGGGTGTACTTGAATGAGACACACACACACACAGTGTTATCTGTTGGATATGCTTATTAATACTAGTGTGCCAGGCTTTAGTTTCACTTTGTCCATTTTTTTATTTAGCCGACAGGAAGCAGGTGACATTCTTGTCATTCTCAGTCTGTACAGCACTTTAGAAACATTAGCAAGGAAACAGCAGGGGGGGGGGCATTGATGAAAGTCCATTTCATGTTTCTAGACAGTTTGGAATTTCCAAAGAAGCTTGTGACTGTCTATTATTGTTCACAAAAATTAATAATTACTTATTACTTTAATTTGTGTACTCATGCATTAGGTGTAATTTGTACATGGATACTCGGTCATGTAACATTTTGATGTATCTGTTGACTTGACAGAGAGATATGAGCCAATTGCTTGATTGATTTCTTGATAGATTGCCTGGTGGTACCACATACTGCTCCAATCCAAAAACCCATATTATTGCTATGTGCAAGTGTCATCTACATGTTGAGCTTCTCTCTGTTAGTTACCTGTGTGTGGAATAGGAAGAGGGTCTTTGCCGTCAGGGCGCCATAGCCCAGTCAACCACTGCTGTGTCTGTCAGTCATTCCGGGGTCACATTCCATCATCCCCCCCTCCCCCGCCCCCAGGAGAAGAAACGACAGCGCAACGCCGGCCGACGGGCCGCTGTGTGTAAAATGGAACTCGTCCCGGCGCCCGCCACCTCCGCATGCAGCGCCCACCGCATCTAAACAACATTGAGACAAGGTGGGCTCGAGCAGATTCCATGTTTTATTCATGAGGGGACAGTAAGGTATTGGGGTTGTGTTATTACCGACGCCGAGCCTCTTCTCCTTTTGTGGAGCTGGCCCCGCCGGCGCACTGCACAAACCCACGGGGAGCCGCGCCAATCGCTACCGCCCCTTCCCCGCCCGCATACCACCGACCAACTTCAAAAAGCCAATGATTTTGTTCGGCGGCGACCATGACAATGTGTACCGCTCAGTTCTAGATTAAAAGCTGGGACTTGCAGAAAAAAGAAAGGAGCCTAAGACGATAGAGGAACGACAGACGGGATAATAAAGAATAAAAGGACAGCCACCGAGTTGACAATTTAGTTAGAATATCATGTCCTTTATGAATAATGGATTTGATGGCACGAGGCCCTCAGAAGTTAAGATTCAATTAGTTCTGGTTTGTCGTAAACAGTTTGATATGCTTAATTAGTGGGGGAGATGGCAGGGAAGTTTTTTTGTCAGTGAGAACTGTTTTACTTAATTAACTAGAACACTAGACGACTTGTTTCTGCTAGTGATACAGTCGGACGTTTACATACACCTTAGCCAAGTCCATTTAAACTGCTTCTCACAACTCCTGACATTTAATCCTAGTAAAAAAGAAAGTCTTAGGTCAGTTAGGATCACCACTTTATTTTAAGTATGTGAAATGTCAGAATAATAGTAGAGAGAATGATTTCTTTCAGCTTCTATTTCTTTCATCACATTCCCAGTGGGTCAGAAGTTTACATACACTCAATTAGTATTTGGTAGCATTGCCTTGAAATTGTTTAACTTGGGTCAAATGTTTTGGGTAGCCTTCTACAACCTTCCCACAATACGTTGGGTGGATTTTGGCCCATTCCTCCTTCCTCCTGAGCTGGTATAACTGAGTCAGGTTTTTAGGCCTCCTTGCTCGCACACACTTTTTCAGGTCAAGGCTTTGTGATGGCCACTCCAATACCTTGATTTTGTTGTCCTTAAGCCATTTTGCCACAACTTTGGAAGTATGTTTAGAGTCATTGTCCATTTGGAAAACCCATTTACGACCAAGCTTTAACTTCCTGACTGATGTTGCTTCAATATATCCACATAATTTTAATTCCTCATGATGCCATCTATTTTGTGAAGTGCACCAGTCCCTCCTGCACAAAGCACCTCCCACAGCATGATGCTGCCACCCCCGTGCTTCATGGTTGCAAGCCTCCCCCTTTTTCCTCCAAACTTAACGATGGTCATTATGGCCAAACAGTTCTATTTTTGTTTCTTCATACCAGATGACATTTCTCCATAAAGTACAATCTTTAACCCCATGTGCAGTTGCAAACCATAGTCTGGCTTTTTTATGGTGGCCTTTCAGTTAATGTCGATATAGGACTCGTTTCACTGTGGATATAGATACTTTTGTACCTGTTTCCTTCAGCATCTTCACAAGGTCCTTTGCTGTTGTTCTGGGATTGATTTGCACTTTTCCCACCAAAGTGCGTTCATCTCTAGGATACAGAACACGTCTCCTTCCTGACCCGTATGACGGCTGCCTGGTCCCATGGTGTTTATACTTGCGTACTATTGTTTGTACAGATGATTGCGGTACCTTCAGGAGTTTAGAAATTGCTCCCAATAATGAACCAAACTTGTGGAGGTCTACAATTATTTTTCTGATGTCTTGGCTGATTTCTTTTGATTTTCCCATGATGTCAAACAAAAAGGCACTGAGTTTGAAGGTAGGCAATAAAATACATCCACAGGTACACCTCCAATTGACTCAAACGATATCAATTAGCCTATCAGAAGCTTCTAAAGCCATGATATCATTTTCTGGAATTTTCCAAGCTGTTTAAAGGCACAGTCATCTTAGTGTATGTAAACTTCTGACACACTGGAATTGTGATACAGTGAGTTATAAGTGAAATAATCTGTCTGTAAACAATTGTTGGAAAAATGTATTGTGTCATGCACAAAGTAGATGTCCTAACCGACTTGCCAAAACTATAGTTTGTTAACAAGAAATTTGTGGAGTTGTTGAAAAACGAGATTTAATGACTCCAACCTAAGTGTATGTAAACTTCCGACTTCAACTGTATTTAGAGAATTTGCTATTTTGAATGAGATGCATTGCTTCCCCTATTTGATAGTGGTTGTAGGCCTATCCGAGTGTTCTGTCAGGATAGGTTATTTTAAACATTTCAGACATGTATTATCCTTTTTCTCATTAGTGCTTTATGTATAGCAATTCAGAATGGGGGTGGGTAGTCTATGTTTTGTTAGTTCGCCAAATAGCTACCTGGACTATCTGCGTTGACCCTTTTTGCGCTAACTTTTTTGACTCATCACACACTGTGGTTCTTCCTTTAAAATTTGCATCGTACTGCAGCACAGCTTGCGGGCTGCCACAAAATTCTATGATACATTATTTAAGTATCATTAATTGTTAGTTTGTTCTAGTTTGCCCACCAGTTGCCCAACTGCTGTTCACTATCTGTTACTTTATTCCTGTACATATCTAACTCAATTACCTCGTATCTCTGCACATCGACTTGGTACTCAAATCAAATTAGATTTGTCACATTCGCCAAATACAGCAGGTGTAGTGTAGTAGACCTTACAGTGAAATGCTTACTTACAAGCCCTTCACCAACAATGCAGTATAAGACAAATAAGTGTTAAGTAAAAAATTGTTTCATAAAATGTTTTAAATAAATGTATCAAATAATTAAACGGCAGCAGTAAAATAACAAGCGAGGCTATATACAGGGGGTACCAGTACCGAGTCAATGTGGAGGCTATATACAGGGGGTACCAGTACCATGTCAATGTGGAGGCTATATACAGGGGGTACCGGTACAGAGTCAATGTGGAGGCAAATACAGGGGGTACCAGTACAGAGTCAATGTGGAGGCAAATACAGGGGGTACCAGTACAGAGTCAATGTGGAGGCTATATACAGGGGGTACCAGTACTAAGTCAATGTGGAGGCTATATACAGGGGGTACTGGTACTCAAGTCAATGTGCGGGGGCACAGGAAAGTTGAGGTAATATGTACATGTAGGTAGAGTTAAAGTGAATATGCATTGATAATAAAATGAGAGCAGCAGCAGTGTAAAAGAGGTGTCTGGGTAGCCCTTTTATTAGCTGTTCAGCAGTCCTACTGCTTGAGGGTAGAAGCTGTTAAGAAGCCTTTTGGACCTGGACTTGACGCTCCGGTAACGCTTGCCGTGTGGTAGCAGAGAGAACAGTGTATGACAAGGGTGGCTGGAGTCTTTGACAATTTTTAGGGCCTTCCTCTCACACTGCCTCGTATAGAGATCCTGGATGGCAGGAAGCTTGACCCCAGTGATGTACTGGGCCGTACGAACTACCCTCTATAGTGCCTTGCGGTCGGAGGCCGAGGAATTTCAGGACGCTCTCGATGGTAGAACCTTTTGAGGATCTGAGGACCCATGCCAAATCTTATCAGTCTCCTGAGGGGGAATAGGCTTTGTCATGCCCTCTTCACAAATGTCTTAGTGTGTTTAGACCATGATAGTTTGTTGGTGATGTGGACACCAATGAAATTTAAGCTCTCAACCTGCTCCACTACAGTCCCGTTGATGAGAATGGGGGTGTACTCGGTTCTCCTTTTCCTGTAGTCCACAATCATCTCCTCTGTCTTGATCACATTGAGGGAGAGGTTGTTGTCCTGGCACCACACGGCCAGATCTCTGACCGCCTCCCTATAGGCTGTCTCATTGTTGTCGGTGATCAGGCCTACCACTGTCATCTTTAAACTTGATGATGGCGTTGGAGTCGTGCCTAGTCATGCGTGAACAGGGTGTACAGGAGGCGACTAAGCACACACCCCTGAGGGGCACCTGTGTTGAGGATCAGCTTGACGGATGTGTTGTTACCTACCCTTACCACCTGGGGGTGACCCGTCAGGAAGTTCAGGATCCAGTTGCGGAGGGAGGTGTTTAGTCCCTGGGTGCTTAGCTTAGTGATGTGCTTTGAGGGCAAAGCTGAGCTGTAGTCAATGAATAGCATTTCCACATAGGTGTTCCTTTTGTCCAGGTGGGAAAGGGCAATGTTGAGTGCAATAGAGATGGCATCATCTGTGGATCTGTTGAGGCGGTATGCAAATTGGAGTGGGTCTACGGTTTCTGGGATAATGGTGGTAATGTGAGCCATGACCAGCCTTTCAAAGCACATCATGGCTACAGACGTGAGTGCTACGGGTCGGTAGTCATTTAGGCAGGTTACCTTAGTGTTCTTGGGCACAGGGACTATTTTGGTCTGCTTGAAACATGTTGGTATTACAGACTCAGACAGGGACCGGTTGAAATTGTCATTGAAGACACTTGCCAGTTGGTCAGCGCATGCTCGGAGTACACGTCTTGGTAATCCGTTTGGCCATGCGGCCTTGTGAATGTTGACATGTTTAAAGGTCTTACATCGGCTACGGAGAGCGTGATCACACAGTCGTCTGGAACAGCTGATGCTCTCATGCATGTTTCAGGGTTACTTGCCTTGAAGCGAGCATATAAGTAGTTCAGCTCGTCTGGTAGGCCCGTGTCACTGGGCAGCTCACGGCTGTGCTTCCCCTTTGTAGTCTGTAATAGTTTGCAAGCCCTGCCACATCTGACGAGTGTCGGAGCCGGTGTAGTATGTTTCAATCTTAGTCCTGTATTGAAGCTTTTCCTGTTTGATTGTTCGTCGGAGGGCATAGCGGGATTTCTTATATGCTTCCAGGTTAGAGTCCCGCTCCTTGAAAGCGGCAGCTCTACCCTTTAGCTCAGTGCGGATGTTGCCTGTAATCCATGGCTTCTGGTTAGGGTATGTACGTACAGTCACTGTGGGGACAACGTCATCGATGCACTTATTGATGAAGCCAGTGACTGATGTGGTGTATTCCTCAATGTCATCTGAAGAATACCGGCATTTATTCCAGTCTGTGCTAGTAAAACAGTCCTGTAGTTTAGAATCTGCTTCATCCGACCCCTTGTACTGTGTATAGCCAAGTTATTGTTACTCATTGTGTATCTATTATTACTTTTATTGTTACACGTTTTACTTTTTTTTTTCTCTCTCCACGATCTTATCCACTCAGTGAAGTAGTTACAGTGCAAATATACTGAATATAATGCATACAGTTATCATTCACACCGTGGTATATTTAAGCAATAAGGCACGATGGGGTGTGGTATATGGCCATTATACCACGGCTAAGGGCTGTTCTTATGCACGACGCAAAGCGGAGTGCCTGGACACAGCCCTTAGCCATGGTATATTGACCGTATACCACAAACTCCTGACGTGCCTTATTGCTATTATAAACTGGTTACCAAAGTAATTGGAGCAGTGTAAATAAATGTTTTGTCATATCCATGGTATACGATCTGATTTACCACGGCTGTCAGCCAATCAGTATTCAGGGCTCAAACCAACCAGTTCATAATGTACAACACATTGTAACTTTTCAATTGTTTTGCTCTGGATTACGTTGACAATGCGCTTTTACTTATAAACTTGTGTGCCATTTTATTCAGGAGAAAAATAACAATAATGGCCAATGACAATAATTGTCCTTCATATCCGTGGCTGTGCTCATTGTTAAATGAGGCACATGATGCATCTCTCTCTTGTGAGCCCCCTCTATGCCTCATATCCTTCTGATAATAGCTGTATTATTGGGCTCTCACAAGAGTAGGGAAGTGTGTTAACCCCAAAGCGAGAGACAAACTTGCTGTTGTGAGCGGCCACAAAGATCTAGTGTTCTGACCAAGTCATAAGCGTTGCTGTTGCTTGGTGGAAGAAAAAGCCACGGTCACCTTAAACTGTTGTGCAACCTCATGGCCAACGAAGGCCACAGAAAGGTCACCGTCGATCACTTCATGAACTATGTAAGCTTAGGTACAGTGATAAACATGCGTAGACTAAAGGAATTTGTAATAGCCACTGACATGGGGGCAAGCCTTTTTGTCATTTAGCTAGTGGTCATTGATAAAGTTTCAAGTTTTAATGTCACGTGCACAGTACAGTGAAATGCCTTTAAACCCAACAATGCAGTAATCAATAACAATGCAGTACTAAGAATAACAAGGTAGAACAAAAACAGGAGAAAGTAAGTAAGCGTAGTATATACAGGGTCGTGTTTACAATGTGCAGGGATACTGGAGTGATAGATGTAGACATGTAAAGGGGTAAGGTGACCAGGCACCAGGATAACGGATGTACAACCTTTACCATTAAATACATGTGTAAGCATTTAGAAATTCATCATTCTGTTGGGTGAAATGTGTT
The DNA here is from genome assembly GCF_013265735.2 of Oncorhynchus mykiss. Lineage (NCBI taxonomy): Eukaryota > Metazoa > Chordata > Actinopteri > Salmoniformes > Salmonidae > Oncorhynchus > Oncorhynchus mykiss. Next base: position 16,238,639 of record NC_048584.1, read on the forward strand.
TCGTGTCTCTGTCATGTTTTTTTGTGTGGTTTTTTTGCCATTACGTCACCACGACAAATTGTTTAACTCTAAACTTCAGTGTTTTCTTTGGGCACCATTTTCCTTTTTATTTTTTGTCAAATCATAATCCATTTGTATTAGTAGGTTTTCAAAGCAACATTGGAGAACACACAATAGAGGAAGGTCTTTGCTATTGAGCAAAGACTTTGTTGGCCTTTGCGGTTCTCACTGTGTCATTTTCCAGCTGACTATGAACTATGTCCAACCAAAGCCCTCTCTGTGTTCTGGGAACACACTCCACTGCTCTCATGAGTATTAATGAATTCAAAGTTTGAGAAAAGAATCCTTAAGTGTTAATAACTGTCAGCTTCTGTCAGCGCTCTGACGCTTATCGTCTTGTGCTTTCCATTCAGGCTAATGTTTGATGTCTTGCTTTCACGCCCTCCTTTTCCTCCTTCGTTAAATTACCGCCGACAGTCCTACGTCCCTGTAGATTGTTTGTTTGTTTTTCCGAGCACACTTGTTTTACATATCGTTGACGTGGTGCTATGTTTATTTAGCGAGTTTGTTGATGAGGGGGGAATGGAATGTTCTTTGTCGATTTGCCTTTCATTTGATTAGAACTGGATTACGAGTCTGGGTGCTTCTTGGCATTGCCTGTATGAATGGGATGAGGAACATTGAGGTCAGTTCAAAACCTTGAAAGTGTGGGCCCTGGCTCTTGACTTAGGGTGTAAAAGACCAAAGAGCTTCTGGTGTGTTATGTAAATCCCTTTAAGAACAGTCAATCGGAAACAGACAGCGATACAGAGTTGAATCATGTTGATCACAACAAGAAACGGTTAACAGCATCATCATCATTGGGCTCCCGAGTGGCGCAGCGATCTAAGGCACTGCATCTCAGTGCTAGAGGCGTCACTACAGACACCCTGGTTCGAATCCAGGCTGTATCACAACCGGCCGTGGTTGGGAGTTCCCATAGGGTGGTGCACAATTGGCCCAGCATCGTCCGGGTTTGGCCGGTGTAAATAAGAATTTGTTCTGAACTGACTTGCCCAGTTAAATGAAGGTTACAAAATATATATATAAAAATTAAATCAGGATGGCCACATAGCGACGAGTTGTTGCACAATTAAACGTATCGTTTGCCTCACTTTTACTCTAACTCTCCGACGATTGGGAAGGGGGAAAGGATCTGTAACAAAGCACAAATTAATGAGTTATTAACAGAATAATCAGTAGGTGTTGAAATTTGCTAAATACTCCCTGAGCTCCGATGGGGGGGGGGGGGGGGGGGTGCTTGAATCACGACAGGCCCTGTCAAAACATGCAAATGAGGGTGACGGCGCGTCCGTTTTGACAAACACAATTAAGGCGTTTCAAATTGGGACGCGCCAATAAAGAGAGGAACACAGGCCTCCCCAGGTCTTCGCTAATTGTGAAGATTGCTTTAAAGCTCTTCGAAATGGTTGTGCCTGGTGTGTGGAGTGTGTTCGTTGTTTCCCCCCTTTTTATTGGATAATGAACTGTTAAGAAGTGTTAGATCTTCCTTCGCCGTCTTTCGCCGAGAGTTTGAGGAGATAGGCAGGGAAGAGCAGCCCGAGGTGTGGTGTTTTATAGATAATTAAAAGGCAAAGAAAAATAGTGTTGCACGCTTTGATCTGTCTGTCAACTTTCTGATTAGAGACATAAAAGCCTTTAATCAAGAGTAAAGCGATTATTAACGTTCCTAAACTGTGGACATGGCAACGGCGTAACGTCAAGTTTCTTCTTCCCCTCATGTATTTTCTTCAAGTCCGTTTCGCGAAACTGACAAACTTCTTTTCTCCGCTGTGTGTTCCGCCCGAGGAGGGTAGAAGGGATGCTGCGTTTGATTAGGAGGAATTGAGATGTTTGGGGTTTTTAATTGCGGGTATACCTCCCTCTGCTGCTTCCAAGTTTAGGAGTATTTATCCTTGTTTCATATGTATTCGTCTTCTCCAGTCTTCCTCTTAGGTTTTTTCTTTCGTCGTCTTTCCATACAGTTTCCACTTATTTCCTTTCTACATTGAGACTATTTGTCAGCTGTGAGATGGTTATTGTGTTATGTCAGTAGTTTGTACTGTGATAGTCATTTCTATTGTCCACTACACAAATGATAAGCTTTAATTTATTCCCAACCACATACTGAAAGTAATTAGCTGTAAAGCTTATTGTAAAGGCACCTTTACTTTCATAGGCTATCGCTTAGTTATTTCCTCACTACCAACAATGGGCTGAAATGAGTCTGATGCGGTTGTTTGTTATGTTGTCTGTGATGCTGCTTGTGTGTGTATATACACTGAATAAAAATAGAAACAACATGCAGCAGTTTCAAAGATTTTACATTTTATATTTTGTCAATTTAATTAAATTCATTAGGATTTCACATGACTGGGAATACAGATCTGTCTTCCCAGTCAGATACTTAAAAAAAAAAAACATTTAAAAGTTGTGACGTGGATCGGAAAACCAGTCCGTATCTGATGTTGCCTCTTGCAGCGCGATACATCCTTTGCATAGAGTGGATCAAGCTGTTGATTGTGGCCTGTGGAATGTTGTCCCACGCCTCTTCAATTGCTGTGCGAAGTTGCTACAAGTCAATCCAGAGCATCCCAAACATGCTCAATGGGTGACATGTCTTGTGAGTATGCAGGCCATGGAAGAACTGGGACATTTTCAGCTTCCAGGAATTGTGTATAGATCCTTGCGACATGGGGCTTTGCGATATCATGCTGAAACATGAGGTGATGGCAGCGGATGAATGGTACAACAATGGGCCTCAGGATCTCGTCACGGTATCTCTCTGTGCATTCAAATTGCCATCAATAAAATGCAATTGTGTTCATTGTCCTTTGCTTATGCCTGCTCATACCATAACTCCACCACCACCATGGGGCGATCTGTTCGCAACGTTGACATCAGCAAACCGTTCGCCCATACAATGGCATACACGCTGTCTGCCATCTACTCGGTTCACTTGAAACCGGGATTCATCTGTGAAAAGCACACTTCACCAGCGTGCGAGTGGCCATCGAAGGTGAGCATTTGCCTACTGAAGTCAGTTACGACGCCGAACTGCAGTCTGGTCAAGACCCTGGTGAGGACAACGAGCTTCCCTAAGACGGTTTCTGACAGTTTGTGCAGAAATTCTTCGGTTATGCAAACCCACAGTTTCATCAGCTGTCCGGGTGGCTGGTCTCAGACAATCCCGCAGGTGGAGGTCCTGGGCTGGCGGGGTTACACGTGGTCTGCGGTTGTGAGGCCGTTTGGACATACTGCCAAATTTTCTAAAATGATGTTGCAGGTGGCTTATGGTAGAGAAATAAACATTCAATTCCCTGGCAAATGCTCTGGTGGACATTCCTCCAGTCAAGCATGCCAAATGCACACTCCCTCAAAACTTGAGACATATGTGGCATTGTGTTGTGACAACTGCACATTTTAGTGGCTTTTTATTGTCCCCAGCACAAAGTGCACCTGTGTAATGATCATGCTGTTTAATCAGCTTCTTGATATGCCACTTCAATCAGGTGGATGGATTATCTTGGCAAAGGAGAAATGCTCACAAACAGGGATGTAAACAAATGTGTGCACAACATTTGAGAAATAAGCTTTTTGTGCATATGGAAAATGTATGTGGTCTTATTTCATCTCATGAAATATGGGACCACCACTTTACATGTTGTTTATATTTTTGTTCATTGTAAGATAAGAGTACCAGCACTGTTAATAATATTTAGGCAATTTCATCTTATTTGTAGGTTGCTTTTAATTCCACACTTCATACATTTTCTACGCATTCTGACCACAACCTTAATCAATGCGTGCAAATAATTCCGGGAGCAGTGGAAATGGAATTAATCAGTCAAGTCCATTTTATCCATAGAATTGACCTTCGTGGCTGCGTGGATACAGTAGATGTATGGCCTGACCAGCCGTCTGTGGAAATTCAACATTTTTAATTGAATGCCCTGTAAGGCGTCGTTCCCATCTTACTTCTGTAAGTGTGTTGAGGCAATCACAGCGTGGCCCAAAGTCCATTAGTTTTCATTTGGATGGTTCAGGAAGACTGGGTTGATTAACTCCAGGCAATTTGCTGACAGCAACCCCCTCCTCCTTCTCCTCCCCCTGTTACCCATTATTGTGGTTCAGGTTAATTTAGTCAGTATGTTTTGGGATTTAAGCAATAGGACTTTACAGCTATTGAGCTGCTTTATGTATTTGCTCTGTTTTAACTTAGGAGTTTATGATTTCAGAAGTTTTACCTCAAGTTGTCTTCAGTACAACGTGTTTTTAAGTTTTTACATTACAAGTAGTGTATTGGGATACTTAAAGCTGCAATATGTAACTTTTTGGGCGACCTAACCAGATTCACATAGAAATGTGTGATATAGAAATGTCATTCTCATTGAAAGAATGTCTAAGAAGTACTATTTCTATGCTTCCCTTAAGTTTAGTTTTTTCATCTTTTATTTTCGGTTTTGTACACCAGCTGAAAATACAATATCTTTGGTTATGGAAAATATATTTCACAGCAGTTTAGATGGTACAATGATTCTCTACACTATTTTTGCTTGTTTTGTCACATAAACTGAAATTAGGCGAACTGTTCGAATTTTAGCAACCAGGAAATGGCGGCGTGATTTCTGCATAGTGCATCTTTAAGCAATAAGGCCTGAGGAGGTATGGTATATGAACAATATACCATGGCTAAGGCCTGTTCTTCAGCACGATACGGAGTGTCTGGATACAGCCCGTAGCTGTGCTATATTGGCCATATGCCATAAATCCCAGAGGTGCCGTTTTGCTATTATAAACTGCTTATCAATATAAAATAGAATAGTAAAATATTATACACATGGTATATTGTCTGATATACACACACCTGAAATTCTGTTTCAGCCAATCAGCATCCAGGACCCAAACTACCCGGTTTTTAATGTACGTTAAAGTTCCCTCACATTTTATTATTGGTTTTTATTTGTAAGCTGGTGCATTGCTTTGTGCCTGAGTATTTGACTGTGTGTACATGTCTGGTCTGTGGCCATGTCCACATCAGCATCTGTGTGTGCTTGACGGAGTAATTTCATAAATGTAAAACAACCGGCACCGCTATCGAGCCTCATCTATTCTCATTCATGGCGAGTGAGAGGGACCTCACTGTTAAAAGTCCATTCGGGAACAGGAGTGTTTGAACTCGAGGCAGCGAGGGAGTTCAATTGAAGAAAAACAGCCTTCATTTTTCTCCCTGCCCCTTTTCTGCCTGAAACAAATGGTTCTATTACCAGCTGGTTCTCCTAGTCAGCCTGGTCATTTATACCCATTAAACCTGCGTCTTATCACCCATAAGACTCCCTTACATCTCTCCATCCGCCAATTGTCCGTAATCAGCCATTTAAAACCGCGGCGGAACATTTCCTTTGCGTCTTGCTCCGGTCTGACGGACGGGCGAGGGAGGGAGGGGGAGCAGGGGAAAGGGCGGGATGATGAATAGGCTAAGTTGAGTGGCTGACTAATAGAGATCTGTCTTAATCAGAAGTAATTTGTCAGAACAGGAGATCTGCGGGGTCAGGGCGCAGGCGATGAATAAAACACGGCCCGGCGCGGAGTGAAGAAAGGCCCCCAGAAATATGTGGCTGCCTACCACACCGCTGCTCATAGCAAACATCCACATGCAGACGAAGGCCCACAGCAGGGCTGGTCAGCCTGCTTGGTGTGTACACCCTTGTCTGCTCACGTCTATGGAAACTCGTTCAAGAAAAGACCCCTCAGATGGGCTGCCAGCTCAGAATACACTTTATCCCTCCGCTGCTGTTCAAGGGAAATGCTGACTACACACAATAGGGGTCATACTCAGAGGAAGCAGTGTACTGAGTTGAAGGTGAATATAGCTCCTTCTTATTGTTAGTTGTCACAACACTGGAGATTGTCCAGATGCTGCATCACCCCCAATGACCTGGTTCTTACCTACTTCACTTTGTGAGCCAAGTTAGCCGATGTGACCAAGACTGGACACATGGCCTGTGGGCTCGGCATTTGAAACAGAAAGTGGTGTGAACAACTTCGATGAGTGTAAGGAAAATATTCCAGACGGTGTACAAAGAAAGCTAACTTTGTTCCCCAGGTATTCCAGCCAATGAGTTTAGTGAATGCAGATGCAGAATTTGTCATTTTGTGTGTGTGTGTGCTGGGGTGGGGGGTGGGGAGTGGGGGGGGCTTGTGTGTGTCAGTCTGTGCTTGCATTTGAGACAGTGGCAGACTCCACCTACCTTCACAACTCCCTCGGGTCGTTTTCACTCCTTTGTCTGTGTGGAGTGTGTCCGGATAGAGGTTTGTGTGGTAACCTTTAAAAAGTGGTTTCAACCAGCTAATGAAACAGAGCTGTGCTGAGCCTCAGAGTGTTACCGCTGTCAGGGCTTGTACCCTTTCAGCTCAGGGGAGAGAGGGACCAGAGCAGAGGAAAGATAGAAAAGGAGAGAAAGAAAAAGGGGCCCCAGACATCTCACGGTGGAACTGCTCTAAAAACTGCTCCTGTAAAATTGATGATGTGTCCAATTATGTGTGTGCCTGTGGAGGGAGGAGTGGGAGGGGCCCCTGGAATGGTGGCTAGGGTGGGTTGTCTTGGGATGGGATGGACTGGCTGGGAAGTAGACTTCTAACCTTATGGTAATTACCTTGACTGGGCTTCTTTGGCCTGGGCTACAATTATCTATACTGGCCTACACTGGCCTTTCTCTCTCCCATTGCTCCATAGAAGTATGATGTGGACAACCGTGTGATGATGTGGTGAGACCCAATGCATCGCACCAACACTAGGCCATAGAACCAAAGGGAAGGTGGAAGGATGGATCTGGATACTGCTCAGTTGATTTGTCTCAGTATCTGATTGAGGCAAACTCAGTCAGCACACCATTGGGTCTTATCTAGTACCTCTATTTGTACCCTCTACAATGATGACTTCTGCTAATCTCTTGTTAAGAGGGTGAGTTAATATATAAAGTCCTGCTCTCTAGTGGTGGTGTGATTTATAATGTGAGAAGAGTAATAGACTTGTTAAATGGACCTTTGGGGGATATGGATGTTTAGCAAGCGAGTCTGAGCAAGGCCTTAGCGCCAGGGTCATTTAAATAGTTAATAGCCGTTCAAACGGGAGGGGAATATTTTATATGCTAACGAGCAACAAGTCCGGATCGTCAGCAGGAAATGATAATTTCCTGTGTTTTGGATAACCTAGGGTTGTTCTGTCTGGTGGTTGAGCGTAGAGAGAAGTTTTAGTGATTCTGAATTTGACGTGGATTTTCTTTAGCTCAGTGTTCAATTCGCGCCATTTTGTGGAGGTCGTGACTTTTCATAAATAGTAGCTGGTGTTGACAAAAATGTCTTATACATGTGGAGTTATTTTGAATCGTACTTTTCTGTGACCCTGTTTCAAACGTTCTGTTAATTCACTCTGATCCAATCTCTATTTTACAATTCTCACTCTAACGCTCTCTTTCACGCCTTGTCTACGCCAGCTGTTTATGATGGTGCCTTAACGCACAGTAACCTAGATGTGAATCCACGTTGGATATTTCGCTGTCGTAAACTCTGACGACGGCCCACGCGTTGACACAGTGCCGTCTGTAGTGTAACGAACCAGTGTGGGTTGGAAGCCTGCTGACGATCTGTCGAGTCAAAACCTCATCAGAGATTTACAGATGCAGGTGATAGTATCTAATACAGCAATTTTAACGTGACCTATTTGCGTATTGATAGAGCTTAAGTACAGGCTACATGGAAATGGATTTGGGGGGGGATCTTTATTTTATTACTGATTGCAGGACGGAATGCCATCAGGGGAAGAGATGCTTATTAGAAAAGCCGTCTCTCATCCTCCTCCACAGTAGCTTTGTTGGTTTTCGAAAGCCGAATTCAACATTTAGCCGATATGAGAGCTCCCTTTTCCAGGTAACAGATTTGTAAATTCGTGAACATTACCCTAACTCTCTGAAAGTGACTGTGGTCAGGTGAGAGAGAGTCAGGTACTGTAGATGGACATGTACTTTAACAAACAAAGTGAGTGAGTGAGTGAGTGAGTGAGTGAGAGTGAGAGTGAGTGAGAGTGAGTGAGAGAGAGTGAGAGAGAGTGAGTGAGAGTGAGTGAGAGTGAGTGAGAGTGAGTGAGAGTGAGTGAGAGTGAGTGAGAGTGAGTGAGTGAGAGAGTGAGAGAGTGAGAGGTAAAGGGTGATCCCCTTTTCCCGTCTGGGGAAGGCCGTGTGTGTACATAGCTAATGGTCTGTGTGTGTAGGGTGAGGGATTTCTTAATGGGAACATCCCATTTGTGGTCCCACAGCTAAGGGAAATATGTATCTTTGAGTTTGTGGACCTGGCTGCTGAGAGTCTTTAATGTGTTCTGCAGTCTGTCGGCTCTGGGGACACTTCATCATACTGCGACGGATTTTACAGCACACAGACCCGGCAATTAAATGAATGTACAACTTACCTATCCAGGGGGAGATGCTGTCTACACCATTGTTGGTGCAGTGCTTATGACCTTCATCAGTAGTGGTTGGAGGATGAGTAGCTGTGTTAGCAGTCATAGAAGCGATGGCACTTAATCCATTTTGGTGGCTGTGGTACATGTAGCCTAGCTGACCTAGACGTTTAAAGTGGAAGCATTTCATTTGAACCCTTCATGGAAATTGATACGCTTTTGACTTTCCATATGGAGTAATTCATCCTCATTTTGTCATTGTCTGCCTCTCTCAAGGATAAACGCACCGCCAGTGACGACCTTGATTTTAACATCCTCTAAAGGTGCACAATGGTGGTGCTCTGCGTTTAGATAGCTGGCACGCTCTCGGAAACCTTGACTCCGCCCGCCTCTCATAGAGAGACAGGCCAGCCTCTCATAGAGACAGGCGCACGGCTCCTCTTAGCAGCACTGCCAGTAGAATGGAAAGAAACCTGAAATGCGCCTGGGCGGTTGTCTTTCGCTCTCTTTGTGTGTTTATGCGTCTCTGTTAGGCCATGCACATTATATTTCGAATACTTAACCGGTTTCATTGTTTGAAAAGTGAGGCGAGCGAGCGGATTGTTTTTTTTTTTTTTTTAGGAAGAAAGATAAGAAAGGAGACCCTCTTGTTAAGATACTATAGCAGCCTTAGTGAATCACTGGGGCCGAGGTACCTGCCGCCCAGGACCTCTATACCAGGCGGTGTCCGAGGAAGGGCCCAAAAATTGTCAAAGATGCCAGCCACCTCAGCCATAGACTGTTGTCTCTGCACGGCAAGCGGTACCAGTGCACCTAGTCCGGAACCGACAGGACCTTGAACAGCTTCTACCCCCCCCCCCCCCCCCCCCCCCCTGCTAAGTAGGTCTGTTCAACGGCTACCTGGAATAATTGCATTGATCCTTTTTTGCACTGACTATGCACACACACTGGACTCTACCCACACATACTTACACATACACCCACACACACTGGACTCTACCCACACATACTTACACATACACCCACACACACGGGACTCTACCCACACATACTTACACATACACCCACACACACTGGACTCTACCCACACATACTTACACATACACCCACACACACTGGACTCTACCCACACATACTTACACATACACCCACACACACTGGACTCTACCCACACATACTTACACATACACCCACCCACACACACGCACACCATACGCACACACACTGGACTCTACCCACACATACTTACACATACACCCACCCACAGCATACGCACACATGCATACTGACGCCACACACACTTTCACACTCACCACACACGCTGCTGCTACCAGTCTATTATCTCTCCTGTTGTCTCGTCACTTTACCCCTACCATATGTACATAGCTAACCTCCATTACTTCGTACCCCTGCACATCGACTCTGTACTGGTACTCCCTGTATTTAGCCATGTTATTGTTATTCACTGGGTATTTATTCCTCGTTTTGCTATTTAAATGTTTTATCTTTAACTCTGCATTGTTGGAAAAGGACCTGTAAGTAAGCATTTCACTGTTAGTCTGCACTGGTTGTTTACAAAGCATGTGACAAACACGATTTGATTTTGATTAGATTTGGTTCAACACATTGCGGCCCTAATCAAGAGGTTTTAGCCTCTTGGGGAAGCTACAAGAGGCATAGTTCAACAATAATCCGAAAGGACATTGTGTATCTGTTTACTGAAAGCTCAAGGACATTATTTGTGTTTATAATCAGGCAAATTCTTCAGTACAACTTTTACATTTCTGAGAGAGGGGACTCCTTTAAACATTCCGTTACATGTGTATCATTCAGAGCGAGGCCCTGTACACTACAACCAAGGACTTAATGTCAACTCAGCACCGCTCCAGCAGCAGAGTCTTTACAGCAGGATGCCATTGGGCCCTATTCTTCTGCAACGACCTCATCCATCTTCTCAGTTGGAGTGTGTGCTTTACCAATAATGCGCTCTCGGTCTTCCTCCACGCCAAAGACTTGTACAGCACTGTCACCCTCATTTGTTTTAAGCCCCATCCCGGACAGAGACGGATAGAGGCGCTTAGTTGTCTTTACAGAAGATTTCCTGCTGCACCTCCTTTCCCTGTTTATTCCTTGTTCTTTTTGGAGGGGACATGGGAGGGATGGGGGCGGGGTGCTTGTATTATTATGGTTATTAATACCTGTATTCAGTCTTTTAATCTGCCCTATTTGTCACATGTGACTGTCTGACTGCACTGTTTAATCTGTGTATCCTTCAATCTGTCTCGTCCCTGATTAGAAATTAATGAAGGCAAAAAGAGACATTGTGCGCGCGTTGGGTGGAATAGAAGGGAGAGGAAAGGGAGTACAAGCGTCACTCATTCGACAGCATACCCCCCCCCCCCCCCGTTTTTTTTCTCTCCCTCCTCTCTTTGCGCTCTCTTCTTTCTATCTTGTTTAGCTGCCAGATGTAGCCCTTTTTTTTGCGGCGTTTCCCCTAAACAGGCAGCACAGCACATGGGCTCTTTGGAGTGCCGCACCTGTGTAGTGTAATCTACTCAGCAGTGCGTTGTTTACGCCGGATTGTTTGGTGTGTTTGAAAGGCCGTCTTTGATCCGCGCAAAGATTCCTCACTTCTCTTTTTTTCTCTCGCCCTCATTTTTTTACCCCAATGCAGTACCTGCTTACAGTTGGTGGCAGCGGTGGGATCTTTTTTTTAGGTTTGTTTGTTTGGTGTGGGTTTTTTTCTCCGTCTAACCCAAGGGACCAGGAAATGACAGTGACCACTGACGAGCTTGTCAGGCGCCTTGTTGGCAATGTTTTCTAAGTGTGCGTTAATGTGTTTACATCCACGATAGAAGAGCAGCATTTCAGAGAAAGTGGTTTTATGAATATTGCATCTGCTGATTGGAGTCCAGTAGCAGGATGTAGTTGTACTGCTTGAGATACTGTTGTGAGAGCTGGAATGAAAGTGATATAAGAGCCCAGTTTAGTTACAGAGGTCTACGGCACTGCATCGCAGTGCTAGAGGCGTCACTACAGACCCTGGTTCGATCCTGGGCTGTGATCGGGAGTCCCATAGGGCGGCGCACAATTGGCCCAGTATCGTCCGGGTTAGGGGAGGGTTTGGCCGGGGTAGGCCGTCATTGTAAAATAAGAATTTGTTCTTAACTGGGGTTAAAGGCTAAATAAATTAAAATTAAAATAAATAACCCAGGATTGTAAACTGTCATGGTCAAAACATATTGATACAACAGTAGCTAAGATGGTCTGTCCATAATAAAGCGCGGCTCTACCTTCTTATTAACACTATCAACAAGGCAGGTCCTACAGGCCCTAGTTTTGTCGCACCTGTACGACTATTTGTGTGGTCAGGTGCCACAAAAAGGGACTTTGCAATTGGTTCAGAACAGGGCAGCACGGCTGGCCCTTGGATGTACACAGAGAGCTAACAGTAATAATATGCATGTCTATCTCTCTTGGCTCAAAGTGTGGGAGAGATTGACTTCATCACTACTTGTATTTATGAGAGGCATTGACATGTTGAATGCACCGAGCTGTCTGTTTGAACTACTGGCGCCCATGCACCAGAGGTCTCTTCACAGTCCCCAAGTCCAGAACACAGTACTACATAGAGTCATGACTACATGGAACTCTATTCCACATCACGTAACTGATGCAAGCAGTAAAATTTGATTTAAAAAAAAAACAGATAAAAAATACACCTTATGGAACAGCAGGGACTGTGAAGCAACACAAACATACGCACTATACACACATACACATGGATTTGGGGATACATTACAAATACAAATTAAGCCATTATTAAAGAAATTGTTAACATTTTTAAATGAAAATATTTACCTATATTACCTCATATAAAATGCATACAATTCACCCTCTGCAATTGTTGGATAAAATTCGTAGAATTGCATGTAGTTCTGTTTTATTCTAAGTACAGTGCATTCGAAAAGTATGCAGACCCTTTGACATTTTCCACATTTTGTTACCTTACAGCCTTATTTGAAAATTGATTAAATAGTTTTTTTAATCATCATACACACAATACCCATTAATGAAGAAGCAAAAAAAAAAAAAAGCACATTTTGCATTGATTACACCCTCAAGTCTTCTTGGGTATGACTCTATAGGCTTGGCACACCTGTATTTGGGGAGTTTCTCCCATTCTTCCCTGCAGATCCTCTCAAGCGCTGTCAGGTTGGATGGGGAGTGTCATTGCACAGCTATTTTCAGGTCTCTCCAGAGATATTCAATCGGGTTCAAGTCTGGGCTCTGGCTGGGCCACTCAGGGACATTCAGAGACTTGTCCCGAAGCCACTCCTGCAATGTCTTGGCTGTGTGCTTAGGGTTGTTTTCCTGTTGGAAGGTGACCCTTCGCCCCAGTCTGAGGTCCTGAGCGCTCTGGACCAGGTTTTCATCAAGGATCTCTTTTCCCTTGATCCTGACTAGTCCCTGCTGCTGAAAAACATCCCCACAGCATGATGCTGCCACCACCATGCTTTACAGTAGGGATGGTGCCAGGATTCCTCCAGATGTGAAGCTTGGCATTTAGGTCAAAGAGTTCAATCTTGGTTTCATCAGACCAGAGAATGATGTTTCTCAATATGAGTCCTTTGGGTGCCTTTTGGCAAACTCAAATGAACTGTCATGTGCCTTTTACTGAGGAGTGGCTTCCGTCTGGCCTGATTGGTGGAGTGCTGCAGAGATGGTTGTCCTTCTGGAAGGTTCTCCCATCTCCGCAGAGGAACTCTGGAGCTCTGTCAGAGTGACCATCGGCTTCTTCTCCCCCGATTGCCCAGGCGGTCAGCTGTAAATAGAATGTTGGTGGTTCCAAACTTCTACCATTTAAGAATGATGGAGGCCACTGTGTTCTTGGGGACCTTCAATGCTGCAGAATTGTTTTGTTACCCTTCCCCAGATCTGTGCCTTGACACAATCCTGTCTCGGATCTCTACGGACGATTCCTTCGACCTCATTGCTTGGTTTTTGCTCTTCCAAATAATTATTTGTGCCTTTCCAAATAATGTCCAATCAATTTAATTTACCACAGGTGGACTCCAATCAAGTTGTAGAAACATCTCAAGGATTATCAATGGAAACAGGATGCACCTGAGCTCAATTTCGAGGGACATAGCAAATGGGCTGAATACTTATGTAAATAAGGTGTTTCCATATTTTTTAAATAAATTTGAAAACATTTCTATGAACCTGTTTTCGCTTTGTCATTATGGGGTATTGTGTGTAGATTGATGAGGAAAAACATTTATTTAATACATTTTATAGTAAAGCTGTAATGTAACAAAATGTGGAAAAGTCAAAGGGTCTGAATACTTTCCGAATGCACTCTATATATGGGCAATTCCACGCCAGGAATATTTTTCTGGCAATTCTCACATAAAACTTAGTTGTAAGGAAGGATGTTTGATATGCTTTTTACATTTGTATCACAAACCGTTTTTGAGAAAGTGGCCATTTTAGGCCCCTTTCAGACCTACAGTGCCTTTAGAAAGTATTCATACCATTTTACTTATTCCACAGCCTGAATTCAAAATAAATACCAAATAAATGTATCTCGCCCATCGATACACAATACCCCATAATGACAGTGTGATTACCCCATAATGACACCTTTGGCAGCAATTACAGCTGTGAGTTTTTCTGAGTAAGTCTCTTAAGAGCTTTGCACACCTGGATTGTTCAATGCACATTATTAATTTCAAAATTATTCAAGCTCTGTCACGTTGGTTTTTGATCATTGATAGATGGCTATTTTCATGTCTTGCCAAAGAGTTTCAAGCTGTTACTAGGCCACTCTGGAACATTCAATGTCGTCTTGGTAAACAACTGCAGTGTATATTTGGCCTTGTGATGTAGGTTATTGTCCTACTGAAAGATGCATTTGTCTCCCATTGTCTGTTGGAAAGCAGACTGAACCATGTTTCCCTCTAGCATTTTACCTGTGCTTAGCTCTATTCCGTTTCTTTTTATCCTAAAAAAACCTCCCTAGTCCTTGCCGATGACAAGCATACCCATAACATGATGCAGGCACCACCATGCTTGAAAATATGAAGAGTGGTACTCAGTGATGTGTTTTGTTGGATTTGCCCTAAACACAATGTTTTGTATTCAGGACATAAAGTACATTTCTTTCCCAAATGTGTTGCAGTTTTACTTTAGTGCCTCATTGCAAACAGGATGCATGTTTTGTAATATTTATATTCTGTACAGGCTTCCTTCTATTCACTCTGTCAATTAGGTTAGTATTGTGGAGGAACTACAATGTTATTGATCCATCCTCATTTATCTCCTATCACAGCCATTAAACTCTGGAAAACCTCCCTGTTCTTTGTGTTTGAATCTCTGTTTGAAATTCACTGCTCGACTGAGGGGCCTTATAGATATTTGTATATTGTGGGGTACCGAGATTAGGTAGTCATTGAGAAATCTTTTTACTCCTGAATGTATTTATGCGTTCCATAACAAAGTGGTTTAATACATATTTACTCAACACATTTCAGTTGTACATTTCTTATTAATTTGTAAACATTTTGAAAAACATAATTCCACTTTGGCATTATAGGGTATGGATGGAAGAAGTGCAGGAACTGTCCTATGTTCACCGAAATTCATTATTCACTGTTAATGGTTTATACACATTTTCCATGACTTCTCTATGACTTTTAACGCATATGTTCATGACTATTAATATAGTCTACATGGAAAAAGTAAGCATTATTAAACCTGGAAAGCTGCTGTGTCTGATCCCATGTAGACCTACCACCTCCTGCCGTTGTGCCCTTGATCAAGGCACTTAGCCCCCCACATAGAACTGTACTGTTAGTCACATGTTATCAACATGTGGTCAACCCTCGATCTGGAGAGCTCCTAGGTGTGCAGGACTGGCTTTTTCAACATTACAACCAAATACGTTTGTCTTTATAAAATGATTCCTTCATTCAATAAGTCCGAAATCAAATGGATAAGGTAGGCTGTTTCAAAGCAAGGTATCTGACTAGACATGTTTATATATAAGGCCCAAATATTCATGTTTTGTGGGAGATCTATGCGCATTAAGTTATTTGTCAATTAGGCTATTAGAATATGTTTAATGTTGTCACAATGACATGGCTATTGTTTAATAGCGGGGAATCGCAGCTTTCCAACGGTGCAGATTTATTTAATGAATGCTTAGTTAGCTATAGTTAACTTGTAGCAGTTCCCTCGCTTGGTTATGTTTTCAATTGGTGATCTAGTTAATCTGCCTGTGATTATTTTGAACCTGCTGCTGAAATGTCGCTCTCTCTCTCCTCGGGCAACAACGGCCCACTCTCACTGGCACACACGCAGCACCACAGATACAAGGGTCATTCCGATAATGGCTGATAAGTCCATTTTTTAAATGTTTTATTAATTAATTTATCTTGTTTAAAAGTGTGCTTTCATGAATTACATTAACAAAAAGTTTGGAATTTTTCAATACTTACAAACCCTCGTTTGACAACTTGCAACGTTTCCAATCTGCGCAAATCTCGAACAACCTACTGTCACTCAAAGATTCACAGATTAGCAGCAAATAAACTTGAACAAAGCGAAATCAGGAAATGAATGCCCACATTGCTATTCCATGAAGAGCCCGCTTTCTTTCCGCTTTGATCAACCTTTTTTGCCTCAGTGTGTGAATCTGGGCCAGCGATAGGCTACTTTGTTTTTATAGAGGAGCACTGAGTTTATCGTAAATTGAGACCATATCCTTTCCCCCTCCCCCCAATATAATCTACTTTCCTCAAATAACTGTTCTTCTCTATGAAGTAACGATAGAAGTGGCCTATTCCAATGGACTAAATAGCATTCAATAACTGTCAATACCGTGACTTTGGTCACGTGAGAGAGTCAGGTACTGTAGATGGAAATGTACTTTAACAAACTTAGTGTGTGTGGTGAGAGAGAGACGGAAGTAAAGATGGAACAGTGGGAGATAGAGATGGGTAAAGGGTGATCCCCTTTACCCCTCTGGGGAAGGCCGTGTGTGTACATAGCTAATGGTCTCTCTGTGTGTGTGTGTGTGTGCGTGCGTGCGAGAGAATGGGATGGTGAATATGTGTATGAGGGTGGGAGAGAATGGGATGGTGAATATGTGTATGAGGGTAGGAGAGAATAGGTGTGTGGATGCATGGGGTACAGTATATGTTGGGCGGGAATGGATGAGTAAGTCGATAGATGGGTGTGAAGGCTTCCCAGCTGATTCAGTTCGTTAGAGTTCGTGCATATATTATGACACTATTTTCTGACGTTTTTGTTTGTTTTGGACTTCGTAGCCGAAGTCTACGCCCCTTCGTTGGTGATTGATTGAAGAATCCCTACTGTTGACCAATCAGTCAAATGTATTTATAAAGCCCTTTTTGCATCAGCCGATGTCACAAAGTGCTATACAGAAACCCAGTCTAAAATCCCAGACAGCAAGCAATGCAGATGTAGCAGCACGGTGGCTAGGAAAAACTCCCTAGAAAGGTAGGAACCTAGGAAGAAACCTAGAGGAACCAGGCTCTGAGGGGTGGCCAGTCTTCTTCTGGCTGTGCCGGGTTGAGGTTATAACAATAGTCTTTGTTGTCATTCAGTGAGTGATGACTCGTTTTCAAGCAAATTTCTTAATTGAAAAATACTGCTCCAATCATGTTAATGTAAAATTGCATGACTAAGATCTCCTCTGCAAAAACATCCAAATTAATGACAGATTAGATCAATTCTAACTATTTTGAGGAAGTGTATACTGGCTATGGCGTCTCAAAAAGGACAAAAGGTACCACTGCCAATTTGCTCTCGTTTCTCAAGCAAAGATCTTTTAAGGGAGTATGCGAGCACACTCATTTGGTTCGGCTAGCAGAGTTCAGCTAGGCGCCAGTCGATCTGAAGCATGCGGACACCTTTAGTGTGTCTGAGATGTAGGGAGGTTTGGACAAGCTTGGCTTGGGTGGGCAAGGATGGGAGGTAGGGACAAACTTGGCTTGGGTGGGCAAGGATGGGAGGTAGGGACAAGCTTGGCTTGGGTGGGCAAGGATGGGAGGTTTGGATAAGCTTGGCTTGGGTGGGCAAGGATGGGAGGTTTGGATAAGCTTGGCTTGGGTGGGCAAGGATGGGAGGTAGGGACAAGCTTGGCTTGGGTGGGCAAGGATGGGAGGTTTGGATAAGCTTGGCTTGGGTGGGCAAGGATGGGAGGTAGGGACAAGCTTGGCTTGGGTGGGCAAGGATGGGAGGTTGGATGGGAGGTAGGGACAAGCTTGGCTTGGGTGGGCAAGGATGGGAGGTTGGATGGGAGGTAGTGACAAGCTTGGCTTGGGTGGGCAAGAATGGGAGGTAGGAACAAGCTTGGCTTGGGTGGGCAAGGATGGGAGGTTGGGACAAGCTTAGCTTGGGTGGGCAAGGATGGGAGGTTGGGGAAAGCTTGGGTGGGGTAAAGGGGGGAGAAACCGGGGAGGTGAAGAGGGAGGGGTGGGTTTGGCTTGGCTTGGGAGAGAGAAGGAAGGATTTAACTATACTACAATGTCATTTTTTTGTATTTTTGTGATTTGCAAACCTGCTGTAATATGAATGAGTTCTGGACAGATTAGGATATGTCAAGTATTTGGTGCGGCAGTTGGACTAGTAACCGAAAGGTTGGAAGATTGAAACCCCGAGCTATGGTTCTGCCCCTGAACAAGGCAGTTAACCCACTGTTCCTAAGCCGTCATTGAAAATAAGAATTAGTTCTTAACTGACTTGCCTAGTTAAATAAAGGTAAAGTAAATCAAATAAAAATTGTTATTCCTTGTATGTCTTTATAGCTCAGATTCAATGGTGGTTATTGGTGAGAGTGGAGAGGGGCTCTATCCAAGGGATTGGGACGGGGTGATTGGGAGGGCATCAGAAACTTCTCTGAGGTGTATATTTGAATTTAATTTACAAGGTAATAGAAACTGAGCACAATACTTCAGTGGTAGTCTTTCTCCAATGTACAGTATGAACAATGAGATATTTCTGTATTTCATTTTCAATAAATGTGCAAAAATGTATCCACTTATTTTCACTTTGTCATTATGGGGTATTGTTTGCAGGAAGAAAATATATATTTACTTGAATTCAGGCTGTAACACAACAAAATGTTGAAAAGGTCAAGGGGTGTGAATACTTTCTGGAGGCACTGTATTAAATGGGTCATATCTTCCACTTTTAACGTTGAATAAATGACTGAACATTTCTATTTCAGAATCTAGACATACATGATGTTAGAGCACACTGGAAGGAGTATAGTCACACCCAGATGTTGTCTGTATCATCTATGGTTCACAGATCATAGGGTCTTATGTATGTATAGGTTTAAAAAGGACCCAAAATGGCCACTTTCATCATCATTACCCCTGAAATGGTTTGTGACACAACTGTAAAAGGAATATCAAACATCCTTCTTCCCAATGACGTTTCTATCTTCGAATTGCCAGAACAGTCTGAGATACCCCGAAAAATATTTCCGGGCCTTCCTGACGTGCAGCCGCCCATATCTATTCTAAGAATATGGCATTAAATTAGGATTCATTGCTAGTGGTGGCGAAGCTGATGGTTCTGTCTGCACAGCTGATCCAGGCTCAATTTAGCTGTGCTAAGTAAGGCTTAGCTAGGCCAGACATGGGTTTTTGGCCCAATGTTCTCTAATGTTCTAAGGTTAGTGGGCTGGTTAAGCTGAAGCCAGCTGTCTGCTACAATAGCTTACACACACAAACACCTCACACATACTGTGGGTCTTAATGCACACCTCAATGCCTATCCGCTTTAGCTGTGGACTAGACTATTTGGCAACAGAAGCAGAGCACTTAAGAAATGGACTTAAATCACTGGTTCAAGTTCGGGGCTTAGTGCTGTCATGTCCTTAAGTAAGGCACTTAGCTTCAACTTCTCTCAGAAAAGGTTCAGTTAGGAATCAAAGGGAAGACGGGTGCATCCCAGGCACAGCGTACCCATGCTTACCTATACTGTGTTTCTCCTCTCTTTTGTCTTTCAGAACAAGTGGGCCAAGAGATCCTGGCTAACTTGCACAGTGACCGCGAGAAGATCCAGAGATCCAGAGACCGGGTGAGAACAGTTGCTCGCGCACATGCAGGACACGCGCGCGCCGGACACGAGCCGCTACCCTCATAATCTAACGAGTGTGTCAAGGCCTGCGCTAGAAGGACAGTGGGATTGAAGGCAAGGACAAAGGGCTGATGACAACAAGGCGTTGTGGTTGGTTAGGGACGTTCACCACCTCCACCGCTGTGCTCATGAAGGCATTGTGTGTCCCATGTAAGATGATGTAAGACTGTCTAATTGAACACACAAGCATCCACACACAGAAACGCGCACCCACACATGCACGGACGGACAAACACACACACACACTGACTGCATAAAGAACTGAGTATTAGGCCTTGCATCTCTCTCTCACTTTCTCCTCTTCTTCTCTCATCTCTATCACACTTAGAGCTTTAGACTCTGACCCTCTCTCCCCCCTCCCCAGACAGACAGACAGACAGACAGACAGAGCAGAGAGAGCCCCAGCACGGGGAGGGGCCCTCTGACGGCACCCTCTACGGAGAATGCTTTAAGATCACAACATGGCAGTGGGCCTCGCAGGCGATTTCAAAGGAAATCAAACATCTCCTTTCAAAAGGTCTGCCTGCCGCTAAGGAGGATAGTCCCTCGCTTTCTCTCCCTCGTTTTCTCTTTCCCATGAGTCTGCACAGGCCCCCCTCTTCCTTTTAAAGACATTTTGTGGGGCAAAAAAAAAGGAGGGGGGGGAGAAGAAAAACATGATGTGAAGACACACAGGATGGATGGATCGGTAAACGTCGTTCTCGCATGAAAAAGACAGAGGATGAAGGCGTTTGGAGGGCATCGTTTAAGCATAAATACAGAGACGCACACTTGCATTCACAAGCAGTGGCGCACACACACACACACACAGCAGGAGACATAGCTTTTCCCTACAGTCAAAGCAGGTGTGAAAGTTTATTGACATAATTTTTTTCTGGTATCAATGAGGTCGACAGCAGACCCTTGAACTTGGGGACAAAAGTAGAGTAAGTAGTCCTTTTTTAACTTCACTCACTGAGGCCCCGCCACCAATCCTCACAGTATATGAGCTCCTTAACTACTTCATTACAATGTATTGTTTGCCTTATTGCCTCATCAATCTTAAGCTATATCTCATAAATGGGCCCTTTGATATGGCTGAGAGAGAGAGAGAATGAGAGAACAGCCAGAGTGTGAGATTGATTCAGAAAGTGAGAGAAAGACAAGAGTGGAAGGAAAGAGTGTGAGATTGATTCAGAGAGAGAGAGTGTGGTATTTTGGGAGAAAAGTGGGAAGTCTCTGGGGAGCGATCCATCCATGGAGTTTGAGAGAGACATCAGGCGGCTGTGGGGCTGGTGTCAGAGCCAGCAGCCGAACCCGCCCAGAACCACATCTGAGCCTGCTCAGCCTGGCAACCAGCACGGTCATCCAAACAACATGCCAGAACAACCCTCACGTGGAGAGAGCGAACGAAAGGAGAGTAGTAACCAGAACTTGTTTTGGGTTACGACACGATTCCGTACCTGTTATTTCATAGTGTTGATGGTTTCACTATTATTCTACAATGTAGAAAACAGTACAAGTAAAGAAAAACCCTGGAATGACTCGGTGTGTCCAAACGTTTGACTGGTGGTGTCCGTCACGCTTCTCGTGTCACAGAGGCTGAAAACAAAAACAGAAATGTGACCCCCAAAAAGAGAGCGAAAGATAAAAGAGAGATACTGAAGGATATTCATTATTGCGCACGGGACATCGTAAGTACTGTTCAGTACAACACAGCATGGACGTCAGTCGAGACATCTCTCCATGTTGCAAGCAGTTGTCACAATAATGAAAAGAGTAATATTTTGCCGATGGATCTGATTGTGCCATTAGTGTGTAGATGTGAAAGTAGGAATAATCCGAAACCACAGCGAACCTGAAGGCTCCAATCCTGCACAATGCCTTATATACAATGTGTTCAGTCACTGTGTGCTCCTTCGACCGTACATGTTTATCTTTCAATTTACGGGCCCTTCTCTCGTTCTTTGTTTGTCTCTCTGAATCTTTTTCTGTCTCTAATTTTTATCCCAGTTTTATTCTCTGCATTTCCCACATTCTTCCCCAGAGACTCTCTCCCAGTCTCACTCACCCCTCAACCTCCTACATGGACTGTGTATGTCTCTGTGTCACACCTGTCCTTTCTACCCCCCCCCCCCCCCCCCCCCCCGCTTCTAGCTGAGAGAGACCGACGTCAACCTGGGCAAGAGCTCCCGCATCCTAACGGGAATGCTGAGAAGGTAAGAGGCAGGTAGGGACCTTGATTCTAACGCACCTCTCTGCAGATGTCTCCACCTGTGTCATCAGCCACGTTCACGTCCGCTCATTTAGACCCAAGTGCACTCGAGAAGGGCCCTAATAGGCAGTCATACGGTGTACACAGGTGGCAAGTACATGCGTCATAAAGCACGTACAGAAACTCATGCGCACTCAAACCCACATCTTATTTATCCCGAATGCATACTGTACTGTGGTTCTCCATAATCCTAGGGGGGAAAGTATGTCCATGTGTTCGAAGACTGTTGTCTTATGAGCGCACAGTATGCGAAGTCCCCATACGTTGTGTGTGATGTAGACGACTCTTTTCTGCGGTTAACTATGGTATAGTTCCATCAGTCTAATGCAGAATGATACTGTATAAGAGCTGTCCGACAACCAATACTGGATGCTTTTTCGAAGAACAAGAAAAACACAAGCTGTACGCAGTACACTCCGGCAATTTTCGAAATTGTCCGTAATTTTGTCCGTAATTTTGTCCGTAAAATTGTCCGTAATTTTCACAAACACCACCACCCCTAGCCATACCACCACCCCTAGCCAACTCGCGCTCTCTGTCTCTCTCTCTGTCTCTCTCTCTCTCTCTCTCTCTGTCTCTCTCCTTCTTTCTTCCTTACTCTTACCCACATCCGTTCACTCACAAGCATACCAACCCCCCACCCCTCTCTCTCTCTCTCTCTCACACACACACACGCACGCACACGCACGCACGCACACACACACACTCAGCTTAATGTCTTGTCACATCTCCATTTTATAAAGTGCCTCTGCGCCTTCCCCTGAACCGTGACGCCACGGTTTTGTTTCTTTTCTCTTTTTTTATTTTTTTTATTTCCCAGTGTGTTTTTTTGATTAAGAGTAATATGTAAATGACACCAGCTAAATTTAAAATCCCTGTGCTAGGAAGGAAGTGCCAATTGAAATAGATGCTTCAGTGGCTTTAGACAATCAGGGGCCGGCGCGGGCGGTGTGGGAGTGCTAGCAGGAGACCAGGCAGGGCTGTGACGCCGACTGTAACCAATATTTCTGCATAGGTCTCCATTTTGTCAAGTCTGATTAGAGGAGGCCTGGGCTCGCCTGGTGTCACCCAGAGCTGTCCAGAAATCATTCATCATCCTCCCTCCTTTCCCTTGTCCTCCCCCGCTGCCCCTCCTCCCCCTACCGCCTCCACCCGGGCGCTAAAGTAAATAACACCCACTTATTTCAATATTATCATATTAATGTTAAAGTTCAGCTGTCACCTAATGGGAAGACTTAATCAAACATAGCATTTAAGAGCGGTAGCGCCTGCCTAGCGCTCGCAGGCTCGCGTCTTTCTCTGGTTAGCCCCGACTCTCAAATCAGGATTTATTAGGTCTTTCTAAAGCTGGTTGGACCCCCCAACCTCTTCCCAACCGCTGTCTTGCTTTCTGCTTCACGGGGCTTCCCATTCTTCTTTTGACAAATACCAAGCATTTTTACTCCTCTTTCCTTTAGCGTTTAGAGAAAAGAAAGTCGTTGGTTGTATGGTTTTGTTTACGTTTGTTTGCATCTCTAAAAGTCATTTATAACCAGGAAAGGGGACAAAGAAACAAAAGTGTCACATGGTGTAGTTTTGATATTAAGACCGTCTACCGTTATTGTGAATTTCGTTACTTGCTCTTGTAGGTTTCACACATTTGATTGTTGTATTTTTATTAGTCATGTTGTTTTTTGGGGGGGGAGGGGGGGGGGGTGGCGACCTTAATTTAGGTGGCTTGCTTGTGTTTTGTGTTTTAAGCTTGCCAGAAGTGTGCAAAAGAGTTATAGTGTTATATGTAAATGAGGCCAGTAGGGGAACCTCTACTGCTATGCAACTTCCACTGTGCTGCGCAAATTAGCTTCTGGTACTCATTTGCTACTCTCCTTTTCAACTTTTTAATACTGATACTCTTTCTAACTTAACTGTTTGAGGGTGCCTTACCTCGTATTGACCCTGCTAAAAAAACAAACACATTTCACTGCGCCTATCCGGTGTATGGGACAATAAAAATAAAAATGTATTGACTGTTTAACGCTTTGAATGCAATATGTGTAATGTAGTTTGATCAATACTGAAATTGCTTGGATATTAAAAAGTGAGTGAAAAAGGACAGGATTGCTCAGCGAGAGAGAGGGTAAGATAACGTCGTAGCGGATTTAAGTTGAGACGTTGGACTTTCCACCTCTTCTTTCTCTGTTTCTCCTGGTTGATCCGGAGGAGAGGAGAGCCACTATGAATGCTGGGTATCACTCCAGCTGAGCATCAATTACACACTCATTAGTAGATCTGTTCTTTTGGTTCAAGGCAGCTAATTAACTGAATGAAACTGAGAAAGAAACCTCACTTCTCTAAGAAATACTCTTTAAGATCCACACGTCTGAGTTAGCTGTTGGTCTAGTGACACAGTCGAATAGTATTTCTTTAACGGCATAAGTTAATGTCCACGATACTAATTGGTTGAAATGTAACCCTGAATCTACAGGACTGGAGTTGACTAAACCCTGTCCTGTGCTAGTCCTCCTCGACAGTACATGCCCTGGCATGTCATAGTCCCTCAATTACTTAGCCTAGTGTCGGCTGGTGGAGGGCTTCTTCCTCAGCACACCCTTAAATTATTCATCCAATCATCTGGGCTCCTGAGGGTTTTAATTAATATGGTCATGGTGATCTCATTAACGTTGAATGCTAATATATATATATATTTATTTTAAGTAGTAATGTCAATGATACAATGATAGCGGTATGAAATTGATCGTGCACAATTAGAACGCTCCCCGTTATCAATGGCCACTGGTGCTGGTAAGCTGCAGTTCTTTTCAATGACGAGCTGCCAGGACATCTGCAAATGTCGTGTTTAAGAGGTATCCAGGAATAGTGACCCGTGATTGAGTCATCGACCCATATCAGTCGAGCCATATCGATAAACTTGCGGAATCATATCAATTCATTAAGAGGATTGCATATTATCACACTGCGTATATTCTCAATGACAGATGGAAGCTGGACCTTCCCGTGCTAGACCTTGGGAAGAGGAATGCTCGCAGTAAGACTTGAGCAGTAGGCAGTAGTGTCTCTGTGTTTTGAGGTCTTTGTTGGTGGTACCACTGGCCTCTGAGGGGTGTAAGGATCGGCTGGTGGTGGAAGCCATGGCTGATTAGAGGAGCCACCGGCCCCAGCTCTCTCCTCAGTCATCTCAGTGCCATGGGGCCCTGACATTACAGCCCTCACACTGCGGTCACAAAATGGCTCCCATGACTTTGCCCGACAGAGGTGGACTGTCTGTGGTGGGAACGGAGCCGACTCCTGCTGCTACGGCAATCATGTCCAGCATCTCCTCCCAGCCACAGCACACAGCAGAACAGAGCAGTCGGAGAGTTAAGATGCAGCTCCAAACCCAGTTTATGACCGCTGGGGTTCTGGAGGGTTCTGGGAAGGTGGGGGCTGGATGGGGAGGCAGTGTGAAGGGCAAGGGAGGCAGGGTAGGAGGGATTGGTCTTGTTCTCGCTCGCGGCTGATCCCACATGCAGGTGGTCGAGTCAGTCGCCAAGCAGATCAAAAAGTCAAACCCCTGGGTGGACCTCTCTTTGAAATGGGAATGGGGCCGAGATATCAGACAGAAAACATAAGCAAGCCCCGGCCGCAGAAGGGCTCCATATTCATGGCGTTAGCAGGGCTGGCAGAGGCAGGCAGGGGCCCCAGCCTTCAGAGGAGGGCTCTGGTCGCTCTGGACACTGATTAAGAGATCAGCACTTGGCCTGGTGACGCTAGACCCAGCATGCTAACTCCCTTCAGCTCCAGAGAACCCACCAATGACCGACAGTGTGCAAGAGCAGCGCACCTTAGCCCATTCGCTAACTTTCTCCATCCTGGCCAATATTCTATACTAATATTATACTGAATAATATACTACACTAGTAGCCCTCAACCTGGGCTAGCTCACTTGAGCCAGGGCTTATACACTGCAAACTGGACTACCAGTGCTGCGGTAGAGCTAACAATTCTGTTCAGGCTTACATGCATCCTGACCAGGATAACCTTACGTGTATATACAGTATGTCTCGTTTTGTTAATAAAATGTCCAAATCGATTGTTATTATTGCTAGTACATGCAATGACAGTTAAAGAAACCCTGGGTTGTTAGGACATTTTGTCCACACATTCACGCGTTCACACCCGCTCCCTTCAGGAAAGCAGCTGGAGACAGGCCTCTCTCACTTTTTGATTCACTGGAAAGTGGAGTTGCAACGATGGGCTTTCGAGAGAAAGAAGAAGAAGAAGAAGAAGAGGAGAAAGAGAAAAGAGCGCGGCTGCGTTTTCGTTTGCGTGTTTGCCAGTCCCATTAAAGTGACATTTGCAAACAATGTCAGGAGGGAAGGAGATCAAAGAGCGCCGCCTCAGAAAAGCGCTGGGAGAAGGGAGCTCTGATGTCCTGAAGATCTCCAAATTTAGACCCGTTCCTCCAGTATTGGCTGAGTTTCTCTCTTTCCCAGTGCTGCAATATTAACTTTGTGATATATAGGTCATATAATTAATGGAATTCAGCTCCACCAGTGGGCTGTGGCTGGATGCAAATGGAAGGAAGTCTTGGGGGCCCTCTTGAAGTCTTGCTGTGAAGTCAAACAAAAATATTTGATATTTTTTGTAATTGAAGCTGAAAGATAGAACAAATTATAGTTCAGTGTGTTTTTTTTTTCCTTCTCTCTTCTCGTTCCTCCACTTTAGTCCTTTTTTTTCCTGTTCTTTTATTGATTTGGTTTGCCTTTTTGGAGGAGGAGCGGAGGAAAAGCCTTGTTAAGATGCAAGAGTCGGGGGAGTGCGAGAGAGGCTTGGGTGGAGCAGTGGCGGAGGGGGCAAGGCATCTTCTCCCTCTTCGCGTGCACTCCCACACACACACAGGAACTGCACACATCGCCTAATGTACACACACACACACAATCCCTCACTAGAACGAGTACAATCAGTCTATTTCATTTTCAGCTGGGTGATGGCGATAACCTGCTATCGAGTTTTCACCCAGGCGTGCGCCATAATACCTATGGAAAAATCACAATGATCTTTTGCGGAAGACATATAATGGATTTCCTATTCCTGTCGCCGAAGTATTCTGGTCATACTGGGGCCTGAGCACTCGCACTGCCGTCCCAGGTCTGGCACACCAGGGTAGACTTTACTCGCGTCTCCGCATCCCGACCAACTCTGTAATGAGAGCTGCCGTTGGACCTCACCTGTCCGCTACGATTCTGATGATGTGATGTTCATCTCTTCCAACTCTGACTATCCGAATCACCTCAGCTTGGTTTTTGGGCCAAAAAGCCTTTTTTTATTAGCCTGCTCATTAGGACGAGTCACATCCACGTGATGACCGTCTGTCGAACGTCTAACAAAGTCAACGTTTGATGAGTCTGAAGAGGTTTGGTTTCGATAGTTTAAAGCAACATGTTTGATCAAAGGTCATGTAAACCCCCCCCCCCCCCCCCCCCCCCCGTTTTCCATTGGGTAATATTTCCAGTTGAACTAATTTCTTCAAGCCAAACAGGCTGGAATAGCCTAGCGCATATCGCCTATCCCGAGAGTGGCGGACCAATCCCAACGGATGCCTCTGATCTGTTCTTCCGTGTTGCGGCGGATAATTTGTACTCCGTTCCCTCTCGTCTCTCGATTTTATTCAGCATGGCTGATATCACTTTGGCGTTTGCTTTTCCTCCCTCTGGGTCGGCCTATCTGCTCCCTCTGTGAACTTCTCGTGTTTTACTCTTCTGTTTCCCTGGCAAACGAGTGAAGGACCAAAGCGTGAACCGTAGCTGGCTACCTCTTTCGCCCATCGCTGGTGAAGGCAGCTGGCTTTTGTTAGTGTGTATGTGTGTGTGTTTGCGGTACACGAGCGTTCAGTAGGGGATACAGTGGTACAGTAGGGACAGCGTTTTAGAGCTCAGTGCCAAGTGTACAATGCTGAAAGACTTTATGAGAGCAGGCCTCTGTGGATTGGAGACCTTTATCTAGACTAGATCCGTGTACAGAGGGGCTTCATCACCAATCTACATAAATACGTTGATTGTGTAGCTATGGAAGCAATGGCAGACTGGGAGGAGCTCCAGCTAGTGTCAAGCACAGAGATAGTCGGTGCTGCTCAGTACACTTAAAAAAAATATTTAAAAAACGGGAGAAATGGACAGTCATGTGTATTCCACCACAGTGTTCCTCTTTGAGTTTGTAGAGTTGTAAGTGGGCCTACTGGCTGGCAGAAAACTTTTGGTGTGAGAAACAATAGCTTCTCCATGTACTTGAAGGCTTTTTATTGTTGTTGCGTGTGTTCTTTTACAGTACATTCAGTTTAGTGAGATAGGTACGTGTGTGTGTTTCCGCTAGTGTGTGTGTTTCCACTAGTGTGTGTGTGTTTGCGCACACGTGTGTGTCTGGCTGCTGGGACAATGACAGGGTGCGCCTGAGCCTCATTACCAGCCGCTCCGAGCCAAACAAGCAGCACTGCCACCTATCTCTCTCTCTCTCTTTCTCTCTCTCTCTCTCTTTCTATCTCTCTCTCTCTTTCTATCTCTCTTTCTCTTTTTCTCTCTCTCTCTCTCTCTCTTTCTCTCTCTCTCTCTCTTTCTCTCTCTCTCTTTTTCGCTCTCTCTCTCTCTTTCTCTCTCCCCCGTTAGAGAATGCTGATGGGACGCTTTTGGGGAAAGGAGAAAGACACAAACAAGCCTGGGCTGCAGAGAACGGGGTTGTTTACAAGGGCAAAGATGGGCTCATGTTTTATATAAGGAATGCCTTTGTCTATTGAGGGACGCGACTGTTTACTGACTAGCTCTGGCTTTCTCTTCTCTGCATCATTAGCTGTACCACACCTATAGTTGCAATGCCTCTAGGCCTTAATGGGGGTCAGATACTGCTTGTGTTTTTCTAGGTTTTGTTAAGATATTTGACTTACTATATATACAGTGCTAATATGTGATGCCAGTCTAATATGTGATATCGTTCTAATGTGATGTCAGTCTAATATGTGATACCAGTCTAATATGTGATATCGTTCTAATATGTGGTATCAGTCTGTCATTTCCCTACTTTTGGATTGTCTTGGAAGATGCCTGTAAGTTGCCCGAAGTTTGCAGTCCTGTGCAATGCTTCCAATTGATTTCAATTCCAGATAAGGTTAGTGCTGCACATGGCCATGTAACCTTTTAAAGACGATGAGCAGGTGCAGCCACAGCATCCTATCAATCAACTAGTTTTCCGCCCTGGAACAGGGACTTTTACTGTCGTACTTTTCCGAACACCGTGAGGTCAACCCCGTGTGACATTGAGGTGATGGTTTTATTCGCCCTCTCTGGTTGTGTACCGGTTGAGGCGCTTTTCCCCTCCGACATCGACAGGCCGTTCCGACGAGCTGACTGGAGATCAGTGCCGCCCCCCCCCCCCCCCCCCCCCCCCCCCCCTTGAAGTTGTTCCAGGTGTCACTCCAAGGGTACCCGCCCCGTTTGATCTGCCGTCAAGCGCCAGTCGGGCTGCAGCACCCTCTGATTCGCCCGTCAGACGTCCAAAAGTTCTGCCACTACTTTTGAGTGGTGGCAAGGGAAGCTTGGTGGCAGTGGTATTGACGTGTTGTGGTGACAGTTTGGACGAACTGGTCTGAATACTGGCTTGAATACTTAACTCTTGAGAGGAGCCACTGGGGGAAGACTTCATTCCCCTCACTGTATAAGAAGACAGCGTGAAGTTGTGACTTCTTCCATATGCTTCTCCAGACCCAGACAAAACACAAAACAGCGACAAATCCAAAAAGGAGACAAAATAAACATTCCAAAACTGGTTGACGCAGTGATCTCATTCGAAGCCTTGTCGTACAAAGTGCAAAAAACGCCCCCACTCCTCAAACGTCTTCGATGCTGTCCCTGCCTTCTGGAGGAATGAAAGAAGAGCTAGTATGCAGAGGACGAAACGGATCAAACGGAAAGGAGGGAATGTTCTGTGGATATCTGTGCAGACACAGACGTCTGCACTTCCTCTCTTTCATTCCCTGTTTCCTTCATTCCTTTCTTTTCCACCTACTGTTTTTGCTGAAATTACAGGTGAGCTCCCAAACTGTGGCGGGACCATCCTTTCGTCAGGCGAAAGAAAGAGAGAGAGAGAGACGCTTCTCGTTGTTGTTTGCGGGACCCACTCCCTTTTGTGTGGCTCGTGATAACTTATTCAGCGCGGCCTGTTCATCCAGGGGTTGAGCGCGGGCGTCCGTCAAGATGAAAATAATGAGGCGACACGGAGAAACTCCTCTCCCCTTCGCCTGGGTCGCATCCGCCACCCCCCTCCTCTTCCACCCTCCCAGCCTACCATTATCAACCAATTTGCCATAATAGGGGGCCTTATTTTGGACATTCTGAAGCAATTAGAACCTATCACACTGTTCCTCCCCTGGCTGTCGTCCCTGCCTGTGTATGTGTGTGTGTGTGTGTGTGTGTGTGTGTGTGTGTGTGTGTGTTTACATCTTGGCTCTGCGCTCCTTTGAACAGCTGCCTCAGAGAATGCAGAATGCCACTGCAGACGTGGACACTAGGAAGAGAGGCCTGGTTTGTCGCCATGTTTTAGAGCCGTACTGACCCATGTTGGGTTGGGCAGAATGCCATGCCAGGACATGCCATCACTGTGCCATGCCAAGTTGTTCTGTGCTGGGGTGTTTTAGCCTGTCTTCGTCCGTAGTGCAATGGCTGCCAGGATGAAACCGCTGTAGCTGAATGGGCTAACTTCTTTCTGTCAGTCTTTGTCTACCCCTCCCTCTTACTGTATATGGACACATTGGTTTCTGGTGACTAAAAAGGGAATACTTGACCTTACATTTTTGGTACAGGGAGACTTGGTACAGGGAGACTTGGTACAGTCCCCCCCCCACTTTCCCAATTTTTGTTTTACTCATTTTACAAATTCTCAATGAGCGTTTATCTACTTTAAATATTCTGCCCTTTGCCACGGAGTGTAATAATTCATTGGATCACCACTACTCTCTAGCCTTCAGTGTTGTAGTGCCCTCTTCATAGGAATAAGACATTGTCTGTCAGATGTACTGCAGTTACTGATGAAGCTTTCAGTCAAAGGAATAGACAAATACAATATCTGTTGACTCATCAGATTATGGAAGACTAGAGTGAATGTATATCATGTCTTTGAGGGGGATCCTTATGTAGCGTTTGTAGACAATTGCATTGATAAAACACATGAAGAAACATCACCTTTGACTATGTTTTTTGACATCTGGTTGGATGGTTAAGCTGAAACGTTGCTGTTGTTGCTGCATCTCTGATCTCTCTTTGGCTGGGTGTAAAAGCGTGAAATATTTACAAAATGTTGAAGTTCATTTTTTTTCCCTCCTTTAAATTGTTTCTCTTCCATCCTTTTTAATAACGTCTCCCTGTCTTGTCTGTCTGTCTCTCTGCCTCTCTCTCCTAACCCACCCTAGCAGTGTGTGTGGGTGCGTTTCGAGGGTGGAGGGGTAGGGGGGGGGGTATGGAGAACACAATGCAAGCCTACTCGTTTTGAGATGTTGACACTCGTGTTGCAGATAGCATAAAAGGTTCCCTTTTATCCCAGTGGTAGGAAAAATAAAAACAGGACCACATTTTGAAGAAGCTGAAGAGTTTGTAGCGTCACTCCCATCAAGCCTGGGCTTTGTTGGCTATGGAGAGTTGAGAGGGGCTCCCGTCATGCCACTTCTCAAGAGTTTCAGTCCCTCGTTTTTTTCAAAGCTTCCAGCCTTGAGAGCTTTTATGATTAACACAATGATAGCGCATTGGACAATCGAGGTCTGAAAAACAGACCACAGAAGAGAAGACTCCTATCGCTGTTCGCTCACTTTGAAAGGACTTGTGTGTATTCCATATTGTCCATATCCTGATTGTAGATACTGTATGTAGATTGTAATTCCTCTGTCTATATTCTGTCTGTCTATTTTGTGTATTGCTGGCAGCACCATTTCACCAAGTAAAATTGTAGGTACTGTATATGCAAATGTGCTTTGAATAAAGGTTATTCTGATTATAATTGCAACCAAAAAGTTAGCACACGGCCTAGAGTTCTCCAGTACTTTGGAAAAAGCACTCGCTTTTATAGATCGTTTTTTATTTTTCCCACCACAGCAACAAGATGATGTTGGTTGTTTTTGTATCAAGTGTTAAATCCCTCCATTCCGTCCACACTGCTGTGAAAATCCACTACACCTCTGAAAGTGTGATCTGGAAATCCATTAGGGCAGGCCATATAATCAGATGCCCAGCTTCACATTTTTCGAAAAAAATAAAAATAATGAATTGCAAACAATACAAGGAAAACTTATTTTGTAGATACTTTAAAGTTGATTTGGGCATTCAATTTATGAGATGTTGCACTTCAATCTTCATCCTGCACAGTAAACACTTCTAAAGTAAGATAATGACCAAACTAGAAAAGGTACATTTCCTGAAGAGAATTTGTGTGCTTGCTTCAGCTGTCTAAAAATATTGCCATGGTAGTGGGATGTGTTAAATGTACAATTCAAGCTGAATATAAGTTAAGGCACTGAACAATAATCTAAACGCAACATGTCAATTGTTGGTCCTGTGTTTCATGAGCTGAAACAAAAAATCCTTGACATTTTCCACATGCACAAAAATTGTATTTCTCTCAAATGTTGTGCAGAAATTTGCTTACATCCCTGTTAGTGAGCATTTCTCCATTGCAAAATAATAATCCATCCACCTGACAGGTGTGGCATATCAAGAAGCTGATTAAACAGCATGATCGTTACACAGGTGGACCATTTGCTGGGGACAATAAAAGGCCACTTTAAAATGTTCAGTTTTGTCACGCAACATAATGCCACAGATGTCTCAGGTTTTGACGAAGCGTGCAATTGGCATGCAGACTGCAGGAATGTCCACCAGAGCTGTTGCCAGATAATTGGATGTTCATTTCTCTACCATAAGCTTTCTCCAATGTTGTTTTAGAGAGTATGTCCAACCGGCCTCACAACCACAGACCACGTGTAACCACGCCAGTCCAGCGCCTCCCCATCCGGCTTCTTCACTTACGGGATCGTCATTTTGCTGAGGAGTATTTCTTTCTGTAAATGAAGCCCTTTTGCGGGGGGGAAAACTTGTTCTGATTGGCCGGGCCTTGCTCCCAAGTGGGTGGGCCTTTGCCCTCCAAGGCCCACCCATGGCTGCACCCCTGCCCAGTCATGTGAAATCCATTGATTAGGGCCTAATGAATTTCTTACAGTTGACTGATTTCATTATATGAACTGTAACTCAGTAAAATCTTTAAAATGGTTGCATGTTGCGTTTATATTTTTGTTCGTGACACTATTTCCTCTAGCACATCAAGTATGAAAAATGGCAGAACATTTAATTAATCAGATGAACAGTTAATAACATTTGTATGGTCCTCTCTGTAATTATTTGAATCCCAGCCTTAGTATTCAATTGTTCTTTATCTGTATAGTATGTCAGCCATTGGAACGACACACCTCTTGCTTCTATAGAAAACATAGTGTGCTCGAATCAGTGTAGGCCTCACTCAGGTCCTCCCCAGTAAATCACAGCAAAGTGTCTTGGACTCTTTGACCCACATCAGCGTGGCCAACGACCCTTCAGGAAGTGACTGATGTCCAGGCTGGACAGGGTTCATGACATCACGTTCGCTTGATGACACATCTGTGGAAAGCAGCTATTGGGCGATGTTTTGTTCTTTTATACCGCCAGCACACAACCTACAGTGTTTGTGTGTGTGTTGATGCAGTCTGTGAGCTCCTATACTTCTCCATACGTGCCGCTTTGTTTCTGGGACCATGAGAGGAGCGTTTAGTGTCGGTTGCAGTGAAATGTGAGGGGAGAGAGGGAGCTATACAATCACCCACTGATATTCTAATTGGCTCATCTTAATTAAGCTGTGTGTGTGTGTGTGTGTGTGTGTGTGTGTGTGTGTGTGTGTGTGTGTGTGTGTGAATGCGCCAAACCGCTGGTGATTCAATTTACTCAGTCTCTCCAAGATAAAGACACACAGCTGCCACTTGTCCTCTCGTTTTATTTGAACACATCGCTCTCTCTCTCCCGCAATCTCTTGCCTTTCAATGCCATTCTTTCTCCCTCACACATGGCAGAAGATGTTATGTCCTGTCAATGTATTTTATTTTCACCCTCCCCCTTTCTTTCTTTTTTTCCCCAATACATTTTTGGTGTTTTAATTTAATAACCAACTTGAGAGAGCGTTCAGTGTCACTTTGCTTACCTGTGAGTCTTCTGGTCCAGCCTTGAATTGTCTGTTAGATAGGTAACTCTTTGTGGCTTACCTAAAAGTCTCTATAAAATACTTTGTTTTGATTTTGTCTCCAGCAAATCTGATTGAATAGTTACTTATTGATCAGTTAGCTTCACCTATGTCACGTACAGTGGGGCAAAAAAGTATTTAGTCAGCCACCAATTGTGCAAGTTCTCCCACTTAAAAAGATGAGAGAGGCCTGTTATTTTCATCATAGGTACACATCAACTATGACAGACAAAATCACATTGTAGGATTTTTAATGAATTTATTTGCAAATTATGGTGGAAAATAAGTATTTGGTCAATAACAAAAGTTTATCTCAATACTTTGTTAAATACCCAAATACCCTTTGTTGGCAATGACAGATGTCAAACGTTTTCTGTAAGTCTTCACAAGGTTTTCACACACTGTTGCTGGTATTTTGGCCCATTCCTCCATGCAGATCTCCTCTAGAGCAGTGATGTTTTGGGGCTGTTGCTGGGCAACACGGACTTTCAACTCCCTCCAAAGATTTCTATGGGGTTGAGATCTGGAGACTAGCTAGGCCACTCCAGGACCTTGAAATGCTTCTTACGAAGCCACTCCTTCGTTGCCCGGGCGGTGTGTTTGGGATCATTGTCATGCTGAAAGACCCAGCCACGTTTCATCTTCAATGCCCTTGCTGATGGAAGGTTTTCACTCAAAATCTCACGATACATGGCCCCATTCATTCTTTCCTTTACACGGATCGGTCGTCCTGGTCCCTTTGCAGAAAAACAGCCCCAAAGCATGATGTTTCCACCCCCATGCTTCACAGTAAGTATGGTGTTCTTTGGATGCAACTCAGCATTCTTTGTCCTCCAAATACAACGAGTTGAGTTTTTACCAAAAAGTTATATTTTGGTTTCATCTGACCATATGACATTCTCCCAATCTTCTTCTGGATCATCATCTCTAGCAAACTTCAGACGGGCCTGGACATGTACTGGTTTAAGCAGGAGGACACGTCTGGCACTGCAGGATTTGAGTCCCTGGCAGCGTAGTGTGTTACTGATGGTAGGCTTTGTTACTTTGGTCCCAGCTCTCTGCAGGTCATTGACTAGGTCCCCCCGTGTGGTTCTGGGATTTTTGCTCACCGTTCTTGTGATCATTTTGACCCCACGGGATGAGATCTTGCGTGGAGCCCCAGATCGAGGGAGATTATCAGTGGTCTTGTATGTCTTCCATTTCCTAATAATTGCTCCCACAGTTGATTTCTTCAAACCGCTGCTTACCTATTGCAGATTCAGTCTTCCCAGCCTGGTGCAGGTCTACAATTTTGTTTCTGGTGTCCTTTGACAGCTCTTTGTTCTTGGCCATAGTGGAGTTTGGAGTGTGACTGTTTGAGGTTGTGGACAGGTGTCTTTTATACTGATAACAAGTTCAAACAGGTGCCATTAATACAGGTGTGGAGGACAGAGGAGCCTCTTAAAGAAGAAGTTACAGGTTTGTGAGAGCCAGAAATCTTGCTTGTTTGTAGGTGACCAAATACTTATTTTCCACCATAATTTGCAAATAAATTCATAAAAAATCCTACAATGTGATTTTCTGGATTCTTTTTCTCATTTTGTCTGTCATAGTTGAAGTGTACCTATGATGAAAATTACAGGCCTCTCTCATCTTTTTAAGTGGAAGAACTTGCACAATAGGTGGCTGACTAAATACTTTTTTGCCCCACTGTATGTGACAAGTCATAATTATTTTCCACAGCATGCTGTGGTTTATGACATACAGTTGAAGACAGAAGTTTACATACACTTATGTTGAAGTCATTAAAACTCATTTTTCAACCACTCCACAAATTTCTTGTTAACAAACTATAGTTTTGGCAAGTCGGTTAGGTCATCTACATGACACAAGTCATTTTTCCAACTATTGTTTACAGACAGATTATTTTACTTATAATTCACTGTATCACAATTCCAGTCAGTCAGAAGTTTACATACACTAAGTTGACTGTGCCTTTAAACAGCTTGGAATTTTGTTAAAAAATGATATCATGGCTTTAGAAGCTTCTGGTAGGCTAATTAACATAATTTCAGTCAATTTGAGGTGTGCTAATTGAGTGTATGTAAACTTCTGACTCACTGGGAATGTGATGAAATAAATAAAAGCTGAAATAAATCATTCTCTCTACTATTATTCTGACATTTCACATTCTTAAAATAAAGTGGTGATCCTAACTGACCTAAGACATTTTTACTAGGATTAAATGTCAGGAATTGTGAAAAACTGAGTTTAAATATATTTGGCTTAGGTGTATGTTCACTTCCGAATTCAACATTGCGTCTCAAAATATGTCCTTTTACATAAGGGATATTTCATGATAATGTAACCTCTTTAAAGAATAATAAACATAATGCATCTTGGGGAATGGTGTTTGTTTCTCTTGCTGGGAAGTTTTTCCATTCTTCAGTGCTGTGCTACCTTGGCCCATATTCACAGAGTGGCACACAGTAGGAGTGCTGATCTAGGATCAGTTTTGCTGTTTAAATCATAATGAATAAGACTGGGACCTGATCCAAGATGAGCACTTCTACTCTGAGACACTTTTTGAGTGCAGGCCAAGGACAGAGAGAAAAACACGACGGCCTCAGAGTACCTTCAATATTGGTATTTCTGCTGCTTGAAGATGACTTGAGCATGAACGCTGAGAAGTATGTTGTGGAGATTAGATGGGAGATTGAGTTATGCTGCTTCCACACTAGGTTAATTCCTTATATCTCAAACACTGCCAGCAGTCTGTGACTCAGCTCATTTTGTTTGTTTATCTGCATTTCGCCTGGATACGTTTTGAAGAAACTGAATGCTTTGGCAAAACTCTGGTTAGACAATTTCATAAACTATAATGACCCTCTGCTTGCCGTCTTGTTATGGGAGTGAATTCTAGAATTCTATTTTCATGCTTGTTTCCTCTCTGAGGCCTGCTAAAGTACAATGACAAAGTCGAGTAGACTTTGGATGTCTGGATAACCACTGATCAATGCAGAAAATGCCTGAGAGTGAGTAACCAAGGCTGAGGCTGAGTCTCGTTATAGAGGATCTCATTCACATACACTTGTATGTCTGTGCCATAGGACCTAAACGGCTTTTCACATTACTTATCCACCTATTTTTATTAGGATGTTGTTAATATTAACCACAGGTCATAAGGTGCTCAACTTCTTGTTATTTGTAGAGTAAAAAGACACTCTGCAGCAGAGAGTTATTGGTATATTCTTGCTCTGGGACAGCTCTTGACAAATTCAGGGCAGAGCAGGGCTGGCCTTGACGAGGCATGCTACTCAGTCAGTAATGACCGGTTCCATGCTGCCGTGGCTTCTGGCCCGTTGGGTTGTTTGTTTGGAGAGTGGTGCTCGACGGTGAAGTGCTGGCCCAGCTGCCACTGCACTCACCTTCCCCTGGCCGATGGGTCAAGGTTTGGGCCAAGCAGGCAGGCAGGGGGGTATTTGGCAGGGCACCCCAGTGCTAGCCCAGGCCCCATGCCAACTGAACGGCAGACTCCTCGACTCGGCTCAACCTGGGCACCCATCGTCTCCGTGGCGACAAGGAGGTTGGTTTTACACCTCCAGGGTCAACATCATCCTGTCGCTACCTGTCCCAGTTGGGACGGGCCCGGCCTCGCAGAAACCCGCTAGCCTCGCTGTAAATTACACAGTACGTTTTCAACCACACACACAGCACTTTGTCAAAGCTGTTTACTGTACCTCCTTTTTGAAATGTCATTATCTTGATTGAACACCACTATCTATTTTTTTCTATGTTATTTTTGTATGACTGATAATTTGTCATGGAATTGTGACAATTTGATGGACTTGTTTCTCTTGCGGATCTCAGTGGCTACTGTATCTAATAAGCTTACAGGAGGAACATCTAAAATGATATTCCTCCACTCCCCCTCATTTTTTGACTTGTATTTACATTATTATATATATATATATATATATATATATATATATATATATATATATATATATATATATATATATATATATATATATATATATAATTTATTAAAATAAAAAAAATTCTACAAACATTCATCGATAGGGCAGAAAAGTAGAGAACAGCGAAAGAGAGGAAGCTTTTTAAGTGGGGCGAAAAGACTGCTTAACCCAATTTATCATCCATAATGGCACCGAAATTAGGTGTCTGCTACCAATGCGGCCTATTGGCAGGAGTGGCTTGAGGTACTCTGACCTCTAATTGACCCCTACTTCCAGGAAATAATGACATGGCCTTGGATCAGGGCAGACACAGAATTCAGAGCCTGATTGTTAGTAATGATTCCTTGTCAGCGATTCAGACAGCCCTATTCATCTTCACAGTTGTAATGATATATCAGATGCTTCTATCCCGGGAATCGTACCCGCTGTCCTGGCGTTACAAGTGCCATGCTCTACCAGCTGAGCTACAGAGGACTCAAACGTGTATGTACTCAAGCTTGTATTTGTGTTTCGAATGTTTATCTATGCATTGTGGTTGTGTGCATATACAAACATGCCTGCCATACTTCCATACAAGGAGCACTGAATCGGCCCGGAAACCCCTTCAAATCCACAACTCCTCAAGTTGAGTCACTCGGCCAGTTTGTTTATTTGTCCCAATGTGTTCTGGGTCACTGCGCTGATTGCTGTCTGCTGGCCTACGGTCCTAAACCCCCAGCTCCAGTGGCGCCAGGGCCAACACTGCTAAGACGTTACGGCGAGGTTGCGATTACATTGGCGTCTCGGCCTAGCAGTCTTGTGTCAGTTACCCAGCTTGTTTGCAGAGCCTGTGAATCCCCAACCTCAGCTGACCTGCGTAGTGCGTACACTCCCCCGTCCCCCTACATCATACACATGTGAGGAGCTGTATTATAAGCCAGGACCAGCGTTGCTACAATGTTGCACCACCATTGTGTGGAGGTTTGTCCTCTGGCCTGGCAGACAGAGCGAAAGCTCTGTCCCTGTACATTTTCGCCTGCCTCTATTTGGGCCGACGCTGTCGACGCAGACCAGTCCCATCAAAAAGCTTCCCTGTGGTGGAGCATTTCAGGACAAACTTGACATAAACCATTCTAAACACTGGTTTCCTTTCACAAATCTTTAATTACATATTTTGGTGTAGTCCAAAGCGCAGAGTTTATGGCGAAGCGACCTTGCGACCAAAGCATATAATAGTGAGGGTTACCACAGGGGACAGTTGGGAGAGGAGCACGATCACATACTGAGGAGACGTGGATGGGAAATTGAATGTGTTGGTGGTCCTGGGAGTTGAGAGAGGATTTCAAGGCTGACCAATGTAGCCTCGGAAAGCTTCAGCATTTTTCCAGGTCGAATTAGTTGTCGAGGAGGCTTTCTGAGAAGAGCTCGGTGTCGTCCTTCTCTGCTGTTATTGAACTACTCCATCTGAGGTCGGATAATCTTCTCTCCGTTAGCTGTCACTACAGTGGAAGCTTTTGTTGTCGTCTCGTCCATTGTATTCCGACCCTACTCAATGGGACAAGTGAATCCATCTTCATTGGCCTAGTTGCCATTCAGGCCTCTCTTCATTCTCGCAAAACAAGTCAACTCACTTAAACGGTGTCCATTATGTTATTTGTCTCTAATTGCTTCAGTAAACAGTCGAATCCGTACCAATCCTCTCCCATGTTGTGAATAGCTTCGTGCCAGTCAGTCATGGTCAAATATATTGAAGAACTAAAACCTCTTAAGAGGCTGCGGTCTCGTTGCCCTGTGTTCTGGTGTATTATGGCGCATATGAAGAAGGTCATTGTAGCCCTGGACATTGAACAACCCCCTCCCCCTCCAGGCTTTAGTACAATGACAGCAGTGAGGTCGCCTCTAGGCCAGGGCTATGAGAGATGTCAGCTCCAGCAGATAAAGGCCACACAAGCAGATGCTGTCGCGTAGTAGTGTCAGCGGTGGGCTGGTTTGGAATCTTTTGTGTGAGGAATGTTTCTGGTTTATGAACAATGTGCACCCCCCCCCCCTTATTGTGTTGCGTTACTGCTCTTCCTGGAGTGCTAACTGATGTATAGTTTGTGCAAAGTATTGCTTTACTGCGCGTGGAGGTCAAACTTTAATGTTAACATTTGAACTGACAAAAGTTGTACCTTACCTGAAGTCATGTTCTGTGACATGAGTCGACCGGGGTAGATGTACACGCTAGCTTTCCTAAAGCCATACATACTAGTCTACTGTTAATGGGAGGTAACAGTCAACATGGGCTCTTACTGAGACCTCCTCTATAAAGTCCTGTAGACAGTTCAGGCTCAAGGCCTTGCTTTTCAAAATGTTCACAAGATCCTGAAGAGCCCAGTCCCGCAAATGCTTTCAGTCTAACAGGCTTCGCAATGAATCTGTCTATGGAAACCCACCAACTCTCAGGAGCGATGGGGCTTGCAACGCCATCTTAGCGTTTGGGCCATTTACATTGGGAACCACAGAGTTTGTTTAACTTTCTTTTTTATGTTCAGTCAGTGTTTGAAAATAGAACTGGGTTGGAGAACCGTTAGGGCTCATGACAAGCAGAATTACAGTGCTGCTGTTGGTAACATGGGACAGGATACTTTCCCCGTCCAGCCCCAGGGCTGTTCGTGGGATCTAGTCCAGGGGACGGATGTGCCTGATGCCCTTTAAACTGTCAGAGTGGCCATTATTGAGCTGCCCTTTCTCTCTCTTTCTCTCTTTCTCTCGCTCTCTCTCTATCCCTCCCTTCATGGTTTGAGCGCTTCTCCATCTGACCCGGTGAATAAAATGATTTTTTCCCCTCTTCCGAATATTGCTTTTTTTTAATGGTAAACGTTAAGATCCAGGAGCGGATCAATGGTTCTGGTCCTTTGATGTGCCGAGACGCATTACGACGGCCGACTTCTAATTGGCCAGGAGAGCTGTAGGATCGATGTGGGCTGTAATGGCTTGACACAGGATGGGTTTTTAGACTTTATTATCATTAATATTTAGACATGACGTGGGAGGACCCGGCTGGGGTTAAATGTACAGCGGCGGCGCGCGCCTTTGATCTCGGAGATAAGCTGATCGATTGGAGGGCTGGTGGAATGAGGTCACAGGAAGCTCGACAAGCGAACGAGCAAATGAGTGGCGGCGCCAGCCAGGCCCAGGGTTTTATCGGATTTCTCTGGGAAGTTTTGACTTGGAAGCTCAGAAAAAGGTCGCTCTTTCATTAATAAATAGTCTGCTTCAGAGAAGAGGGAAGAAGGTTGGTGACCGGGTTGACATCCATGACTCTTCAGTGTTAGATGAACATCACAATAATGACGCATAACATCTGTCTACTGTGCCTTCATAACAGCTATGGTATAATTATCCCTTTGTATACAAGAGGTGTGAAAGAAGACACAATCGCCACCTCTTTCAGCTTCTAACCTGAGCTGCGGTTTGTCCTTTTGTTAGGATCTATTGTTTTGGAGGTGTCTCTGAGAGTAGGACTCCGGGGCCCGGTGGGGACTCGTCATGCCGAGAGGACTCTCCCCATCCTCTCCTCGTCCTGTCCTCATCGCATAGCGTCGCCACAGGGCCTGGGATTACCCTTCTCAGGGGTGGGGACTCACCATGCCGAGAGGACTCTCCCCATCCTCTCCTCGTCCTGTCCTCATCTCATAGCGTCGCCATAGGGCCTGGGATTACCCTTCTCAGGGGTGGGGACTCACCATGCCGAGAGGACTCTCCCCATCCTCTCCTCGTCCTGTCCTGTCCTCATCTCATAGCGTCGCCACAGGGCCTGGGATTACCCTTCTCAGGGGTGGGGCATTGGGAGACTGGACAACCAGAGAGGAAAGAGGTGGAGATGGCGCTCACTCCTAGAAGCTGTCAGTCAGGGTATTTCTGTTGCGCTGAGCTGTTCCCAAAGGATTGATACCTTAGTCATTGTACTTAGTGGGACAAAGACCTGTAACAGGCAGGACAATTGCTGTCGTCTCGGTTTTCGCCGCTGTGACCCAGTGCCTGACATGGGACAGAGTGGAAAGGCCCCCAGGATCCAGGCCACTGGAGCTGTTGATACTGTACTAGAGAGGAGGGAGGGGATGAGGTAAGGGGGGAGAATTGTCAGTAGTAGTGTCCGAGACTGTGTCATACAAAGACAACCGTGCTCTTTTACCACATATCTTCTCAAATGATACCTTTCAATCAATGTGTGTTTTGTGTGTTTGAGTGTCTCACCTTTTCAAGGATTTGCGACCTTTTGACTCTTCCATCACAGCCTAGTGTCTATATAACACGGGGAGCAAGAAAGGGCGAGGGTCTGTGTGCACATTTAAAGGTGGAGGGCAAGATAGGCGGAAGAA
This sequence comes from Oncorhynchus mykiss, assembly GCF_013265735.2. Taxonomy (NCBI): domain Eukaryota; kingdom Metazoa; phylum Chordata; class Actinopteri; order Salmoniformes; family Salmonidae; genus Oncorhynchus; species Oncorhynchus mykiss. The sequence goes on from NC_048584.1 coordinate 16,281,140, forward strand.
ATAGGACATGGCTTGGAGGGCTACCCATGTGATAGAAACTATGTTAAAACACAAATATAAAAGAATATAAAGCAAATACAGTCACATAATAAGAGAGAACATTGTCTTTGCATCACACCAGACCAGATGTCATCCGCTTAGGATAACATTGACATTTACTTGAACCCTCCATCACAAAGTCCTCTTTATTCTGTCATAGCCGACTGTGACTGTGGGAACTACGCTTAAGTAAGTCAATAACTCTTTACTGAAAGAGAGAGTCTCGAACTGAAAACGGTCCCGTTAACCGGGTGGTACTACTGCTCACGGCTAGCTCAGTCTATATGCATTCCCTCTTATTATTTTCCCTGTGTGTCGTATCTGTACAATATCAAGAGACCAAGGCACCGTTGTGAACAAACTGGTGTTGCACAACAAATGCTCTATTATGTCATTTTTCGGATTGTTACACCGGCTTGGGCAATGTTAACGCGCCCATTGTTTATTGTGTGATCATTTGCGGATGTGTTTTCAGATGAGGATTGTAGTACAGTAGTTCATGCAGAGTTCTAAAGCTAGCTGGTATAGTTTTCTAGCCAAACAATATGGAATGTATTACTTCACGAAATGTAATGTACATGCTATTGATTATTGTCACCGGTGAAGCACGTCAAGTCCGACGTTACAACCAGTGAATTCTGAGTAAACGTTTGTCTGCTTTTTGTATTTCCATCACCAATGTTTAGGGTGTTTTTTTTGTTATTTTATCCAGGAACTGTTTTGCCATGAAGCTTGCATTTGTATGCCCTCACTTTTCATGATGTGTTTTCAGAATATGCGCTTGCGTGGAGATGAGTAGTGTAGGTTTGTGGGTGCACGAGTATGTACGTTCACCGTTTCCTTCAGTGCGTTTTCCACGAGTGCCTCAACATGTCTTCACTGTATTACATTGTTGTCTGTGTGTGCGCGCCGTTGTGTTTGCGTGAGGGCATGAGCGCGCCCGCGTGTGTGTGTGTGTGTCTGTGTGAGATAAGAAAAAGATGAGAAGCCGTTCAGAAGGCTTTTTCAGTCAGAAGCGTCCCCATCTGTTCGCACAGGCCTAATTGTTCTGGGTGTGAAGACAGGAAAAGGGAGAGGAGTGATTGTACTCATCCTCTTCCCTGAGTTATTTCCGTAACCTTAAAAGAGCGCTGCCAGAATGCTCCAGATTATTACCATGTAAATAATGGCACTTGGCCCCATTCCCTGCTAATGAATGTCATTTATTTTTCCAAACGAGGATTAATTATCGACCAAGGACCCCTCTCTCCTCCCACTGGGAGTCAGTCGCAATTAGCGGCAGGAGATGGCTGCTAATATTTGTTTTTTAAAATATGTGTATATGTATGTACGCGTACATATGTCGCGGTGACACCGGAGAATAACCTTGCAATTAATTATTTGCCTAATTCAATGGATTCAGTGGTAAAAAGGAGAGAGTTAGTGTTTCATGAAATAGAGACATTTTTGTCGGTGTGGATTGGACAGTGGAGCTCGTTTCAGTCAACTCTCCACAACCTTTTCTTGGTGAGGTTGTTGCTGGAAGTAGAACGTTGGACATTCTTCTTGTTTTGCGATGGATGGCAGAGAGACGTTAGAGCTTGGAAGTTCGCCTCCCGCCTCCGCCGTTGCAAAATGAGGCCAGTGAAACAAAGAACAGACTCAAATTAGATTTCCCAAAACACAACATTCCCTCTCATTTGACACACCACTGCGGCCCGAATCCCGAAATAGAACTTCCCGAGAAATCCGCTCTGATGTGGAACGGCACGGTCATTCCTAGGAGCCATACGCTCGCTACAAATACTGTACGCTAACAAATCCAATTTTTGTACCCCCAAAAAAATACGTTTAGCAAACGCTGACAATGATAAAATATCAATCCTGCTTACTTTAAAAAATGTTCCACCTATGTGCGTTTTATGAGAGTTCCTGACTAATTTCGACATTCGGCTGTTGGCGAGAAGGTTGCGTCTGGTATATCGCAAACCTTATCCATCTTTTCCCACCTCCCCCTTCTCTCTCCCTCCTTCGCCCCCCTTGCTCTCTCCATCTATCTCTGGGTGCGTGGGCAGTGTGGAGCGGAGACACTTAACCCAAATGAAGGTGGAGACGAGGATGAGGGTTATTCCAGTCGACAGTGTTGCCGTTTGAGGTTGCGGACCCCCTTCTGAGAGCAGGAGACTTTGATTTAGCTCCGGAGCTGAAGGGGTTAACTCATAAACTGTGTGGTGGTTCTGAGGAAGCATAGTAAGGAGAGATCTAACATGAAATATACTGTACCCGGATGATCCTAAAACATACATTTCGCTGTTTGTCCATGCATTTGTAAAATTATTGTTTGTAGTATTTTCTTCCTTTTCATTCCATGATAGTTTTTAACAAACACAGTATGAATTCTGCTCTATTTGCAACCATGGCTTGCAAAGTTTGTTTATGTCAACAGAGGTTGACCCGAGTGCTTCTGTAATGGGAAAAAAGCCAACTGCAGGCTTAGTGTGACAGGCGTGCAGAGAGAGACGGGATTATGATAATTGATAACTGTGAGAAAGGCAGAGAAGGGGAGCCATACTATACCATCCCATACCACCCCACCCCATGTTTTACGACTGGATTCTGTTACTCCTCCTCGGCTCGCCCTGTGGTGTGAAATGAGCATGTCCCAACTTTCCTGACTCTCACTCTACAAACAATGGAAGGTGTGTGTGTGTGCGTGCGCGTGTCCATGAGGTTGTGTGTGCATTAGTGCCAGCATTCTTCTGTGTGAATATGTGTATTTCAGCCCTGTGTATGCGCACACACACACACAGTCTCCCTCTCATCCTGTCTGTCAATAGCAGGTAAACGATAGGAGGGGCTGATGTTTGCTCGGTGGCGTTTGACACTGCAAGTTTGAACACATTTCAGCACCCTTCTCTTTCTCCCCCGCTGTCTCTCTTTCTCTGTCTCTCCCTCTCTCATCTTTCTTTTGGGAGGAGAGAGGGCATGCTCTAGGCTGGTTCAACTGGTTCTCAGTCAGAGAGATATTTGGCTCCCTCACGTTTCATCATTTCCTGCATTCAAAAGTTGGTTCTGAAGTTAAAAGCATAAATACTTGTATCACGAAGGGAGGTGTCAAAGCAGGAGTTTTTTCGTATTCGGTTGTCTTTTCTGTAATCATTCAATACGTTTTTGTGAGAACTTGGGCTCTTTTTGTGTGTAAACCGTGTTGAAATGATTTACGTTGAAATTATATAGCAGACACTCTTATCCAGAACGACTTACGGAACCTATTAGGGTTAAGTACCTTGCTCAAGGGCACATTGCCATATTTTCTAACTTTGTTTTGTTTGTTTCAGGGAACAATTACCTATTGTCTTTCAAGATTACCCCCCACCCTCATATTTTCGCTCTCTCTCTCTCACACACACGCACACACACACACGCACACACACACACACACACACATACAAAGGAGCAGATCGTGGACTGCAGGAAACGGAGGGACGAGCTCGCCCCCATCATCATCGATGGGGCTGTAGTGGAGCGGGTCGAGAGCTTAAATTTCCTCAGTGTCCACATCACTAAGGAATTAACATGATCCACACACACCCATGCAGTTGTGAAGAGGGCACGACAGTGCTTCTGAAGGTACCACGTTTATCTGTACAAACAATTAGAGGTCGACCGATTATGATTTTTCAGCGCCGATACCGATTATTGGAGGACCAAAAAAAGCCGATGCCGATTTGATTTATTTATTTATTTGTAATAATGACAATTACAACAATACTGAATTAATACTTTTATTTTAACTTAATATAGCACATCGCAGCGCAGTACATCGCTCTGGTGGCACTGTGCAGCGCAGTGCCACCAGAGACTCTGGGTTCGCGCCCAGGCTCTGTCGCAGCTGGCCACGACCGGGAGGTCCGTGGGGCGACGCACAATTGGCCTAGCGTCGTCCGGGTTAGGGAGGGTTTGGCTGGTCGGGATATCCTTGTCTCATCGCGCACCAGCGACTCCTGTGGCGGGCCGGGCGCAGTGCACGCTAACCAAGGTAGCCAGGTGCACGGTGTTTCCTCCGACACATTGGTGCGGCTGGCTTCCGGGTTGGAGGCGTGCAGTGTTAAGAAGCAGTGGTTGGGTTGTGTTTCGGAGGACGCATGGCTTTCGACCTGGAGGCTGGTGGTTCCTTTTAGCATGAGTTAAGAAGTTTTAGGTTGTAGTTATTATAGGAATTATAGGACTATTTCCCTCTATAACTTTTGTATTTCCTGTACCTTTGACTATTGGATGTTCTTATAGGCACTTTAGTATTGCCAGTGTAACAGTATAGCTTCCGTCCCTCTCCTCGCCCCTACCTGGGCTCGAACCTGGAACACATCGACAACAGCCACCCTCGAAGCATCGTTACCCATCGCTCCACAAAAGCCGCGGCCCTTGCAGAGCAAGTGACTTCACCGATTGAAACGCTATTAGCGCGCCCCCCGCTAACTAGCTAGCCATTTCACATCGGATATACAAGCCTAATCTCGGGAGTTGATAGGCTTGAAGTCATAAACAGCTCAATGCTTGAAGCGCAGCAAAGAGCTGCTGGCAAACGCACAAAAGTGCTGTTTGAATGAATGCTTACGAGCCTGCTGCTGCCCACCATTGCTCAGTCAGACTGCTCTATCAAATATCAAATCATAGACTTAATTATAACATAATAACACACAGAAATACGAGCCTTTGGTCATTAATATGGTCGAATCCGGAAACTATCATTTCAGTGAAATTTTATCTAACGGATGGCATCCCTAAGTCTAAATATTGCTGTTACATTGTACAGCCTTCAATGTTATGTCATAATTATGTACAATTCTGGCAAATTAATTACGGCCTTTGTTAGGATTAAATGGACTTCACACAGTTCGCAATGAGCCAGGTGGCCCAAACTGCTGCATATACCCTGACTGCTTGCATGGAACGCAAGAGAAATGACACAATTTCCCTAGTTATAAGAAATTAATGTTAGTAGGCAATATCAACTAAATATGCAGGTTTAAAAATATATACTTGTGTATTGATTTTAAAGAAAAGCATTGATGTTTATGGTTAGGTACACATCGGTGCAATGACAGTGCTTTTTTCGCGAATGCGGTTGTTAAATCTCTGAAACTGGAAACACTTATCTCCCTCACTAGCTTTAAGCACCAACTGTCAGAGCAGCTCACCAATTACTACACCTGTACATAGCCCACCTATAATTTAGCCCAAACAACTACCGCTTTCCCTACTTTATTTATTTTATTTTATTTATTTATTTATTTTGCTCCTTTGCACCCCATTATTTTTATTTTCTACTTTGCACATTCTTCCACTGCAAATCTACCATTCCAGTGTTTTACTTGCTATATTGTATTTACTTTGCCACCATGGCCTTTTTTTGCCTTTACCTCCCTTATCTCACCTCATTTGCTCACAACGTATATAGACTTGTTTATACTGTATAATTGACTGTATGTTTGTTTTACTCCATGTGTAACTCTGTCGTTGTATGTGTCGAACTGCTTTGCTTTATCTTGGCCAGGTCGCAATTGTAAATGACAACTTGTTTTCAACTAGCCTACCTGGTTAAATAAAGGTGAAATAAATAAATAAAATCATCACCCGTTTGGCGAAGTAGGCTGTGATTCGATGACAAATTAACGGGCACCGCATCGATTATATGCAACGCAGGACACGCTAGATAAACTAGTAATATCAACCATGTGTAGTTAACCAGTGATTATGTTAATATTGATTGTTTTTTATAAGATACGTTTAATGCTAGCTAGCAACTTACCTTGTTTTCTTGCTGCCCTCACATAACAGGTAGTCAGTCAGCTTTCCACGCAGGCTCCTCGTGGAGTGCAATGTAAGGCAGGTGGTTAGAGCATTGGACTAGTAGCCGGAAGGTTGCAAAAATGAATCCCGGAGCTGACAAGGTAAAAATCTGTCGTTCTGCCCCTGAACAAGGCAGTTAACCCACCGTTCCTAGGCCGTCATTGAAAATAAGAATGTGTTCTTAACTGACTTGCCTAGTTAAATAAAGGTGTTGTTTTTTTAAATCGGCCACAATCGGTGTCCAAAAATACAGATTACGATTGTTATGAAAACTTGAAATGGCCGATTAATCGGTCGACCGCTACAAACAATAGTACGCAAGTATAAACACCATGGGACCATGCAGCCATCATACTGCTCAGGAAGGAGATGCATTCTGTCTCCTAGAGATGAACGTACTTTGGTGTGAAAAGTGAAAATCAATCCCAGAACAACAGCGAAGGACCTTGTGAATATGCTGGAGGAAACAGGTACAAAAGTATATATCCACAGTAAAACACGTCCTATATAACCTGAAAAGTCGCTCAGCAAGGAAGAAGCCACTGCTCCATAACCGCCATAGAAAAGCCAGGCTACGGTTTGCAACTGCACATGGGGACAAAGATTGTACTTTTTGGAGAAATGTCCTCGGGTCTGATGAAACATCTCAAGATATCAGTCAGGAAGTTAAAGCTTGGTCGCAAATGGGTCTTCCAAATGGACAACGACCCCAAGTGTACTTCCAAAGTTGTGGCAAAATGGCTTAGGACAACAAAGTCAAGGTATTGGAGTGGCCATCACAAAGCTCTGACCTCAATCCCATAGAAAATTTGTAGGCAGAACTGAAAAAGCGTGTGAGAGCAAGGAGGCCTACAAACCTGACACAGTTACACCAGCTCTGTCAGGAGGAATGGGCCAAAATCCATCCAACTTATTGTGGGAAGCTTGTGGAAGGCTACCTGAAACGTTTGACCCAAGTTAAACAATTTAAAGGCAATGCTACCAAATACTAATTGAGTGTATATAAGCTTCTGACCCGCTGGGAATGTGATGAAAGAAATAAAAGTTGAAATAAATCATTCTCTCTACTATTATTCTAACATTTCACATTCTTAAAATTAAGTGGTGATCCTAACTGACCTAAGACAGGGAATGTTTACTAGGATTAAATGTCAGGAATTGTCCAAAACTGAGTTCATATATATTTGGCTAAGGTGTATGTAAAACTTTGACTTCACCTGTCCATAACATACGCACACATGCATACTGACGCCACTCACACTTTCACACTCCCCATAAACACTGCTGCGTCTGTCCTGTTGCCTAGTCACTTTAGCCCTACCATATGGACATAGCTACCTCTATCCCTGCACATCGACTCAGTACTGGTGCTCCCTGTATTTAGCCATTCTATTTCTACTCATTATTGTTATTCGTTATTCCCTGTGTATTATTCCTTGTGTCACTATTTCTAGTATTATACATTTTCTGTTATCTTTATTTTGAACTCTGCATTGGAAAAGGACCCGCATTTGACTGTTAGTCTAAACCTGTTGTTTAGGAACCATGTGAGGAATCTAATTTGATGTGACACACACACACATACTTGCACCACGTGAGCCTAGTGGCTCAGTCTGTTCTATTTCTTCCTCCGACTACACATATGGTTTTAGAAAGACCTACGGTTGCGTCATGAGATATTTATACTGTATGTAATGAGACCAGGGACTTTGTCATTACATCACGTTGGTGTCCCTATTCCACCGTGCACCTGTTTTACCTGGCAAGCAGCTCACTCAGGCCATGAGGAAGGAAGAGTGATAAAGAATAAGAGAATAAATAGGGAAATAACCACAGAACCCCATAGTGCAGTGTCACTTTGGCTGAGTGCCAAAACAGGTCTCCCCCCCCCCCCCCCCCCCCCCTGGCATATTTTGGAAGGCCTAGAGTCAGAGCCTGCCCGCTCCTGTCTGCAGTCAGCCTGTCTGCGCATTTTGCCGCAGATCACATACCAGGGGCACCATTTTCCACCCGGAGACAGACAAGCCAGAGGATCTGATTGGCCCGCTGCCAGAGCGCACTCACAAAGGCTCCTTTGACAGCAGGTCAGTTGGTTAACCAAGCAGTTGAGAGTCAGGGGGGAGAAGAGAAGAAAAAACCTTTTCGCCACCTCCTCACCCCCTTGGCTTAAAAAAACAGCCTCTCCACCAAAAAGGAGAAGGATGTAATTGTGGCCCGCAATTCGGGGAGTTCCTGCGTGTGGGTTGAACTCCGGTACACAGGCGGGAGGCAGTGGGCGCTTCAGTACAGTAACCCCGAAGAAGAAGAGATGGGGGTGACAAAGATAGCTTCCTAGCTAGGACCCAGGTAGACAGTGCCCTTCGCACCCGCCTGTCGGGCACTGCTTTCCTACAGTTCTGTTCACGAGGCAGGGGTAGGTGTTCGGCAGGCGTGAGGAAAGGACAACGTGTGCTAGCTAGGACACCAGTACACAACAGGTGGATAGGTAGCTAGCAAGCTCGGAATGCCCACATGCTAGAAAATGCCAAATTGCGGGCTGCAATCACACACTATTTCCAAAAAAATGCACGTTCGTGTTTGTCAAACCAATTGAAGTGTAATTTTCTGTATTTGGGTCATTTGGTATTTTTGGTTTGTTGTGTTTTTGTCAAAAGGGAGGTAAAGAGGAGATACGACTCTAGGCCTTTACGCATGTTTGAAATGTGTCTGCTGCTCGTCAGCAAACAAGGATCTGGGCTTTTGTATGGACAGACGTTCACAGTTCAATGGCAATCTTGACTCCTGGTGTATGTTGTGGATGTGTGCCTGTGTTGGACCACATGACTAACACAAGCCCACCTTTACGCGTTAACTCTCCTGAAGTAAATCCTATGTTGTAGCTGATGCAGTCTCAAAACCCTCTTTCCCATAGTCATGCTGTTTGGGGGATCAACTGACATAGTTGTGTGATAAATAGCTTGATTTCTTTAGGAAAGGCCGCCCACTCTCTGATAGCTCCCGTGTGGCTCAGTTGGTCGAGCCTTGCGCCTGCAACTCCAGGGTTGTGGGTTCGATTCCCATGGGGGACCAGTACGAATGAAAGTGTAAAAATAAATGGCTACAATGTAAAATGTAAATGATCGAGAAGGCCAGGCTCGAGCTCTCTGGCTCTGCTCTGCCGCCCCTGTCTCTCCTCTGTACCAGCCGCTTTGCATACGACTGATGTTTTAAAAGCTTCATTGTTAACTGACGTTGGGTAGCCCTCCGCTGACCCGGGAGGTATTTGTTCGTTTGATCACGGGGCAGGTGTTTTAATGTATCCAAGCATCATTGTTCCACAGCAACCAAAATGGGATAGACAGAGGATGAAGGCAGGAGGATCCTATGGGGTTCATAAGGGCTGATTATAAGAATATCTAGAATATCAGGGGGACGCCACGATGGCGGTGGGGGGGGGGGGGGGTCTGCTGATCTGCACTTCCTCCTAACTGGGGAGGTTGGGCGTTGGAGGGTAGTCGTTAGCCGTTGGAGGGTGGTCGTTAGCTGTTGGAGGGTGGTCGTTAGCCGTTGGAGGGTGGGCGTTAGCCTTTGGAGGGTGGGCGTTAGCCTTTGGAGGGTGGGCGTTAGCCTTTGGAGGGTGGGCGTTAGCCTTTGGAGGGTGGGCGTTAGCCTTTGGAGGGTGGGCGTTAGCCGTTGGAGGGTGAGCGTTAGCCATTGGAGAGTGGGCGTTAGCCGTTGGAGGGTGAGCGTTAGCCATTGGAGGGTGGGCGTTAGCCGTTGGAGGTTAGCAGCAAAGACACAAGTTAACGTCTATTAGCGGAGCGAAGTAGAGTCGGCCTTTGTTATTCAAAGAAGATGTACTATAAAATGATCCAATTGGTAATATATGGATTTCTAGATCTAATAGTGTTCCCAGGTAAAAAAAATAAAAATAACATGGCTGCATGTTTGTTTGGCATTGTGTGTGTGGTTTCTCTTATTTGCTACTATGTAATTTGCGTACTCGAAATAGATCTTCACCACACCTATCTTTCTGTCTTCAAAATAAAACCACGCTTTACTTTAGTTAATTTGCCTCTCCCTGGATCTGCCTGTCTGAGGTTTTACCCACAATTCTCAGCTCTCTGCCTACAGCCAATCATCGTCTTATCCCAGCCCCCCTTCCCCAACCTCTAATCGACTGTGGATAAATAGACCAACAAGTGAAGAAAAATCCCTTTTGTTAGCATAAACCTACTCTCCTTCAGTGCGAAGGGACAAACCCAAACAGGGTTGTGTCCTGGTAGAAAACTATCTCTCCTCTCTCGCACTTTCTCCCTCTGTGTGTGAAAAATCGAAGTCTTCAGTATTAATAATGGATGATGGTTCCCCATGAATTTTCCATCGTGTAACTCTGGTTCCTTGGTCAGCCTATGATGTTTTGAATGTATGGTGATGGAAATGGAGAGTGTCTGAGAAGGGACTCGACGCCTAGGACAGGGTCAAGCCTTACTGTATGTAGATGACCGAGTGTAAGGGATGTGTCTACACTGAGTGCGATACTGTATACGGAGAGGCATCGACGGGACATTTGGATCCTTATCCTTATCTCTACTTCTGTAGCCTACTAGACACCAGATATTTGAATGATGTCTTTCAACTCTCAGAAATTGAGCCCAATATAACCGTTACCATTTATCACTGGTTTTGATCAATTGCGCTCGCATTCAAGATGTGCACCGCGTCACTTTGCACTCCAAACGTTTTTTTCCGATTTGGAAAGAAATCTCTTTCACTATTAGCTCACAGGTTATAAGGGTTTGTTAAGGAGAGAGAAGGGGTAAAGAGTGGGCGGAGCATTATGCTGTGTGAGTTGCGTGTCCACAAGAAAGTCTCCAGCTGGAACTAAACTCATAGCAGATTGTTATTGGGACTTCATCTCTTGACTTCCGTTTCGGAGAGGGAGTCCCCAAGCAGCCCTGACAACCCCTGACCTTTCAACCCTGACTCGTTAGGGATGGAGAGGTGAACCAGCAATCTGCGTCTCTCAAGCTCACTCCACCGCTCCGTACATTCAGAGATGGCAAGAAATGCAAGAAAGTAGGAAAGTGTAGTAAATTAATTTGTGCAGCTGTCAGTGTGCTTAGAGAGGACTTTCTGAACCCCTACTCTCTCTCTCTCCCACTTTCCTCCCTGTCGTTCCATCGCAAGGTTTCCTATAGATTTTTTTCTGTGCCTTCTTCAGCCTGACCCTGTGTGGCTGCGGGCCTTGATTAGTTGGGAGCAGAGTCTATGGATTCCTGCCTCCAGGGCACTAAGCAAATGGAGCCAGAGCATCATGTCAATAACCCAGTTAATGCAACAAACCCGTCTCACTGCTGGCCCCATCCTCAAATTGTTCTTTTTTTAACTGGGGAGGGGGGGGGGCAATCATGAGGGAATCAGTGTCACTCGGGGCTTCTTCCCCTCCTATCCCCTCACCTCTCCTTTTTCTCACTTTCTCTTTCTCTCTCCCCTCCTCCTCTCTCTTGCTGGATTGGGCCCCTCTTTCTCGCTCTCTCTTTCCTCTTCCTCTAGCACATTGTTTCTCTCCACTCGCTCACATCTTAGGTCTCTCTCTCTCTCTCTCATCATCCCCACTATCCCCCTCTCACTATCCACTACCCCTCCTCCTCTCTCACAGCTGAGACTGGGATTGTACTGGAGAAGGAGAAGGAAGGTGGGTCTGCAAATTTAATGCATCGGCATGGATTATTTAGACTGACTAAAACCTCCCTTGTAGTGTCAAACGGTAGATGACATTATCATTTTTTCCCCCCTCTTACTGGACTGACCAACTGGCTTGAAGCTTCCTCCCGTTTATCCACAGAATGGAGCTGGTCGGCTTTGAGAAGAAACAAAAGGCCCAAACAAGTGGTTATCCAACAACCGATGAATCACAAACCCGGATTCTGTTGGGGCTCCTTGTGTAATCCGATGGTTATTTCACACGGACGCGTCAGTTGCACTCCTGTAGTTTTCCACTTTTCCACTACGCCCTCGTAATGCGAACATGCACGTACACAAACTCTCTCACACACTGACACACACACACAGTGGACCTCAGTTCATCTCCTGTGCTTCTGCCTCCCGGCCACACTAGCGTAGTGTGTCCATAACCCCGGAGGTCGCAGGGTTAACTCTAAGACAGGCCTGCTGCCCTGAAGCCTGTGGGCTTGACCCCTGACCTCTCTTGCTGGAGCAAATTTTTATCCACACCACTAAATAACCTGGCTCAACTTTAACCTGTAAACACAGTCTGTTCAGACTGGCTCAAACAATGAAACTTTAGAAATCAAGACATGAGTCAGAGGCCGTTTTTTTTCAGTCAACATCACCCTGTGTGTTGGCCTGTCCATAGAACTGTAGCTGTACTGCTAGTGTATGACAGACTATTCAAACCAGGTGAATGGCCTGAGGTAGAAGGAAAGAGCTCTCTGTTTTTTCCTAAGCGCTAGTTTTGAAGTGCGAGGCTGCTAACTGTCACAGCCATTGTTTCCATAGGTCGCTAAGGCTGTGTGCCACAGAGGAGTGTTCTGTCGAGTGGTTTGCGTGCGCCAAACACGTGTCGCCCCGCCTCTCCATGGTGTACTTGCCTATGGAGCAGCGAGAGGAACTGCCCCTCCCTACCTTAAGGCTTAAGGAAGGAGGTGAGGGCTCTGCGAGTGTGGTGCCGGGAAAATAACCTCTCACTCAACGTCAACAAAACAAAGGAGATGATCATGGACTTCAGGGAACAGCAGAGGGAGCACCCCCCTATCCGCATCGATGGGACCGCAGTGGAGAAGGTGGAAAGCTTCAAGTTCCTCTGCGCACACATCACTGACAAGCTGAAATGGTCCACCCACACAGACAGTGTGGTGAAGAAGTCGCAACAACAGCGCCTCTTCAACCGCAGGAGGCTAAAGAAATTTGGCTTGGTACCTAAAACCCTCACACACTTTTACAGAAGCACAATTGAGAACATCCTGTCGGGCTGTATCTCCCCCTGGTACGGCAACTGCACCGCCCGCAACCGCAAGGCTCTCCAGAGGGTGGTGCGGTCTGCCCAACGCAAACTACCTGCCCTCCAGGACACCTACAGCATCCAATGTCAAAGGCAGGCCAAAAAGATCATCAAGGACAACAACCACCCGAGCCACTGCCTGTTCACCCCGCTAACATCCAGAAGGTGAGATCAGTACAGGTGCATCAAAGCTGGGGCCGAGAGACTGATAAACAGCTTCTATCTCAAGGCCTTCAGACTGTTAAATAGCCATCACTAGCACATTAGCGACTGCTGCCTGTATACATAGACTTGAAATAACTGGCCACTTGGAACACTAGTCACTTTAATAATGTTTATATATCTTGCATTACTCATCTCATATGTAAACTCAGCAAAAAAAAAGAAATGTCCCTTTTTCAGGACCCTGTATTTCAATGATAATTCATAAAAATCCAAATAACTTCACAGATCTTCATTGTAAAGGGTTTAAACACTGTTTCCCATGCTTGTTCAATGAACCATAAACAATTAATGAACATGCACCTATGGAACGGTCGTTAAGACACTAACAGGTTACAGACGGTAGGCAATTAAGGTCACAGTTATGAAAACTCAGGACACTAAAGAGGCCTTTCTACTGACTCTAAAAAACACCAAAAGGAAGATGCTCAGGGTCCCTGTTCATCTGCGTGAACGTGCCTTAGGCATTCTGCAAGGAGGCATGAGGACTGCAGATGTGGCCAGGGCAATAAATTACAATGTCCATACTGTGAGATGCCTAAAGACAGCGCTACAGGGAGACAGGACGGACAGCTGATCGTCCTCGCAGTGGCAGACCACGTGTAACAACACATGCACAGGATCGGTACATCCGAACATCACACCTGAGGAACAGGTACAGGATGGCAACAACAACTGCCCGACTTTCACCAGGAACGCACAATTCCTCCATCAGTGCTCAGACTGTCTGCAATAGGCTGAGAGAGGCTGGACTGAGGGCTTGTAGGCCTGTTGTAAAGGCTGGTCCTCACCAGACATCACCGGCAACAACATCGCCTATGGGCACAAACCCACCGTTGCTGGCCCAGACAGAGTCCATGCCCATCTTCCAAAAACTTCTGAAACGCTACCTCTTCAAAGAGTATCTTAAATAATCCCACAGCACTCGCCCCTCCTCCCTACTAACACTGACTTTTCTGATAGCTGCTCTGAGGAAAATTTGACTTACTATGACTGAGATATGTGGTTGTCCCACCTAGGTATTTTAAGATGAATGTACTAACTGTAAGTCCCTCTGGATAAGAGCATCTGCTAAATGAATGAAATGCAAAATGTTGATTCAGTCTTGCCATTATTTTTTTTAGTTATTCCGCTTTGTGCAACCAAGGTCCTGCTTGAGTGTGTTTGTGGTTAAGCACACACAATGGTCAATGGTATTTGATGGCTCATCTGTAAAAGAGACCTTGGTCTCTGCGTGACTCCGTGTCAGAATAAACGTTAAATGCTCACGTTGTGTTTAATTACTATACTTATTCCAAAATAGCTTTTGTAAAAAAACTTTGCTGAAAACATTTCTTTACAGAAGAAATGCCTTTCATTTCAGAAGAAAGGTGTACTTCCTCGTGCTCTGAGTGAACTATTTGTGCGATAACTGAGTAGGCAATACTCTGTTGTGTGTGTGTGTGTGTGTGTGTGTGTGTGTGTGTGTGTGTGTGTGTGTGTGTGTGTGTGTGTGTGTGTGTGTGCGTGTGTGTGTGTGTGTGTTTTGGGGTTGAGATCACTATGTCAACATTACCCATATCTGGAGACACAGGATGCTGAATGAAGCCACAGGGGGGTTTTAAGCAAATATTTGGAGACTTTATTCGAAACGGCAAACAAACACAAAAGGAGTCTCCACACTATTTAATCAGAAAAAGACGCAGACATAAACACACGTTTCCTCATTACTTCTCCTCCGTGGAATCCTAGACAGCCCTATTTTACGACGTAATTAGTTTTAAAGCATTGTTTGGAGCAGAGACAGGACTCTGGCTGCTTGCTTCAGCAAACAATGTCACGTGGTGCCACGATGTCAAGTTATTGAACGTTTTAAGATACAACAAACATGGCAAAAAACTCTTGGCGACGCTTCCATAAACATCGTTTGTCTTAGTCATTTCTGTTTGTTTACCCCCCCCCCCCCCCATCCTTTTCTGTAATGCTGTGATTCCAAACAGCTTTTTAAATCTCTTATCTATTCCTGATCCAATGGCTTCAAGTTGCCAAATTCCATGAAAAAAGGAATTTGGTGTCAAATGTCAATCCTGGCTGTATTCCTACTACCATTGTCGGACCCAATACTTCTACGTAGAAAAGCAGCACAACATGCACCTATAGAGCTGACGTCGTAACTTTCCTTAAAGTCTTTAACGAGACAGCCATGTGAACGAATCCACTGAAACCCCATCTATCTTTCTCTTTTCACTCTGTCTGTGGCGGGTATTGTGTGACTGCAACGCAGCATGCAGACATCATAAACCATTGCCCCGGGTCTGCTCTAGAATGCTCAGCGCATCCCTGCTCAACTCTCCCCCCCCCCCCCCCCTTCTCCTTTTCTTCCCCACCGTCTCAGTGAAAGCGAATGGACAGCCCATAAGGATGATTTATGTGGCCTAATGAGATTTCAATACTGAACAAACAATAAAAATGTATGTGCATCATAGTTTTGGAGGCCTGTGGCTCCATGGCTAATGTCACGCCCTTACAGCAGGCCCTGTTAATCCGATGCGCAGCTGGCCCTCCCGTGGAATGCGGCCGAGAGGTTTTGTGTTCGGAAATCTTAGCAAGCGAGACGAAATGGTGAGAAAAGTAATTTATCGGGCGCTGTATAAACGCTGTACTATTCACTATCAACCTCCAGGCTGGAGGGATTCCCGTCTCAATGTCCCGCTCTGCCCAGCCACCTTCCCAGAATACATAGCATCAGTCACAACAGCAGTTGGTGGCAGCGGTGGGACCCGTCAGGGGTTAATGCTTGAACAGCAAGTTAGGTCAAGTCTACCCTATTGCTTTGCCAACCACTTAATTCAACCCCATGTATCCTTGCATACAGTATGTTTTTGTAATAATACATTGTACTGTAAAGATTTTTACATACTCAGTCGTGTGGCATTTGCACAGCAATATAACCTTGCCCTCCAAGTCGAGGCTCCTCTAAGAATCCTGTGTAGGCACACTTGAGCATCGTAGGGGTCAAAATCACATTTAATTTGTCACATGCTTCGTGGACAACAGGTGTAGACTAACAGTGAAATCCTTACCTACGAGTCCTCTTCCAACAATGCAGAGTCAAAGATAAGGCAGAACATAATAAAACATTTAAATAGTGACACGAGGAATAAATACACAGCGAATAACGAGTGAAAAAAAAGAACATGGCTATATACAGGGAGTGCCAGTACAGAGTTGGTGTGCAGGGGTACGAAGTAATGGAGGTAGCTATGTACGGTACATATAGGTAGGGGTAAAGTGACTAGACAACGGGATGGGTAGACAGCAGCAGCATATGTGCATAACAGTTAGTAAGTTAGTGCAGAAAAGGTTCAATGCGGTTATTCCGGGTATTTAGGGTAGCCATTTGATTAGTTGTTTAGCAGTCTTGTTTAGTCTTATGGCTTGGCGGTAGAAGCTGTTCAGGGTCCTGTTGGTTCCAGACTTGCCGTGCGGTATTAGAGACAACAGTCTGTGGCTGGAGTCTTCAACCATTTTTGGGGGGCCTTCCTCTGAAAAATGCCTAATTTAAATGCCACTATATTAGAAGAAGAAGCCCCATTGTGGACATAATCGAAAAAAATGTCCTCTGTCCTTTCTCCAGCTATTTGTTTGTTCCCGAGATGCCTATGGGAGATAAGTGAAGTATGCAGGACACACAATGCACATATTATCCACATATTAAAAGCAGGGGGAGTGAAAAGAGAATAGGGGAAAGGGTGGAATAAGGGATGCAAGAAAAGACAGAGGGTGACCGAAAGGTAAGTAGGGTGGGAGAGATCATGTGGAGGTGAGGAGAAGGAGAAAGTGGTTAAACTAAAAAATAGAGAGGAAGGTAAGTCGAAAACAGAAAAGGAGAACATGAAGGGAGGAAAGGGAGCGGGGGGGGGTCGGGTGAGGGGGAGAGAGATTGTAGAGAAAGGGAGGGAAGGAAAGAGAGCTACTTTTCTGTCAGGCTACCAGCTAGGGAAGTGATCTGTGTACCTATAAAAATAAGAGAGAGCCTCAAAAAGCCACCTGTACATTTCACCGGGACAGGAGGCTGCAGCTGCCTGAAACCACTACAGGCAAAAGTTATTGAAAATTCCAGAAACAGTTGCAAACAAGGTATTTTCTCTCCCCTTATTTTTTTTCCCTCATTCGCTCTCCTCTCTCACTTTCTTTGCCTGGCTCTCTTTTACACGCACACACACACACACACACTCAGTGCCCAACTCCTCTCTCTCTCTCATTCTCTCCCTTTCTGCATCTCATCCTCCCTCCATACCACACTTTCCATCTCCCTCCTCCCTCCAACACATTTCCAGGTAGAGGTCCAAGTCCCAGCCTCGGCTGCTGGCTGGGTTGTTAGCCGCCAAATAAAAAATGGATGAACTTGTAGAGCCCCGGTGCTGCTCTCATGCGTCGGTGCGAAGCTCGTTAAAAAAAAGAAAGAAAGGGTGCTCCGTCATGGAGCGGCTGTGCGCCTCGCTCAGACCACGGACTCCAAACGGAGACAGACTCCCTCCCAACCGTGGCACAGAATGTAGAATACAGCAAATAGGGCTAGAGATTGAACAAGCCTGTCGGAGGACGCGTGTGGGAAGGAAAAGAGAGCCCTCATTGTGGTGTATATGAGCATGTACTAGTAACCCCCCCCCCCCAAAAAAAAAAAATCACTCCTACTTTCATGAAGAGATCCAGTGGGTAATTACACTGGAATTTGACTAATAAGCCCTTGTGAAAATGATGAATAAACACATTCGGGTTCCTATTGAGATACAGCATTCAGTACTGGCTAGAGTGTGATAGTATGTATAATAACATTCAGGTTCTTATTGAGATACAGATTTCAGTACTGGCTAGAGTGTGATAGTATGTATAATAATGTTCAGGTTCCTATTGAGATACAACATTCAGTACTGGCTAGAGTGTGATAGTATGTATAATAATGTTCAGGTTCTTATTGAGATACAGCATTCAGTACTGGCTAGAGTGTGATAGTATGTATAATAACGTTCAGGTTTTTATTGAGATACAGATTTCAGTACTGGCTAGAGTGTGATAGTATGTATAATAATGTTCAGGTTCTTATTAAAATACAGCATTCAGTACTGGCTAGAGTGTGATAGTATGTATAATAACATTCAGGTTCTTATTGAGATACAGCATTCAGTACTGGCTAGAGTGTGATAGTATGTATAATAATGTTCAGGTTCCTATTGAGATACAGCATTCAGTACTGGCTAGAGTGTGATAGTATGTATAATAATGTTCAGGTTCCTATTGAGATACAGCATTCAGTACTGGCTAGAGTGTGATAGTATGTATAATAACGTTCAGGTTCCTATTGAGATACAGCATTCAGTACTGGCTAGAGTGTGATAGTATGTATAATAACGTTTAGGTTCCTATTGAGATACAGCATTCAGTACTGGCTAGGGTGTGATAGTATGTATGTGTGCATAAGTACTGTTTTTCTTTCGGGAATTACATGATGTCGGGGACTTTTTAAAGTAAATAACATGCAATTAAAGAGCTCTATTTTTTTCAGCCCTGTGTGTGTGTGTGTGTGTGTGTGTGTGTGTGTGTGTGTGTGTGTGTGTGTGTGTGTGTGTGTGTGTGTGTGTGTGTGTGTGTGTGTGTGTGTGTGTGTGTGTGTGTGTGTGTGTGTGTGTGTGTGTGTGTGTGTGTGTGCAGAACATGCATATAGAGGGGTAACATTGCACTACTTCAGGTCAGCCTATTGTCCAAGCCGTTAACCCAGCATCTCAAATAGTTTCATGTTTGTTTTTTGTTTTTTTTTCATGTGGTTCTTCGCACACAATTTACGTCTTAACACGTGTATTTTGTACAGTACGCTGTTGACGCTGATTTGACTCCTTTTACTAGATCTGTTTCATTCATTAGATTGAAACAAGGCCAGTTCTTACAGCTCTTTCCATTGAATCGGTCAATTTAAACAGAGTACTTTGACGTGAGTGTGAGTGAGGAGGAGGGGTGTGAAGACGGGCAATAGAATCAAATATTTATTTGTATTAGTTCACGATCACAAGCAAACGCGTTAGTCAGGGCTCGCCCCCCCCCCCCCCCCCCCCCTTTCCAGCTTTCTGCACCATTTCCATTACTCTCACTATTTGTGAACACATTGAGCCTTCCGGCACCCCTCCCTCCCTCCCTCTTTTCCCCTCCCTTGTTCCCTCCCTTCTTTTCTATCCTCTCCACTCCTGTCCCATGCTGCATATTCCCAGGATTTAGAGAGAAAGAACCAGAATTGGTCAGACAGACATTGATTTTAGTTTTATTGGCCTAGTAGTGGAAAGGAGGGGGGGGATCTCTGGGTGTTAAGTTTGTTTTCTAAGGTAGTAGTGATGTGCTGTGTCCGTCTGTCTGTCTGAATGTGTGTCTGTATGTCCACAAGTCCACCTCAGAGAGCCAGCAGAGAGGGGGTGTGTGTGGGGCTTTAGGGCACACACACACGCACGCGCACACCCACAGTCTCACTGACTCTCACACCATAGAGGTGTATCCCTGGCCTCATTAGGACTGGTAATAAGGGTGTGCTGTGAAGAAAATACACTAAGGGAGAGGGAAAAGAGAGAAAAAAAATAGAGATTTTAAATTTTAATAACATGGGTAAGATTTTGTAAATCTTTCCTGACAGAAAAGTCCTCATTATTTTCATCTGTCTCTGAGGAGGCTCTCTTCCAGCCTTCTTCTCCGGGTAAACGGACTCTTCTAGGGTTTCTGCGCTCTCTTCTGCTTCTCTCTCATTTTCATTCTCCTACCCCCCCCCCCCCCCCCCCCCCCACCGTCTGTCTCTGTTATACTTCTCCCTCCTCTTGCCCCTCTCTCTCACTTGCATGCATGTACAGCATCACCGGTCTTTGGGCAGTGCCACAGCTGCTTTGCTCTTTAGTGAACTGCTTGGTTGCTTGTTGGAGAGAGAGAAGAAAGAGAAGAGAGAGAGGAGAAAGAAGAGCGAGAGGAGAGGGAGAGAGAGAGAGAATGTTGGGGGATCACAGAAGGGGCTCATGAGAAGGTGCGCGGGGGGGGGGGGGGGCTGTCTAAGGCTGATCCCAAGTCACCTCTCCACCCCTCCCATTCTTTTCTCTTATGTCAAGTGTCAAACACAGAGGATGGATCCGGTTTGATAAGTTCTGTTCTATCTGGAGATGTGATGTCTCAGAGCTGGATCTGCTATAAGGTAGAATAAACCATGTTTTTCAAACTGAAACTCTCTGGTCAAAGATATGTTTGGAGAATTTTACGATGGCATTATGTGACTTCATTTGAATAAATAAGGCTTGTAATCGTGTGTGGCTGGCAGACTGAAATGAATCTCTTTGTGTGACATATCATCTTTGCAGTGTAGATATCTGTTAGATGGACAACTTTTTAGCAAAAGGTATCATTACAAATTAGGTCAATTGGATTATATTAAGGGGGACAGTACTATCCCTGACTGATCTGGTTTTTGATTGAGGACTACATAAAAAGGAGGACCGAGTACACCCCCGTTCTCATCGACTGGGCTGTAGTAGAGCAGGTTGAGAGCTTCAAGTTCCTTGGCGTCCACATCACCAAAAAACTAACATGGTCCAAACACACCAAGACAGTCGTGAAGAGGACACGACATAACCTATTCCCCCTCAGGAAACTAAAAAGATTTAACATGGGTCCTCAGATCCTCAAAAAGTTCTACAGCTGCAACATCGAGAGCATCCTGACCGGTTGCATCACTGCCTGGTATGGCAATTGGTAGGCCTCTGACCGCAAGGCACTACAGAGGGTAGTGCGTTCGGCCCAGTACATCACTGGGGCTAAGCTCCCTGCCATCCAGGACCTCTAAACCAGGCAGTGTCAGAGGAAGGCCCTAAAAATTGTCTGCTACCGGATGGCAAGCGTTACCGGAGCACCAAGTCTGTGACCAAAAGGCTACTTAACAGCTTTTACCATAAGCCATAAGACTCCTGAACAAGTGACTCCCCAGACGATTCACATTGCCCACCCCTCTTTTACACTGCTGCTACTCTCTGTTGATCATATATGTATAGTCACTTTAACCATACCTAAATGTACATACTACCTCAATTAGCCCGACTAACCAGTGCCTGTATATAGCCTTGCTACTGTTATTTTTTACAGTCTTTTTACTGTTGTTTTTATTTCTTTACCTATCTATTGTCCATCTAATACCTATTTTTGACTTAAAAATCGCACTGTTGGTGAAGTAAGCATTTTCACTGTAAAGTCTACACTGGTTGTATTCGGTGCACGTGACAAATAAACTCTGATTTGATTTGATTCATCCACTTTATGATGGACTGTAGTGAACAATTCAAATGAACACATGACACAGATAGGTGGTCCTTTTTTGAGTGACTCACATGTAGATTACTGAGATCATCATGCCGTTGGGCACAGTCGGATAACTAGCCAAACCAACGGAATATTCCTCCTTTCACACCTCTAGCTTCTCGCTCTGTCGTGGGGGTTCATTTCACTGGCTGTCAGAGGGCAGGGCGTACGCTCTTTAAAGTGTCACAGACACTGTTTAGTAAATGGATTGAAACATGGCTTAAGTGAATTATGACTCCGTTCTAATCCCTCGCTCCTCTCCTCCACTCTGGACTCTCCTCTCCTCCTCCCCGTTTGGCAGCCTGGGGGCCTATTCCTCCCCCTCGGAGGGTGTTTTCAGAGGCCCCTAACCACCGGTATATTCATCTACATTACTGTAGGCAGGAGAGGGCCCCCCCCCCCCTGTCCCATGCATTTTACTCATTCATTCAAATGACCTGGCTGGCATCAAACAGACCAGCCCTCGGTCTTCTCCTTCTCGCCAATCCACTTTCCCGGTGTTATTAAGGAGGCATTTCCCATATCCAATGAACTAGACATCCCCCAGTTAGGGATTGCAATATATGCATATTGTGTTCTTATGTAAACGCGGATATGAAGTCTAAAAACATGAGGAGAAATAGGGCTTGAGAGAAATGGACCGACTCTTCCCTAGGCTAAGTGGTAAGGGGATACGGAGAGATTCACGCAATCGAGCCGTTTTTCTACTCACCCGGAGTCCGATGACCTCGTGGACACCATTAATGATGTAAACTGCGTGCAGTTTGATGGAAGTTAGTTTCGCAAGCCAATGCTGACTAGCGTTAGCCCAATGACTGGAAGTCTGGCTGGAAGTCAGTCAATGACTGGAAGTCTGGCTGGAAGTCAGTCAATGACTGGAAGTCTACAGGTAGCTTCCGACACTAAATGACGGGTCTCGTTTTTTAAGGAGAGTATATGTCTTTTTTTTGGTGTAGTGTTAAAAAAAAAAAATCACTCTATAGGATGCCCCATTATACTTTATGAATGCTTTCTAAATTATAATAAATGCTAATTTAGTCATTTTATAATACATGCCTTGTTAATGAATGGTTATGAATGCTAGAAGACTCATTTATCAGCAGTATAGGCCGATAGCTACACTACTTATAAATAGTTTATTAAGCTTATTAAATACAACTTATTTTAAGGTGGTACTTCCCTATCCCCCTAACCAAGTTTTCGTCAGCCCAAAACTAATTTCCCCCCCCCCCCCCCCCTCCCTTTCATCTCAACCCCTCCTCCACAGCTGTAAAATTCACTTGCAGCAGGATCCCCAAAACACATCACATACAGTAACACGCTAGCATCTCTGTTGGGGCATTTGCGGGTAAATAATCATGCTGAATAATGAATGGCAATTAAAGGGAGACATGGGGGAGATGTGGCCTAGCTAAACACGCGCTGATTAATGTTTCCCCCGCTTTTTCCCCCCCAATCGGCTCTGCATTATGCAAGTGCTGCAGCGCCAGGACCCTATCAGGAGAGGCCAGAGCCACGGAGACGAGGCCCATTTATTCAAATCAATCTCTGATAAACATTGCGAATGGGTATACTCGGTGCGTCAGGGGGAGTGTTATGTCAGAGCTTACTTCACTCTCATTGCGAACGTCTTTTCTCGCCCTTGCGTGCGCACATACGCAACCAGTGTGTACTGTACAAACATGCTTGCGCACTTTTGCTCATAGGCAGGCGCTCGTAACATCACTCACGGCACACGCTCCGACACACTTAAACTCTATACAGACACAGGCACGGGTACAGGTAAAGGCTCATGCCGGTGCATGTAGAGACAAGTGTTGTCTTGGTGTGTAGGCTGGGGCTCTCAGGGCTGCCGAGCTGTTTCCAGGCTGATGGCTCAGGCCCCTGGAGACTCTCTCTGTGTCAGGCTGGGACTGGAGCTCGGGTAGCATAGGTTCAGGCTGTGGGCTAGGGATTGGAGATAGGAGTCATAACTGAGGGGGATTGTGAGAGTAGGACAGGGGGGGGGGGGGGGGGGGGGGAGGATCATTCTGGAGGCTGGGGATGGAGTATAGACAGCAAGGACTGAGACATGGGGAGGAGTTTAGAGGGTGTAGCTGGAAGGTGGACACGGGGTGAAGGGGAGTGAACAGGGGGTGAAGGGGAGTGAACAAGGGGTGAAGGGGAGTGAACAGGGGGTGAAGGGGAGTGAACAGGGGGTGAAGGGGAGTGGACAGGGGGCGAAGGGGAGTGGACAGGGGGCGAAGGGGAGTGGACAGGGGGCGAAGGGGAGTGGACAGGGGGCAAAGGGGAGTGGACAGGGGGCGAAGGGAAGTGGACAGGGTGCGAAGGGGAGTGGACAGGGGGCAAAGGGGAATGTACAAGAGGGGGCCATAGAAGAAGGTGTAAGAAGCTGAAACTCAGGCTGGGATAAGTGTCTGACTAAAGAAGATCAGGACACAGGCTAGAGGCAAGAGCAGGTCTACAGCTGGAGTTAAAAGCACACTGCTACTATCCTCAGGCCAGGATAGATGCTGGGGCTGGGGAAGGGGTAGGTAGGGGGTGAGTGAGCAGGCCTGAGTTGCAGCTCCACAGCCCCAGTGATGAATGGCTGGAGCATGGGCCATTCATCTCCTGCTTAGAGCAGTGGACACTGGCCCACCTCCCCCACCATTCCCTTTCCACTCCCCCTCCACATGTCAGCAAATGTGATAATTCTGTCATTTGTCAGGAGTGACGGAGGGTGGGGAAGTGCGTGGGGAGAGGCACTGGAGACTACTTCTGGGACTACGGACACACACACACAGAGATAGATACACGTGAACACACACACACACACACAAACTAACACATTAATTTTGTCTCATTCTCCTCACTACCTCTCTTTGTATAATTTTTTTGTTCAAAGTACATTTTTTGTCAAGTCTACTTAGGCAACAGTGGGAAAATTGAAATGTGCAAAAAGAGCGAGGCGTTTTATGGCACATTCCATCAGTAATTCACTGATTTTATTACCTCCAGGAAACTTGTGAGCCACATTTTCCACTTTATTATGAAAATAATGTTTTTAAAGCCTGTCTGCAGTTTTGTGTATGTGTGATTGGATGTGTGTTTACGAGTCTGTGTTTGGGAGATGCTGGAACAAGCAATTGTGTGTGTGCATGCGTATTTGTGCTAGTGTGTGTGTGTGTGTGTGTGTGTGTGTGTGTTGTCGCTTTTGGACAGCAGTCTTGACAGTAGGAACACTGTGAACAGTAAATACCCTTGTATGAGGCCCTCATGGTACCCATTAAACATGATAACCTCGGAGTTAAGGGCCGGTCATTTTGTTACATATAAATGCATAAAAGTTTGGGCGTGTTTCAAATGTCTCTGTGGATTCAGACAGGCTACTGTAACCCCTGGCTAACCCTGTCTTTACCTATTTTTCTTTCTTTCTCTCTCTCTCTCTCTCTCTCTCTCTACCTCTCTCTACCTCTCACTCTCTCTTTCTTTATCTCTCTTGCTGCAGAATCATCCAGAACCGAGTCCTGGTCTTCGTCCTCGGCGCCACCATCCTCCTCACCATCATTCTGGCCATCTATTTCAATGTGCGAGGGCACTGATCTCCCTCAATGCTCTCACACACACACACGCACTCCGTCTCACACACACACAAAACACGCACCCGCATGATTAATAGCGACAAAAGTGTTTGCTCTGGAGTAATTAGAACAAATGGTGCCCATGAATCACTCTTTCTGGGCCCTGACAGGGGTCTCTCTCTCTCTCACTCGCTTTCTCTCTGAGACAGCCCCCCTCTGTGTCTTTTATTGCTATTGATAATATTCATGGTGTCGTCGTCACTGGACTGCGTTTAGCGTTGGGTAGAGAGGGCCTGTAGGGGATTCAAAAAGTCTAGACGGGTTCAAATATGTACAACTTCCTACTGTTGTTCATTAGCCACGTCCATGGTCTGACCTACTGTTCTAAACACTGTTGTAGAAAAATCATGTTTTAGAATTGATGATAGATTTTTGGGATTAGCGTTAAAGATTATGTGAGTGTATATTTTATGAAGTCTATTATTAATGTGAACTGACCAATCGTCTTTGGCCGGCGAATCACATTTTTTATTATATATATATATTTTTTTACCTTTATTTAACTAGGCAAGTCAGTTAAGAACAAATTCTTATTTTCAATGACGGACTAGTGGGTTAAAACTGCCTGTTCAGGGGCAGAACAACAGATTTGTACCTTGTCAGCTCGGGGGTTTGAACTTGCAACCTTCCGGTTACTAGTCCAACGCTCTAACCACTAGGCTACCCTGCCGCCCCACATGACATCCAGGACCAATTGAAACATGGATTGCTTTGATTGTGTGTGAATTCAGACTTAAGCCATTTTTAATATGAGTGAAATTGCTCTGTTGTCCTGTCTAAATTATTGTATTTCTTCTTTCTTTACTTTTTGTCGAGTTGAAATGATGACAATAATAATGCAGTACTTTTACATAGAGCCTTTTACCCGAAAGTTAAGTTACAAAGTTAGTTTGTAGTTAAAAGCCATTCTACTGTTTGTGGGCAGGTTAATATTGTTGTATTTTATGTGTATAATCAGAGGCAAGGCAAATGTTGGACTGTTGAGGGGGATTCCAGTGTCCAGTCCTGAGGGCTGAATTATGCTCTTATGTGTCACACATATTACACTCACACAGAAACATACTCTCTCTAAAACCTTCACCGGTACCCCCCACGTCCACCTCCTTCGAACACACAGACAGACTCATAGACAGACAGGAGACCGGTGGTCTCTGCCTGGCTCAGACCAGACCGCCAACCTGCCTCCGTGTGGCAGAACGCACTCGCACACGAGAGAGAGGCCATTTGCTGTTCCGTTTCACGGCGAGCAGATTGTCTTATTTTGGAAGCACGCTTGGTGGGTGGGTGGGGGGCTTTCTCCGCTTTCTCAAAGGTTCATATTAATGGGCAACAAAATAGTTTGTCTCTGTCCGTCCCATGTGGGGCCAGCCCATGGAGAGTTATCATTAAGTTGAGGAATAACGAACGAAGGGGAGAAGAAGCAGAAGTGGAAATAAGGAGGTTGAGGGAGGGAGGGAGGAGAAATCCCTGCCAGTTTGACAAACCTCATCAGATAAGCACCTGTGCAATTGGTTTTTCCATCAAAAGGAGAAACTGGTGTGTGTGTGTGGAGGTCTGTGTGAGAGTCTATACATGGAGGCCGGTGTATATGAGCAAAATAACGTAATATTGTGTGTATGTGCCTGCTGTTCACCTATGTGTGTGCCTGCGTGTGCCCCCCCCCCCCCCCCCCCCCCCCACACCACCACTCCTCCCTCTGTCTCTTCCTCCGTCTCTCTCCCAGCCTGTCAGGACGAGCTGAGTTGTAGCACTGCTGCAGCCTCCCTTCCGCCGTGCAAGCGTGGCTGCGGCAGGCAGCGAGCGCGGCTCTATTTGAAGTTGTAACGGTGTCAAAAAGTCAGGGCTGACTGACAGCCATCAGTCCCACAGGGCCTCATTAAAAACAGACCCACTTGACAGGGAAATAATTGAGCGCCGGCGACAACTCTGCCTGGGCTCCGTTTAGATGTTTTTATTTTCTTTCATTATTATTTCTGGCTATTATGTTCATTAAGAAATTGCATTAAACAACTTTAGTTATGGGGGGGGTTAACAATTTATTTAGGGTGGGGGGGGTTATTTCAACAGGAAGCCTGTCGTGATTTAATGGCTTGGCAGACGCCTGGTATCATCTGCTAGCTTTCTCCTTCTCCTCTCATTCTTTCTCTCATTCTCTCCGTTTTCTCTGCCCATCCTAGTCTCCTTTTTTTCCCCATCCCTCTAATACAGTATCTCTACATGCCTCCCTACGTCTCTCTCTCCTCATCTCCCACATCTCCCTATCCATCCATTCCCCTCTCTTTCCTTCCTTCCCTCTCCTTCCCTCCCTCTTTCCCTCAGAGCAGCGGGCGCCTTTGGAATATGAAATAGATTATCCATTACCCCCTTCTCCTCTTTGTGACTGTTTTTTGGGTTTTCGACGAGCGTCTCGCCACGGAGAGGGGGATGAAAACTTGTCAAGAGATAGGTTATATCTTATTCCAAGGGGCAACAATAGCAGCAGGTACAGACACCTTTTAATATTTCATTAAGCCCCGTGTTAACCCTCCTTAAGTGACTGGAGGTGTGGGGGCTCCATACAGACAGGGAGAGGGGGGTGTGTGAGTGATGAGTCATTTGATGTCTAAAGCGTTTTCAAAGCCTCTGATTCGCCAGACAGGCTAGTCTTTGGGTGTCCTTGGCCATGGTTATATGAACATTGTCTGAGTGGCTGGTGCGTCGTCATGTCCTTGTTTTGGAGCCGTATGTTCTTGGCCATGTGCATCGTTGATTGCACAATACCATATAGGCCGTATGTGCCTACCAAGGGCCCTCTCAACCACAATGCAGGTTAAGTTAAGCTTACAACTCCTGGTGTTTGATGCACAAACCAGGGCTATTCTTCTGAAGATTTGTAAGATGTGCTTCTAAAACCGGTGAATGGGGGCAAATTGTTCCCCAGGCAAACCAACCTCTCGGCGGCGCTCCCTTCCAGTACAAAATCCTGCCGTTTGTCAGCCGTTTAGGGCGGACAGGGATTGTGACAAGGAGCGTTTGAGAAGTTCTTCCTCTGAAGGGTGAGCCTTAAACGGGATAAACAGCTCCAACAGTGGGATCGCGATGGGAGGCAGACGGGTTTATCTCCCAGAGAGTTTCTGTGAGTCTCAGTGTCCCGCTACAAGGGACGCCTGCCCACCCGCAGACCACGGAGCAGAAATCCACAATTGACAATACGAATGAATTGTACCTCTGTTTCGACTGTCCACACACATCCATAGACACATTACACACACAGGCATCTCCGCTATCACACGTGCTGGACTAACCCCCCCCCCACCCCCCTTCCCATCATCCCCCTTTTATTGTTAGGCAGTAGAGAGAGAGATATGTCCCCCCTTTGTACACGCCACCAGTCCAAGTAGAATGGCTTTCTTTCTTTACCACCACGAACGCTGTTGTTCATTTTCATGGTGTTTATGCTCACGAGGACATGACAATGACCCTATTCTCTGTGGAAGTCACGGGCCTCCCCTTGCGTGCGTGCGCGAGTACGCATGTACACGTGTTCATTGATTCAGTGAGGGGATGTAGCCGGCATGGTCAGCGCAATGGTGGCGAAGTCCTGTTGGGCGCAGTTGTCGGCGTGTGTGTGCATTGTGTGCGCGTGTCTGTCTGTCTGTCCAACATGTCCACCCGTAGCGTAAGCCTTGATGATCAGGTCCATTTTACCCTTCATCCGTAGCTGAGCTGTATGCGCTATGCTGCGTTTCATCCTTTTTGGGGGGGGCTGTTTAGTTTTTCCGAGACATTTTCGGATTTCTGTAGATGGGAAGACTGCTTTTGTCGTCATTAAAGCAGTATTGTATTGGGACAACCAAGGTGCCCTGTCATGAGTTCCTGTCTTCTACCCTCCGCCACCCTCTCTTTCTGTCGTTCAACCTGACACTTCGGCAAGGAGAGAAGGCGGCGCCTGCGAGTTTACGTTTCACCCACCGCTAAAACCACAGTCAAATCCCATGTCTTTATCACCGTCCATTTGGCTGTTGTGTGTGGCAGAGGCACACCGCGACTTGCACAGAGAAAGTCCCAACCCAGACGGACTAGTCATGCAATATGAACATGGAAACTCACACACCAGGTCAGACTGAAGCGGACTTAAACTACTGCACGTTCTCCTCTCCCTCTCCCTCGTTCTCTTTCTCTCTCATCACTTTCCCTGTAGTATACTGGCATATCCTTTGAGCTAAAATTAACGCTTTACCACTACAAAGGAATACAGTTGTAACCAGCGCTTCCATTTGCATGATAATGGAGACTTAATATAATGGGCCCAGTAGACACAGTATTATGTCTCTTAAATATTTGCTTACTTTTAGCCTCTCATTTTGTTAAGCAATGCTTATAATTGAATTAGGGTCCTAATAGCTATTATATGAATATATAATGTAGTGCAGTAAAGATACTTTTGCAACATATTTAAATATAGTAATTTGTTATGGTCCAATATTTAAATATATGTTCAGTGGTACAGTGAATGTCATTTCCCAGAAGCATGTTGACAAATTGAAATCAGTGGTCAATGGGAACGTTGTCTGTTCACTTTTCAGAGACTAATATTATTCTTCTGGTCAACCCTGAGACAGAGTGTAATGTAGAGATGGGTTGAGCTAGCGAGGGACTGACAGAGAGGTAAAAATAGAGGGATAGATGGATGGATCAGACTAGGTTGCTGGAAGCCTGGAAGGCAGGCCCTGACTGTTGAGCTAGTTCCATGCTGTACAGTACTTTACTTTGCATATGGTGTCTTACCAGACAAGATTCTAAATTTCCAACTGGGAGGCATCAGTGGAGAAATCACTGTCTTCAAACAACGGCCTGCCATTCATGTTCCCCGTAGCCGGAGATCTGAGCAAACGGTGATAACCCACGACATCTTTCTGGAGAACGGGGAGTCGATCAGCTTTGATGGAGCACATCCTCTATGACAGGCTACTGAAGAGCTCGCTAATGAACTGGGGGGGTGGGGGGGGGGGCATCGCTTAGCATGGCAGCATGGCAAAAGAAGGGATGGGGGGGATTAGGGATGCGGGGATGGCGATGGGGGTCGAATTGAAGCATTGAGGCATTTCATATGCATGATTGTCCAAACATAAACATAAGCTCATAAATATACTATGGATGGATGGAGATGAGGAAGATAGGATGGTGTGGATGAGAGAAAGGTATTGTCTGAATGTTACGTGCAACCCTAGAAAAGGGCAATCGAACCCTCCTCTCCCTGTCCTCTATCCCCCTCCATGCTACCTCCGCCTTAGATGGAGGGTGGTGATTAAATATTCATGTTGTGTCCAATCAGAGAGCTCGTCTGACGGTCTTTCTACACAGGGCAGGAAGTGGAATTGGATTCTAGCGAGGGGGGACCCTGCAGGTTGGCATGAGGGGTCAATTGAATGGGGAGTTCAGCAGTACCAGAATCTATTTGATGTCCTCTTATGTCCCCAACCACCCTTCCCTCATTCATACAATAGGAGACATCTAACACAGTAAGGAATACCGGCCGGCTTGCTTTTATATGGATATCATGCTTGTTTATCAGTGTTGTAGAATGCAGAACAATATTTGGTTTCAAACTGTGGGTGTTTTTCAGTTACTAACTCCAACAGACATCATTCAATGCACTTTCACTGAACATATAGACCCACACATTCTGTCAGTCACTCACGCGCACACACGCACACACAGGAACACACATGCTTTTATTAAACACATAGAAACACAGGCACATACATACCTGTGTTGAGTTGTACGGCGAAGGCAACAAAATGCACAACTTTTGTTAATCTCAAGGATTTTCGGACTGCCCCGACGAACCGAGAGCCCATATTGACTTTTCTCCTTGCCATGCAGTGACTGTGATTACCCATTTTCTCATTCATTTTTAAAGACAACTCGTGTGATTCTTCCCCTTTTCTCTCTTTTCTCATCTCTCTATCACTCCTATTTTCTAAAGAGTGATTGTACACTCCCCTTCCATGGCAGAATCCCTCCTTGACCCTGAGAATTAAATTATTCTATAGATCACAGCTGTTGAATATTAGGCCTTACAAAAGCGGTTAAATAAAATATGTTCAAATTGTCCAATCCCAGAGGCCACGGCAGAAATTCTAATCAGGTGAGAGAAAGGGAAAGGAGTCAGTGGGGATTGTGAATAAAGGGTATCTTTGGAATCTTACTGGCCGAGTCTTGAGGGAGAGAAAGAAAAAGAGAGGACCAAACCTTAATCTCACTCATCAACAATACACTGGAAGGTTCTAGATAACAGCGGGTGGTGGTGGGTTAAAGCTTTTTTCCAAAGAATAAGGATATTGAGGGTTTTTCGAAAGAATAATGATATTGAGTGCCTTCAGGAAGTATTGACACCCCTTGACTTTTTTCACATTTTGTTGTTACAAAGTGGATTTAAAAATGGATTTAATTGTACTTTTTTTTTTGACAACAATCTACACAAGATACTCTAATGTCAAATAAAAAAATCAACTTGATTAAATCAGTATCCAACCCCCTAAGTCAATACATGCTAGAATCACATTTTGGCAGCAATTACAGCTGTGAGTCTTTTTGAGAAGTGTAATTGTGACCCGCAATTCGGGGCTTTCCTGAATGTGGGCATTCCTGCATCTGCAGGAAACCCTCTTTATACTTCTATTGGCACATTTTTTATTTAGGACAGGCTGGAGGCGGGGACGCTCCAGTACAGTAGGTGGAGTTTTAATGCACAATAACGTTGGATGCCAGTCAACGAAAAACCCCACAGAAGAAGGGGCGGGGGCGACAACAGTAGCTAGCTAGCCGTAAACGGGTAGACAGCGTCCTTCTCCCCCACCTGTCAGGCACTGTTTTCCCGATGTTCCGTTAACGACGGCGAGTGCAGGTGTTCATCAGGCGGGAGCGAATGACACTGTGTACTAGCTAACTAACAAACTAGTCGCCATAGCCTCCCATCTGCTGTGCTATCGGGAAGCAGGGACGACAGTTTAAAAATGAACATTTTCTTCTCTGCCCCATGGCAAAATGTGTAGAATTGCAGGACATTAGCATTAGAACAGCAACTTTTTTTCCAGACTCATGGCAAAATGTGTAGAATTGTAGGAAGTTTGTGTTTTTTTAAAATGGTTATTGCACAAATGTGAAGGCTGAGCCCTTACAACCAACATGTAGAACTGTAGTTGAGCTTGACCTTATGGACTTTCCATAGAGGGTTTCCCAGATCTTGTGGGTGGGCCCTGCAAAGCTCCACTGGCACACACACACACACACACATATATAGTCACAAACTTATTACCCATGATGATGCTGCCAATATGATGGTCCCTTTTAGCTAAAGGTCTTCAATGGGCCAACGCTGTCTTAACCTGCCATGTCAACCAAACACACAGCCAAATAATTGTGTCTCCAGGTATTTTAAAAAATGCACTCATTAATGGTAAACAAGACAAACCTTCTGGCCGCTGGATGCCTTCACTTGACCAGTTGATGTGGGGGTCAGGATATATTAATTATGCCATATTTCAACATGGAAGTTAGAACCATGGCTGGCCAAGAAAACCTCTGTGGGCGATTCTGCATTGTTTTATATACAGTGCCAGTCGAAAGTGTGGACTCACCTACTCATTCAAGGGTTTTTCTTTATTTGTAGATTCTACATTGTAGAATAATAGTGAAGACATCAACACTATGAAATAACACATATGGGAATCATGTAGTAACCAAAAAAGTGTAAAGCAAATTAAAATATATTATAGATTTTAGATTATTCAAAGAAGCCACCCTTTGCCTTGATGACAGCTTTGCACACTCTTGGCATTCTCTCAACCAGCTTCATGAGGAATGCTTTTCCAACAGTCTTGAAGGATTTCCCACATATGCTGAGCACTTTTTGATTGCTTTTACTTCACTCTGCGGTCCAACTCATCCCAAACCATCTCAATTGTGTTGAGTTCGGGTGATTGTGGAGGCCAGGTCATCTGATGCAGCACTCCATCACTCTCCTTGTTGGTCAAACAGCCCTTACACAGCCTGGAGGTGTGTTGGGTCATTGTCCTGTTGAAAAACAAATGGTAGTCCCACTAAACGCAAACCAGATGGGATGGCGTATCGCTGCAGAATGCTGTAGTAGCCATGCTGGTTAAGTGTGCCTTGAATTCTAAATAAATCACTGACAGTGTCACCAGCAAACCACCATCACACCACTTCCTCCATGCTTCACGGTGGGAACCACACATGCGGAGATCATCCGTTCACCTACTCTGCGTTTCACAAAGATACGGCGGTTGGAACAAAAAATCTCAAATTTGGACTCATCAAACCGAAGGACAGATTTCCACTGGTCTAATGTTCATTGCTCGTGTTTCTTGGCCCAAGCAAGTCTCTTCTTATTATTGGTGTCTTTTAGTAGTGGTTTCTTTGCAGCATGTCGACCATGAAGGCCTGATTCACGCCGTCTCCTCTGAACAGTTGTTGTTGAGATGTATCTTTTACTTGAACTCTGTGAAGCATTTATTTGGGATGCAATCTGAGGTGCAGTTAGCTCTAATGAATTTATCCTCTGCAGCAGAGGTAACTCTGGGTCTTCCTTTCCTGTTGCAATCCTCATGAGAAACAGTTCCATCATAGGCTTGATGGTTTTTGCGACTGCACTTGAAGAAACTTTCAAAGTTCCTGAAATTTTCTGGCTTGACCGACGATGTCTTAAAGTAATGATGGACTGCCGTTTCTCTTTGCTTATTTGAGCTGTTCTTTCCATAATATGGACTTGATCTTTTACCAAATAGGGCCATCTTCTGTATACCACCCCTACCTTGTCACAACACAAATGATTGGCTCAAACGTATTAAGAAGGAATTAAATTCCACAAATGAACTTTTAACAAGGCACACCTGTTAAAAAAAATGCACTCCAGGTGACATGAAGCCGGTTGAGAGAATGCCAAGAGTGTGCAAAGCTGTCAAGGCAAAGGGTTTGATTTGTTTAACACTTGTTTGGTTACTACATGATTACACATGTGTCATTCATAGTTTTGATGTCTTCACTATTATTCTACAATGTATAAAATAGTAAAAATAAAGGAAAACCCTTGAATGAGTAGCTGTGTCCAAACTTTTGACTGGTACTGTACGTACTGTACATGTGTTTGCATTTCATTGAAAACACATACTTTAACTCCCCCAAACAAAGATATTTGGGGGAGTTTTACTGGCTTTGCTAGGTCTCCGGAATTGTCCAGAAGTTGTCCAGAATTGAATGACCCTAGTGTTCATTCTCAATCAAAAGAAACGTTGAGCCCCTCACAGGGAAAAGAGAAACCAAATAAAAAGTTGGACAGAAAAAGTAAAACCTTATTAGTTGAGCATATTGCACAGGTGCGAAGGCTGAGCCCATACAACCAACATGTAGTTGAGCTTGACTTTATGGACTGTCCATAGAGGGTGATTGACCGGAGCTCTATCCCTCAGTGTGTTCAGAAGACTACGAGACGCTCAATTACACTCTGGGATTAAAACGCTGAATTCACAGACTGACTCCCTCTGAGAAATACCAGTGACCTTTAGCCAACCGCCAAACTCCAAACAACAGCATCAACTAGAGATTTGCCATCGACAGCAAGACACTTCAGTAAGTTGAACACCGGTTCTCGTTACCAAAAGGGCACGATATATAGAATTGCACAAAATGACCAAATAATATTTAGTTGTTTATTTCTGTTCTGGTTGGAAGGAGATTAATCCATTCATGCCATGTGTGCATCAGATTCTCATGAGCCATTACTACACATTAGAATAATAATAATTGTGTGTATATAGCAGCTTATGAATCATTAATCCCCATGGTTTCCATCTGGGGGGGTTCTGTCGGGGGGGGGGGGGGGGGGGGGGGGGGGGGGGGCGCATGGGACCCAGCGGACAAGCCAGCGCGATGAAAGAGGAATAGATATATGGATAGTGAGAGAAAGAAACAGGGATACAGCCTACAGTGATGCATTACATTGTGAAACAGTCAATGTATCCTCTATAGCACTCACCTCTGAATATCATGTGCCATATAACTTGTCAAGGTTATCGATTTAGTTTTTTTAATTGAATATCTATTTCATGAATATGTATTCGTTTTCTTTTTAACTGGGAATGGAGAACCATTAGCCATGTTTATACCTGGTGCTAACATGCGTCCTTTGTCCTAATCTTATCCACATTCTGATTGTGTCCACATTTTAAGACAGGTGTAGACGATTGAAAGACGCATTGTGATCTATAGATACATTGTGATCTAAATGTGATCAGATCTTCCTGCCCACCTCCGGAGCTAGTGTATATGGATCTGGACAGTGAAACCATTCAAATCATCATTATCCCGCCCTCTAAAATCATTGACAACTGGCACCATTGACTTAATGCCATCAATATAAGTATTAAAGTAAATGTATATTATTTTGAAAGAATATCTGTCTAATAATTTGCATACAGGGAGAGACAAGGAAATCTGGTCACAATGCAGACAGTGGACGGATAAAATTCACATTTTAACACCATGTTTAGACACGTCTGAAAATGCAGACACAATCAGAATGTGGACAACATCAAGATACAAGACACAGGATGCATGTTAGAACCAGGTATAAATGAGGCCATTAAAATCTCCACAACTGCTGAAGTACTTCTTGTGGTTGAAGGTCAAGCGAGAAAATGTTCTTATAGCTCTATGCAACTAGTTTAATGGCTGTGATACACACTTTCTTCAGTAAGAATGAATCAGAAAGTTCACTAAGAGTGAGAAATGCCTCTCCTTAGGCAGTAGGCAACAATAGGTCATGAAGGAAAGAAAAGAGCATTTGTTTAAACAAACTAGTACTCTTACTATTGTTCCCTCACCATGAATACAACATTTTCATTCTAAATGAATTCCCTCTTGAACGGTACTAGTAAAAACAATGGAAATGGAAATGCCTGGGGATGCCTAGAGCCTTCAGTGTTTGTGGTTCAACAATTCTGCTATAGCCTTGAGTCGTCATCCACTTGTATGGTGGTTATGAGTAAATAGCCTATAGTATGCATCCGGCTCTCATCGTGTTTAAATGGGCAATCTGCGGTTGCTACATCCATTTTTTTACTTTTAAATTCATGATACATGTATGTACTCATTGATTCTTCATAAATATAACTTATGAGCTTAGTTCAACTGTCTTACCCCATCAGAAACCAAAATATATATTTTTTTACCCCTTTGTTTCTGAACAAACACTGCATGGTTAAAACTATAATTTTGATATCATGGATGGTCAGTGCTTGTATCCATAGCTCCATAGCTCTGTCTATGAATTTAAGCTACACACAAATAGACACAGACATATATTTCAAATGAATTACAAATAAAAAGTTGAAATGTCTTGGGTCAATAAGTATTCAACCTATTTGTTATGGCAAGCCTAAATAAGTTCAGGAGTAAAAATGTGCTTGACAAGTAACTCAATAAATTGCATGGACTCACTCTGTGTGCAATAATAGTGTTTAAGATGATTTTTGAATGACTACCTCATCTCTGTACGCCACACATACAATTATCTGAAAGGTCCTTCAGTTGAGCAGCAGTGAATTTGAAACACAGATTCGACCACAAAGACCAGGGATGTTTTCCAATGCCTCGCAAAGAACGGCACTTATTGTTAGATGGGTAAAATTCAAAAAGCAGACATTGAATATCCCTTTAAGCATGGTAAAATTATATATAATACACTTTGGATGATGTATCAATACACCCAGTCACTACAAAGATACAGGTGTCCTTCATAACTCAGTTGCCGGAGAGGAAGAAAATCGCTCATGGATTTCAATGAATGAAATGAATGAAATAGCCCTTTCCTGCAATCAAATGAGCAAATCAGCCTCCAGTGACCTCATGGATGGAATGTTATGAATATATTTCATAATTAATACCCTTTTTTTTCTTTTTTTTATCCGGCGTTTCTATGTCATATAAAGTGTCATATTTGGATGGAAACTTAAAATGAAATACATTTAAACTCTATATAATACAAATATTCCAGAACATGCATTCTGTTTGCAACAAGGCACTACAGTACAACTGCAAAAAATGTGACAAAGCAATTAACTTTTTGTCCTGAACGCAAAGTGTTATGTTTGGGGCAAATCCAATACAGCACATTACTGAGTACCTCTCTCCATTTTCAAGAATAGTGGTGGCTACATTATGTTATGGGTATGCTTCCAATCTTTAAGGCCTGGGGAGTTTTTTCATGATAAAAAATAAATGGAATGGAGCGAAGCACAGGCAAAATCCTAGAGGAAAATCTTGTACAGTCTGCTTTCCACCAGACACTGGGAGATGAATTCACCTTTCAGCAGGACAATAACCTAAAACACAAGCCCAAATCTACTCTGGGGTTGCTTAACAAGAAGACAATGATTTTTCCTGAGTGGCAGTTTTTACTTAAATCTATGGCAATACATGAAAATGGTTGTCTAGCAATGATCAACGACCAATTCGACAGAGCTTGAAGAATTTAGAAAATAATAATGGGTAAATGTTGCACAATCCAAGTGTAGAAATCTCTTACAGACTTACTCAGAAAGACTCACAGTTGTAATCACTGCCCAAGGTGTTTCTACAAAGTATTAACTCAGGGGTGTGAATACTTGTGTAATTGAGATTTCTGTATTTCATTATCAATAAATTAGCAAGTAATTCCAATTTTTTTTTTTCACTTTGTCATTATGTGTAGATGGGTTAGAAAATATTAAATTCTGGCTGTAACATAGGAAAATGTTGAATAAGTCAACGGGTATGAATACTTTCTGAAGGCACTGTACATTCAAATACAGGAAGGTATTACTAACATGTATATGTATATATACATATATATATATATATATATATATATATATGTATATATATATGTATGAAGAACTTAGTGAAACTTATATGAAACTGTTTGTTTTTTTTTACAATCAAACCTTGTTCATATCATGAATCATTGCTGCAATATATCAACAGCATGAAATCACGTGTCATCCACACAGTAGGGAGCCCTTAGTTACCAAGGTTATCTTTACCAAGGGATGGAAAGATTCTATTTTAAACCAAGTCAGAATAATATGTTCATATTTAGAAATGGGATACAGTATGAGTTTATGCACACTCTGACACACATTGATACTCAGACAGATGAGGAAGGGATGAAACCTTCCTGAGTGCATTGCGTCTCATTAAAAAAAAAAAAAGGCCCTACTTTTTCTGTACTGTAGCAAAACCAGAGAATGCTGGGAAGGCGAGGTCAGCGGATCATCCGTCAAAGAGGCTCCTTGTTGATGGATGGCACTCCGAGCACCGCCGTACCCACCGTAGCCCTAACCGGCAAAAAGGCCTTCGCGGCAACTAAATAAATAAACAAACAGGGCACATCAAAGGGATTTTCTAAAAGAAAAACAAAGCCAGCACACGTTCGTTCGCAAACACACACTCACTCACACACAAACACACCCTCACTCACACACAAACACACACTCACTCACACACAAACGCACACTCACTCACAAACACACACTCACTCACACACAAACACACGTGGAGAGGGGGAAAAAACTCAAAGAGCTGAAAACGTACACATAGTTTACTCTCCGATGACACCCAGCTTGAAGAAAATACCAGACAAAACAAAACAGAGTGGCGAGAATTGTGTGTTTGATTCGATATTCGGTTTGAGAGGCGGCTCAAAGCGAGAAATTGGGCCAAAACAGATGGTTACCATGTTCTCTTTTTCACGAAACGTACAGTAAAGGTACTTACAATCATCTTCATCCTCAATCCTCACGTCTCATATTGATGAGGTCAGTCACTATTTATCCCAGTAGACAGAAAATATCACCACACAGTAGGCTACTGTATACTGTAGTTCCCTGTTGGTTTACTAAATCAAAGCCATCTGCTCAAACACAACAACACTCAGAATATTGAACTGTTGAATTGCTCTAAACGCCTAATAATATGGACAGTTATCAATGCATACCATGGTGTACAATTATACTCAAATTCTGTTGAAGTTGCTATTGAAGTTGTGTGAACCTGAAGCCTCAATGGTTGGTTAAGCGTAAGTCATTATATTGTGTTTTGGGTGAAAATACAGTCTGTCAGATTGTTGCAAATTGGAGGTAACTGTGTTTTTTTTTTTTTTTTCATAGTTGGTTATGGGGAACCATGGAGCCCGTGTTCCAGGTTTGTGCTCCGTCGGGGCTGTATGAAATATTGAGAAAGCTGCGGACTTGTGGGGCCCACAGGATTAGGAAATGAACAAACATTTGACGAACTGGTGCCATTTTGTTAATCCCCACAAGGTCAAATGATATTTCTAGGGGGTTTAGGGTTAGAGTTAGGTGCTAGGGTTAGTTTTAGGGTTAAGGTTAGGTTTTGGGGTTAGGGTAAGGGTAAATAGGATTTTGAATGGGACTGAATTTTGTGTCCCCACAAGGCTAGTTGTACAAGTGTGTGTGTGTTTTCCTACTGTCCTCAACACCCTCTCTCATACACTTACATATTTAGCTCCCATAGATTTAATTGTGCTCTGCTCATTCCCACCCCCTTAATCTATACATTTCTTTACGCTTTTCCAACTCTCATATCATATGCATATCCCTCCCTTTATCTCCTTTCTCACCTCCTCTCTCTGTCTATCCCTCGGTCTCTCCCTCGTTCTTAATCAGCTGACAGTGGCATGCCTGTAGTCAGTGAACCTGGCTCAGTTTAGTACAGTTGAAAGAACACATCAGATTTCTACTGCTTTCTCTGAGGGCTGATAATATGGGTTCTCTTACCTGTTAGGAGCTAGTGAGGCGTCCTCCCTTTAAATGAACTTCAGAGGGGGGAGATTGACAGAAACACAGAGAGAGCCAGCCCGTTTGACTGGCGGCCCTGTCAAAGTGCACCCAGAGGCGCTCCCCTACACTCAGTTCCACTCCCTGCCTCCCTGAGTTGATTTGGTCTTAATGGTACAGTAATGACCAGACCGAAGCAAACAGTCCTTGGTCCCCCCCCCCCCCCCCCCCCCCCCCCCCCCCCCCCCCCCCCACACACACACACACAAGCACATACCGTAAAATGGAAATTAAATGCAGTCTAAATGAAGTTTAGACGAGTTAACGAGGTTCCCATGAATTGTATGTTTGATTTGTTGCATTGAATAATCCAGTAATGACTCGAAAAAATGATGTCAATAATCCGTTTTTATTGCCAGTAAGAAACTGGTAGCCATTGGCTGGTAACAGCTGAGAACTGCTAGCTAACTGGAAAAGCACATAAACAGTCAACAACTTTGGGAGTACAGACCCCCAGAAATCGTCCGATCGCCCTCTATCCTACCAACGGGACATTACAAACTGTAATAATTTATGTTTCACCGAGTCATAGCTGAACGACGACATGGATAACATAGCTGGCTGGGTTTTTTTGGTCCATCGGAAAGATAGAACAGCTGCCTCCGGTAAGAGAAGGGGTGGTGGTCTGTGTCTTTTAGTAAATAACAGCTGGTGCACGAAATCTATAATTAAGGAAGTCTCAAGGTTTTGCTCGCCTGAGGTAGAGTATCTCATGATAAGCTGTAGACCACACTTTTAAACCAAGAGAGTTTTCATCTATATTTTCT
This sequence comes from Oncorhynchus mykiss, assembly GCF_013265735.2. NCBI lineage: Eukaryota > Metazoa > Chordata > Actinopteri > Salmoniformes > Salmonidae > Oncorhynchus > Oncorhynchus mykiss. Next base: position 16,321,872 of record NC_048584.1, read on the forward strand.
GTAGCTGTCTATTTACTACCACAAACTGATGCTGGCACTAAGATGACATTCAACAAGCTGTATAAGGCCAGCAGCAAACAAGAAAATGCTCATCCAGAGGCGGTGCTCCTAGTGGCCAGGGACTTTAATGCAGGGAAACTTACACCCGTTTAAATAAAATCTCCACACACAGAGACGCGTACAAAACTCTCCCTCGCCCTCCATTTGGCAAATCTGACCATAACTCTATCCTCCTGATACCTGCTTACAAGCAAAAACCAAAGCAGGAAGTACCAGTGACTCGCTCAATAAGGAAGTGGTCAGATGAAGGAAAAGGAGGACCGAGTACGCCCCAATTCTCATCGACGGGGCTGTAGTGGAGCAGGTTGAGAGCTTCAAATTCCTTGGTGTCCACATCAACAACAAACTATCATGGTCCAAACACACTAAGACAGTCGTGAAGGGGTCACGGCAACATCTATTCCCCCTCAGGAGACTGAAAAGATTTGGCATGGGTTCTCAGATCCTCAAACAATTCTACAGCTGCAGTTGCAACTGCTCGGTTTCCGACCGCAAGGCACTACAGAGGGTAGTGCGTACAGCCCAGTACATCACTGGGTCCAAGCTTTCTACCATCTATACCTGGCGGTGTCAGAGGAAGGCCCTAAAAGTTTACAAGGACTCCAGCCACCCTTGTCACAGTCTGTTCTCTCTGCTACTGCACGGCAAGCGGTACCAGAGCGCCAAATCTAGATCCAAAAGGCTTCAAAACAGCTTCTACCCCCAAGCCATAAGACTCCTAAACAGCTAATCAAATGGCTACCCGGACTATTTGCATTGTCCCCACCCCCATTTTTACGCTGCTGCTACTCTCTGTTTATTACCCATGCATAGTCACTTTAACTCTACCTACATGTACATATTATCATAGTTACCTTGACTAACCGGTGCCCCCACACATTGACTCTGTACCGTTACCCCATGTATATAGCCTCGCTACGGTTATTTTATTGTTGCTCCTTAATTATTTACTTTTTAAATTTTTCTTATTTATTTTTTATTTTTTCTGTATTTATTACTTCAGTTTATTTTAGTAAATACTTTCTTAACACTTATTTTTCTTAAAACTGGTTAAGTGCTTGTAAGTAAGCATTTCACCTGTTGTAATCGGCGCATGATTTGATAAAGACAAAAGAAAGAACTGCACAGTCAGAGGAGAATAATTATTCTGTCAAGGAAAAGTTTTTTTTAATAATTTTCTTTATAGACGCATACTAACACAAAATAAATGTGACACAGTATGTAAATGATAACACCTTAGTGCAGGAAATTAAGAAATTGATTAAAACGCTTGCAGTGAATGCAATTCACTATGCTAATGTAAAAGAAAAAACTGTGTGCATTAAAAAAATAGAAGTCTGTCTCTAATAATTGACTGTTTGTTCAGTGATTTAAGCAAATAAACACCCGGGCTATTATTTAAAGTTTTCCAGCATGTATAGAGACTATAAGCTTGAAAAACAGAAGTGGGGCTAAACTAAACTGCAATGTATATCACTGTAATCTTTTTTAACGATCTTTCTTTAGTTGTTATTCATCTCTGTCTGTAAGTGTGGGAGATACAGGAGGGAGATAAGAGTTAGTTGAAGCACTGAGAGTGTGTGGCCCAGGTACCTTACTGATGCAGCATAGTAATAAAGCCTGGGAAGTGTCTCTTCACCACTGAGAGCCCTAATAGCCTGTATGATAACACTTTATCTGTAGTTTGGGCATATAATCACTAAACTAAAGGGTGCGACCTCGGGGGCTCGGGTTCACCGGCTGACATTTGACATCTTTATAATTAACTCGGAAGGTCTAATATCATCCTTCAAAATGACGTGCAGCTATATGCCATTTAATATGCTTATAAGCGGCATGTATTATTCAAACATGCAAATGAGACACCGTTAGAAAACAGACTTTTTGACACAGGTTTCTCCGATCACGGGGACTCTGGATATTAGTGCACAGAGTGAGGCGTGGGAGCAACAGCCCTTCTGAAATGTTCGTTCTCTGCAAATGACAATGAGAAACTTTTTTTCCCCCTTCTTTGTCCTTCTCTTACTTTACTTTGGGTGTGTTTAAAATGCAAGAGAGTTCAGAGAATTGAAACAAGGGGGCCTCTAACGATCAAAGGTTATTTACAGTTCAATGACACACACCTGTCCCCCAAGGGCGTAGGAGACAGGCAGGACAGAGAGGAAGCGGGTAAATGGGGTACTTACCTGAAGGGGTCTTTAAAGATGGAGGCGTATTCGATGGCCGCCGTTTTGCAATCTCTGACCCAGCTTTGCTATTTTGTGTTCATCTTTACTTTTTTTTCACAATGTATCCGCTATAATTTCTTAGAACCGACAGGAACTTTTGAACATCAGATCAGCGGTTACTTACCTCAATGCTGGCTTCAACTTCGACTCATCTGTCCTGGGCTCTTTCTGTAATTCCAACCCAATTTTGGGGATATGCAAGAGGCAGGAGAGGGGGAATCCTGGAGAGATTCAGGTGAACGGAAAACTGGCCACCTCTTCCCTCCATTCTATTGGCCAATCACTTGATAATAAGATGGATGACCTCCAATTGCAGATTTGCTACCAACGAGACTTTCGTAGCTGCAATGTCCACTGCTTTTCTGAAACATTGCTTTCGGACAAATACCCCCCATGGCTATCCAACATGCCTCAAATCAGTTTAAGAATATCTGTCTTGAGTTCAACTTGACTCAATTGATAATGAAACCCCTTCGGATTAATGCAAAAAAATAAATAGCAAACTCCTCATTGCTTGACCTTATCCTGACTAACCGTACCCATAAGTATTTGGCTAGTGGTGTTTTTGCAAATGATACTGTATCAGCGATCACTGCCCAATTGCTTGCATTAGAGATACCAAAATGAAAAACTCACACCCTCGTCCCTGGCGTTTGTTCATGATCTATATTATTATTCAGAGCTTTTTTCTGCGAGCTGCATACCAGACCCTGTTTTGGCACTGTTTTTTCTCCTTCCTTTTTACCTCTGGCTGATCAACATGCCCCTTTCAAGCAGCTCAGAGTCAAAAACCGAACTAATCCATGGTACTCTCCTGTACCTCCCCTTGATAAGAAATCAAGCCTGGGCCAAGGCTAGACAAACTGTCTCGTCAGCTGATTGGAAGCTATAGGAGGTGCACTGCCTCGTTTAAACAGTTAGTGATCCTCTGTTAGTTTCTGGAAAACCGTTACTTCACCGAAGGGGGGAAATTCCTCTACTTCCCTGCCTAAGCAAGTAGTTTTAGACTCCTGCATCATTACTGAAAAAGTTCAGATTTGTGATGCTGTTAGTCATCATTATCATCTCGATAATTATCGACCCATTTCCAGGCTCCCTTCTCTTGCAAAAATCCTAGAATCACTGTTCAACAAACAGCTATGTTATTTACTATCTGTAAATGGTATTCTTAATGTTAATCAATCTGGATTCAGACCTAAACATAGCACCACTATGGCTACCATGCTTGTGGTAAATTATATTGCAAATGCCCGATAGAAAGAAATGTGCTGCCATGTTTGTAGACTTTTCAAAAGCTTTTGATACTGTACACCATGTTATTCTTTAGAATAAACTGTCTTCGATAGAGTTGGGTACTGATGCTTGCCAATGGTTTCAGAATTACAGTATCTCAATGACAGAACTCAGGCCATGGGGCCAAGGTAGATGACGTCAAATCTGAGTTCCTTTAGTTACATAAAGGGGTGCCCCAAGGTTGATACTCGGCCCACTACTGATTCAAATCTATATAAATAACATTGGTAATGCTCTAAAAAAGTATAATATTCATTTTCTTGCAGATGATACAGCTTTAAATTCCATTGCTTGGCCAATGCTCTTCAACCTCAGAAGGCTGAAAAAATGTTTCTTGTCACCGAAAACATTCACTAACTTTTACAGGTGCAAAATTGAGAGCATCCTGTCGGGCTGTATCACCGCCTGGTACTGCAACTGCACCGCCCACAACCGCAAGGCTCTCCAGAGGGTTGTGCGGTCTAAATACTAAGTTCTGCACAGTTTCCTAAGGCCTAGATGCGAGCTGCCATCTCTATCGGCGCCATCTTGTAAGCAGCTTCGCCAAGACCCCCGCACTGTGGCGGATTATGAGGTTGATTTCCACACGTTGGCTGCCGAGAGTGCCTGGAACCCAGAATCCCTGTTTGACACATTCCTTCATGGATTATCGTAGGAGGTTAAGGACGAGCTCGCAGCCCGGGAGCTGCCTACGGATCTCAATTTGCTCATCACCTTGACCATCTGGATCGATGGGCGGCTACAGAAAGGTAGGAGGGAGTAGATGTCTGATTCCGGTCCCAATTGCTCGCCCAAGTATACCACCTTGCCTCCAAGGATCTCCGGAAGACCCTGGTGTCCATGTCCCCGACAGGATCCAAGCTTACCGAAGTTCCTCCGAGAGTCTCTGAGGTCTGCCTACTCGCCTTTTCTGGATCAGATGCAAATCAGCAGAGCTAGGCTGTCTCCAGCCGAACACTTACACAGACTTAACACCCAGAGTTGTCTGTATTGCAGAACTGCCGGTCATTATGTGTCTACCTGTCCTTTAAAGGTACCAGGCTCATCAGTAGGTACGAGTACTCTGGTGGGCCATATAGAGAATTCTTATTCTCCTCTCACTCGCACCCCTCTCCATGCCATCCTGCTGTGGGGTGACCAGTATCCATCTCTCTGGGTTCTCATTGACTCTGGGGCCGATGACAGTTTCATGGACGCCACCCTGGTCTCTGAGCTGGGCATCCCTACTCAGCCCCTCTCCAGCCCTCTGGATGTTAGAGCACTGGATGGGCGCTCTATAGGCAGGGTCAACCACAATACTACTCGTGTCCACCTGCGTGTGTCAGGGAACCACAGTGAGTCTATACAGTTTATACTCATCAAGTCTCCTCAGGTTCCCGTGGTATTGGGGTTTTCTTGGCTCCAGCACCACAATCCCCTTATCAACTGGACTGCTGGTACTATCGTGTGCTGGATCCCATTCTGCCATGCCCATTGGCTGAAGTTGTCGCAGCCTGCCCTGGGATGTCTTCATGTGGGCTTCGAAGAAGTCTTGGACCTCTCCGCCGTTCCCAAGGAGTACCAGGATCTCCGGGAGGTTTTCAGCAAGGCCCGTGCCACTTCGCTTCCTCCGTATCGACCCCATGACTGCAGGATCGACCTTCTCCCGGGCACTACACCACCCCGGGGATGGCTACCACCTGGTATGTATACGGGAAGGTCACGAGTAGAAGACAGCCTTCAACACTGCTAGCGGACACTATGAATACCTGGTGATGCCATTCGGTTTGACCAATGCTCCTGCTGTGTTCCTGGCCCTGGTTAATGACGTTCTCCGGGATATCAAATCACATTTTATTAGTCACATGCGCCAAATACAAGACCTTACAGTGAAATGCTTACTTACGAACTCCTAACCAACAGTGCAGTTTTAAAAAAGTATGGATAAGAATAAGAGATAAAAGTAACAAGTAATTAAAGAGCAGCAGTAAAAAATAACAATATATACAGGGGGGCACCGGTACAGAGGCAATGTGCGGGGGCACCGGTTAGTTGAGGTAGTATATACATGTAGTAGGTAGAGTTATTAAAGTGACTATAGATCACAACAGAGAGTGACAGTGGTGAGGGGAGGGGGGGGAGGGGGGGGGGATCAATGCAAATAGTCTGGGTAGCTATTTGACTAGATGTTGAGGAGTCTTATGGCTTTGGGTTAGAAGCTGTTTTAGAAGCCTCTTGGACCTAGACTTGGTGCTCCGGTACCACTTGCCATGCGGTAGCAGAGAAAACAGTCTATGACTAGGGTGACTGGAGTCTTTGACAATTTTTAGGGCCTTCCTCTGACACCGCCTGGTATAGAGGTCCTGGATGGCATGAAGCTCGTGCCCTAGTGATGTACTGGGCCATTTGCACTAGATGCTGCCCGCTCCCCGGTCTTGGAATGGGCTCATTCCTCCAGGCTTGCCTTCCCTCCCTGGCTCCTGTTTGAACCCTGGCCTTTATGCGACAACGCTTTTGGTGGCCCACCATGGTTCCTTCTACCAAGGAGACGGCCCAGCTCATGGTGCAGCACGTCTTCCGGATCCAGAACGACTTCCGGTGGACATGGTTTCAGATCGTAGTCCTCATTTCTCGTCCCAGTTCTGGAAGGCATTCTGCACACTCATTGGGTCGTCGGCCAGCCTGTCCACCGGGTTTCATCCCCAATCCAAAGGTCAGTCAGAGTGTGCCAATCAGGACCTGGAGACGACTCTTCTGTGCCTCACCTCGGCATACCCCACCACCAGGAGCCAGCAACTTGTGTGGGTGGAGTATGCCCGGTACACCCTTCCCTGTTCGGCCACTGGGCTCTCGCACTTCGAGTGCTCCGTGAGTTATCAGACTCCTCTCTTCCCGGAGAAAGAGGAAGACGTCAACAAACCCTCTCCCCAGATGTTCATCTGCATTGTCGGCATACCTGGAAGAGAGCTCGGTCCGCTCTTCTCAAGACCACCTCTAGGTGTCGTCGACAGGAGGACCGCCAACGGACCCCAGCTCCCCGCTATCGTCTTGGGCAGAGAGCATGGCTGTTCACTCGGGATATGCCCCTCCGGGTAGAGTCCCGCAAACATTCCCCCCCTTTTTATTGGCCCTTCCCCATCTCCAAGTTTCTTAGCCATTCTGCTGTTCGTCTTCTGTTGCCCCCTACCCTCTGTATACATCCCACTTTTCATGTGTCTAGGATAAACCTGTCTCACAGCCCTTTATCTCCTATTTCCAGCCATTGAAGAGGAGTGGGACAACATTCCACAGGCCACAATCAACAGCCTGATCAACTCGGAGGAGGTGTGTCATGCAGCATGAAGAAAATGGTGGTCACACCAGATACTGACTGGTTTTCTGATTCACGCCCCTGCCTTTTTTTAAGGTATCTGTGACCAACAGATGGATATCTGTATTCCCAGTCATGTGAAATCCATAGATTAGGGCCTAATGAATTTATTTCAATTGACTGATTTCCTTATATGAGCTGTAACTCTGTTGAATGTTGATTTTTAAATTTTTTGTTCAGTATATTTTTGATGTATTTATGCAGGGCTCATCTGAAACAGAGACCCTAGAGTCCGTATGACTTCCCTGTCAAAAAAAGTTTTAATTAGAAAACTTACTAATTTACCATTTACTGAGAGGACAGGAAAGTAGAGTCAGGGAAATCGAGAGGTGAAGAGGTTTGCCACTTCATCAACAACAAATGGTGGACTGACTCGAGTGCAGTGGTAGTCTCAACCCATTGTTCACCCGTCTTGGAATACCTGATGGTCAAATATCAACCCTTCTACCTCCCGATGGAGTTTTCAGCTGTTATTTTGAAAGTATTCAGACCCCTTCACTTTCTTCACATTTTGTAACATTACAGCCTTATTCTAAAATTGATTAAACAAAACATTTTCCTCATCAATGTACACACAATACCCGACAATGACAAATCTTTATTTTTTATTTTTTATAGCAAATAGAAAAAAACAAAGTATATTCAGACTCTTTGAATTTGAGCTCAGGTGCATCCTGTTTCCATTCACCATCCTTGATCTTTCTACAACCTGATTGGAATCCACCTGTGGTAAATTTGTTTTATTGGACATGTTTTGGAAAGCCACACACCTGTCTATATAAAGTCCCAGAGTTACCAGTGCATGTCAGAGCAAAACCAAGCCATGAGGTTGAAGGAGTTATCTGTAGAGCTCCGAGACAGGGTTTTGTTGAGGCACAGATCTTGGAAAGGATACCAAAACATTTCTGCAGGATTGAAGGTCCCCAAGAATACAGTGGCCTCCATCAATCTTAAATGGAAGAGGAAGAGGTTTGGAACGACCAAGACTCTTCCTAGAGCTGGTCTCCTGGCCAGACTGAGCAATCTGGGGAGAAGAGCCTTTCTCAGGGAGGTGACCAAGAACCCGATGGTCACTCTGACAGTGCGCCAGAGTTCCTCTGTGGAGATGGGAGAACCTTCCAGAAGGACAACCATCTCTGCAGCACTCCACCAATCAGGCCTTATGGTAGAGTGGCCAGACGGAAGCCACTCTTCAGTAAAAGGCACTTGACAGCCCGCTTGGTGTTTTCCAAAAGGCACCTAAAGACTCTCAGAACATGAGAAACAAGATTCCCTGGTTTGATGAAACCAAGATTGAACTCTTTGGCCTGAATGCCGTCTGGAGGAAACCTGGCACCACAGTGAAGCATGGTGGTGGCAGCATCATGCTGTGGGAATGTTTTTCAGCAGCAGGGACTGGGAAACTAGTCATGATCGAGGGAAAGATGAACAGAGCAAAGTACAGAGAGATCTTTCCAGAGCACTCAGGACATCAGACTGGGGTGAATGTTTACCTTCCAACAGGACAACAACCCCAAGCACACAGCCAAGACAACACAGGCGTGGCTTTGGGGTAAGTCTCTGAATGTCCTTGAGTGGCTCAGCCAGAACCTGGACTTGAACTCGATTGAACATCTCTGGAGAGACCTAAAAATAGCTGTGCAGCGACACTTCCCATCCAACCTGACAGCTTGAGAGGATTTGCATAGAAGAATGGGAGAAACTCCCCAAATACAGGTGTGCCAAGCTTGTAGCGTCATACCCAAGAAGACTCGAGGCTGTAATCGCTGCCAAAGGTGCATCAATAAAGTTCTCATTAAAGGGTCTGAATACTTATGTAAAATGTAATATTTAAGTTTATTATTTTTGATTAATTAGCAAAAATGTCTAAAAAACAGTTTTTGATTTTTCTTTATGGTGTATTGTGGGCAGATTGATGAGGGATAAAACATGTAATACATTTTTGAAGAAGGCTGTAACGTAACAAAATGTGGAAAAAGTCAAGGGGTCTGAATACTTTCTGAATGCACCGTAGATTTCACCTCAGGACAATAAATATAACAATCTGGCACTTAACAAACTGTACGAGGCTAAAAAAAACAAGCAGAAACGAACATCCGGAGGATGCCTTTCTTGTCGCTGCGATTTTAATTCTGCCTCATTAAGTCCTAGACCACTGTTACTCTACCCACAAGCAAGCATATAAGGCCCTCCTTTGGCCGCTATTTGGCAAATCAGATCATGACTCCATACTTCTGCTTCCTTATTACAAGCAGAAGCTCAAAAAGGAACAACGTGACTCGCTCCGTTGAGAAATGGTCATCAGAATCAGAGATTCTGCTACAGGACTGCTTTGCTAGCGTGGATTGGAATATGTTCCGTGACTCCACTGATAACATCAACGAGTTAACCACCTCTGGCTTCATAAGGAAATACATTGGCGGTGTTGCCCTCACAGTGAAGGTTTGCTGCTTCCCCAGTCAAAAGCCCTGGATTAACACTTAAGGTTGGCACTAAAATAAAGGACAGAGTTACAGCACACGGAGCTACCACAGACAACCCTGAGGCTACAGCTGAGGACAGGAACAAGTACAAGAAGTCCTGCTACGATCTCCGCAGAGTCATCAAACGAGCAAAAGGACAATATAGGAATAAAGTGGAATCATACTACACAGGCTCCCATGTCCGCTGCCTGTGGCAGGTCCATTACGGATTACAAAGAAATACCTAGCCGTGATCTGCCCGACGATGCCTCTCTTCCAGACAAACTCAATGCAGTTTATGCACGCTTCGACAATAACAACACCGTACCATGTGTGAGGGCCCCCACCCGCCTAGAGGACTGGGTGATCTTGCTCTCCGAGGCCGACATGAGTAAAGTATTTAATCAGGTCAACACTCGCAAGGACGCGGGGCCAGATGGTATTCCAGGGCACATTCTCAGAGCATGCGCAGATCAGCTTTCAGGCATATTCACTGTAATTTTCAATCTCTCCTTATCCTAGTTTGTAATCCCTACATTTCTTCCATCATTCCTTTTCCCAAGAACTCTAAGGCTTCATGCCACAATTATTACCACCCTGTTGCACTCACATATGTAATCATGAAGTGCTTTAAAGGCTTGTTATGTCACACATCAACTCCATCATACCAGACAACCTAGATCCACTCCAATTTGCATACAGCCCCAACAGATCCATAGACGACACAATCTCAAATGCAGTCCACACTGCCCTCACCCGCCTCGACAAGAAGAATACTTTTGTGAGAATGCTGTTCATTGACTACAGCTCAGCGTTCAACACCTTTGTCCACTACAAGCTCATCACCAAGCTTAGGACCCTAAAACTGGATCCTGGACTTCCTGATGGGCAACACCAAGTGGTGAGGGTAGGCAACATCACCTCCAGACGCTGAGCCACAACACAGGGGCCCCACAGGGGTGTGTCCTTAGTTCCCTTCTGTACTCCCTAGTCACCCATGACTGCATGGCTACGCACGACTCCAACATCAAGTGGGCTGACGACACGATGTTGGTAGGCCTGATCACCGGCAATGATGAGACAGCCTACAGTCACCCATTGAGAATGTTTGGGATACTCTGGATTGACGTGTTCAACAGCATGTTCCAGTTCCCGCCAATATCCAGCAATTTACAGTCTGGGACAACATTCCACAGGCCACAATCAACAGCCTGATCAACTCTGTAAAGGTGATGTGTCATGCTGCATGAGGCAAATGGTGGTCACACCAGATACTGACTGATTTTCTGATCCACGCCCCTACCTTTTTTTTAAAAGGTATATGTGACCAACAGATGCATATCTGTATTCTCAGACATGTGAAATCCATAGATTAGGGCCTAATGAATTTTCAATTGACTGATTTCCTTATATGAACTATAACTCAGTAAAATCTTTGAAATTGTTGCATATATATTTTTGTTCAGTGTAGTGTCTTACTTTCTTGTGCTCTTCCTATTTCTTATTTTTATTTCTTGTGTGTTTTTCTTGTACCTTATGTTATTTTTAGTGCTACTCTACATGATATTGATTACTGCATTATTGGGTTTGGAGCGTGCAAGAAAGGCATTTCACTGTAACTTGTACACGTGACATTAGAACTTGAAATGGTCCCCCCCAATAAATGTTTTTGTAGAAAGTATAATTTCAAAAATATAATATATATGTATTTTAAATGTGTCCCCAGATTCGTTGAGAGACGTTGTTTTGAAAAGGCGGCCTCTGCTGCAATGTGTGTCCCTTCCCCCCGCCCCCACTGACTGTTTTGTTCTCACTCTTGGTCGTTACAAGCAGTGTGGCAGTGTGTGAGTCAGAGAAAAAGCACTGTGCACCACCACCATCATTACTCACCGAACCGAGGAAAGTCATTGTTGGCAACAACAAAGTTCATTTTGAGCAACTATATGCTTTCTCCTGGCTAGTAGCTACAGTAGTCAGATTTACATTTACAGTTGAGTTTTTTTTGTTGTTGCTGTGTCAGGTTTCATCTAACACTGGGTAGTTCTGGCTGTGTGAAAAACTGATAGTGAATTTTACATAATTACTGTCTTAGTCTTCAACATAGGTTCAGCAAGTTAGCAATGGATGTGCCACAAGTCAAGAAGAGTGAAAATAGAGGACCTTTTTTTTCAAAGTAGAATTCTTGGAAACTCCCCAAACACCACCCCTGGCAAACTAGCTCGCAAGATTCGCTGTTCTAGCTCGCTGTTCCATAAGATGTTTTTTTGCTTGCATCAGTAACTTGATGTGGAATAGAGTTCCATGTAGTCATGGCTCGATGTAGTACTGTGCGCCTCCTATAGTCTGTTCTGGGCTTGGGGATTGTGAAGAGACCTCTGGTGGCATGTCTTGTGGGGTATGCATCTGAGGTGTGGGCTAGTAGTTTAAACAAACTGCACGGTGCATTCTGCTTGTCAACACTTCTTACAAAAACAAGTAGTGATGAAGTCCATCTGTCCTCCATTTTGAGCCATGAGAGATTGACATGCTTATCCTTAACGTTAGCTCCCTGTGTACATTAAAGGGCCAGCCGTTCTGACTGAACAGTAGTCCGGGTGCGACAAAACTGGGGCCTGTAGAACCTACCTTGTTGATAGAGTTGTTAAGAAGGCAGAGCATTATAGACAGACTTCTCCCCACTGTTGTATGAATATCAGTGGCGGTCAGTGCCGTTTATGATGAGGGAGGAAATGTTTTTTTTCATAAGCATGGTCTTATTTCTATTACAGTATATTGGATGACTGTCATTCATATTCCATTCACCCAGTTCAACATAACATCGACAGGTTTAGGCTAATACATGATACTCAGATTTTCCCTATACCCATCATGAGGTTGCTACAACCTAGCCTATGAATGAAAGTTTACAACGCAGGTGCATACATGTCGAGAGAGATATTTACTGTGTAAGTCTTATGGAAGGGGGTGAGAACCAAGAGTCTCCTAGGCCTCCTAAGTCAATGTACCAAGATGAGGACGGAAGCTAACTGTCCTCCGGCTACACCATGGTGCTACCCTACAGAGTGCTGTTGAGGCTACCGTAGACCTTCATTGCAAAACTGTGTGTTTTAATCAATTATTTGGTGACATTAATATATTTAGTATAGTTTTATCTAAAAGGGACAACTTTTCCAATGTTTTCCAATTTTTTTAATGAAATTCCCTGAGGAGCCTCCACTGATCAATATGTTATGATGACAGTTTACAATCCAAGGTTACTCCAAGCAGTTTAGTCACCTCAACTTGCTAAATTTCCATATTATTCCTTACAAAATTTAGTTGAGGTTTAGGGTTTAGTAAATGATTTGTCCCAAATACAATGCTTTTAGTTTTTAAAATATTTACGGCTAACTTATTCCTTGACACCCATTCTGAAACTAACTGCAGCTTTTTGTTAAGTTTTGCATTCATTTCAGTCACTGTAGTAGCTGATGTGTATAGTGTCATCTGCATACATAGGCACACTGACTTTACTCAAAGCCAGTGGCATGTCGTTAGTAAAGTTTGAAAAAAAAGTAAGTGGCCTAGACAGCTGTCCTGGGGAATTCCTGATTCTACCTGGATTATGTTGGAGAGGCTTACATTAAATAACGCCCTCTGTGTTGATCTAATATCTGATGAAATGAAGTCTAGAGGGTGTATTGCATGTGTTAACTTCGTGCAGTAGACAGGCAACCATGATTTTACTTTTGGTAATTATGTAGTGGAGTTTGATTAATTTCAGTTTTACCTTTTTTTTATTAAATCAGTTTTTAACTGTGTATATTGCTGGTTATTATTACAGTATAAAACTATATTTTAAGCAGAAAATATAGCGTTATGTTTCAAACCATATAGTATGTAGAGCAGCAGAAGTAACCACATAGCATAGGGGAAGTGAGAAAAATACAAGGACATCAATCATACAGTAGCATAGTACAAAATGGTTGTTTAATTGAATATAACCACATTAACAGTCACACGTGTATTCAGTACAGTATGAATGGCCATGGCAAAGCCCCCCTTAGCCTTGTAAATTTGCACATTTATAAGTTAAGATTTGTCTGTATCCTTTTCTGAAAAGCCATTAGAAATTAGTATTTAAAACGTGTGTTTCAAAAAACATTAGCAACATGCTCTCTCAGTAGCAACATGCCCCCCACCCCCATGTCAGAGTCGCTCCTACGCTGTGTCCCCTGTGTCCCCCTAAGACACATGACTTTGAATATATTTAAACTCAGTCAAACAAGTTTTTCTTAGGTTTTACTAGTTTGGTTTGAGGTGTTTGGAGTAGGTGGCCATCTTTAGACCAGTTGACCAGAGGATCTTTTTATGGATGTGGCCGTCTCTAACAAGAGTGAAAGAAAGGACCTCTTATGTTCACTTTTGGGTTGAGTTACTTTTGAGAGGCTGGTGGTTGCTGGACTGAGGCTTCACTGAGCCGGTAACCACTACACGAGCCCTCAGTCCTCACATAGGCTATTTAGGAGCAACTATGGCTCTGTTCTGACCCACTTAGCTCTGAGTTGTCTAGGAAAACACATTTTGCTATCCTGGATTGGTTAGAAAAACAGAGCCAAATTGAAGGAAACATTTTAATGACAATTGTTTCACTTAAAAATGTAAGGTACATCATGAATTTCAAAAACACACTATGATTGTACTTAGTCGATTCCAGTAACACAATATATTGTACTGTAGCAATGTATCTTTTTTTGTCATGTTGCTATACTGTTTGTATGTATATACTGTACTTAAGCTGTATTCGATTTAGGGCTGTTATTTTAGGCCTGAGAAATGCACCGGGGATCTACCTGGGACCTGATTATATGTATCTGGTCAAAAACCCATCTCCTGAACCACTACCCTCACACAACTGTACCTCCTCTGTTTAAACAGCACAATACTGAGGTTCATATTTCCCTTTATATATATATTTAATATTTGCTCACTTAAAAATACTGATGATTTTTAAAAAAAATATTGCTGCCTGCTTTCTGTTTATAAATCTTGCCTACAGGGTTCAGTGATTACATTTCAGACCGGTTAATTGTTACATGTGTGTTTAGGTTCTGTGTTATGTTCTAATGTAGCCCATAAATAATATAATTTCTTTGTGCCTCACATTGCAAGTACACTATAACGTGTGTAAAACAATTGCTGTTTATCTTTTTCTATGGATCTGGATACATAAACACTCTTTATAAATATCTATAATTGTCTCCTTTTCCATTGTTTAGAACTTCACGAGACCCTCTGTAAAACGGAGGCTTTGGTCAAAACAAACAAACCAACCCAACAAACCCCCTCTGCATTATGTGCTATCCCAATGCTACAGTATTTGGAACCAATGCTACAGTATTTGGACCCAATGCTACAGTATTTGGACCCAATGCTACAGTATTTGGACCCAATGCTACAGTATTTGGACCCAATGCTACAGTATTTGGACCCAATGCTACAGTATTTGGAGCCAATGCTACAGTATTTGGAGCCAATTCTACAGTATTTGGAGCCAATGCTACAGTATTTGGAGCCAATGCTACAGTATTTGGAGCCAATGCTACAGTATTTGGAGCCAATGCTACAGTATTTGTACCCAATGCTACAGTATTTGGAGCCAATGCTACAGTATTTGGAGCCAATGCTACAGTATTTGGACCCAATGCTACAGTATTTGGAGCCAATGCTACAGTATTTGGACCCAATGCTACAGTATTTGGACCCAATGCTACAGTATTTGGAGCCAATGCTACAGTATACCCAATGCTACAGTATTTGGACCCAATGCTACAGTATTTGGACCCAATGCTACAGTATTTGGACCCAATGCTACAGTATTTGGAGCCAATGCTACAGTATCTGGACCCAATGCTACAGTATCTGGAGCCAATGCTACAGTATTTGGAGCCAATGCTACAGTATTTGGACCCAATGCTACAGTATTTGGAGCCAATGCTACAGTATTTGGACCCAATGCTACAGTATTTGGACCCAATGCTACAGTATTTGGACCCAATGCTACAGTATTTGGACCCAATGCTACAGTATTTGGACCCAATGCTACAGTATTTGGAGCCAATGCTACAGTATTTGGAGCCAATGCTACAGTATTTGGAGCCAATGCTACAGTATTTGGAGCCAATGCTACAGTATTTGGACCCAATGCTACAGTATTTGGACCCAATGCTACAGTATTTGGACCCAATGCTACAGTATTTGGAGCCAATGCTACAGTATTTGGAGCCAATGCTACAGTATTTGGACCCAATGCTACAGTATTTGGACCCAATGCTACAGTATTTGGAGCCAATGCTACAGTATTTGCAGATATCGAACGGCATTGACAAGTCTTTTTCTGTTCCTTTTAAAGGATGTAAACATTTGTAAATGAATGCTCACATGTGTCGAGCGGTATCAGGTTTCCTCCTGTCCGTGGGGGTTTATCGAGTGTGTCTATGGTTGATCTGCTCTCTAAATCCTCCCATGCTCTCCCCCCGGCTGGAGCCAGCCCCTAGCTCCTCTGAGCTCCATGCTGTGCTCTCTCTCTCCATCTCCATCTCCCACTACCTCTTGCCATCCCTTTTAATACCTTTTCGTCTCTCCTCCTATTCCCTTTGTTGTCCTCTTTCCATTTAACCTATTCTCGCTCCATCTACCTATCCTTCTGCCTTTAGCCACCTGTCCATCTCTTCCTTTGACCTTACTCCTCAGTCCATCGCACTGACCTATACCTATTTGTTTATCTCTTAATGTTTCTACACCTCTTTTTTTTGTTTTCTCTCAGTCTCTCTATGTGTCCCTTTGTGTCAGCTGGTGAACTGTTGACAGGACCAAATGGAAAGAAAAGCTTCCTTTTCTCCACTCGGGCCTCTTAGATGACATTACTTCCTGTATTTCAACATTTTCACTTGCATTTTCCCCTTTTTGATGGGGGGACTAAATAGCATGCTAATGAGTCCTCTAAGGTGCCCTAGCCTCCGCTATGCTCTAACAAAGCACACTTTCTATGGTCCCTTTTATGTGGAGAGAGGTTGGGATGCCCAGCTGAAGATGTTAGAGCATAAAAGCTGCTCCGGTGTTTTAGAAGTGTTCCAATATACATGACTTGTGGCATCCTTGTTTGTTAACAATATCCTTGTTTTTATCTGTGAGTCAAATCCACCTGATGCTGTGCAGACTTGCTTTGCAAATCTTTGTTTCTAGTGAATCTTCTAAGTGAATAAAATCTTCAGTATACATGGCACAGCAATGGACATTGCCTGAATCTAAACTCCAAATACATGGCTCTACAATTGGCATTGGTGGTGCCTGTGGTTTGTATTCCTCCCATAGTTACCAGAAAGCTTCACTTTATGGGTTGAGTGACCCAGACAACATGAGTGGTGTGGGCCAGGCGTGACAGCGTTAAAAGAGGGACTGGACAGACTGTGATGATGTGGATTGTTGTTTGGAATAAACAAAGTAATGTGTCACAGCAACGCCTAATTCACACAAGCATGGGGACAGTACTGTGAAATATCATTCACCCATAAACAAATAACCCAGAATATTTTTTCTGACACCAGTGCCAGTGTGAGAGATCAGTCCAGAGTTGTCCTATTTTTTTAGCGTCCAGATTGCCATTGAAAGGGTAGCTGTGTGTGTGTGTGTGTGTGTGTGTGTGTGTGTGTGTGTGTGTGTGTGTGTACATGTGTGTACGTGTGTGTACGCGTGTGTGTGTGTACGTGTACGTGCCACATAAGGTGCCCGTGCCATGGAGAGCAGATATAGAGCATCTGAAATACAAACGTGTGAATTACCACCCCGTCTCTCCATCTCTCTTTCTCTTCATCCCTCTCTTCCCATCTCCCTCTCACCCTCGCTATCTCGCCATTGTGCACTCTCTTTTTCTTTTACCCCTTTCTCTCGCCATCCACCCCCCCCCTCTCTATTTCATCTTATTAATAAAGCACATGGATTGTCACCGTTATTTACCAAATATAGTCTGACAAAGAAGAAGTGGGAATTTTTACTGATTGAAGATCAAAGTGACAAAGTCTCCTCCTCTTCTATTAGAACCCCTTAAGAACAGAGGAAAACATCCATTTCTCACACATCAATGGCGGCTTCATAATCAATTGAAAAAGACACTTGTATGGGGATGCAAATCTTATCTTTGTCTTTATTAAAGCTTTTAGAAGATACATGTCGGGATTTAATGTTATTAAATAAAAGAGGTCGGTTTTTTAATCTAAAGATGCAGAGGCGTTGGTAATGGTCTAAATCAAAGCCCAGGGACTCTCTTAATTACCAGAGGAGTTTGCCTATCCTTATTAATATTGATCAAATATACTGTGATCTGATCTCTGGGCTTATGATGCATTTGGGAGTTTGGTTAATGAACAGAAATAGAACATGGGACTAATTTCCCTGAAGTGGATAAAAAGCACAGACTCTGATGGAACAAGGGTCTCCATTTCATTATCATTAACTACACTGGCCAAAATATAACACTATCTGTGCTGTGGTTTATGAGGCCTGACTGTAGTTGGTGAGCACTGGGCAAAGCGTTAACCTGTGGCTTCAAAAGACAATGATTGTGTGGGGATTTTGTTCTGTCTTTTTGCCCTGTTTTGGTTCAGGTAACAAATTGCTATATGCTAAAGTCAATTGCGTCAAAGGAAATTCAAGGTTGTTGCCAATTGAAACCATTTTGATGGAGTGCACAACTCAACCCTCCCAAATTAGCTTTTGCCGAACCACCCAAATTAGCTTTTGTCCTCTATAGGCTTGAACACGATTCATCCACTGACACAATACAGGGAGAATATCACAAATCACTGAATGCACATTTGAACTGTAAATCGGTAGGGGCACGTTCAAACGTGTAAGTAGACAGTAAGCAAACCAGTTATCAAACATACAGCGAAACACATGAGAAACCTTACTGGCAATTTTAATCGGGATAAGCGATACAGATAAGTAGTGACCAAAAAATACTTTACGCCCTTGAATATATGCAATACACCTTACAACATCATGAACGTGTAGAATGAATTTATTTATTTAATTCACATAAAAATCCTTCAGCTATAGCTTTCAAAACAAAAGAGAGGCAGTTTCATCCACCCTTGTGAAAAGCATTGATTGGTGTGAGCTTGAAGCCATCATGAATATATTGGACACAAACTTGAGGCCAATTGATTTTCCTGCATTAATTTCTTAATTAGAGTCCTGGTATGGCAACCATGAGGGATGCTGAGTTTAAACACTTGGAAAAGAGGGCATTTGGAAGATGGGGGAGCAATTCAAAACAGTAAACCAGGATACCATACACAAACCTGGTTAAAATAGATATATACGGCCATTTTGATATGGATCATTTTGATATACTTTCAGGAAAATAACATATTTTGACCTAGGGCAGAAGTAATCAATATTGCAAATCATCATGCCCTTAAACTAATTCCCATGATAACAGTTTACATCCCGCCAGAACTCTCTAAACTCTGCATACGTCACATAAACCATCATTTTGAAGAGTTTTGTTCTTTTGTTTAGCTGTATTGTATTTGTGCTTATTTTTAGCTCCCTGACTGTATGCACTGTGAGTCAATCTGGATAGGAGAGCCTGTATAATGACTAAAGAGTACATTTACTGTAAATTTAAAGCCGTGTATTTTGTATTTCACGATTTGGATGTAAAAAGTACATCACCTCACCCATTGCGAGTGATTCTAATGGTAATGATCCAATGGTCCCAGGTGGTGAGGGCTACCTCATTTCACCTATCAGATCCCTATGCCAAACTGTCACTGTGTAGATAAAGACTAGCTAATGTGTCTGCTGCATTCATCTTGTGGTTTGCAAGGCATCAACCATAACCCTGCGCCCTTAACCTCGAAACCATTCTCTGCCTCCGCCAGTGTATAGGCTCTGATCTTGCATTCATCTGTATCTCTTCACCCACCTGCTGTTTATGAAAAGACACACTGAACAAACACAAACCGGTGATAGTCACAAGTAATTGATGAGAAAATGATTTCATTTGCATTGTGAAGCATCTTATTTGACCCAAAGTCGCTATGCCATTGTGGCGGTATTGAATGCCTAGTGAATGTACAGCATAATGCACAATCGTGCCCTCTGCCAAAGCAATTACCGATATTTAAAAAACAGAGAGAGAGAGAAAAACATGTTTTTTGATGGCTGCAGCCATCACTTTGTAAAACAAAAATATTGTGTTATGGCGATAGAAAGTTTTAGGTTAATTAAAAAGCCTTTATTATCTTGGCATTTCTATAGCAGTAATTGAAATGTAGAGCAACAATCATAATGCCATGGCCTCAGTGCTGAATCCTGTCGCTGGTGTTTTAATTGTTGCCTCTACATTTGAATTCGTTATTTAAAAAAAGGCCAAGAGAATACAGGCTTATTACTTAACCTTTTTCAAGTTCATTCTATACGGTGTCTTGAACATTCTAGGGAACATTCCTGAGTCTATTAAAACATTTTGTGCTTCAAAGTAGTATGGAAGCACATTGCCGACACAAATTATTTTTTTTTACATGTTAATACTATCTAAAAATGTTGAGAATCATAAGTCAACATTTTGAGATACCATTGAAAAATGTTGAGATACTAAATCGACCCACAAAAGACCAGTCTCAACATCAACAGTGAAGAGGCTACTCCGGGTTGCTGGCCTTCTAGGCAGAGTTCCTCTGTCCAGTGTCTGTGTTCTTTTGCCCATCTTAATCTTTTCTTTTCATTGGCCAGTCTGAGATATGGCTTTTACTTTGCAACTCTGCCTAGAATGCCACTGTTGACTTTGAGACTGGTGTTTTGCAGGGACTATTTAATGAAGCTGCCAGTTGACAACTTGTTTCTCAAACTAGACACTCTAATGTAGTTGTCGTCTTGCTCAGTTGTGCACCGGGGCCTCCCACTCCTCTTTCTATTCTGGTTAGAGACAGTTTGTGCTGTTCTGTGAAGGGAGTAGTACACAGCGTTGTACGAGATCTTCAGTTTCTTGGCAATTTCTCACATGGAATAGCCTTCATTTCTCAGAACAAGAATAGACTGACGAGTTTCAGAAGAAAGTTCTTTGTTTCTGGCCATTTTGAGCCTGTAATCGAACCCACAAATTCTGATGCTCCAGATACTCAACTAGTCTTAAGAAGGCCAGTTGTATTGCTTCTTTAATCAGGACAACAGTTTTAGCTGTGCTAGCATAATTTCAAAAGAGTTTTCTAATGATCAATTAGCCTTTTAAAATGATAAACTTGGATTAGCTAACACAACGTGCCATTGGAACACAGGAGTGATGGTTGCTGATAATGGGCCTCTGGACGCCTATGCAGATATTCCATAAAGAATCTGCCGTTTCCAGCTACAATAGTCAGTTACAACATTAACAATGTCTACACTGTATTTTTGATCAATTTGATGTCATTTTATTGGACCAAAAATGTGCTTTTCTTTCAAAAACAATGACATTTCTAAGTGACCCCAAACTTTTAAACAGTAAAGTAAGTTTTTAAAAAAAATGATACTAACTGGAAATTTTTAGGTACTAACTCCACATGTTTTCAGAGTAGAACATTAATGTAAGATATGTTTCTTAATTTGTAGCATTATGTGGCGATTTATTTTCATATATCCACGTTGCAGTGCTTCATAAAGCAAACTCAGCCTTGTTAGGTGGATTGTCAAATTGGAGTTGTTGTCTAGTTTTTTAAAACCATATGACCTGATTAGAAAGAATCTGGTCCCATCATAGCCCATAAAACTGTTTTACAGCTTATAACTAGTGTCTGGAATTTGCCTGGTTAGGTAGCCTACCAGATCAGGGAAAACTCTGGGCCCCAGGAAAACACTCCTGTGGTGTCACCTCTGAAATCACCACATCGTTTTACAAATGAAGAAACATATCCTCTACGTATTGTCTACTATCCAAACATTTCGAGTTATTATGTCGACATTTTGACTTTCATATCTCAGATTTTTTACTTATTTAAAAATGTAAGCGTATTAAAAAATGTAAGCGTATCTCTAAATTTGTACTTACTGTACGTATCACCAAATGTTGACTTAGTATCTCAAAGTTTTGAGATAGCAACATGACATTTTTTGATAGTATCCCCCCCAGAAAATTTGGGATGGCGGAAATGGGTTTCCATAGTAATGGGCTTCTGTTTCTTTTAAACCTGTATTTCCAGCATTATCCACTAGGTTTGCTCCAGGTAGAAAATCCTAGGAAATGTTCTTTAATTTACACAAGCTGTCTCCAATTAATCACTCAATGTCTGGTTGAGTGTTTGGTGGGGGGGATCGCCTAAGCCAGGGGTGGCATAGCTCTACGACTCTTAATTGCACAAAGCCTATTATTAGGCAGGGAATACCATTTGTAAATCAGTGATTCTACATCTCATTTTTCTGAAGCTGATCCTTCCCAACAGACTTGGACATTGTAGCTAAAAATGTGTCAATTTCGGGCAGTTTAAGTGGAGAGTCAATGAAACCACCAAGGAAGTATATTGTAGTGAACTCGGGGAGTATCCCCGACCAGGACTCAAAAAATCAAATTTGTCACATGGCTTGTAAACAACAGGTGTAGACTAACAGTGAAATGCTTGCTTACGGGCCCTTTCCAACAATGCAGAGGGAAAAAATACAAATAATAGACAAATAATAACTCAAGGAGTAAATACACAATGAGTAAAAATAACTTGGCTATATACACGGGGTACCAGTACTGAGTCGATGTGCAGCGGTACAAGATAACTGAGGTATATACACTATACATACAAAATTATGTGGACACCACTTCAGATTAGTTGATTCTGCTATTTTAGCTGATGTGTATAAAATCAAGCACACAGGCATACAATTTCCATAGACAAATATTGGCAGTAAAATGGCCTTACTGAAGAGCTCAGTACCTTTCAATGTGGCACCGTCATAGGATCCCACCTTTCCAACAAGTTTGTCAAATTTCTGCCCTGCTAGAGCTGCCCCAGTCACCTGTAATTGCTGTTATCCAAATGACGAATCTGGGTTTGGCGGATGCCAGGAGAACGCTACCTGCCTGAATGCATAGTACCAATTGTAAAGTTTGATGGAGGAGACATAATGGTCTAGGGCTGTTTTTCATGGTTCGGGCTAGACCCCTTAGTTCCAGTGAAGGGAAATCTTAATTCTACAGCATACAATGACATTCTAGACGATTCTGTGATTCCAACTTTGTGGTAACAGTATGGGGAAGGCCCTTTCCTGTTTCAGCATGACAATGCCCCTGTGCACAAAGCAAGGTCCATGCAGAAATGGTTTGTCAAGATTGGTGTGGAAGAACATGACTGGCCTGCACAGAGCCCTGACCTCACCCCCATTGAACGCCTTGGGATGAATTGGAATGTCGACTGCGAGCCAGGCCTAATCGCCCAACATCAGTGCCCAACCTCACTAATGCTCTTGTGGCTGAATGGAAGCATGTCCTGCAGCAATGTTTCTAGAGGAAAGCCTTCCCAGCCTTCTCCATATTAATGATTTTGGAATGAGATGTTCCAGATACTTTCAGTCATGTAGTGTATGTACATACAGGTGAGGATAAAGTGAC
Organism: Oncorhynchus mykiss; assembly: GCF_013265735.2. Lineage (NCBI taxonomy): Eukaryota > Metazoa > Chordata > Actinopteri > Salmoniformes > Salmonidae > Oncorhynchus > Oncorhynchus mykiss. The sequence goes on from NC_048584.1 coordinate 16,344,882, forward strand.
TAGGCAACAGGAGAGATAATAAACAGTAGCAGCATATACGATGAGTTAAAAGAGTTAGCGTGAAAAGGGTCAACACTCACGCAACACAATTGATTGATTGGAGACAGGTTGTGTAAATCACAAAACATTTTCTACGATTTCCTACCTGCAACAAACCTAGTGGAAAATGCTGGAAATACCGGTCAAAATAAAAACAACAAAATAAAATGTAATAAATAACTGTCCCTATCCATAATATGGCGTTTGTTTTTTCTTGGTACATGCAATGTCCTATTCAAAGAGTGGCTGTACGCAATCAACTGGGGAGCTATACAGCCTCTACCCATGTGAGAGCACCATTACTGTTCATCATATGTTTCTATATACAAATGTGATTGGAAAACAATTCCACAAAGTGCGAGAGAGAGACAGAGAGAACGGGATAGAGCGAAAGAGGGAGAACGCAAACACGTGATGTGGACAATGAATAAATATCTTCAATTAAGCCCCTCTGTATGGAAATCTCATTATCTGACCCCCCTCCACCATCACCACATACGTACACACTTGTCATCAACAAACAGGGAAAATTGCTCTCAGTATGGTTGTAATTATGGGCCATTCTTCTGATTGTCATTGAAACATTGTTCCTGGTTTTCTCCTCCTGGTCAAAGACCTGCTGTTGCTTCCTAAGGAAGCTCCTGAGATAAGGTCCTCATCTCAGAAAACCATAGCGGTAGTGTGGTCCAAAACACAAGCCCATTATTACAAGAGGGATTTCCTTTTTTGTCCGAAACACAAAGTGGGGGTCAGGATAACTGTTATTTTGCACATGGCTCTTTTGCGTCTCTTTGGACGTGGTTGTTTGTGAGATTTGTGAAAAGATTAGAAGAGACAAAAAGGCTGCTTCTCCATCAGTTTTCTTTGTGGTAATGTCTAGTCCCACACCTGACCTGCTGTCAGTAGAAGCCTAATGCTACAAGCCGTGTCAGCATCTTTATAAACGATTGCACATATTTGTTATAAGACCAGACAAAACCAACAAACTTAATAATAAACTTGAGTCACTCTCCCGCAAAGACGATACTCTCATATTCTGACTGCTGACAATAAGACCACCAGAATGTGGTGGTGTGAATCGTCAAATTTTGCACTAACCCATATATAATCCTATGATGTAGGCCTCCATAGGTTTTCACTTCTCATTCAGTACCATAAAAATACAATAACACCCAACACAAACATTCTGTGTTGTTGACCTACTATTGACCATTACCTAACGTTTACAAGCCAGAGCTTGGCTCGCCGTCCAACGAGACGATTTCTCTGACGGACAGGAGTACGCTGCTGTGCCTTGGCTGACATATCGGAGGTGACCACAGGGCTTGAGGACAGCAAACACATGCCCTGACTGTGTACTGTAGCTCCAGGCCCTGCAGTCCTGTCTCAGGTGGGTTCTATGTTTAGAGAGCTCCAGGTCTGCGTCATCCACTGATTAATGACTATCACATTCATTTTTGAAAAGCCTGCTGTTTGTTTTGGATGAAGGAGGCAGTTCACTTAGTTCCTCTAATACGGTTCCCACGACGCACTGTTTTGTAACGGTGGACGGGTTGGAGACAGGCAGGTGTTGCCAGCAGCCAATACCTACCGACGTAGAAGTAGAACTAGAAGTAGAACTAATAAACCAGAATGTTGCCATTTATCGTGTTAGTCTGACCTGTTACTTGCACAAGACATCTCTTCTTCATATTGTGATTTTTACTTAGAAACATTCTTATGCCAATATAATGTTCTCCTTTGTACAGAGTGCATATATAGGTTGAGGAATTAATATATAGTGTTCAATAATCTAATGAAACTACAAATGCTTGGTTAAACAGATTGTTAAAGAAATTGTGGCATGGCGATAGTATTGATTGCATAAGACATATGTGGTCATTTATGCTACTTACTCTCCCACGTTATACTTATGTTATCTTTTCTGTAGGCCTAATACGTTCTGTATTTTTTCAGCTCTGTGAGTTGTATTGTATGTTTGTACTGTACACTGGCAGGAAACATTAAATAACCACATTCACCGAACCAGCTTTTGGAACAAGTTATTTCTGTGGTCAGATTTGCTACTTACAATAATGATGAATATACATCATAAAAGGATCTTTGCATAATCAAATACATTTTTAAATCAATTTCCCCATTATTGTCCTTTACACAATGTGGAGAGCCATTAGAAACACATAATTGTGGTTAACCATGTCATTATTCATATGATATAATTCATCTGAACTGTACTGGAAAAAACGCTGAAATGGTTAGCAGCGCCTCCCCATACAATGGGGGGAATTTGCAATTGACTAAATGCAAAAAAAAAAGGTTAAATGCCAAGTTCCACTTGTTAAAGACAGACATCTTTATATTGCTTTATTCATCTGGCTCAGAGGGGATATGGCATGAATCAAGCTGTAGTTACTATTAAACAGGGCTTTAAAATGCACATATTGTTACTATGAAAACAAGAGGTAGACAGACCCTATAATATGCTAATTGAGACCAGAGCCATTTCAGCCTGCATGGTTGAGAATATGGAGGCATTGTGGGTAATTAACCGTTTGCACAAAGAGTTTAGCATGTGTGCAGAACGATCTTGCGCGAGGTTGGCTGTAAGGACCACTAGGACTATTTTCACTGTAATATCTAGGAAAGAAGAGTGGGTGATCTAATACAGTAGCGTGTATTGCTGTATGAAGTGGTGAAAATGTAAGATAATTTATAAATCCTATAGATTTAATAACACTCCTCCATAGAAAGAATTATGGTAACACTCCACACACCCCAATAAACTCTCAGGCACCTGCTGAGGCAATCCAGGAAGGGGCGAGCTTGGAACTCCGCTGCTTTGGTCTGGTCTGTGTGGGCTCCAGGTTTGTAGAGCTGGGAGGGGTGGGGTGCCTCTTCTCTGCAGCTACACAGACATACAGGATTACCTAAGAAAAGCATCCTTATAATCCCTCCAGCCCCTCCAATGCATCCGTCCTTCCTTCCTTTGCTACAGGAACTCAATATTTTTATAATATTGTGTAGGTTTCCACCATATTGCTTTCAGCTGATCCAGTCATGCCAGATCAGTGATCATATTGCAGAAGGATGTGCTTTTAAAGAAGCCTGTTCTAAGTGAGTCAATATAGGCTACAGGTTCATTATATAGCTCTTATCTTTGTCATGCAGTAGGTCTATGTGAAATAAATGTTTGTCAACACAGTATTTTGACAACTGAGTGGAAGACAGACTCAAAACAAGCATATTATGCCATTTAAAAAAAAAACATTGTGTTACTATAGCTGTATATTTTGTTTTTCTGGAAAAAACATTTTATGATTTATTAAACATCACTTTTATGATTATTAAATAAAACATAGCTTTCCCAGGCCTTTGGAGCCCCAGTGAACTACTCTCTCTCTCTCTCTCTCTCACACACACACACACACACACACACACACACACACACACACACACACACACACACACACACACACACACACACACACACACACACACACACACACACACACACACACACACAAACAGTGGTCTTTCTGGAGCAGCCAAGTGAGAGGTGAGGGTCAGCTATAGCCTATTCATTAAACTGCTTATATTTTCACAATGCTTTTTTCATAGGCTACCACCGACACCTTGTTTGGGGGGGGGGGGGGGGGGGGGTCATCAAAATAGGAACCCTAGGCTTAAGTAGAGATATACAATTGAATAATTCAATTTGAGAATTAAGGTAAGCCTAAATAAAGAAAATAGTGCAAAAGATCAAATCCGAAGCGGTCGTTTTGTTTCTCCTCTTAATTTATTCAAACGCTTGATCGCATTAATGAGATTCATCTGCCGTTTGATGTCCGCGTGACCCTGATTGGAACTTGTGGCGCGAAACCCAAAGAGGTTGATAGAATATATGACATGTTTTGAGTTCCAGAGGTTGCTGTTTTTGAACAACATTTGGGAGATGAAGGTGTGAAAACAAGCTGCGATAAACATGGAGGACTGCAGTCACATATTCCGGTAGGCTATTATATACTCAATAGAATTTAAGTCCAAAGAAGACTACAATAGGCAATTCCTACACTACACCGTAGTAAACTACTGTCAACTGACTGTGACCTGGTGTGGGCCTAGAGCTTCATTTTTTTTTACACAAACAGTAGATTTTTAGCGTGGCATTCATTAAATTGTTGTACTAAAAATGTCTAGCCAAACTTATAATTAAAACCACTGGATGACCATTATAAATAAACCTGCTCCATAATGTAATGAAACATTTCTTTCGAGTGCCGTTAAGAATTTGCACCAATGACACAAATGAGCTGTACAGTTTTTTTGGTGGCATTTTTTTTATTTTTTTTACTGTGCTTTAGAAATCTGTCAGATGGAGAAAAGAACCTAGCACACATTTACCAAGCCCCTGTCTGTTCTTTTATAATGAATAGGCTACAGGTTAGTCCTAAATCTCCGGCCTCATTAGACCCTCCCTGCCTGTAGTCTTCCCAACGGTGTGCAGACTGTTAGAGCACGTCTGTACCTTCATCGTCGCGTCCTTTATATTTCACACTCCATGCAAATATAGGCCTGTCTTAATTAAGTAGAACAACATGTTTTAATGAAAATGCATAGGCTATGGATGCAACCTAATTGAGGATATCGTCTAGAATAGAAGATTATGCAATATGATATGAGAAATGTACAACAAAATGTACAATATAATTGACATATATTATAGCTTGCTTTAAAAGGGTTAAAGAAAAAAGAAGGAAAGGCTTCAAGCTGTCATAGTGATCAAAATGGTATTCATACTGCTTCATAGCCTACCCGAAGCAAATGTTGATCGGATATAGGCTTATTCAAGTTCATTCTGGAAAGCATGCGCGGTAAACTTTTGGCCCCTATGTCGTGACTTTTCAAAATTGCTACATTGAAACTGTAGAAAATAAGGAAGTGCTCTCTACTCATTTTCAGCGGGAGACCGCCCATATATTGAATCCGTATTTACAAGTAACTCCAGTCTTTCGCTTATTTTGCTATAACAGCACAAAAGCAAACAGGGGCGCTTCACTGTCCCGCGCTCCTCACCAAAACTGCCTTTTCCTCACCCGCTTTTCGAACTGCACACTCGTCCGTCGTCTTCCTCCAGCCTTTTTCTCTCTCCCTATTTATGAAAACGTCACTTCAAGTCCCTCCCTTTTTTGAATCTCATTAGTTTCTTGTGTGTTTCTCCCTGTCAATAATCCTGAATCCAGACTCTCTCTATTTCCATCCCTCTCTATCTGTCAATCAGCGCCGCCTTTGAACTGAAAACCACTCCGACCAACTTCAACTCACTCAATCCGAGCGGCTCAGCTCCATCTCCGGCTTCTTTTTCTGCCAAGGTTCCCCTCTTTTTAGTTTGTATAAACCGCCAGTGCTTGGAAAACGCCAATACAGACTCTAAACTTTAACTCGGATTCTAGATCACCAAGATCAAGGGTTTAAAACTTTGTGTTTTTGCCCCCCAAAATTGCTCGGGAAAATGCCGCAGCTCAACGGCGGTGGAGGGGACGATTTGGGTGCGAACGATGAAATGATTTCCTTCAAAGACGAAGGGGAGCAGGATGAAAAAATTTCGGAGAACTTATCGGCAGAAAGGGATTTAGCAGATGTCAAATCTTCTCTTGTAAATGAATCAGAAACAAATCAAAACAGCTCGTCAGATTCGGAGGTAAGTGAAATAATTGGAATCGATTGGGCATTCGTAGTTTACAAACATTTACTTATTGTGCGCGAAATGTGCAACCACGGTATATAAAAGTAATGATTTCCCTATGTTTTTCTTTAATGCAACCCCTGTGTTTCGTTGTTTTTCAAGGCGGAAAGACGGCCTCCGCCTAGGTCTGAAACTTTCAGAGACAAAACAAGAGAAAGTTTAGAGGAGGGTGAGTTTCTGCTTGTCTGTCTCTTAGATTTGTACACAATGGCATATGAGCGTACCGAGTGGGTTTCTTCTAAAATCTCAGATGTATAAAAGTTGTCAAGGCACTTATAAAAGTTTTTCTTCTTTCCCCCCGCCATGTTAGCTGCGAAAAGGCAAGATGGAGGGCTGTTCAAGAGCCCACCGTACCCGGGCTATCCATTTATAATGATCCCCGATCTAACAAGCCCGTACCTTCCGAATGGATCACTTTCTCCAACAGCTCGCACAGTAAGTTCATTTATTTACACCGATGTGCGTACATTAATGGACACACACGACCCACGTAGCCTTGAACAAACGCGCATTGACACCCAGCTAGGTGTGTTTAGCTGTTAAATGTAGACAGAAGTTTCGCAACTTTTCATGAACTGTACAATGGCATGCATGTCGCTTGCAACAGTGTGCCTGCATGTTTCTCTGTAGCATTCTAGGAATAGGGATAATCAATTCATTTCCATCACCTCAAATAAAACAAATGGTATGCAAGGTCATGCGCACATGATGAATATTCTATTTTTTTGTACACCTGTGATCAAATTATAGTACAAAATATGAACATTAATCTCAATAATAACATAGCAGTTTATAGTGGACAATTGAAAATTATGATTATTATGCTGCCTCTTCTTGATTTTATTATTATTATTGTTATTATTATTAGCATTGTTATTGTTATTATTATTATTACTGTATTATTATGTGAGTGTTTGTTAGGCTATCTCTGGCTTTGATTTCATACCGCCCCCTAATATAATGTTGTACTGAGCCTTCGCTACGTTCGCTACAACCTAATTGAAAACGTTTTTTTCTTTAACGCTTAACACATGACCCATTTAAACTTTTTTTAAAATCCTAGGGCAGTATAACAACACCTAACACAAGTTTCTATAAATATATCAACATAAAGGAAACTCAGAAAAGCATTGAGAAAGGACCTTATAAAAACAAAGCCAATGTGTTAATTAGTTTATTTATGTAATTTGCATTTGTCAAACTGCATTGACATTAGCTGAAAGAGCCCTGTCATTGACAGTTACTTTGAATATGCAGACATTAATATTTTTACCTCAAACATTTTAAATAAATTTGAAATAATTTATTTATAGGCTGGAAATTGTTTGGTTTTTACATGTTGTAGCCCATGTATACCACGCTAGCCTGTAATGGGTAAACCATCGCTCTTAAAAGCATGTGCCATGTAAAATGTTATTTATAAATAAATTCATGTTATTTATTAGAGGCAATCAGCTCAGCTATAATTATGTATACTTACTCATTTATTCGCCACCTCCTAGTCCCACTGGGCAATAGCAATGCTTAGGCCGGATCATTTTCTAAACCTTAAAAAAAAAAAAAAAAAAAAAAAAATTATGGTTGCAATTACAAGTCATTGCTTTAGGACCTGTCATCTCATCTTACAAGGTTAAGGCAAAGACCAGGCATTAGGAAATATGATCTTACCCCCACATATACCTCTGGGTAATGAAACTGATATTTGTTTCCTCAATTTAGTGCACCACACACACCTTGAAAATGAACACACATGTGATAGACAATGTAATGCACCCTTTTCTGTCTGACACATGTAAGTATTTTAAGCATGTCTTATAACATGTCTACAAAATAATTGCACATATATGACACTTTATTTACATCTTACCGAATTATCTTGCTATTTGTATATTTTATGATTTGGTGTTTTTATTAAATGTGTGTCTTGTGCATATTTGTGACCGTTTGACATTCTTTACCATTATTACGCAGTAGTGTGTCCCTCATGTTCACAATACTGGTGCATTTGCAGGACTAGTCATCCTTTATTCCCATCAGTGCACACACCCACACTGGGTTTTAGCTGGCTATTTGTTTCAATGGGTTATTTTCTTTTTGCACATGTTCACTATAGTGCCAGGTCCAGTGCTTGCGCACATAACTTCCACATTAGAATATGCTTATATACCCAACTGATATGAGCAAAGTCATGGAATGCCCTTGCAGTGTAAGAAGATGCTGCTGTACATGTCTCAAATCTGATATCAGGTCTGTGTACAGTCTACCTCCTTGTGCCCATTAGTTCAGTGGTTGTCAGAGGTAATTCAAACTTGGAAGGTTTTCATAGTAGCCTATTTGATCAGTTTTGTTACACACTGTCATTCCGTCATTCTGTCTACTCCATACTCCACCACCTCCCTGTATGCAAGATAAGATCATCTGCAAAAATAACATTTTAGAAAAACCCAGTGATCCGTGTTTAATTGGTTTACAATGCAAGGAGACGTTGCAAACGTGATCAAATGCACTATAAATGTTCAGTACAGCTTTATTCAAGATCACATCATACCTTTTTGGCTTATGATGGTTTACCTAGTGCACTAACCCAACCCTCCTCTCAGGTCGGTTACATTTAGCACCGTGTGTGTCCACCCATTAGTGCTTTTTTTTGTGTGGCTGTTGTATTCATAAATGTATAGCATCAATAATTCACCTGGGCATTGATTATCTGTCTTCCTCCCTAACTAGTAAGGAAGGCTACAGAATATAACTGGTACTGTGTCTGTGATTAGAAATGGCTAGCTCACTCCATTGTTGCGTGGTTCTTTGATACAGCAGGCTTTGTCGGTTGCTTTTTCTCCTCAATCCAATTTTCTCATTTGATCAATTTTGGGTCTCATTGGTACAGATGGTTCAGTACTATTGGAATTCATGATTTGGCATGTGTGCAATATTTGTTTGTTGTTTCCATACTTTTAGACATATGTGATATGTCCAATGTGATATGATTGTGATGTTAGTGATGTTACAGCCTTGCCACTTGATTTCTCTTTTTTTTGTCAACTGGCCATGATCTTGACATTTTGGGCATGCCTTTCCATGCTTCCTGTGATTCTGTTACTGCATGTCTTTTTTTTGTGTGAGTCTGTGTGTGTGAGTGTGTGTGTGTGTGTTTGAATGTGTGGAGGTTACTATAATCTGTCTGACCTCAGACAGCTATAACGAGCGTGAGTTTGTTTTTTCCAACCACCTAAATCTAAAAAGCTGTACAATTTGGGATAATTTAGCAATTTGACATGACGTTATGCCCAGGGTGTTAGGCCTCCTGCCCTCTTCTTCCCCTCATCCTTCCATTCTTTCTTCTCCCTCCTTTCTCAACCTCACACAAAGGCCTGCTGGTTCAGTGGGAACAGGTTGAATTGGTGAAGTGGCCTGGCCAGCTAACTCTGGGTGCCATGCTGTTCCTTGCACCTCTCTCTCTCTGCGATTGTGCAGATGCTCATGCTAACATGGGGCTTTCTGAAAAGGCGACGGGTTAACTTCAGTGCTGCTGGCTAACATCACACCTCAACAGGTATGCAGAGAGGAAAGAGAGGGAGCGGGGGCTGGGAGGCCAGCACTCTGGCATAGGGCTGCAGGGCCGTAAATCCGCCGGGTTTATTTACTGCCTCAGACTTATGAATGTTAAGATATTTGACGCCACCCCTGGCCCCATAATTCCTGGGGCCTGGAGACTTTTGGCTGGGGTTTTTGGTTTTGGGTTTTGGGTTTCAACGTCTAATTATGAGTAGTTTTAAAAAGAACCAAAAAAGAGAGAGGGAGCGAGAACGCAACACCCAGCATCCCCTGGTCTATTTAGAGTGAAAAAAAGACACTCGAAACCCGTGGCGATTCCACAGGAAGCTTGGCAAGAGGCATTGTATGATTGAAACAATAGCCTTTTTCCTATTTTCTTTGTTTCACTTGTATTGTTGCAGCAGTATCTCTTCTATTGCGGTAGACCCACCTATTTAAAAATGAATGGCGCTTGCCTTCACAATTAATGACCTACACAATTTTGACATTTTTGGGAGGGAATGTTGGATTTGTGGCAAGATTAACATCAGATCAGCAGTGGTATTTGTACATTAGCCCAAATTTAATACATAGTGTAATCCTTTGTGTGTATGTAGATGTACAGGTATGGCCAAAATTGTATAATTGACACATACAGTATCTTTTTAAATATGTTAGCAGAATATGCATAACACTAGTATATCATATGGATTATGTGTGTTCTGGTACAGCTCTGAATGGCTTGTCCCTGCGAGGTGAGGAAAGATATCTTAATGCGGATTTAGGGGATAGACCCACACCTTATCAAATTGGCTTTCCATGTTAATAGGGCTTAATTGCAATCCGCAGGGGGTTCATGGCACTACGCGTCCACATTTAGTCTTTCCTCGCAAAATGCACTCCACATTTTTTTAGGCTGTGAAGGACACGCTCTCTTTCTCCCTCATGCCCTCTTTTTCCCTCTATCTTTTCTCTTCTTTCTCACCCCCCTTCCAATTCTTTTCTCATCCCATGCAAGGAAAATAAAAGGTCCTTATTTGTCTTGAGCTTGATAAACACCCATAAAAAGTGCAATCTGTTTTGGATTTGAGGGAGTAAAGTTGGGAAGTAAAGTTTGGCACCATTAAACTAAAATCGAGGCCTGCTAGACATTAGCGGCGCACTGCACATTCTCCAAGCTTAATTAGTCCAAACTGTAATTGTTCATGGTCTGCCAATAGGAGTAATGCTCAGGAAAAGTGGAGTTGCACTAAATCGGCCCACAGTTTTTAAAACAATAAATCACTTGCATATTTGTGTCGTGATTCAGATGGAGGCTCGACCTCTCCATTCTCGACATGTGGTAAATTGTAAAGTCAATGAATCACAGATGTAGAGAAAGAGAGAGGGGAAGGAGGGGGAGAGAGGGAGAGTACAGTAAGGTTTTGTTAGCGCCTAGTGAATGACTGGTAAAGATTTGCGATGTAAATATTTACTGATATTTTTTTCTTTCACTGGCAGGATTTAATTGTCTTATGTTGATGATGTTGGCAGGCTAAGCTGTGAACCCATACAAAAATGGCTCTCGGTCAGTTCGTTTGAAACGACACACAACAAAATCAGTCAGTCCAACATGTTTATGGGTGTGTTTTTAATGAGGTTTTTTAAATACTGTGATGGGAGTAGTTCCCTGGTGGTAGTGAACAGAGTTTGGATGTAGTTTATGCCCAACTGCACAATCAACCCTGGTTTTGTTTAATTTATTTATCAAACCTATGCAATTGAGCTTTGGGTAATAGAACTACTAATCTCATGTTCAATTTCAAATGTGTGTTGTGCTGAATGCACATTTTTTTAATAAAAATAGGCCTATAACTGAAATATCTAACTTTTCTTCCTCAATAGAACTGTGGCTGGGAAGGCACATTGCATAGACTACTGACAAATACACTTTCCCCCATACCGCAACAACTAACCCCCCCCAACCTTCCAATTCCCTATCACTGGGCCACACTGCTTTATGCTATTCTGTCTCAAAAAACAGCATTGGCTTAGCAGCTGTGCACTGGTGCCCCCCTCTTCTCCTTCCCCTCCACTCACCCCCTCTCTCATTTTCTCTCTCTCCCATGCATTTCCATAAAGCTCAACACAAAGATCTCACTGTACATCTGGAATGCAACTTTTGTCATCTGTTAAATATAGTCTTACTGCCGGCCCACAGGGCTTGGGGCTCCCTGAAACATGGAAATCAAATGATATCCTATTTGTGTGTTTGCATTTGCATCTATGTACCATATGTGTGCGGCATAGTATGTGCATGCAGTGTGCACTCACGTTTTATGTTCCATGTACTATGCTCCCTAGATCCGAAGTATGTAAGATGCATGGATGTTCCTTGAATTTCAAGGGGCAGTTCTTAGGATTATTTGCTCTATTGTCCTTATATCTGTCAAGTGTTCCAATACAAACGCACGTGTTGGGAGTGTTGGTTGCGTTAGCCCTGGACTGCTAGTCGAGATGTCAAGGTTTACCTTGCAGGCAATGACTCCTTAGATGATACTGATAGACAATGTCATCCTTTTATTCTATAATTCTACTGAAGCTCAAAGTTGTTTTCTCTTTCCATCAATTATGGGATCAATATAGTTTAGAGCAGGTGCTAGCAGGGGTTTGTATTCCTTTACAATAGAGCTGAGCTTTTGCACTGCATCCAGTAGAAAGATAAGATGTAGCTCTGTAGTATTGATTGCCTGTTTAAGGATAATTAGACCAATGACCTTTTATAGTGAAAAACTCTTTATGTAGTATTTTTTAAATGCATATGTAAGATATGTTACTGTATGTTTTTTAGGTAAATAATAATTGATACTTTTATTTGTTCAATTTAAGACTAGGTATATTTATTTTTCGTCTGAGTGTGCATATTTCTGTAAGCCCATTCATTCATTATGCCGTGAGTCTCCAGCAGCGAAAGGAGTTTAGCAGAGTGGGAGAGAATGTGGAGTTTAAGAAAAGCGGGAAATGCGTCCAGCGACGTGTGTGTGTGTGGTCTGAATAGGGTGCATAATTCTGTGAATGCCGGGGCAATGAGAACAGCGACAGTTCCTGGTTCGATCTCTAAACAATAGTGCCCCCAGGCCTCACATTTATCTTCCCCTCCAAAAAAACAGCAAGACTAAGAGAAGGGGGGGTTGGGACGAGTTTATTGCCACAGTTGATGTGGACAGGCCATGTGTGTGGTGGCTTTTCCTCTTAATAATTCTGGCCACTTCTCCACCTGTTTCCATGCCTCGTTATCAAAATGTCGACCCCAAAAGCGTCATCAAGTGAGTGGATTGTTTGATGGTGGAGGAATTTTGTGGTGCTGGGCTTGTTTGGATTGGAGTGTGTTTGGGGAGGGTCAAAGTGCAGGGAGGCTGACATGCTTTCTGTTGGGAAAGGAGCTGCTCCTCTAACCCTTTTATGATGAGAGATAAAAGTGCTTGAGTTTTCCATGAGGGGGGGGGGGGGGGGGGTGTAACTTTATCATAGCTCTTAAAGATCATGTTGGACTGTATAATGACTAGCCATGCCAATGTGCAGGGAACACCTGTAGTAGGCCAGGCTTGTATGGATGTGTCAGATTGCTCTAGATTGTTCCACTGTGTGGAAATCTCACTCAGGAGAGCTTAGTGTTTTTGGGAGAAGTGATTATGAATCATCACCTGCAATGTTTGGTGAAAATATGTGAACCACCACCCTTTAGCACTTAATCTTCCCTATACCATCTCACCATTGTTATAAGCTACAGCGAACCTACCCGTCTATTTTTAACTTCAAAGGGAAAATACATGGCATATATTAAGACATTGTCATTACAATATTAAATCCTGCATAAAAAGATGCAGCAGTCTGACGAGTGTCCTATTATGGTGATTATCTGCTGTATTTCAGATATTCACAAATGTCAAGGATTTCTGGATTTGTAAGGAGCATAGATAATTTGGTATCCTGTCTGTCTAGTTTGTGAATGCACATTTGGATTCTGGAACTTTCCCTTTGTTCAAATAATCTGGACAAAAACCTTTCAGATGCGAGGGACCGTTTTGTAATATGTCAAACACATCATGGAGAACCATGTCTTTTTTAAATCTTCTAATTCAACTTTTAATTGCAGGAGGATAAGCTCTGCGGAGTGGTTTGTGTGTGTGTGGGAGCGCACTAATGAGGTGATTGTCTGCTTGTTTGCCGTTAAATGTGCTGGATTTATAACTGCTTGAAAAGGTGAGGGAGCTTTTAGAGCCAAAGCAGAAGAAATGTATCTACTAATCTCCAGATTATTGTAGGATTTAGAACAAAATGTTTCAGAGATTACTGTATGTAAAAATGCACAAGGCTAATGAAATGTAAGCCCTTTGCACACACTGTGGAATAGTGAGAGATTTTACGGGTCTGTGCAACAATGTCAGGAAAAAATAGATTAAGAGAACATTTCCAGTGTCAGCTCTTTAGCTGCCCGTTAGAAATCTATTTACATAAAATAATATTACCCTACCCCTTAAAATAGACAGCTGTCACTTTGTGTACAGTAGATAACATTTCATGAGAATTGCTGGTCACATGGGCACATGCTATGTTGTGTTCTTAGTAGGCAGTAGAGTAGATTGAATACCACATCTGACACTGTTGTGGGATATTGTACGTTGTGGTCTGTGTGTGTGTGTGAGTGGGTGGGGGGGCTGTTTGTATGAAAAGCATAGGTTTAAATGCCCCTAATGCATTCTACTCTCCACTGAGGAATGGTGTCAGCAGTGTTTGGGGTCAATTCCAAAAGTGAAGAAATTGACTCCCAGTACTGAGTGAATTGTCAATTGGCTCCCCAAGGGGTCAAAGTGAATTGAGTGTCTGTTTGGACAACTGGCCCGAGGTGGGATGAGTGGCCTTCGCTGTCAGCCAGAGGGGACTGATGTGGAATGAGGACCAAATCAACTGACAAGAAGAAGAAATGTAGCACTGTTGAAGTAGAAAACAATTGAATTCAGCATCCCAAGGTATGGGTTGAAATAATGACCTGTTGTTCATGGTGTTAGCAAGTCATATAGTACTAAGATAAATATCTACAGGGAAAAGGATGAAAGTAAAAGATGATTTTCTAGATTAGGCCTAGTATAGTATTATAACAGGTTTGATTGACAGTCAACAGAAACGATTTATACATAATAATTATAGAAAACAAATATGAAGATCTTTGAACTTAAGTGATTAATAAAATATTGAAAGTATACTAAGGGGTCTGGATTGTCATCCTGTCATCTTGCGAGGGTGACAGGTGAAGATCATGTGACCGGCTTCTGTGACGTCTGTCACGGTGCCCTTTAGAACGAGGAGTTTCTTTACCCCCGCATCTTATTTTTTATCTTACCATTTACTGCCCCGGTATCTTTATGCGTCGAGCATTCTTCAAATATCAATAAAGATATATTACTGGCGTTGTCATAACAGGTGATGTTGAGTGGCAAGATTTCAGGATGGAATATTTTCCCAGTTTTAACTCTTGATCTTCTGGTTAGCTAATCTGCCTTTGCCAAGGTGACTAGTCTATAATTTCTGTGAACAAATAAAACCCATTCAGACATAACAGTCGAGGTAAAAAATATAATACACCTTTTATGGCCATGCTAAGTCTTTATTGTCAATTCAGTCCAGATTCTGTCTGTCTGTACATCTTTGGAGGATTACCCTGAGCACTTTGACTAAACACTGAGCCTGTCTCTGGTCTGTCCTGCACTGAGGCCTCAGTGGAGAGCAGCTGCTCTGGTAGGGCCAGGCGGGCGGAGGAATTCTCTGCTGTTTAAACAGTGGGTCGTCTTAGTGCAGGCCTGAAGGACCGGAGGGAAGGAAGTTCCTCTGTGTTTACATAGCTGAATTGTCCTGTGGGCCCCAGAGTGTCTAATGCACTACTGTTCAAACACTACACAAGTGTAGCGATGACCCCCACCCACACCAGTGTTCACAGCCATAGCCTCGTTTGTCTGTCTCTGTGTGTTTGCATGGTTGCCTACAGGCCTCATTTAGTTCCTAGGTACCACAGCCATGGGTTGCTTCAACCTGGAGGTTTGCATGATTGATATTAAATAAATACAAGACTGTATTTATCTCAGAAAACAGGGGAGAGTTGAGAAAGGGTGGGGTTGAGACAGACAGACTGATAGAAGGGCCCTTTGCTCCACCAAGGCCTTGCCTACTGGGCAGCTAGACATTGACATATGGTTGAGTCATCAAACTAATTGTTGTTTGAATTACCTGTTATGATCCAATGACAAATCTCCCACCATTGGAGCGGAAAATGTAGCCGGGATTGGCATGATGTTAGCAAGTGTGTAAACTGCGCTTCAACAAGATGGATAAATGCAATTATTGGGCAGACCTGGAGAGGGGAAAATCCATTTAAAGTCTGTAACACTACACAGGGGCCGTGGTTAATTCATTTGGCCAATTTACGGGTGACGTATGAGTGTCGGGGCACATTAGTCATGGAGGGGAGTTGGGCCTGAGTGTCAGTCTGTGTGTGTGCAGGGGGAGGTTGCCATTGAGATTCACTGCTGTAAAGAAACACAGTCTCCTTGGGACCAGACCCCCCTTTCTCCTCCCTACCTCCTTCTCCCTCTGCCTGCCATTTCAGCAGATAATACAAATGGACCCTCAGCAGGGAAATGACAAAAAGATACACTGAGTGCAGAAAAGCGGGATTGCTGTGCAAATGAGGCGGGGAAAGAGGCTGTGGTCCGCTGGGCGGTAGAATGAGCACCGGCAGCATCTCCATACCAGTGACTGCAGCGCTGAATCAGGTCCAGTCCACTGCCCCAGCACCCAGCCTGGACCCCTGACCTCACATCCCCCCCATTACTAGTGGTGTACTACTGGAGTACTTTTCATACAAGCAACAGTGGTGACAAGCTCACTATATAGCGTAAATATATTATGGATAAAGAAGTGCTAGCACTAGTAGTATTAATAGCAGAATGTTTCAAAGTGGCTACAGTGGTGTCAGTTGTAGGCCTAGCTGTTGTTGGACTACAACTCAATTACACCCCCCCCCCCCCCCCCCCCCCCCCCCCTGACCCAGCTTGACTCTGATACTCTCAGGGGAGTTTACAATTAAGTTACAACTACAACATGGAATCCGATGTTTACTCCAGGCACGCTATCTCCTTCTCACTGTTCTCTTCACGGGCGATTGCCCTTCAAAACCAACTTCTCGTTTTGAATTTAATCATTGATAATTTTGGTCATAAAGTCAGTCTTGTCCAAAAAACAGGGATTTGCTAGATGAAAGGGAAAAAAATTATGTTGCGGAATGAAGGGTACCGTAAGAGTTTTCCTTGGGTTGGGTTTATTTCAATCATGACCACAGCTGGCAGCACCCAAGTAATCATCAATTCGGAGCTCAGCTGCACGTGAACCGATCGTAATGCCCATGGTCAATTTGTTTT
Source organism: Oncorhynchus mykiss (assembly GCF_013265735.2). Classification (NCBI taxonomy): domain Eukaryota; kingdom Metazoa; phylum Chordata; class Actinopteri; order Salmoniformes; family Salmonidae; genus Oncorhynchus; species Oncorhynchus mykiss. The sequence goes on from NC_048584.1 coordinate 16,361,649, forward strand.
GATAATCGATATCCCTATGGGGCTAGTTAGGGACCAGCAGTAAATTACACAATGTACATGGGACATTATTTTTAAACAATAATAACTCAATATTTCAATGGGCCACTTAGAAATGTCCTTGTTTTTGAAAGAAAAGCACATTTTTTGTCCATTAAAATAACATCAAATTGATCAGAAATACAGTGTAGACATTATTCGTCTTGTAAAGGACTATTGTAGCTCGAAATGGCAGATTTTTTATGGAATATCTACATGGGCGTACAGAGGCCCATTATCAGCATCCATCACTCCTGTGTTCCAACGGCACGTTGTGTTAGCTAATCCAAGTTTATCATTTTAAAAGGCTAATTGATCATTAGAAAACCCTTTTGCAATTATGTTAGCACTGTAATCTAACCCACAAATGCTGATGCTCCAGATACTCAACTAGTCTTAAGAAGGCCAGTTCTTCTTTAAATCATTTTTTGCAATATATATATATATATATATATATATATATATATATATATATATATATATATATATATATATATATATATATATATATTTCATAAAACGGCATTAGCACTTACCCGTCCAGAAGTACGTCCTGTCCTTGCAGAAACAGCTTCTCAACAGTTTGAATCACAACACTCAAAGATTCCTCAATCAAAAAGTCTGTCTCACTTTCACTTTTTCACTTTCACTTTAGACTTTGACTTCGCTTTTCCTGATTTATTCGCCATGATACCTTCAATGAAATCGTTGAAAATACAACTTTCCGAAATACAGCTGCGCGTAAAAAGCCTTACAGCAACTCCTCTGATCGTCAAGGCGAGAATGGAGTTCGTTACGCGTGAGATTACAAAAAAGGAATGGTGGTCCAACCCAAAACCATTACATACTGGCGTTTACCTCAGCTCATTGGCTATCTACCCAGCTAGATTTCAAGAAGATCAGTGGTCATTGGGCAGAAATAGTCCATCAACGAAGCTTCGCTAAAATGATGGGTGCGCAAGGTAGTCATTGCTCGTTGTCTTCAAATCAGTTCACTTCGGTCAATACTCCCCGCAAAAAAACAATGGCGTTTGGCTGTGTTGCAAACATCCAGAGGAATGCACTGAAACCAGCCATGACTAGATAAACAATGGTTTACCGCGTGTAATTACGTCAAATGCTCCGTAAAAACATTGATAGAGATGGAATTCACGGCACAAACGGGTTACAAAATGTTTCGATTTAAGCTATAAAAATTGATTTTATCAAAGAAAACGGCACTTCATTTTATCACTGGGACCCTCAGGAAGAGAAATAAGAGCAAGATATCAGAATGTTATAATTTTACCTTCAGATGTGAATGTGTAAAAATTGTCATGGCGGAAAATGTTTCTGTTGTTGATTGCTCTTCTCAAACAAAAGCATGATATTTGTTCTCTGTAATAGCTATTTTAAATTGGAAAACGTAGTTTGATTACCAAGATTCTATTTCCCCTGATGTTGATCCCTGTACAGGGATCGCAGCCATAGGAGGTTAAGAAGGCCAGTTGTATTGCTTCTTTAACCAGGACAACAGTTTTCAGCTGTGCTAACATAATTGCAAAAGGGTTTTCTAATGATCCTTTTAAAATGATAAACTTGGATTAGCTAACACAACGTGCCATTGGAATGGTTGCTGATAATGGGCCTCTGTACTCCTATGTAGATATTCCCCCCAAAAGTCAGCCGTTTCCAGCTACAATAGTCATTTCCAACATTAACAATGTCTACGCTGTATTTTTGATCATAGTGATGTTATTTTAATGGACCATAAATGTGCTTTTCTTTAAAAAACAAGGACATTTCTAAGTGACCCCAAACTTTTGAACAGTAGTGTATATTGAAAGATTTTAATGAGATTTAATTTAATTGTGTAATTTATTGACAGTCCCTATCTATCCCCAGAGTCCCTATCTAGCCCCAGAGGTAGGCTATCAAAGGTCAAACCAACTTTGCCACAGTCGCACACCATTCGGCTGATGGTAATTGGCGAAATCAGGAAGTTCCAAGGCCAAATCAGGAAGTTCAGCACCCCTTTAAAGAAGCAACATTACTCAACACTCATAGAAATGTTTATTTTTATACAGTGGACCGAACGTCTTTTTGTCTCCCTCACAATCTGTAGCCTATTTAAAGTTGAAAGATTTGGCCTGCTCTGTACACAGTCATTGTCTCCCGGGAGAGAAACCACTCAACAGTTACGCAAGTCGAGCGGTATGCAAAAATGGTGGTTACAGCAGGGCGGGCGAGAGACTGGGGGAAGCGTTGGTTTATAGCTCCAAGCCACAGATTGAATCAGGGGTTTGATATCTGAGAAACATGAGAGGGTATGGCCTCTCTAGCCATGGTATTGAGGCTTTGTAAGTGGTCTTGATCACACTTAAGTGCCTCTTGGTTAAGATGTTGCTGTGTGTGTGCCTACTGTGTGTGTGTGCACTGTCAGAGGAGTTGTAGGTTAGTGTTTGTCACCTGACTGCCAGGCAGCGAGCTTCAGGAAACCAGAGTCACTGTGTGAATGCTGGCACTTGTTCGAGACAGGTGTCAGAGCTGCCTGCCATGGCGCCCACCCTGCTACACACACAGCAGCTGGGAGGGCAGGAGTCCATGGCTGTGGTGTGGGGTTAGGAGAAGGTATTGGGTGGAATTCTTCGCCCTAATCTCAGCAGGGATTAGTGTTGTTAGCAGGCCGCTAGATGCTACTACTGTGGACCAATATTGGCATTTCATTACTTAATCCAAGGATGTGGGTTAGTTTGCATTATAGGCCTAGTGATTGGAGCTGTAGACTCCTGTCCTTCCAGCTTGCCAGAGCAGAATCTTCCGTACTCAACCTATCTGCTATTCCCCAAACCCTTAGCCCCAGAACTATGGCAGAGTTGGAGATTGCAACAGGAAACCTTTATTGTCAGGGCCATGGAGTGGATGTGCATGAGATCAAAAAATCGAATGAAACTTTATTAGTCAAATGCGTCGAATATGACCTTACCGTGAAATGCTTACTTACAAGCCCTTAACCAACAGAAAGGAAAAAATGATAAAAAGTAACACAACAAAATAACAATAACGAGGCTATATATCTAGGGGTTACCTGTACCAAATCACTGTGCAGGGGTGCAAGTTAGTTGAGGTAATTTGTATATGTTGGTAGGGCTGAAGTCACTATGCATAGATAATTAACAGCGTAGCAGCAGTGTAAAAAAACAAATGAGGGAGGTCAATGTAAATAGTCCGGTGGCCATTTGATTAATTGTTCAGCAGTCTTATGGCTTGGGGGTAGAAGCTGTTAAGGAGCTTTTGGTCCTAGACTTGGCGCTCCGGTACCGCTTGCCTTGTGGTAGCAGAGAAAACAGTCTATGACTTGGGTGACTGGGGTCTCTGACAATTTTTGGTCTTTCCTCTGACACTGCCTAGTATATAGGTCCTGGATGGCAGAAAGCTTGGCCCCAGTGATGTATTGGGCCATACACACTACTTCCTCTCAGCCTTATGTTTGCCTGGGATGCTGTCTGTATTCTCCTCCTCTGCCCACCACCCCCACATCTCCTCATCCTGTAACTTGGCCTGTGGCATCGCTTTGCAGACCCCCATATTTTACGAATCCCTCAATTTCTCAACATGCCATGTGGTTGGTAACATCCAACCATCTTCCAGAATCCCCCCTCCTCCCTACTTCCAAGTCGCACACCACTCTCTTGGGAGAACAACTGCTGGCCGCGCTCTGTAGGCCAACAGAATTCCTCACCCCGACTAAAAAAAACAACAGCTTGGAAGTGTTCTATATATGCTAAGGATCGTTTTACAACATAGGACGTGCCACTAGACGCAACTGTTCTCATTTAGTGGGGAGCTGCCAGTCTTATTAGGGTCATTAGAGGGACAGATATTTTTCACAACCATTATACTGTATATGGATTCAGACTTGGCCCAGTCTAAATTACTCAACTTGGCGAGTCAGTCTCATATATCCCCCTGAAAGTTCCTGTGCTGATTTAGCCCATGGTGCTCTGTTCTAATCGAGGAGAAGAGGTGGGAGTCGCCATAGTGTTCTTGTTGGTAGGGGAAATGTTCTGTTGCATTGATGTCATCTTTGTCCCTCCGATGGTTAGGGCAGATTTATAGCCCTCCTCTGGCCTGTTGGGCAGCACCCCCCACTAGCACGAGGCTCCAAATAAATGTTGTAGAACATGACACACCAGGGTGCAACCAATCAGGACAAGATATATACCCAACGACCAAACGAGCAGCCAATCAGCCTGGGGATTTACAACCAGTCAGACCCAAGCATTTATCTCTCAAGTTCAAGTATTTATGAGCATCGGTGCAGCAATATTTGTGCTATTAAGTTCTTGCCTAAACTAACCAGGATGTGTTTTTCTTCATTGGTTTTGGCTTTGGCATTTGCAATAGTGTCAATATCGAATCAATATAGGTTGGCATCAGTGTTGGTTTGAAGCACATCTGAGTAGCCAACACTTCGAAATGATGGGCTAGAGATTGACATGCTTGGGGAGCTGTGGTCAGAGATGCTGGGAAAGCCGACCTCTAATTGTTCACAGAAGCCATTGGCAGGAAGAGCGAAGCATCAGCAGGGCGGACACTGAGCGGAGCTCTCTCACTGCTGAGTTTTCAGGAAAGGAGCCGAGTCCCGGGATGCTCCCCAAAGACAAACTGCCGGGCCCAGAGAGAACCCGTAAACCAAACTCTCTTCCCTCTCTCCTTTTAAGAGACAAACACTTTTCCTCACTTTTAAATTGCCCTTGTTATGTGGTTTACCAAACTAGGCTGTTGGGAGCCGAATTGTTTTGCATAGGCCCATGTATTATTTTCTTCATGAAAAATAAGGGTCTATTTTCACTGCCACTGATGATAGTATTATAGTTTTTTTTTTAACTAACACTGTCCTGTGCTTGTATTCTTCATTCCTTTTTGATCTCCGTCACAGATGCTTGGCAAGAGGCACATCTGCTTTCTCCCTCCCACCCCACACTTGTAGCACAAATCCTGTTTTGTGGTGTTTTTGTGTGCCATGATTTAGCAAATAACATCAGTAATGATTCAATTGGGCATAAAGTAATTGAGAGGCGGCCTGCTTGCCATCTGTCTCTTGAGATTACTGTTTCTGTGTAATTAAAAGTGTGACCTTGAGGCCGTGGTAGGATGGGCCAGTGGGCTGTCAGAACCACAGGCCCAGGCTGGGGGGCGGATGTGTCCTGTATACACACTAGTGATGTGCGGGTTTACTCATAATCTGCAATCCCTGCAGTTATATCCGCAGGTTTAGGGTTATGGAATATTGTGTGGATCAAGGGCGGGTGGGTGTGCAGGCTGGTTGAATAAAGAGAAAACAATACCTTAAAAATCCATATATATATCATTCTTGTGCAATTTTTATCTATAGGCTACACTGAGGTTTTTCTTTCATTATTTTAGGCTATCCGGCATTAGTGCATAAGCCTAAGCTTTCGGGCCTAACTGTACGAGCGCCAAATGGCCTACACGCCAATCGCCAAATGCTTTTGGGAATGGGTAGTGAGCAAGGGTTTATTTAGTCTTGTAGGGCAACATATACTGACAGAAGAGAAGCTGCATGTATATAATTATAGACAAGTTGACTAACCTAGCCTTCCAAAATGTCTGAAATTATAAGCAGAAAAATATATTTAAAAATCCTGCACGTCCTGTCAAAATAACATTCTGCCGTCTCTGACTTTAGCCTACAGCGCATTGTCTATATTTGCGGGTTAGGGTCGGGTGCGGGCCTCAGATTTTCAATTTATCACATATAGTCAGGTAGTTGCGGATGGGTTATTAGCAGTTGCGGGCGGGTGCGGGTGAAAAAACAGCTGGCCCGCGCACCACTAATACACACAAGTACTGGTCCGTGTCAAAGCCCCAAAACCTCCTTCAATTTGGAGGGGCGAGAGGAGCCCCACAAAGTCATGGTGATCCCTGTGTGCATCCAGTGTAACCACGAGAGGGCGGAGAGATAGGGAGGTGAAGTGGGGGCTGAGGGGGGCCGAGGGTGGAGCTGTTTTAACTCTGATTTCACGTCTGGTTTTGTTTTGACTCCTGAGGATCAGTTTCCCTTGGACAGTGTCCAGAGACTACAGAGCCTGCTTTTTTCACCCCTCTGAAATCCCAGAGTGAAGGGTCCTGTAAGGCCCGGAATTGGATTTTAGATTTTATCTTGTTGCATGTAGTAAACAGGACAAGGAGACAAGGGGTGAACTCTGCGTGTGTGTGTGTGTGTATGGTATGCATATTCTTTGCATCCCCATTGTGGTAACACGCCTAGGTCAGAAAAGGAACTTAACAACTATATCATGATTACACATACACACACATTCACGTACAAACACAGGATGCATGGCTGAAAAAGACATTAGATGATGTTACCAGTGTGGGCTGGATGGCGTCTTGCAATACTTCCGCTGGGAGCGGTCAGGGGGGAGAGAGAAAAATAAGGCTGAAACAAAAATAACTGTTTTAATTGCTATGGCGCAGCCACAGTGTGCCTGGCAAGGCTCGGGTGAGGTGGCACCAGCCATAGGGGACCATGACCGAGACTGGGCGAGGCTCCAGGGAAATTACAGGGTGCTCAGGGCAAGAAATAGAGCCGGCGGCCTCCACTGCCTGCTACCCCTTCAGCAGTCCGCCTGCTCCACTTCAGCTATCATCCCCAAGTGCTACTGTTGCCATCTCCTACCACTTTCCGCTCACTGTTTCATATTGTTGCTCCAGAGATAATTGGAGAAAGGTACTCCCACATACACAGCGTCTTCCTTCAAGTTATCTTTTCAAAGTTACTTTGTTTCACGTAGTCAGCGTTTCAGTCAATAGACCTGTGTAGCGGTAGGCCTAGACATTCACAATTTGGAAATAACCCTCCATACTTTCTAGTGTAGCAATATTTGGGCTCAGTTTCTCAATTTGAGGTCCTTCTTTTTTTCTTTTTTTATCCCATTTCAGTGTTTTGTTGTACTCTGCGCTTATTTATTCTAGCCTCTCAGGCTATCTGTTTCTCTTTCTCTCTGCTCTCTCTTTCTCTCTGCTTCACTCTCTCCCTCTCCTCCCTCTCCCCCTCCTATCTCACACAGTATGTGCTCTGATTACCTCTCGAAACTGGCAATAAGTTGATTGCTTTACAGAGATGATGTAAGCCCATGCCCTAGGGTACATCAGGTTGGATTTCTCCTGCTTTATCTTGTAAAGCCTAAATTAACAGCTGGTTTGGTTGGAGTTCTTCTGGATCTGACTAAAGGATTAGGCTTCGTCCTCATGTGAGTCAATCTGGTTTGATTTATTGCAGGTCTATCAAAAAAGATCAATGGGAGTCCTTTTGAAAGTAAATCCTTAATGTCATCATTGGGATTTTTTTTTTCTCTCACACTCTCTCTTTCTTATTCTCTCCCTCCCCCCTCTGTCCTCGTCTATCCTCCTGTCTTTTCTTCCCCCTAACCCGTTGTTGATAAGGAGGGAGCTAGCGATCTGCCCTGTCGATGGTATTCTGTTGTATCATCGGATGGATTTTTCTCTCGCTCATTAGCTATCCATCACGGCGAGGCAGACTGAAGCCGAGCTTTAGCAACACAAGCCCTGATCACACCCCAAACGTGTCCCCTTATTTTTTTTATTTTTTTTGTTTTAGTGCATCTACCTATTTCTGTATTTTCTCCACAGTTCAGCCATCACTCAGATATGCTCTAGTATGGCTACAGAGCCTGAACACTAGCCTAACTTTTGTGTGCTTCATTTCTCTCTTGCTGTATGCACTATTTCCCAAAGAAATTCAATGACGTAACCTAACTATTTTTTTTAAAGGTCAATGAAAGCCTGAATGTCTTATACTGTAGATTGGACGTAATGGTTCTGCATGTGAATGAATAGCAAAAAAGGCCTATCCTTCAACTACTCATTTTCAATGGGTAGTGCCCCATCTGTTTTGTGTTTACATACAATACCTTAGCACTTGATGCGAGGGAATAATTTGTAGTTCTATCATAACCTATACATTCAGCCACTCACATTGCCTAGGCCTACTCGTACTCAGACACACACAAAGACATGGAAATGCAAAAAGTCCAGATTGACCTGGCAGCTGTTGCGAAACAAGATCCAGCCATGTTATATATTCCTCCCTCTCCCCTTCTCGCTCTCTCTCTCTGTCTGTCTCTCTGTCTCTGTCTCTCTCTCTCTCTCTCTCTCTCTCTCTCTCTCTCTCTCCCTCTTTTCAGTCTCACTTTCTCCTATTCCTCCAACAACAGGCTCATTATGTTGTACCTCCAGTCTTTTTTCTCCACTCTCTCTCTCAAGGCCTTGACTCTTAAGGAATCTGTAACTTGAAGAATAGGGCTGTGGCGGTGACCCACGGGTAGATGGACAAACACAACTGACATTGATATTGGCTGGGCATTTAGATGTGTGTGTTGGGCGTAAGACTGCTTGTTGATGTGTTTGTTTGTATGCTATGCAGTGTTCTAGTTGGTTCATGGATGGCAGGGATAGTAGGTTCTCAGACTTCTCTCAAGGATGGTTCCTTGTTCTCCCAATCAAGGAGGGAAAAAGTGATGGGGGGAAAAGATTGATACAGTTTCATATCAAACCAGATCAAAAATCAAATCACATTTTATTAGTCACGTGCCAAATACAACAGGTGCAGACCTTACCGTGAAATGCTTGCTTACAAACCCTTAACCAACAGTGCAGTTCAAGAAATAGAGTTAAGAAAATATTTACTAAAGGATCAGGATATTATGTTGGAAGATATATCGTATCATATCGTTTTGGCAATATCGCATTATCATTTTTGCGCTAGTTGGCTGTACCTGCACAAAAACTCCAGTATTTTTCCTTAATAGATTATTCTCCATCTTTTTTTAAAAATAGGGAGACAATTTGTTTTCAGCACTTTTATTTCCATGACTGATCAAAACGAGTTTTCTCATGGCTCGCTCTTGTCCCTCTGCGGAAGACATATGGTGAGCAAGATGTTTCCAACATCGAATCGCAACAAAAATTGAGTATCGAATCATAATATATATAGAATTGTGAGAATCGTGGGTATTGCAATACATATTCTATCGACACCAAAATATCATGATAATATTGGGTGATTCCCAGCCCTGCTTTTCATCCATCCTCAACCATACACCTCCCTGAGGTGTCCTCTGCCTTTCGCCACTCTTTTTCTTTGGTTAGATTTTGTGTGTGTCTGAGCACGCAAGTGTGTGTGTCTGTGTGCAGCAAAAGCTTGGGGCCGATCGATGTCAAGTTCAGGTGTGTCCTCCTCGCAGACTTGGCTAGCTGGCAGACCAGGGGTGGAGGGGCTGTGGGGGGAGATCGACGGGATACGTGGGAACGAAGGGTTTGCTGTCAGCCAGCTGGACCTCTTAATCCTATAGCCTTGGGGAAAGGGTGTGTGTATGTGTCTAGTAAAGGTTTGACAATTTCAGCACACCTGCTACAGTATTTGGCCCAGCTGAGCCTACATTTTGTGTGTGTGTGTTTGTCCATGTCCCGTATTGTGTGTGTCTGTGCATTTCATCTCCACTGTGTTTGCTGTAGTCCTCACTTTAACAGCACACTGTATATTTATGTAGAGACGACACAGCCTCACCCCCTTGATGTTCGAAAGGCGATGGGGGTTGGGGGTAGGTACTACACGGCTGGTTGGGGGATTGGGGGCAGGGTAACAAACACTGCCAGTACCCCCCCCCCCCCCCCCCCCCCCCCCCCCCCCCCTAGTATCAAACAAATGCCTATTCTCTGATTCATACACACATTATTTTCACCTCTCATTGTAGCTAAAACAACAGAAGAGAAAGCAGCCGATTGCATCATCTCCCGCCGTTCATTAAAAGCGAAAAATACTATTTAGCCACATTCCTTGCAAGCTTGCTCTCTCTTGCTCTCTCACTCACACCACTCTTTGTCTCTCCCTCTCCCCCTTTCTCTGTCTGTCTCCCTCCCTCTCTCTCTCTCTCTCTCTCTCGCTCTCTCTCTTTCTCTCGCACTCTCGCACTCTCTCTCCCCTATCTCTGCCTAGCTTGCTCTCTCTTTTTTGGCGTAGACTTTTGCATATATCACAGGCTGGCAGACTAAGAGCCTGGGACTTCCCCACGCCACACTCCAAGCCTTTGATCCTTTGCTTTGGAGGTAACATCAAAAGGAGAGGCATAGAAAGGCAGCTACTACTGTGAAGTTCAATGTTCAACTTGATGGCTTGGCTGAGGGCTTTTTTTCTCTCCTCCTCCCGCCGCTGCACTGCTTCCCTCAGCTGACAAAAAACACACAGTTTGTAGTCAAGGTTTTTTCTAGTCCATGTTAACCTTTATGGAACCTATCTGGAACACAACAAGAACCAAAAAGCACCTCATGAATCTGTATCTACATCTCTATAGGTTTATATATAGGTTTATTCATAGCCTCTGTATTAAGGTGTGCAGTGTAAATTATTGCCCATGCCAGGACCAAGCATTTTCTTCTTAATGCGTGGATGACATGCAGCTCCCAATATTGCAGTGGGTTGCGTCAATGCTGGGCCTCGTTGGCGGATGGGTCCAGAAGAGAGGATAATACTTCATATTGTTTGCTACACGCATGTTCAGATGTATTCATCTGCCTGTTGTTTTTTTAATCTTTTTTTATCTGAGAACTGTCAGAATGTGTTAAGGGGAGGAGAACATCCAGCCTTTCAGGTCTTGTGTTTACATGGGCGTGCGAGGCACACTATTGTGTTCACTCACTGGTAAACCACACATAACTGATCTAATGATGAACGCTTAGCTTATTATCAGCATCAGTATCTCAAAAATGATCCCTTCGAAGGGAGAAAACTATTTCAGAATTTAGCTAATTCTGGATGTGGCCATGTGAAATACCACAAAACTAGTGAGAATATAGGATATATAGGGGCTAAATGGTATAATATAGTGAGACTCTGGCGCTACGGGAAAATATTTTTTCCTCTCTTTTAAAAAAATCTCTGTCTCATTGCACCAATTAGTAAAGACTTGTGGACTGCTCTCTCTCCTCTCTCTCTCACACATGCACACACACACTCACACGTGTCATTAGCCCGCCTGCTGTAACATGGGCGGTTGTGCTGAGCTCTACCTTATCTCCATGTCAATCACAGCGTGTGAACATCAGTGTAAGGATCTCCATCCAGCCTGGCTGTCAGTGTGTGTAACGCCCGCTTTGGCCCGGAGCCGCACCTCCCCAGCTAATAGATGCAAAATGAAACTGATCAATAGATGGCCTCAGCTCGTTATCGACGTATTATCATGGTGTGGGATTTCTGTCCGTTTTTAAGGGGCTCGTAGAAGAGGTATGAAGAAGGGAGTAACGAAGTGTTTTCAGATGTACAGCATATCAGCTCATTGGTGACAAAAATGAATATTTTTTTATTTTTAAGATGATTTATTTATTTTAAATTATACAGGGCAGAGGTCACAAACAGCAGGCCTTCTCACACTGTCCTCTGTATCTTTCTCCCTTTCCACTACCTTTCCCTTGGCTGGGGGAGATAACTCCTAGGAAAACCAAACAGGGACATTTGCAGCAAAGCCAAACAGGGAGTTGGTAAAATACCTTATTAAAGATTCATCAATAATTGGCTTTTGTGCCCATGTTTGTGTCGGTGGTGAAGGAGAATGTCTTCAGAGTCAGACAGATCACCCAGTGATTAAGCAAGGCTGTAATTAGCCGTGTGTGTGTGTGTGTGTGTGTGTGTGTGTGTGTGCACAAGGCAGAGAGGGGTGTGTGTGCAAGGGGGGGAGTCATTGGCAGTTGATTTGGAGGTGAGGGGCGGGGGCGCCTGGGTGGGGTACCGAGGGACAGGAGACGGGAAGGAGAAACACCCACGCAGACACAGCCCGGCCCAAGTAGCAGCCTCCCTGACCCTCCCGGGGTCCTGTTGTCACGGCAGCCTCCTCCATTTTAATGAGCTCCAATAACCACATCCTTATTACTTATTTATTTATTAAGCTGCGACAGTGGAGAGCTAGTTTCCTACTGCTATATTGTGTGTGTGTGTTTAATGGATGAAAAATAATTATTCCTGTATCACAGTCAGTAAGATCATATGGCCCTCAGGAACGGCAGATTAGTCGATGTGTTTAAACTAGGCTTAATCTGACTCAGTCAATGGAGGTATGAAGATGTTTTCTGTAGTATACTGTATTACAGTTTTTACAATCACTTTGGCACTAATTTCGGAACCTTGATGTCGTTTTTCAAAACTCTAGACACAAAACTCACAACCAATGATCAAAATGCCAATTTTTCAAAACTATAACACTTTTTCCAATTGCTTGGATACCCAACAGTTACTTATAATTTTGAGCAGTTGTATCAATTGATAGTTAGATCATTGTAATGAAATGAATAGACAGTCATTTCAGATGTAGTGTGTGAATTGCATTTTGAAATGGTAATACTTTGATGTTAAGTTGTGTCATTTTGAACAGGTGATTTTAGTTCAATGAACAAATGATCTTAGCTTTATGTGTACACATAGTTTTATGGAAACTGACAAACAATATTCCATGTTTAGATCATGAAAGTTTCAGGATAACGAGATCCATTGACACCAATTACCGTGGAACTTGAACCAATTGGACTACATTATCTATGGATGTAATATTTCATCATCATTCTTTATTAGACACTGTTTCTATGGTCCCATGTACCACTTTTCCAGACCATGTTTTCAGATTTGACATTACTGTACACTCACCTTATTAGGTACACCTATCTAGTACTGGGTAGGACCACTTTTGCCTCTACAACTGCCAGAATTATTCACGGTGTTGTACGTTAAGAGATGCCCTTCTGCACACCACTGTTTTAAACAGCTGTTATTTGAGCATGTGTGGCCCTTCTGTTAGCTTGAATGACCTCTCTCACAAGGTGTTTTGCCCACAGAACTGCCGCTCACTGAATGTGTTTTGTTTATCGCACCATTCTCTGTAAACTCTAGAGACTGTACTGCGTAAAAATCCCAGGAAGGCAGCTGTTTCTGAGATGATGGAATCACCATGTGTGGCATCAACAATCATACCATGGTCAAAGTTGCTTAGATTACTCATCTTGCCCGTTCTAATGTTTGATCGAACAACATCTAAAGCTCTCTACTCTATATACTCTACATATTGAGTTGCAGGCAGCCACATGATTCGCTGTTCGAATGTAACCTTCCTTGATGAGCTAAATCAGGTCTGTAGAGCTGATGGCATGACCTATGTCATTGTGTGGGATAATGTCAGGTTCCACAATGCTCAAATGGTGCAAGCATGGTTTCAGGCCCATCTGCAATTTACCACCCTGTACTTACCCCCATACTCTCCTTTCCTTAACCCGATTGAGGCGCCCTCATGAACAAGCCACCCTTCTCCAGGCCATGGATGACGCATGCAATGACATCACGGCAGACCAGTGTCAGGCCTGGATTCGCCATGACCGAAGATTCTTCCCAAGATGTTTGGCTAATGAAAACATCCATTGTGATGTGGATGAGAACCTGTGGCCAAATCCACAAGACAGGGTTGATGGAAATATAGAAGTACAGTAAAAAATATTTTGTTTTGCTTTTTACAGTAAGCCAGGTGAGGAATACTGCAGTTGACCTCGAACTGTTTTTGATTTTTTTTGTAGCTAATTATTTTTGCTTTGATTCAAAGAAACCTATGTTGTGATTTTATTGTATTTCATCACTAAATTTCATATTTTTTTCAATGATTCCACTGTGTCTGTAGTATTCTCTCTTCTAGTCCTTTTACAGTGATGTATTTACGTGTAGTAGCATAATGAAACATGTATCACATATTTTGTACTACAATATGTAATGATTGTACGAACAACTACACAGTGAAACTATTGGGATCTTGTGTGTGGGTGATCTAAATTAATGTTCCTATGGTATTTCATGATAAATTAGTTATTTGAACCCATGATTCTGCAAGTGCAAGGTTTCTTTAAAGATATGAATGCACAATGCAATGTTTTGAAGTGATGACCGTGTGATGACCGTTTTGCGTTTTGTGTCTAGAGTTTTGAAAAATGAACACACGGTTCTGAAATTAGTGCCAAAGTGATTGTTAAAAACTGTAGTACAGAGTATTGCAGCTGCCGTAGCGCAAACTGTCTTCACAGTTTTGGAGGTGTAGGGCTCCATGCCTGTGTCCTGAAACCATTCATGTGTCCGTCCTGGAACCATTCTGGATTTTGAGCTGGAGCCCTGGTAATGGGTCTCTGGCCTGCATAGGGAATGGGCCTCATGAATATAGAGTCTAAACTGCTCCAAGGTGTGTGTGTGTGTGTGTGTGTGTGTGTGTGTGTGTGTGTGTGTGTGTGTGTGTGTGTGTGTGTGTGTGTGTGTGTGTGTGTGTGTGTGTGTGTGTGTGTGTGTGTGTGTGTGTGTGTGTGTGTGTGTGTGTGTGTGTGTGTGTGTGTGTGTGTGTGTGTACTGTATGTATGTTGAAGCCTTTGATGGTTTGTGTGTGTATGTACAGTTGTGGACAAAAGTTTTGAGAATGACACAAATATACATTTTCACAAAGTTTGCTGCCTCAGTTTGTATGATGGCAATTTGCATGTACTCCAGAATGTTATGAAGAGTGATCAGATGAATTGCCATGCAAATTAACTGAATCCCCCAAAAATATTTCCTCTGCATTTCAGCCCTGCCACAAAAGGACCAGCTGGTATCATGTCAGTGATTCTCTCGTTAACACAGGTGTGTGGTGAGTGTTGACGAGGACAAGGCTGGAGATCACTCTGTCATGCTGATTGAGTTCGAATAACAGACTGGAAGCTTCAAAAAGAGGGTGGTGCTTGAAATCATTGTTCTTCCTCTGTCAAACATGGTTACCTGCAAGGAAACACGTGCCGTCATCATTGCTTTGCACAAAAAGGGCTTCACAGGCAAGGACATTGCTGCCAGTAAGATTGCACCTAAATCAACCATTTATCGGATCATTTAGAACTTCAAGGAGAGCGGTTCAATTGTTGTGAAGAAGGCTTCAGGGCACCCAAGAAAGTCCAGCAAGCGCCAGGACCGTCTCCTAAAGTTGATTTGGCTGCTGGATCGGGGCACCACCAGTACAGAGCTTGCTCAGGAATGGCAGCAAGCAGGTGTGAGTGAATCTGCACACACAGTGAGGCGAAGACTTTTGGAGAATGGCCTGGTGTCAAGAAGGGCAGCAAAGAAGCCACTTATCTCCAGGAAAAACATCAGGGACAGACTGATATTCTGCAAAAAGTACAGGGATTAGACTGCTGAGTCCTGGGGTAAAGTCTCTGATGAATCCCCTTTCCGATTGTTTGGGGCATCCTGAAAAAAGCTTGTCCGGAGAAGACAAGGTGAGAGCTACCATTAGCCCTGTGTCATGCCAACAGTAAAGCATCCTGAGACCATTCACAATTTTGCCTAAGAACACAGCCATGAATAAAGAATGGTACCAACCCATCCTCCGAGAGCCACTTCTCCCAACCATTCAGGAACAGTTTGGTGACGAACAATGCCTTTTCCAGCATGATGGAGCACCTTGCCATAAGGCAAAAGTGATAACTAAGTGGCTCGGGGAACAAAACATTGCCATTTTGGGTCCATGGCCAAGAAACTCCCCAGACTTTAATCACATTGAGAACTTGTAGTCAATCCGCAAGAGGCGGGTGGACAAACAAAAACCCACACATTCTGACAAACTCCAAGCATTGATTATGCAAGAATGGGCTGCCATCAGTCAGGATGTGGCCCAGAAGTTAATTGACAGCATACCAGGACGGATTGCAGAGGTCTTGAAAAAGAAGGGTCAACACTGCAAATATTGACTCTTTGCATCAACTTCATGTAATTGTCAATAAAAGCCTTTGACACTTATGAAATGCTTGTAATTATACTTCAGTATTCCATAGTAACATCTGACAAAAATATCTAGAAACTGAAGCAGCAAACTTTGTGAAAATGAATATTTGTGTCATTCTCACGTGTCATTGGCCACTACTGTACTGTACTGTACTGTGTGTGTGTGTGTGTGTGTGTGTGTGTGTGTGTGTGTGTGTGTGTGTGTGTGTTGTGTGTGTGTACGCATGTTCTCTATCTGAAGGATGTTATTTCTTTACAAGGTGAGTGTAGGCTTCTTCTAAAGGAACCTGCATTCTTCCCTTTATGTTTCAATATAATTATTCTCCAACCCGACGGCCATGGAACTATATAGATACCTAAATAAACAGGTAACCTTCTTGTTGTGTCAGGGTGATATCCATCCAACATCACAAAGCCAATCATCATCATCATCCTACTCAAGGTGGCTGCAAGTAGAGGTTCCAAGGCTCTGGCTTAACCTTCAACTTCTTATTTTATACTTTTAATATTACCACTTCTCCTAAACAAAGGCAAGCATGTACACACAATGTGCACCTATTACCCAAACTTTTCCTACCACAGAGCGAGCTCCTTGCACAAGGGGCTCAGACACACCTGCTGTGCTAGCTTGCTGAGCTCACGTAGCCGCTAAGTAGGTCAGTATGTACGAGAATCCACCGGGCAGCAGGACTTGGATCTGACCTGAACTTCTCATCTCAGCCCTGATCTCACTCTCTCACTGCCCACACTCACTATGTTGCTCTGGGCTTCTGTAGACTAGTGTTGCAAGAATAATAGTACAGTCATCAAGCAGATGCTTTCATCCAAAGCGACATACAGTTTACAAATTATGTGTATTTACTATTTGCTGGAATATGTCTGGGAAGAGGCCCAGACATAGACATTGACATTGAGAGATGGGCGGTGGAGAAACGTGAGAAGTAACAGTCAGAGAACTGGAGACAGAAGCTGAGATCGAAGCAGTACCTGAGAGCAGAGCCAGCCAGGAAGGCCTGATGTTAAAGATGCCTGTGCTGTTCATTAGTGTCCCGGGTCTGTCGGAGGAACAGCAGGCCCTGCAGTCCTTAGCCTCCCAGCTCTATTTATAGACTGGCCCAGAGATGCCCTTAATGACATGGAGGCAGAGACAGGGGGAGTCAGAGAAATACAACACTGTTTACTTTCTGAGTCTGTATGCCGTAAATCCACCAAGAATTTGGAGTCTGGGGTGATGTCACATCCTTGGAGAAGATGTGAGTGCCCCAGTATGTCTGTGACTGGTCTTTCTTCTTCCAAGTGGGATTGGATTACTCCAGCTCCATCAGCCAATCAGTTTGGTTTCTCATTGGTTCAGATGCTTTTTGTCTTTCAAATGGAGCATTTTACTGCTGTTATTGATTTTTGTTCATTCCTTAGTTTAGTTGAATATGTGTTGCGCAATCTTTAGAAACTTTCCAGCAAATCAGCTGGTGTTTGAATAGCGCATTTTGTCCACACCTGTTAAGTAAACAGTGTAGGAGCAAGACTGCACATATCTCATGAACCCGTGTTTGAGACCAGAGTTAACGTCCAGAACAGGACAGATAAGGAAAGTGTTCAGGGACACATTTTGAGAAAACAAAGAAAATAATCTATTCCAAAATAAACATTTTTTATTGAAGAGTACAATGTCTCAAACTCTTTTGAAACCAGCTTGGCTTTGGCCACGTTGTTTTCAGACAGTCCGTAGAATATGTTTAGAGGATGCAGGAGGCGGGACCGGGGGCATAAAAAAACATCCATATAAAAGTGTCAGGTTGAGTTTATCTTGCGCGAGAAGGGGGGGTGGGGGGGTTGGAGTGGGTCGACGGCCGCGCTGTCAGGGCCTTGTGGAATCCCCTAACGGTTCGGGCTTTGGAGTAAATACAGGCCCAGCGGACCCCTTTCCCCGCCCCAGGGCACACAAACCCCAGGCCTTCCCACATTCCACTTTTATTTTCCTGCTTGCAAAACGCCTCTGGCTATCAGAGCTGGTGGGACTTTTTTTATTTACTCATAAAATGTGTATTAGAAGAACTAAATCAGTCATGAAGAGCCCTCTCTCGTCGACTAACCTTCTCTCAGTTTTGGTTGGACTTTCTTCCCTCTACTCCCCTCACTTTCTGCCTGCTTATATCGCTCTTCTTCCTTCTCAAATGTGTGGTGTATCCTATAGATTGGGAAAAGGTCTCTCTTTTGACCTGGGGGATTTCAAAGGATCTGGATTGCATTATTCCCCCCAATTACAGAAAATTACTGTTCCCGCCCCAACAATTGGGTGTATGTTTAACCCCTGCACCTGTGGCCTAGACAAAGGAACCCACAAATGTCAAGAAGGAAACACATTTGCGCATCATTTTCAAGTATTATTTGAATGTAGCAGCTGTCCTTAGAAGAACATGAAGTTAACTAAACAATACTCTTTCTCAGACCTTTAGTCTAACTCAACCCCAATAGGACTTGACACTGGGGCACTGGGATAGTGGGATTTACTCTGTTTCGATTCGGTCTCTCACTTGTTTTGGGCACAGCAAACACAAATAAAGCTCTTTTAAATGTGTTGTTTGATTTGGTGTAATCTGCAAGCTGTTATTCTGATCCCGGGCCCCTGTCCCCAGGGTGTCATTGAACATGATGAACAGTTAGTCACAGTGTGTTCCTGTGTGTGAGCATGTGTTCAGTAATGTGTGTGTGTGTGTGTGTGTGTGTGTGTGTGTTTGTGTGTGTGTGTGCGGTGAACATGTGTGTCTCTTTGTGCATGCAGGTAGCTTTATCATTATCTTTAACTCTGCATTGTTGGAAAATAACCCGTAAGTAAGCATTTCATTGTTAGTCTAAACCTGTTGTTTTCAAAGCATGAACCATTTAAAAAAAATATATATATTTGAGTGTATGTGTACATGCATGTGTCACTGTGTGAATGCACATGTGTTGCTCCTTGTAGCCTACATGTCAGTGTGTGTGGTACACGCCCACTGCTACTACTGTATGTCTGGATGGTGGTGGCTGTGTCATGGCTGCACTATGAGGCAGCAGCCCACACGGCCACAGATGGGCCGGGGATCTGCCGAGGTCTCCAGAGCAAGACCCAGGCTCCATATGTTGGCTGTAAATTCGAGCTGCTCGCCCCTCTTTCCCGCTCTCTCTCTCTTCCGTCGATCTCCCCCTAACATTGTTTATGTGTCAGGAATGCCTCTGGACCCCGTTCGGCCTGAGACCGAGATTCACTTCATCCTCTCTCGCAGTCCCGCGGGGAATATTCCCGGGGTTCCGAGCCACTTTGGCACGTTAGGAGCCCTATTTGTCCGATTGGGGAAAAGCCTCTGCTGTTAATCCAAAACAATATGAACAAGTCGGTATGTGCCGAGGCTCGGGTTGCTTGTAATAAATACGTCAGATGGGGTTTCAACAAGAACAGGTTTCACAGCATTGACCACCTCCAGAATTCAGGGTAGCTGACTCAGTATACATAGTTTATAGCTAATAATTGTGCATCAGAATATTTTAATGGATTTGATTTGCTTAGCTTATTTTTCAATAAATACATTTTGGGAGTGCTTTAGTAACATTATGCGTTAGACTAGTGTTAATGACATATGTATCAAACTATTTCAGGTTAAAATGTTCTTGTAGCCTATTTTTTATATATTTGAAATAAGAGTCCTCTCATATTCCAAATCAAATATTCAGTTCTATCACCCAACTTATGGTGTGGACATGTGAGGAGGATGTGTGAGCACTCACAATGCACTCTGTTGTCTCCCTCTGTGTCCTTCTGTATAACGGATGGCACTGGGTTAGCCTCAGCTTCTTTGCATTGTGATGAAAGTTAGTGTGTCTGGGTCACATTCAGCAGCTCATACCATGCCAAGCTGAACTTTTGCATCAGTCACTCAAATATGGTGAGCAGACAGTCCAGCAGTTGGACCTTGGTAGTGAAATGTGGGGGCTTGGGGCTATTTTTTAAGACCACCCTCTTTCCCTCTATCATTCACTCTCACCCCCTTTCTAGCCAGTTTGCTTGTCACTATGGGAAATCTCCAGGCGAGAGAGGGAGAGTTCATCCCTCTGTAAGGATTTAGAGGACTCCCTTGTCTTTTACTTCATCAGAGACAATTGAGTCATTCAGCTCCCATTGTGGGGCCCGGCGAGGCGAGGAGGGGCAGAGGGTTAGAGGGGGAGCGAGAGGGAGGGAAGGGGGAAGCCCCTGATGTACAGTGTGTACTCTGGGTGGCTCTTAGGGGCGAGAGATGGGGGGATGGGTGTAAAGGGAGGAAGAAGAGGTGGGGGGCGAGAGAGTTATCCTGGAACGCCGAAGCAATTTGTCACATTGGAATGGCTCTTGAGTTACCAAGGTGGCCCTAATAGTGGGGGAGTTTTTTTATGGGTGGGAGGAGGAGCCGGGCGGCCAAGGGGGGTCAGGGGTCACGGCCTACTCAAACCCAGGCGACGCATCCATCAGTAGGAGTTGGAGGGAAGGAGGAGGGTAAATGGGGAGGAGGTGGAGGTGTGGTCGGAAAGCTTGGCACTCCCCGGGGCTCCGTTCTCTTTGGCATGCTTGTAAAACCTACAGGAGGGATTAGCGTGTGAGAGCATTTGCAATAGCAGGCTGAAGTGGAGCCGCCTGTTAGGGCATGTGCTCTCTTCCTCTCTCCGCTTCAGCGCCACACTCTGGAGTGTCACCTTTCACCCACCACCTCAAGACAGAGGCTTAAGGGATGTCCCCTCACTGAAGGCCTCCCTGCGGTTGTGTCTGAATATTTGTGTGCATCTGTGTGCTCAACTTGGACAATAATTTGGCAAGTCTAGTATATGATAAGACCTTCCCATGACTGGAATCAGAATTCGTAACCTGCCATCCACCAGCCCCTCTTGCACCAGTATAGGCTGTCTTGAGTTACCTCATAGATAACAGTGGTACCATCACTCTCAACACTCCACCCCCCTTCATGGCAATTAATACCCAATATGGGTGGTCTGTAAAAATCACAAGACTACAACACTGGAGCTTTACAAGTCGTACTTTCCACCCTTCGATGCACAAACAAACACAAACAAAGACAGTTGCAGTAAAAGCCTTGTGGGGGTCATAAATGAGTGGTTGTGGAGCCAGCCAGAGGACGGGAGTCAATAACTCCCTCCAGCACAAGCCACAGCAATGCACCCCGTGGTGAACTCTCCGCTAATTACCACTGATTTAGCCACGGTCTCAGGAAAGGTCGTGACACACACAAGCACACACACAAATACACACGTGCCACATGCTCGCAAACACAAACTCTTGCAGATGTAGTAACAACCACAGACAGGCAGATGCACACAGCAACAGTGTTGAAGTGTACATATTTCTTCTAGCACAGGCCCATACTTAGAGGACAGAGACTTGCTCTGATTAGGTAGTTGAATAGGCTACAAGAAAGGAGCTGTTGTCATCGGATATCAGGGCAGCAGGAGGGCCATTGTGATTGTTTTATTTAGAGGATAGGAGGATAGGAACACAGACGTAGATGGAATGACAACATTCCAATTCTAGCTCTGGATGAGTTCTTTGGCCAGAATCCTAGCTAGCCCAGCGGTTGATGTTCCGATTGCATCAGAGGCCAAGATACAAGGCCAACTTGACTTGTCAGAATTTTCCTTTGGGGGGGACCCAGTGTGCTATGAGGCGGCATACTTTACGGATGCGCCGGCCTTGACGCTAGAGAGAGCAGTGCCTGTGGTCTCAAGGTTAAGAAACAAGTCCATAACCCTCTTGTGTTTCTACTAGCCAACTCTAATGACCATGGCTGTGACGATACCAGTATTGTAAAAAAATAAAATCCATGGCAAAAGTGAAAACACGAAGCAGACCAAACTCTTTGGTCCTTTAAAAACCTGTTGTATGTATGTATGTGCTATAAATAAATAAATAAATAAATGTGACTCTGGATGACACATAGTGATGTTTGTTTCCAACATTAGGGCTGTTTTCCTTAAGAAGTTAAATCTGCTTTGTGTTTTGTTTCCTTGCCATGATACTAATGATCGTCCCGGCTCTACTAATGACCCCATATTTCTTTCACTCCTTTTCTCTTTCCTCTCTTCATTTTGTCTTATTGGCTTGGAGTCTGTTTTCCTATCTGACCTTGTTGCGCTCGTTTTCTGTTGCTCTCCCTGTGTATATTTAGTTGTTGTTCATGTTACATGTACATCAACTGTACAGGGTTTTATAGTTCTTTGTGACAGTGTATTTTGCCCTCAATATTTGGACTGTCCGCATTCCCATCAGTGTGTGCACAGCCCTACCTGCAAATTCAGGGACCTCCTGTCACTGTTGGACATATTGTTTGCTTACCTATTTGAATGTACTCTCTTTCAGTAAGTGGTATGGAAAGGTCTTACACAGTGTGCCCTGCTTTGATATTTAGTAGTTCTATTTTTCACACTGTACAATAAGTGCCTGTTTCACCCTGTTGACCCCCCAGTAACTTAACTAATGTTGGGGGCCCTCTCTGAGCGCAGGCAGCTGAGGTGACCTCAGTTTGTACCCCCTCCGACTAGGTGGCCTTGACATTTGTTAGGGAGACTATGTCACAGCCGATAGCAGGGTCATCCCCTAGGATCACTGGGTCAGAATGGAGTAGGAGCTATAGCTATAGCAAAGAGCAGGCACAGCAAATAGATGTCTAGAAGGGAAAACATTCAGCTGTGGGTTGTGGAATGATCGGGGGGAAATTATGCTTTGCATTATAATGTTATTGCATTATATGAGTATCCTTGAATCCTTTTAAGGTACTTTTTGTCAATATGACCTGTTGACAAGGAAGATATTGGTCACAATACTTAAGATGCTAGGCTTCTTCTTTATGATGGTCTTGCCCCTGTAAAGTTTGTCTTACAGTGGTTTAGACTTTGCTCTCCCTGATGGCTTAGCTCATAATTCTTAACACTTATGGAGGAATGTTCTTTCTCCTCCTTCCTTCCTCGTCAGGAAACTAAATATGGTAGACTATGTCGCCAAAGCAATTGGCATGTCATCTGATTTAAAGGGCTCTACCCAATTTATGAGAAAATGCTCTATGTCTCGTGTAAGTCTCTCTCTCTCTTCATCTCATGCTCTCTCGCTCCCCCTCTTTCTCTCCCGCTCTCGCTCTCGCTCTCTCACCCCTCACCCCCCACTCCCTCTCTCTCTCTCTCTCTCTCTCTCTCTCTCGCTCTCTAGCTCTCAATCTCGCTCTCTGTGTATGTGTCACTCAGGCCTAATAAAGCCAAATCAATCATTCACTGGGACAGTCACTAGGTGGATTCAGACCCATAATAGCGGCCAGTGGATCCACAGTGCACGGTTTTATGAGGCTGACCAATAAAAGTCATTCAAGTCACCTGGAATCTCAGAGTGGTCACATTTATGGCATCAAATCATTCTAAACCCATAATCCACGTACAGTAGCCTTCTCAGGCATATAAGCAGTGATTTAGCTTACCTAAGATTTGGAACGGTTCTAATTCTTGAATGGATGCCCTACAACACAACTACTGTATCCCGTTCAAACTACTAGGACATGTAGTTCTCTTTTTTAATGTTTATGTAACATATCTGTAATATGTAATATGTAATATGTAATCTACTGTAGTAGTTTTTTCTGACTAATATGACACCGAAAACATAATGTTATGAGGCAAAACCCATCATGTGTGTCACCCGCTTTGGGATCCCCATCTGCTTGCTTTTGAGTTTGTTTTTACTTTCTAAATCATGTGATCACATTTAGAATGTTGATTCCTTTGTGTTAATGTTTTGGTTTTTAACATTATGCATTGGTAACATGTATTTCTTTTTTTGTCCATTTTGTTTCTTTCTCACCATACAGTACCTACAGATGAAATGGCCCTTGCTAGATGTTAACCACGGAAGTCTTCAAAGTAGACAAGCACTTAAAGATGCCCGGTCCCCGTCACCAGCACACATTGTTGTAAGTAACCCCCACTTTAATCCTTTACATTTCCCTACCTCCTTTTGCCCCTAAAACAGAAATACAACCCTTCTCCTGTATCCTGTATTGTATACCTCTGTATACCCTCTTTTTCTAACACAAAATCTGTTGAATGGATGTCAGTGACTAACTGAAATACCTAGAGACCAGGGTTGGGATCAATTCGAATTGAAGGCAGTCAAATCAGGAAGTAAACAAAAATTACAATTCAATAATCGAAAAAATTAATTTGAATCACTTCCTGAGTTGACTGCCTTATTGAGCCTGAATTGAGCCCAACCCTATTATAAGCATTATATTGACTGTATTGATTGCGTAAAGCCAATTGTAAGGGAAAGCTCACTCTGTGAAAGGGATAAGCTGGCAGCTGTAGTGGAGTTGCCAAAGTGGCAGATGGCCATTGCTCTTTGGACGGCCACGCCGCTCCCGACGCAGTGTGTGTGGCGACACAAGGCCCAACCCAGTGCTTGCTGTACAGTAGAGTTTGCAGATGGATACTCTTCTGACTTTATGAGCACAGTAAGGAAGAGCTATAGCCATATCGTTAACTAACCCACACGGTTCACTTTCCAAAGAGCATGACCGCCCTGCGTCCGGGCTGGCTACGTGACTGGACAGTGATAGTCTAATAGGGACCATGTCAATATTTTAAAAGCTAGTTCTCTATTATTAACAGATTTGTCCATGTTTGGCCAATGTAAAAGTGGTATATAGTGAAGAATATAAAAAGGTGTGGAATAAAGTTGGTGTTAGTAAGATGACTAAAAGTGAGCCAGTATTGGCATGGTGGGTAGCATTGCTTCTAGAGTTGTAATTAGGATAGTTGAGATATTGCCAACATTAAAGTTCATACATGGTCTCTATGACATAATATTGGACATACACTTAGTTAGGGCTACACTATAGACCCATTGTGCATATGAGTGTCTGATTTAGACTTAACCACATAGCTGACCCCGTGTTGACCCATGGAGCGAATATGTGTAGTCAACATTTGTTTAGGTCATGAGTTTTACACAAGGATGTGAATAATTAGTGGCTTAAACAATGTTAAGGAACTGTCTCCACATGAGTCACTGTTGGTATTTGATAAGTAGAGCTAGTTTTTATGAGCTACAATTAAAAAATACTATCATCAATGGTTTCCAGTTCAACAGTAAGAAAAAGTTGGAAAACCAGCCCTCTTGGTCTTTTGCCTATTTTCTCTAAGTACAGCTTAAAATAGTCTGTTTTTTAAAGCAGAAACCCTGTCAAAAGTTATGCTTAAGACAAAGAGATGGCGATGACAGTGCTCTAACGAACACAACAAGCAAACTCAGTAGGACAGGCCCTCGTTATCCTCAGAGCGACGCCAGTGTTATTTTTATACCGTAAAGTTCAGGAGGCCCAACTTGCGTGGTTATTTTAAGAGACACCATTTCCTCTGAAATCATTAAGCTGGTAGGAGGCAGTTAAGCTGCAGGTAAATGCTTCAGTTTTTATTCCTCCATGAGTCATATGGCTTTAAATACTTATCACCTCATATCTTCCATTGCTCCTTCGTACCGTGGGCTTTAGGAGGAGTTTGACATCCAAAACACGGTTACAGTTAAAATGCTTTGTAGTCAGAATGCATTAGCATCTTGTTACTCCAGAAAACGCGTCTATCTTCATTGTTTATTTATTTATTTATTTGTTTGATAAAAACCACGGGAGTTTGTAAGATCAGAGGTGTTGCTGCACCTGAATGCACTTGCTGTTAGTGTAAGTGATCAAATTGAATGTGAGATGAAGCTTGTATTGTCTTCTCCCTCCTGCCCTCCTCCATTTATCTCCAAATGAGGGAAGTTTTATTAGAAAAATGTGTTTCATGGTTGTCATTAGATTTGGATTTGGTTGTTTGGGGTCATGAGAAATTCTTGCAAAAACAATTGTCCACAGAAATTCTTGCGGGAAGAAATGGGGTCCCAGGTGAAAAAGTTTCAATGCCACTGGTTTATATGTTCCTTTACATCAGCCATCCAAAGTAAAAATAAATAAATATTATTATTATTGTTGGACATAAAATACTGTAAAACCACCAACAAATCAACTCCAAGTGATTTGAATCATGGAAATCTGTTCCAAAGTATTCCCAACCATAATAGAGATACAGGTAACTGCCAAATCCAAAATAAAGGAAACACCAACATAAAGTGTCTTAATAGGGCGTTGGGCCACCATGGCCAGAACAGCTTCAATGCACCTTGGCATAGATTCTACAAGTGTCTGGAACTCTACTGGAGGAGGGATGTGACACCATTCTTCCACTGGAAATTCCATAATTTGGTGTTTTGTTGATGGTGGTGGAAAACGCTGTTTCAGGCGCCGCTCCAGAATCTCCCATAAGTGTTAAGATTGAGATCTGTTGACTGAGACGACCATGGCATATGGTTTACATCGTTCTCATGCTCATCAAACGATTCAGTGACCACTCGTGCCCTATGGATGAAGGCATTGTTATCCTATAGCCATGATAGCCCAAATAATGACCAAAATAATAACCTGCCCAGCATTTTTATACATGACCCTAAGCATGATGGGATGTTAATTGTTTAATTAACTCAGGAACCACACCTGTGTGGAAGCACCTGCTTTCAATATACAGTACTTTGTATCCCTCATTTACTCAAGTGTTTCCATTATTTTGGCAGTTACCTGTATATGTGATCGTATACAAATGTAAGCAAGGTTTGAAATTAGTATGTTTTAGTCAAATATCATACAGTGAGGGAAAAAAGTATTTGATCCCCTGCTGATTTTGTACATTTGCCCACTGACAAAGAAATGATCCATCTATCATTTTAATGCTAGGTTTATTTGAACAGTGAGAGACAGAATAACAACAAAAAAATCCAGAAAAACGCATCTCAAAAATGTTATGAATTGATTTGCATTTTAATGAGGGAAATCAGTATTTGACCCCCTCTCAATTAGAAAGATTTCTGGCTCCCAGGTGTCTTTTATACAGGTAACGAGGTGAGATTAGGAGCACACTCTTAAAGGGAGTGCTCATAATCTCATCTTGTTACCTGTATAAAAGACACCTGTCCACAGAAGCAATCAATCAGATTCCAAACTCTCACCTTGTGGGGTTGCAATGATCATGAGAACGGTGAAGAATCAGCCCTGAACTACACGGGACCGCAGCTGGGACCATAGTCACCAAGAAAACAATTGGTAACACACTACGCCGTGAAGGACTGAAATCCTGCAGCGCCCGCAAGGTCCCCCTGCTCAAGAAAGCACATATACATGCCCGTCTGAAGTTTGCAAATGAAGATCTGAATGATTCAGAGGACAACTGGGTGAAAGTGTTGTGGTCAGATGAAACCAAAATGGAGCTCTTTGGCATCAACTCAACTCACCGTGTTTGGAGGAGGAGGAATGCTGCCTATGACCCCAAGAACACCATCCCCACCATCAAATATGGAGGTGGAAACATTATGCTTTGGGGGTGTTTTTCTGCTAAGGGGACAGGACAACTTCACCGCATCAAAGGGACGATGGACGGGGCCATATACCGTCAAATCTTGGGTGAGAACCTCCTTCCCTCAGCCAGGGCATTGAAAATGGGTCGTGGATGGTTATTCCAGCATGACAATGACCCAAAACACACAGCCAAGGCAACAAAGGAGTGTCTCTAGAAGAAGCACATTAAGGTCCTGGAATGGCCTAGCCAGTCTCCAGACCTTAATCCCATAGAAAATCTGTGGAGGGAGCTGAAGGTTCGAGTTGCCAAACCTCAGCCTCAACCTTTAATGACTTGGAGAAGATCTGCAAAGAGGAGTGGGACAAAATCCCTCCTGAGATGTGTGCAAACCTGGTGGCCAGCTACAAGAAATGTCTGACCTCTTGGATTGCCAACAAGGGTTTTGCCACCAAGTACTAAGTCATGTTTTGCAGAGGGGTCAAATACTTATTTCCCTCATTAAAATGCAATTCAATTTATAACATTTTTGACATGCGTTTCTCTGGATTTTGTTGTTGTTATTCTGTCTCTCACTGTTCAAATAAACCTACCATTAAAATTGTAGACTGATCATTTCTATGTCAGTGGGCAAATGTACAAAATCAGCAGGGGATAAAAACAATTTTTTCACTGTATCTGTTTGGGCTTCTTGCGGTCAATTTTCATTCTACAAATCGACCTTTGGCTGAATCTAGTCGATGATCCCCGCTTTACGTAATCCCCTTATAAAAAATTGTGGCCGTAAACAGTCGTTTCTTTTTGCTTTCAAATGGGAAAAACACCTGGGCACATTGACCGATCTTTGGCTTGAAATGTGCCATCTGCACTGTAGCGATAAAAACCAGCCGATAGGCACAAGCGATATGGAGAGAGCGATCCGAAGTTTAAGTGACCCTTCAGCAACTTCAGAAAGTCAGAGAGAGTGAAATACTAAATAAGACAAAAATATCAAGTTTGAGACGGAGAAGGACAAAGACTGATGGACAGATAGACAAAGAGATGGAAAAAGACATATGGGCAGATACACATAGAATCAAACAAAAACATACTGTCTTGTGTAGAATCTATGGATAGGTCAGTTTCAGGGGCAGAAGTAGGTGGAACTCTTGAGGGTCAGCCATGAAGGGAAAGGAGGAAGTGACCTCACAGGGGCTTGCCGTTACGAGGGCGTGGCCCTCTCCTCCATGCCCGCAAAGGGGGCACGCCTGGCCCTTTGATGTGTCTGACCGCGCCGCGGGGCAGCCTCCAAACCGCTGCCGCTGAACTTTTAGACCATTGGCTGAAAGTTATTATTTATTTATGTCTATTGATGTGTATTTTTTTCAGAAAGAAACCCAGGGAGATACATTTTTGTCTTGTGCTTCACATAGTCAACAGTCTGAGAGAATTTTGTATAGAATAGCACTCAGTTCGTAGAGTCGTATGCTACAGTATCTTCATTTGACTCATTTTCATACACATATTAACACAGTCAATTCTCAAAACACAATGAGTTGACAGTCATCTATAAAAAAACTGAAGGTTATCCTTTCTTGTTAAATTGTTGGTGCACCAAATACAGTAGGCCTACATCGGCTGATGTATTATGCCATTTTCCTAGTAGCTTAGAGGTGCTCGAAATAGGATTTGTTTTGAGCCACTTGACAGATTTTTGATTTGTTACGGGATCTGTTTCGTGTGTGTGTGCCCCCACATCACAGCTGGCAACTGCTGCTACTCAAGCAGGACATAGCTGTGTCCCAGTAGCATAACATGGTGGTGTTCTGGTCATGCCATTTATTTACACATTCAAGTTGAGAAAAGTACTTTACATTTCAACTCTGTAAGGCAAGAATTGTATAAGGGAATGTAAGAAAGGGTACGTCACTTGTAGTTGGCTTTAAAATATTGAGTCATCGTCTAACTCAGTCATCGGACTGGGGGGGGGGGTTAAAAAAAACTCTCCAGGCCACTCTTGAGGTCTAAAACTAGATATAATGTATGTAGTAATTATACTGGACCTTTACATGTTCAAATAACTGTCCTTCTTCTGGCCCGCAAATAGCTTTTGATGAACAAATCAGTTCAGAATTTTGAAATCCCAATGTGGCCCTCGAGCCATAATTTCTGCCCACCCGTGGGTTAAGTGATGAATAACCTAAATTAGAGGCCACTTTAGAGTTACTATTGTGGTGCAAGTCAAACATTTTTGACAATGTTTCTTAAATTGACATGCTGGGAACTGGGGCAGAAATATGTTTGAGAGCGAGAGAGTGTGCGCATACACACACAAACAAATACACATACACACACACTCCACACCACACTAGTCCTTTCCTCAGAGTCTGTTCAGGCTGGACAATGTCTCCATTGTTTTCTGGGCTTTCACTGGCAGCAGGGGACGGCTGGAGTGTTAACCATTTCCCAACCAGGCCTCAGTGTAGTGTGTGTCCGTGTGTGTGTGTCAGGAGCAGTGAAGAATGGAACTTGAGGGAGTATAGTGTCCTGTTGTGTGCCTACTCCAAGTGTATGATAATGAGCGTTGAGTAAGTGATGGAATCTGACCATTACATCTATGTGTGGCAAGACCTCCCACCTGAACCAATGAACACTTGGCTTTCACGTTTTAGGCCAATTTGTCTCTCCATTGAAAAGTGCACTAGAACAAGAGCTACGGAATGGGAGTGGGAGTGGGAGTTGGCTTGAAATTAAGTCTCCTTCCCAATTTTTTGAAAAATAATAGATTTGTTCAGGAAATGCCCACAATGACTTCTCAGTCCCCCACTGTGGCTAAACAGCTTGGCCGGTCATCCTTAGAAATTCATGGCCAGTGGTCTCTTGTCCACTCCACGTACATCTTTGTATGTTGAGAAATGTTAAATAAAGACAAGTCTCCTCCCTATGAATTGCAGTCCACCTGGGCTGTACAGACAATAGCTCTGTGGGTTGGAAGCCCTGGTGGGAGAGCCTGGCCTCACTGTTAATGAGTGCCCCCAGGGTCACAGACTGGAGACACACTGCCCTCACTGTTTACGAGGGGAGACCTCTCTCTCTCCCTCTGTCTCTCTCCTTCTCCCCCTCGCTCTCTCTATCTCTCTCATTCTCCCCCTCGCTCTCTCTATCAATCTCCCTCTCCCCCTCGCTCTTTCTCTGTTCCTCTACCTTGCTCAGATAATCATCCTTACTTCAGTCTGCAAGCTCTGGGTAGACTGAGCAAAGTCAGTGGTAGCATTATCACAGAAGAATGCAATGCTGTCTGTTGTTATGGCAGTAGTGCTCTAGACCAGAGCCCCTTTGGCTCTTCTGTTGGTAGGAGACATGGCCTCACCCTTAGACAGGGGGCTTTGTGCCTCTTCTGGCCACCCAACAGGCCTTGGCCCTGTCCATTGTCTCAAACCAGACGTTGCACTGTCATGCTGACATCATGACCATCTTGGGGGCCAAATGTGAGACCAGCTGAGACGTGTGTCAATCATGGGAACTGTGACAAGAGTGGGTAATAGGGGTTTGCTGTTTCACTCAGTGAAACCCAATCTAGACAAAGTCCTTGTTTCTCTACAACACTGAATGTCCAGTTGTTTACAGACTTCCCAATGACAGTCAGTGTCTGCTGAGCAGCCAACAAAGGAATGACTGAGCAAGCGATAGTGGAATTTATAGGGATTTATAGAGGAACAATTCCATCCAGATTCTGACCTGTAATAGTGCGTAGCCTATTTTGTTGTACCTTTTCCTTTATTGTTCGATATTTTTTCCTCAGGAATGCACTCTAGGCCTAGCGCACGCCACCATTAGTTGTCATCTGATTGCAGGAAGAAATGTGAATAGCGGCTTTTATACGCACATGAATAGTTGAGAGATCATTTGTCCTTTTTACCTTTGGGTGGTATTTAGCCATTATGTAGGCTAACCCCTGTATACTTAGGCCACCCTGGGTAATGGGCAGATCTAGACTGTGTTTGTGTGCCTGCAAGCAGTCACACCGATAACCACTGTATATACTGTAATCCTGTTGAGAGAAATCTGTCTCCCACAGGGTCAAGCAGTCATAGGGTCAAGCACACAAGACTTATTGACTTTTGTGCCGAGTAGGCTAACCTGTACAGTACAGTAACGTTATGTGTGAGGTTTCAGTACTGTATATGGTGAAAACACTTTGTGATAACTAACTTATGTGGTTCAGTAGTTTTTTGGGGTCTGTGTGTGTCTGAATGATTGTGTGTGTGAGTTTTTTTGTAAAATGATACATGAACTCTTCATCTCCTTCCCTGTTTCTTTTCCCTTTTCCTCTTTTTTCCTCCCTCTTTCTTTCCATGCCCTTCCTCTCCTGATTTTAGAGTGATGTAAAACATGATAGCTGCACACCTACCTAATGCACAGGAATACAGGAATACATCTCCCCATGTTCACCCTAGTGCAAGCTGCATTTACTTAAGAGCCAAAGAAGGCGATGTCTTTGAACCAGCAGCGAGAACAGCTGAGAAACTCCAGTGTATAACAGTATAACTGCCATGTAACCAACCCAAAGCCAACCCATGTTCTCATATTCTCTGTGTAATGTGTGTGTATACGGATAGGCATGGCACCCTGGAGAAAGCTGAGGTAGCCATAAGGAAAGGAAATAGAAGGTTAAATAAATGAATAGCCTAGCTAGTGAAAAAAAAGCATTAGGCCTATTTCTTTTGGGAAGTGAAAACACACTGCTTTACATTCATGTTCCTGGTAGGCTAGGATGATGTGTGTGTGAGCTGATATAATTGTGTGACTCGGGAACGTCCGTCTTTGCCTTTCAGGGGCCCTTCTGCTTGGAATTCCCCGGACAGTCAGATCTGAGCCTTCACCAATTTCAGTTGGTGAGAACTTTGAATTCCAAGTATCTTGTTAGCTAGCTGGTTGATGATGCCAAAATAACAACTGACAAATTATGATGATGTTGATAAAAAATTAAATAAAAAGTAATAATAACAACCATAATCCTAATGATAGCCTAATCATGCTATGTTGTTGTGTTTGCTACTGATTCAGTGCTGCTACTGCTGTGTTGTTGACTTGCTTTGTTGCTCTGAAATGGCAGCTGGTGCAGATATGTCTTGGATACTTTTGACAGCCTTAACCTACTGACCTTTTAGCCATGGTTTTCACACTAAATATGTACTCATGTCTTGTGCAACACATACATTCCTAGTTCTCTGACAATCCTGATTTCCCGAGATGCTTTTAAAAGACTGTGAACTGTGGTCTGTAAGTAATTGGCTTGTAACCCACTAGTGTTGTGATACTTGGTGTAGCCCAGCTCAGGTTGCTGACTGTGCTTTGTCTCTGGTGTAGCTAACATCAGATGGTTTAGAATGTTTATTCTTAAGGTAGCATTACGGTCTCCATCGATAGGGATTGTGCCCTTTGGCTTTACAACAGTGCCAAAGTGTCTATTGATTTAAGTCTCTGCTGTTTGAACATGGTATATAATGATGCTTTCAGGTCAAAAACGTTTCTGTCAAACAGTATAGGTTAAATCCATTTGAATTCAATCACTTTTAACAGCATCCTTTTTGATTTAAACCAAACTTTGCATACATTTTGCCCATGAAAGAAGTGGTCAGAAAGGGACTTTTTGGACCTGAATGCCAAAACATTTAGGCGGTAAAGGTGTTCCAAGTTGACCCATTTCACATATCTCAACTCAGTCGTTTATCTTTATGATGAAGACATGGATGTCTCACCATGAGACATCCATGTCTTCATCATTGGAAAAGATAAACGGTTGAGTTTGATATAATTTAAAAGCTTGCAAACAGGGTTGTCAAACTATTTAACTATTTATTTTTTAAATTAAAATAAAATAAAATAATAATACTTTTAAAAACGTTTTAAGGTTGATTATTTAAGAACGCATAAACGAGAAAAACTAATAATTTCATACACTACCAGTCAAATGTATGGACACACCTACTCATTCAAGGGTTGTTCTTTATTTGTACTATTTTCTACATTGTAGAATAATACCATATATGCATTCATGTAGTAACCAAAAAAGTGTTAAACAAAACACAATATATTGTTTTGATTCTTCAAAGTAGCCACCCTCTCAACTAGCTTCATGAGGTAGTCACCTGAAATGCAATTAAATTAACAGGTTGTCTTGTTAAAAGTTAATTTGTGGAATTGATTTCCTTCTTAATGCATTTGAGCCAATCAATTGTGTTGTGACAAGGTAGGGGTGTTATACAGAAGAAAGCCCTATTTGGTTAAAGCCCAAGTCCATATTATGACAAGAACAGCTCAAATAAGCAAAGAGAAACAAGAGTCCATCATTACCTTAAGACATGAAAATCATTCAATACGGAAAATGTCAAGAACTTAAACATTTTGTTCAATTGCAGTCGCAAAAATCATCAAGCACAATGATGAAACTGTCTCTCATGAGGACCGCCACAGGAAAGGAAGACCCAGAGTTACCCCTGCTGCAG
The DNA here is from genome assembly GCF_013265735.2 of Oncorhynchus mykiss. Taxonomy (NCBI): domain Eukaryota; kingdom Metazoa; phylum Chordata; class Actinopteri; order Salmoniformes; family Salmonidae; genus Oncorhynchus; species Oncorhynchus mykiss. The sequence goes on from NC_048584.1 coordinate 16,395,459, forward strand.
AGGATAAGTTCATTACAGTTAACTGCACCTCAGATTGCAGCCCAAATAAATGCTTCACAGAGTTCAAGTAACAGTCACATCTCAACATCAACTGTTCAGAGGAGACTGCGTGAGTCAGGCCTTCATGGTCGACTTGCTGCAAAGACATTGAAGGACACCAATCAAAAGAAGAGACTTGCTTGGGCCAAGAAACATGAGCAATTGACATTAGACCGGGGGAAATCTGTCCTTCGGTTTGATGAGTCCAAATTTGAGATTTTTGGTTCCAACCGCCATGCCTTTGTGAGACACAGAGTAGGTGAACGGATGATCTCCGCATGTGTGATTCCCACTGTGAAGCATGGAGGAGGAGGTGTGTTGGTGTGGGGGTGTTTTGCTGGTGACACTGTCTGTGATTTATTTAGAATTCAAGGCACACTTAACCAGCATGGCTACTACAGCATTCTGCAGCCATACGCCATCCCATCTGGTTTGCGCTTAGTGGGACTATCATTTGTTTTTCAACAGGGCAATGACCCTACACACCTCCAGGCTGTGTAAGGGCTGTTTGACCAAGAAGGAGAGTGATGGAGTGCTGCAGCAGATGACCTGGCCTCCACAATCACACGACCTCAACCCAATTGAGATGGTTTGGGATGAGTTGGACCGCAGAGTGAAGGAAAAGCAGCCAACAAGTGTTCAGCATATGTGGGAGCTCCTTTGATGTCTTCATAGTAAAATAAAGAAAACCCTTGAATGAGTAGGTGTCCAAACGTTTGACTGGTACTGTATGTCAGGGGTCGGCAACAGGGGCCAAAACCGGCCCTCAAGCGAGACAAGCATCACCAGGAATTCAGCTAAAAATCAATTTTATTTAGGAAATCTGTTCACCAAGTAGTCCCACAAATTAAAAAAGAGACATGTGACCGTGTCTCAATGTAATGAAAGTATGAAATTATTATTATTTTCAAATTCATAGAATGGACTTATCCCTTCAGACCACTGCAATTTAGCTGGTACACCATTTCCATTTAACTGACAATTTAGATTCTAATTGCTATCACAAAGATGGCCGCCGGTCTACCCACCATTGAATGTTAACTTTAATGGTCATGTCTATTCTATTATCTATATTTATATGATTTCAATAGGTTTCCTATGGAGGATTGACAGTATAATTAAAACAACAGATATTCCCGTTTAAGTCAACATTGTGGCTGAATCCAACCATCTTTGTGGTAATGTTTGAAATTTGACATTTCAGTTTTATTCCCATTTTAGTATATTTTTCAGCGAAAACATGACACCTACCCTGCATCCAAGAGCATGTTGTGTCTCAACCGATGGCGGCACATCACAAAAACCTCAGATAATGTAAAGTAGGCTCTAAGCTACAACATGTGAATATGATAAAAATTGGCATCTACACATTTTTAGATAATTGACGAAAAAAGTACAAAAAAAAAGGTTATAAAAAACGAATTATGAAATGTTTTGACAACCCTGTTTGTAAGCTTTAAATTATATCAATAATTAGCAATACATTTCAATATCTTTTCCAGGGATGGACATTGTCTCATGGTATGCAAAATAGCTCAACTTTGAGCACCTTTGTCTTGGCATTCAGGTCCAAAACATCATTTTCTGAGCACTTCTTCAATGGGCAAACATGTATTGAAGGTTTGGTTCAAATCAAAAGGAGTGCTGTGAAAAAGTGATTGAATTCTAATGGATAATGTATTTGTTGATCTAAATCTCCATCAGTTCTGAGGTTCTTGGTAAACATTTGTCACACATTATGAGATGTGAATCGTTTTACAGTCTTTTACTGGAGGACTGTACTCTGTATACATACAAATTAGTTTTTGTGTTTGAATTACCATCCAGGAGAGATAATCTTTCTGTTCTATTTTTATCTACAGTTGTCTTGAAGAGGATTCTCTATATTATCGACATCTGTGGTTGAATGTGAGCCAGCAAGAAGTTAACTAGAAAATGCAGTGTGTGTGTGTGTGTGTGTGTGTGTGTGTGTGTGTGTGTGTGTGTGTGTGTGTGTGTGTGTGTGTGTGTGTGTGTGTGTGTGTGTGTGTGTGTGTGTGTGTGTGTGTGTGTGTGTGGTCTAAGTGAGTGACTGTGTGTGTCTGCCTATGTATTTATGTTGGGGGGAGGTCGATGTTGAAGACAAGGGACTCGGACGAGACAAGGCTGTCTAGCTTTTCTGAATTGTTCTGCTGTTGTCAGAAGGTGCTTAGAGCCATCCAAGGACCATGAATGCTTTGTTTCGTATTTTTATATTACTACCCAGTGTCTCATTTAACTATGGTGTCCTACTTGACGAAGGGTTTGAATGGATGGGGACATAATGGTTAGCCTTGGTCTGCAGAGATGACTACTGCCAGATCAGTGGGTGTTAGGCTAGATTATAGCTCACGGTTGCATGGTTAGCCTGATGAAGGGAGTGACAGGAATGGCGGGACATGGGTTGTCATTGAGGAGCCAAGAAGAAAACACATTTTTGTATCCTTTGAATGGACCCCCGGACTCTTGAGTTGCCTGCTTGAATCGATAAGGCTTATCAATTGCTTGTTGAATTTCCATGCTCCATCAAGACCGTTTTGGTAATAAAGTCGTTGCACTTGGAAAAAACACTTTCGGAAACAACAACCTTAAATGTCAAGTGGAGAGAGATTTTCCTCCTTCTAGTTTTCTCTCCCTCCCTCCTTTCTCTAAAAGGTGTCTGCTAGAACCTGTTTGACTAGGTAGGGCAGGAGCTCTGTTGGGTGTGTCTATGTCTGTGTTTCTGTGTGAGTGCGTCTTAAATATGTGTTTGTCTGCATATTCTTTAGTGTCCGTGTCTCTCTAAGGTGTAGATGTATGTGTGCCAAATCCAATGTAGGTGTGTGTGTATGTTTGTGTGCTAGATAAGCAGTCTCAGTCAGGTCAAGAAAGGTTGTCAAGCACAGTTGTGCGTGTGTGTGTTTTTGGTTTTACTATCCTTGTGGGGACCAGCAGTCCTCACAAATATAGTAAAACAAGGTGAATTTGGACAAGTGGGGACATTTTGCGGGTCCCCACAAGAAAAAAAGCTATTTTAGGCTTAGGGGTTACGTTTAGGGTTACAATTAAGGTTATGGTTAGGGTTAGGGTTAGGGCTCAGTCACACCAATAGTGTTTGCTGGCCAAGACTACTTAGCACCCCTGAACGTAATTTGCGAACTGAGTGCACATTGATTTTACATGTAGAATCGAGTAAAACATTTAGTCAGTCAGACGTCTTCAGCGGGTGGTGCCTAAAGCAGCGCACTGAACGATAGACAGGCGAATGCTAGACCCACAACCGGTGCGATGTGTGCGAGCCTTTAGGGTTAAGGTTAGGGAAAATATGATTTTGAATGGGAATCAATTGTTTTGTCCCCATAAGGATAGTAAAACAAGTGTGTGTGTGTGTGTGTGTGTGTGTGTGTGTGTGTGTGTGTGTGTGTGTGTGTGTGTGTGTGTGTGTGTGCGCGCACTTGAGAGGAAAATATAAAATGAAAGACAGTGATGATCGCACTGATCTTTTAAAAATAGCAGCTTAGTTTTGCAGTTGGTTGCAAAAATGTCTCATCAAAATGTGACCCTAAATCATGGTACAATGTGCAGACAGAGTTCATTTGTCATATTGGTTTTTAAGAAACTTAAAAAATATCCCACCTCATCCCACTATTTATTTTCCAAATAATGATAATTTACTTTATTTTCTATATCCCCCTGCTTGACCAATCCTCTCTCCCGCCTCCTCTGCCCAAGTCCCACATCTGATTCTGTGGCTGGGCTGTGAGCGTGTACTGTATTAGTACTTGAGGCCGTTTCACAGGGAAATTTTTTTTGACAGAACTCCAGGTGTCTCATTGCTGGAACTGCTATGGTTAAACAGATTTACCAATTAGTATTGGGCTGAGGGCATGGTTGGGGTGGGAAGGGGGGATCGGGAGCAGAGGGAAGGGTAAGTATGGAAGAATTTAAATGGAGAGGTGGGATGGGATGTTCCGGGTTGGGTAGAGTGATGGACTGAGATGGGGGAGGAGGAGGAAGAAGAAAGGGGGGTCTTTTGGAGGGTCTTGTGGCTGGAGAGAGAGAGGGACGCTGAGCAAGTCGATACGAGACCTCCTTTTCCCAGCGGAGGAATGGAATGACAGGTTCAGCTGAGTGACAAAGAGGAGAAGAAATAGGATGGGCGGTGTGAAGGAGGCAAATGAGGAGGAGGAGGAGGAAAAGGAGGCTTAGGCTTTAACTTAACAAGTGGCCTATAGTCCAGCCTGATACTGCCAAAAAAGGATGGCATTTTTTCTTATTTTGCTCTGTCAGTTAGTTTTTGTCAATGTTACTGCAAAATTGAGATGATTTGATTTACGCTAACACAAGTGGGCCTCAGTACACAATGTATTGACAATGATTCGTTTTTATAGAAATCCTTGCTTCCTCCTCTGTTCTCACTTTCTTACTAGGCTGAATTGTGTAGGATTATAGACAGAGGTGTAACTTTCTGAAACTCTTTGTTTTACCTTCAGAACAGCCTGCCCCTTTTCCAGGAAGTTTTTACATGAACTTTGGAGAGTAGGGTGAAGTGATTTAGAGAATATCCCTAGAGTCGCCAGTAGAATTTAGAGCACTGTTTGGCTCCAGAGTACAGTATGTGTTTCTGTGTCCATTATGACTCTGGTGTTAGCGCTCTATGAAATCACTGCGGGTGCTTACTTGGTCAGAAAGTTAAAGGGAAAAAAAGTAAATAAAGACAAAAGTGATGAACCCTCTAGAAATAAGGTCTTAAAGATTTCTCATTGAGTACATTGACATGCACACTAATACTTCTATATTAAACTGATTATGGCAGTGGGCAGGTTATACAAAAGTCACCTTACTCAATTTTTCTTAATTGGCGTAAGGTCAAAATCTAAGTAAGCATATTCCAATTAAAACATCTTTCATACTATTAGGACATGTAAACACCTTAATCGATCTCCAGCTGTGTTTTTGATCTGTGCATGTGCCAGCACCAGCCGATCGAGCCTCCCTCTTTAGTGCGAGTGAAGTGTGTTCGGAAACAACTGAATGAATGTGTCTTAGAAGTAGTTTTCACACTTTATGTCCGTACTCAGAATCAAATATGTTTCCCAAAAATAACATGTTCGCTGTGGTAGAATGTCTATATTGATTGCCGATTTTCTACATTTATCAGAGTGCCATCAGGTAGCCTGATTTCAGATGTGTCCATTTAAACATGATTATTAGGGAAATTGTTATTTTTGCAAAGCATACAAACGTTTTAATCGATTATATCAATCTGACTATCCACAATAAACGCTTTATTGTGTGCATGTAACCGCACTCATTGAAGGGATTGTTCACCCAAATGACAAAATCACATATTGGTTTCCTTACCCTTAAAGCAATCAATGGACAAGGTATGACTGCAATCCATGTTTTGGCTTCCCTGGCACTGTTTCCATATTAGCATTTGTGTCACAAATCCCATTCGAGTCATGGGACCGATATTAGCATATTTCGTTCATCATATTCAAGTCATCCGAAAGTATCTAAAATTGATTGTGAAGCTCAACAAAGTCACTTATAGATGATTTGAATATGATGCGTGAAGAACGCTGATATTGGTTCGATGACTTGCAGGGGAAATGTGTCACAAATGCTAAAACCTTAGCATTTGGAAACCGTGCCAGGGAAACTAAACCAAAGCATGGATTGCTGTCACACCTTGTCCATATACTGCTTACAGGCCAAGGAACAGGCCATGGTTAGCAGATGTTAATGCGAGTGTAGCAGAATGCTTGTGCTTCTAGTTCCGACAATGCAGTAATATCCAATGAGTAATCCGTAGGTTAGGGTCAAATAGCAGTGGAGCCCCTGGCTGCACAACTCTAACATTCTACTGCAAAGCCCATCACACAGGCCTGCGTATATAGTGCTACAGTCTGCTGTCGTCTTGAATCACCGTCAGACCCTCAGCACGCTCTCGCCTGCTAATCCACTGTTTGGACTGGCACAGCGCCCCTTGTGTTGGAGCACCCATCCCCTGGCTGGTTGTTTGCCTGACTGCGGTGGCCACACTTTGGGGTGAGAGATTTTTGGGTGGATTTTGGAGAGGGGTAGGGCGCACTGGGTGTGTATGGAGAGGCGATGAACCCCACATCCCCAAAGAGCAATTTATTGCTACAGTTGAATGCACTGTGGCAGTTAAAGTATAACACCTCCTTCTCCCTGTGTGTGTGTGTGTGTGTGTGTGTGTGTGTGTGTGTGTGTGTGTGTGTGTGTGTGTGTGTGTGTGTGTGTGTGTGTGTGTGTGTGTGTGTGTGTGTGTGTGTGTGTGTGTGTGTGTGTGTGTGTGTGTGTGTGTGTGTGTGTGTGTGTGGAATGCTGACTGTTTCCAGGGAGCCCTTAAGCTGCCCTGAATTAGGTTTAGTTTCCCTGCTCGTACGGCAGGAGAGCGGGTCGCGGGGATTAGTTAAGAACACTCGGTATCTAATTCCTGAATAGTTTTGCATTGTCCTCCTCCTTCTCTTTCCTCAAACCTCTTATATTGTTTTCACATGTGTCAGCTCAACCTGAGCGAGACTAACCCCCAATTTATTTTATTTTGTTCTTCTCAGCGGTTTCAGTGAAGACATCTCTGAACTTTCTTTATTTGTTTGGCTGTGTTTCTTATGTTTTCTTCCACAGTCAGTGTAGTCAATGATGACTGAGTCCCGGGCTCTTCTTTTGTCTCGTCTCAAAAAAAGCGATACAATTAGACTTGAGACTATTTTTCTTCCAAGTCAGTTTCTCTCTTAGGTGTTTTTTTTCTAATAGTTGGGAAAATCTGGAACAGCTCACACTGAGGCAGGTGATTTGTATTTGCATGTACGTGCATACCTCTGCTGGTGTGCGTGCACATGCTTTTTTATTTAGTTGTTTTTCCAGCCCTCTAAAAATCATCTCTGATTAAATGGCTTGATTTAAATCAATCAAGGTGAAGGAGAAATTTCTTTTATTTTGCTATGTCTGGGAAACATTGCCCAATTTCATTGAAATATGGGCACGTTGTTATGAAAAATCTGTTAGATAATATAGTTAGTGGATACACTATTATGTCTGGTGATGGATCAACAGATCTGCCATGTGCACCAGGCACTGGCCAGACTGTCAATAAAAGCACAAAAGCACAAGAGTTGCAACTCGGGAAATAGATCAAAATAATGAACCCACCACCAAAGTCTGCAAAGTCCTCAGCATTGGGATAGCTGTCAAAAAGCAAAAAAAAGCAGCTTACTTTTCATACATTATTAACATGATCTAAATGCATTATTTGTGCATTTATTCATTCATTTGTCTTGTTAACATCCTTTCTGAGCAAAATAAACAGCACAGATGTAGAGTGGCTGTGTGACAGTTGTGTGTGTGTGTGTGTGTGTGTGTGTGTGTGTGTGTGTGTGTGTGTGTGTGTGTGTGTGTGTGTGTGTGTGAGATTTGAATCTGAGGCATTGTGATTGGAGTGAGACAGGCGTGGTTTTGCGGACACACGACAGGCTCTTCTTTACTGGCTCATTAAGGGACAGTGAGGCGATGATGTCGAATCTGCGCAAGTTTTACGGGCCTGCCTTCTTCTTTGAACACTGTCGCTCTGTTATCTGTTACATGCTCTGTTCCTCCGTAACAAGACGTCCCCCCCTCTTCCTCCTCCTCTTCATGCTTATTTATTTTGTGCTCGGCAGAAACCGAGAAGATGCGGCTTGTCCGTAGCATTCGGCAGCTTTTTTTGTGTTTTCCTCGACTTTGTTGGAAAGCCCAGCGTTTGGGCTTTTTCCCCTCACACGTCATGGTGAACAGAGATTTTAATTGGAACTTTTGGCACTGTCTCCATCTTGCGTTGAAATGGCAGACAAGTGACTGACTGTTGGTGTGGCCGGCGGGCGAGCTGATTGGTGTGTAGCGAGGCATGGATAAATCAACTGGCAGCCTGAATAGCTCATTTGATTCTCACTGGTATTCATTGAGACCATAGCCGTTTTGTGTTTTGTTTTTTATGGGATTCTGTCTTTAGAGAAGAGTCTAAAATAACAGACAAAAGAAAGAACGCTTCTTAGTTTTATTAAGCATGACTCTTTCTTTTGTTTTGTTTTGCAGTGCAATGTACTCAAAACTGGTATCCAATTTATGTTTGCAATTAAATGCAAAAGTATGCATTAGCACATTTTTTTCCTCTATCACTATGATACAGTTTGTTGATAAACTGCTAAAAGGGCAGACTCCGAATAAATAATAAGAGACCCTTTTGACATGCTAGACTAGACGGCTGCTAAAACGCTGGTTTAGCTCTTTTTGGCTACTGCTCCTTGCTGTAGCTAATGCGGACCACATGCTCCGTTGCATCTGCATACGCACACATGTTTAAACTACAGATGACCCTGCACCGTACAGAGCCAGTCCTACTATACATATAGTACAATACGCTAAAGGCGAAGGAGTTGACAGGGGAGTATCGCCGTATATAGGGGGCTTGAAGAACAGGCTCAGATTGAAGTCATTGTAATCCTCCTTAAAATGATGTGGGTTTGTGTCTGGCTGTGTGTGAGACTGATTCTACGTGTGTGTGTGTGTCTGTGTGTGTGTCTGTGTGTGTGTGTGTGTGTGTGTGTGTGTGTGTGTGTAGGCTATCTATCTGGGCTGGTAGTCAGGGCTGTGTAATTACCTGGAAGGTTGCCACTGAGCCCCACTGGAGCAGAGAGGAGTAAAGCTGTGTCTTATGCAACGTGGGGTCACTTACACTAATGCCCATCTGAGCTTGAGTAACTAGCAGTAAGACCGATAACTCCTGTTTCGTACCAGTTGAAGAAAGGGAGATAATGACAGAGAAGTAAAGGAGAGGAAATTGGGATGGATAGAAGGTTGGAAAAGACGCTAGGAAATATGTGTCAAATTCCTCCATCACTTGTACCACGGCCAGTGGTGATCCGTTAGCCTCCATGCCAACGGCTCGATTGTCTCCTCTATTGTGGCCCACCTTCTTCTGAGAGAATGTGCTTGATGCCCACGAGCTCTCCTGCATCTGCACAAGCCTGTGTGCTGTGCGTGCATGCGTGCCGTGGTGTGGGCCTGCCTCTCTTGCTGTTTTAATTGTTATATCTCCTCACCCTTGATATGAGCAAAAAGGGAGGCCTCGGCAACGCCTGGGACTTCAAAGGCTACCTCCCCCAGTCTTACAAGTTGCCCGTCTCTTTGGAGGAGTAGGCTCCTGAGAGTGAGGGGGTTTGAGAGGCGGCACCGAGTCCCGGCTGGAATGAGTTTGATGGGCTAATTGTAGCCCCCAGTGGACACAGATGCACATCACAGAGAGGACTGGCAGAGTGGGGAGCACTGGATAAGAGTCTACAGCTCTGCTAATCATGGGAATGAATGGAGACGGCAGACACCCACCATCTCTCTTTTCCCCTCTCTCTCTCTCTAGTCTCTACCTTACCCATCGTTCTGCCCATGCTGTCTTTTTTCTCTGTTTCCATGGCTCTCAGTATCTTGCTTCATGATGGGGGAAAATAAATGGACGCTGCAAAGACTCCCTCCGTTCCTCTCTTTCTCCCTCTGCTGTCAATCTTTCTCTCCCTGTCTCTCCATATCTTATCATCTCCAGCTCCCAGCACTCATGATTTGTTGAATAGTTGTGCTCTTCTTTTATGCTTTTCCGTGTGTCTGCAGTTTTGTACCATCCAGCGTGTGAAGTATTCACCTTTGTCTACCGTTAAACTCCATAGGGATAGGCAGCGTAGGTCACGTGCTGGCACATACTGATGATCTCCTATCAGCGTGTAATTACGCTACTTGCCGTTGGTCACTACGTTTAATGAGCCCACTGTCCGCATGGAATCTAGGTATGAACTCTACACAGCGCAGAACAAAGGAATTCCCAGACAGACGCACATCCCTGTCTACTATAACTACTACTCCTACTCCTACTACCAAACACCACCACTGTAGAGGTGATCAAAAAATAATCTCCTCAGCTGTGAACTGTTCTTTCTTTCTCCCCCCCCCCCCCCCCCCCCCAATCTGCATCAAACAAAAATCAATAGATGAAACTTTGAAGCGCATGTATCAGTTTTTCTCCTCCTTTCTCCCCCCCCTCCTCTCTGGCAGTATAGTACACTACACCACTTGAGTAAAGCACAGTTACAAGGTAGAATGGTGCTGAAGATGACATCGTCAAGGAAGCGCCTAGTGTTGGGAAGGGCCCCGGCTGGGAAAAATCAATGGAAGGGAACACTTCCACACACGGAAACAGCACACAGGGAGTGAGAAAGGATATCTTTTTTTCTTCTTTTTTTCCTGAAAATTATCTACTTTTTTTAACCCAGAGAGAGAGAGGAGAGTAGTAAAAACAACTTCAGGATATCAAAATCAGTTATTTGGTGAGGTTGAGTTGTGCGAGGAAGCGTGTGTAGCTAGCTGTCTTTCAGGTCTCTTTTTGTTGGGCCACAGAAAATCTACTCATGGCATATCCAGGGCACTCAGTGGGCATGGATTCCATAGAGGAGGCACGGGATTGGGTTGTGGATACACAACAGTAAATGCCTAAGAATGCCATAAACAGTATACTACAGACTTTAATTTGATATCGATCAGGATTATTAAGTTGTGCTGTCAGGTGAAGGTCATTGTGACTGACACATTTGGCAACACTGTGGTGCACTATCAGAATACTATACCCCAACACTGGGAAGGATGCGTACTGAAGGGGCTGGTAGGGAAGCATGCTCACTTTCCAGTTTTTGTTGTTGGGCTTCCTGTTTTGAAAGCCATTAAGAGCAGATTTCCTCACAGCAAGAGGCGAGATAAAAAGCCCTCGTCTTTTGAAACAGGTCCAAGAGAAAAACGTGACGAAGACGGAACGATAGCGATCTGTAAACATCCCTGAGGAGGGGTCGGACGTAAACGTGGAAAATGTTTTTGATCCGATGAAAGCTGCGCCAGTGTTTTGTTCCATCACAGCTGTAGTATTTAGCTATTTAAACACAAGTGTCCCAGGGCATGGCCACATAAGTCCTGTATGGACCCCCTCCCAATTTGGCTTGTGACATCTGCATTTCAGGCGTTTTTGCTGTCAGATTTCAGCATTTACAGACTACTACTTTTATCATGTATTGATCGATTTGATAAATCATCTGTCGTAGAAATACAGTTTAATTATTCAATTTTAAGTTATTTATAGTTTGATAACTCAGCATTACAGTATAGCTTAGCCTGGCGCACAGTACCGCCTGACTGCTAGTCCAACCTATCTCACCTCAAGGATAGAGCAGATGTTTACAGTACTAATCTCTCTCAATGTGCCAAATGGGGTCTTACCCTGATGATGTAATCACCAGAGCATCTGAGGTCAGCTCACCCGCTGACCCCGGGCTGGTTAAAGACGAGTCTTGACTGACAGCGAATATCTTTGAACCTGGTGAACATGAACTTTTTTTGTTATTCCACACCTCAACTGTTTACATTGGCAGCCGAGTCGTTTAGTCGTCTTTCAGTTGTCTGGTTTTTTTTCCTGACATATACTGGCATTTGCCCTTCTCCTCGGAGTAATGGCTCTATTCTCAGCCAGCCTGGCTGTGTGCAGTGCAGAAGTTTGGTGCTGTTGTAGCTCCCCCTGCTCCCCTCGCTGCCCCCAAGCCTGGCTAGCTTTAGCCTCTTAATAAAACCGACAGGCTCTAATTGGACTTAATTGCACCCTTTGGGTGTCGTCAAATGGAGTGTTGCTAAACAAACTGCAGGATCTGCAGGCAGGCCAGCACTGAAGTCTATGGGAGTGTATCAGGGAATACAGCAGTGGAGGCTGCTGAGGGGAGGACGGCTCATAATAATGTCTGGAATGGAGTATAATGGCTGGAATAGACTGAATGGAATGGTATCAAACACGTGTTTGATACCATTCCATTCACTCCATTCCAGTCATTGTTATGAGTAATCCTCCTCTCAGCAGCCTGCACTGGAATACAGTACATAGGCCTACATCTATGTGTGTGTGTGTGTGTGTGTGTGGTGTGTGGTGTGTGTGTGTGGTGTGTCTGTGTCTGTGTGTCTGACTGTAAGTGTGTTGCTGTGAGTATATGAGTGCCTGCATGGGTTTCGTTGATGTACTAGTGTGTATTTGCATGATTATCAGAGTTGTCTGAGGGTGATTTAATAGTGGGAGTGTATGGATGCAAGGTGTGTCTGAGTGCGTATGTGAGTGTGAGCAATAGGTTGTGTGTGTGTCTGTGCTGTATTTGTGTGAATGCTGAGTTTGGAGGCTGTAGCAACACATTCCTCCCTCACAACAAGCCAACAAAACAAGAGAGCACAAGCCTGAGAATCTCCCACATTCAGCCAGGCAGCATCACCTGAATGTGAACCTCTGTGTCCTCTTCACTGTTAAATAGAGTTTGACAGTAAAACAGAGTGTCTGCGTCTTTTGTGGAAGTGCCTACAACTCCAGGTGTCAAAATGTCTTTTAAATCCCTGCTAATATAAAAAAACGAAACAAACCTCCCACAGTAGACTCCACGTCTCCGGGTAAAAACATGAAGTGCCACTGCCTGGTGTGGCAGCCATTTTGAGCTACTCAACCCGGTGGCACCGGATCCTGGTTAATGGATAGGGGCTTGTTGTAGGCCTAGGCTCCCTCCCCAGGACGGTGAGACATTGGTGGGCCTTCTCCACAGTGGCGTCTCTGGGGTCACTGAACACAATTGATTGAGAGCTCCGGATTCAATTCAATCATTGAAATGGCAAGGCCAGGCTTGTGTGTGTGGCACCGTTGACCCCGAAACCTGCAGCCAGAAAGGAGATAATCACATTGAGCTGAGCGCAGGGCTGCCTGGCTGCTATAGCCACACGTCAGCTGGGCTCGCTCTTCTGGGCATTTGTTCCTCTTCACCTCCTTCTCAGTTGTTTATTCTCTTTTATCCCACATTGTAGCCCGAATGGGTTGTTGATTTTCAGATGCCCATGTGTAATAAGAGATAGGCCTACTGCGGGTCATTAAACAAGTATGTAGGACCTTACTTGAATTATTATTTTAAAGATTTTACAAACAAGCGTCGCTTCATGTGAAGCTGTTGGCCTTGTACAATGTGCGCGCAATTGCCTGTTTGAGTGCGACACACTGTTTAGAGAGGCATTCGGGCCGGCTGGTTGTGAGTTGTGTAATGATGCAGTGGGTATGACAGAGCCCATAAAGTCTAACATAGCCTCATGACAGAGACCTTCTGCTGCACTGGGATGACTAGGAGACTGTTCTCCGCCACTCCACAAAGAAACAGAGCACATAATTAAGATATACAGCCAGGCTGGGGCTGAATATATAGACTGAAAATATAGAGTACCACCAGACCAGTCTCCCTCAATCAGGGCCTGTGGTTAGTGTTGGACTGCTTCGAACACGAGACGTGTGTCTGTGTGTCTGCTGTCTGAGCAGCATGTTATAAAAGGGTGCCGAGCAGAACCATAGCCTCTCTGTGTGTTGGGGTCACTGGCAGCCAAGTGGTGTGCGTATACTCAAATATATGTGTGCTTTTTATGTATGTGTTTCCAGTATGCGTCCTGCTCTCTGACCCAAAAGCATTCACTCTGTCCCATCTCTCCACACCCCTTGGTAATTTGTAGGTCCACTGTTAGAAGGCAATAGTGTGTGTCTGAGAGGATGCGTCCTCCTGCACGGCACCCCGACATTAGGCCCAACACACACACACGCCTCAGTCATTTCAGTGCTTTGTCACCCTCTAATGATAGCTATCCATCAATGAGATGGGTGGTGCTGGGGAAATGAAGATGGATTGAATTAGCGATGTTAAGTGAGATGGTTGGTGCGTTGTGGGGAACCCGTAATTACACTGCCAAGAGTACTGAACCCCTTCTACCAGAGGGTAACCTTAACACGTTTGCACCAGTGTTAATTACAAGGCATTTTATACGGGCGGATTCACCTCATGTAGTTCCTAATAGCAAGTGACTGGAACAGTCTTTTAGGGGGATTCGCTGGTTGTGTGTGTGAGGGGGGGGGGGGGGGGGGGGGGGGGGACTCTGTGTGTGTGGTAAGATGGAGAGAGTGGAAAGGTGTGAGAGAAGTTATTTTTTTCTTCCAAAAAGTAAGCATAATTATAAACAGTAGCTACCAAATTCTAGGACAAATACTAAATCGACCAATCATATTGGTGACTCGTGCCATTTTCTGACCACCACACTTATGCACCTACGCATTACACTGGATCATGTTTATTTGCCTATCTGAAAGTACACCATGGGCTATCTATGAAGAACATATGACGGTGTCAGGAATCATGGGAAGGCAGGGTAAGACCAACCAGCATAAACAAACGAGCAGACACGGTCAGATCAACACAGCCGTTTTTTCAACTCTGTGAGAAATAGAAATTGGGCTGAAGTGTTTGTAATTAAATAAGTTGTGGAAACTCCAAGAAATGGTTTAATTTCATATTGAGACACATGACTCTGGGATCTTAGCGAACCAATTAACCCTAGTGCAGCTCATTAAAACGCTTCTTTCATGGCAAGGAGCAGCAACTTATCTGCTAACACGGGACATGAAAGTGCACATTTGTAAATCCCAAACTCTAAAAGTAATTGGAAAGGTAAATACAAAAGGGAGTAATCAAGTGACACGGCCAAACTTTAATGGACTGGAAATAAAAGTGATTATAAAGAGTCACGACTCTACAATTGATCGCTAGTTTTGGTCTCAAATAAGCACAGTCTGTGGAGAGCATTTAACTAAAATAAGGGTTAGTGCTTTGTGTATATTATTGGTTATCCTGACCTGGATGCCATGTATTATAGTCCCGAAGAGGAAAACTATTACTACAGTCTCTTGCCCGTGTAATTTTCCTTTCATAATGCATCCTTATTTACAAAGCAATTGACATGATGGGAGTGTACTGTTTAAGGTACAGTATCACCAATTGCGCCACACAAAAGAAAGCTGAATTGCTTGCTTGTAAAATGCATGGAATTGAATGAATATAACAATGCCATGGTCCTCTATTATTGCAACATGTTTTAATAATTCCTTAGGCTAATAAAATATGTTAGTATAAAAAGACAGCATTATTTACATCTGGGTTACTGACAATGCCTTGCCCTGGCGAAGGACAGTTATTATTTTTAACCTTGTAATTGCTCTTTTAAACTGTCAATGTACAGGTAATGGGAAAAATATGATGGAGATCTCTTCAAAAAATAGTTTGACTTGATAGTGGTTGATAGTCATGTTTTGTGAAGAACAACCAATATGAATTCTCCCTTACAATTGATGCTGTGGGAGATGTGCGGGTGGCCCTGATTGAAGCACTGTCTGCTAGCATAGCAAACGCCATGCCGTGGTCGCCCAGTTTTTCTACCTCATTGAAAGTCAATTTGTGTCACGTCACAAGAACATTACTGTCAGTCATTACTTGACTTGAATATAGTAATTGTGTGTGCTTGGACCTGCTCCTTCACCTAAAACAGTATTTCAAATCACTTACTATGGGTCCTTTTGTAAGGTTTTTATTAAAACAATCTAATGGGTTAATGGTGTTTAGAGGCGCCACTCAGCTTTGTCCATGCCGAGGTCTTTATCTCACTGTCTGTGTGTCTGTGTGTGTGTGTGGTTGTCCACGTCATCAAGCCTTACACACAGCCGCACAAACAATCTCTGTCATCTGCATCAAAATAATTACAGGGAGATAAACAGAACCATTTGACCATTTTCACAGTGATCTAATCTGCAACAGGCCTGTGAAAGCACATGGGAAAGATGATCTAATCCCTGCTTAATGGAAATGATCACTTCTGTATGTTCAGCATTCATCGAGCAGAGGTATTACAAATGCACCTCTACTCATTTCATTCTGCATTTAGCCAGCTTGTTTGTTTTAGCCATATTTACAATGTTGTACATAGAAATTCAGGTAGATGTGTCACCATACATTTAAAGTTGTGTTCTTCCGTATTGGTGTGATTTATAGCCTATAGCTACACCTCAAATGGATCTAACCTCATTAAAGGCCTTCTTTTTGAGGTGCGGACAGATAGTGACTCTGATGGACTAGGGGAAGTGTATTGGTTACAGCCCTTTTGCTCTACGCCACCCGTCTCCCCTTGGCTAGAAGGCAAATAGCATCCGAAATCTGATTAGCCCCATTATAAAGAGTGATATTTTCATCCCGATGGTTCTCGGCACTGTCAGAGCACTCCACTGCTTCAGTGCCGGGAAAAGCCTGCTCTTTTGACAGATAGTAGATATCCCCACCGTCGCTTGTTTGGACATCCCTGTCTTTTGTGACGTGGAAGAAAGACGGGCAAGAAAATAAAAAGCAACTAAATAATGTCAAAAGATCAGAAATCAATGGGCCGGAGGAACCTGATCCGCGCATCTCTGTATGTGATCGGCCCTCTCCCCCATAGCATTACGAGTGTCTTTCCGCAGCCACTAAAGTTGCTTTTGTTCACCCCCTCGGAGATGTAACTCAAGCATGAGGAAGCCGTCTGACGATGTTTGGATATCAGCAAAAAATAGCCTTTTACTTAGTTTACTGGGTTACATGTTCATCAATGTTGCGAAAGGGGAAAAGTTGAGCAAAGAAATGTTTTTTTTTTTAATATGCAGGTTCATATTTCGACACACTGTGATGTGATGTAAAAAGCAGGAAATTATCAATTGAAATGAGTTGATGTATGATATTTAATATGTTATTTTTTATCTTTTTTATAGCATTTCAAGTATCCAGGATCCAGTAAGGGGAAGGAAATATTGCATTTAAAAGCAAGGTTAAACTTAAAAGTAAGGGGTGTGATACCATGCCACATACATTGCAAGACTATTTCTCAGTACAGTGGATTTTGGATATTGAAGTCTTCACTTATTTAGACTTTAATTAAAGATAGGATAAGGGTAAAAACCAACTAAATAATACTCAATAAACATATTTTTCCCTCAGATTTGCCATGTGATATGATATCTGGTGTGTTTAATCACTATTTTAAAATAAAAGTAGGTGTTAAATCATCATACAGTCGGTCTATATTTTTTTTTGACAATAGGTCGGTTAAAGGGTTATTTTTATCTGGGTCTCCATCCATCATAGGAAAATGTTACATTTCTTTAAAATTGTTATTTTCCGGGTTGGATTTGGCATTACAGGGTTTCAAGTTCTGTGGAGGAAGTTGTGAGCTGTTATAATGAGAGACGGAAAATGCGGCACCACTATGCTTTGTGTTGCCCGCTGAGGCCGGGAGATAGACACAGGATTAAAAAAACACACAAAAAACAATTTCTGGACATTTCTAGAAGATACGTTTAATTTCTTTGCTATTTGGAGGTCTTCTTTGAAAATGCAATTGTAATGAACACATTCAGAAACCGGAGAATAGATTTACCCTCAGCTTCAAATAAGTCTGTTATCGGACTCTGTCATTCGCTCCTTCCCATTTTCCAGCTGCTAATTGATGTTTTTGATGTTGCCGAGAAAATTGAAGAAAATGTCATGTGTGAACCAGTGCGGAAGTTAATAAGATTGACTTCGTTGACTGAATTCACAATGAGCGAAGGAGAGGCGTGTAATAGGGACCACTGCGAATTCGCCCGTCCGTCTTTGGGGGGGATAATATCGACAAACTGCGTACTATAGACCCAAAGTGGTCGATATGGAGAGATGGAGCATTTGGGATGATCCCCCCCACCCTAATCTGGATATTTTTTTTGGGGGGGGTTTGTTTTCCCACTTTGCTCTATAGAGTTGATGATTCGTGCGCATAAGCAGCTGTTTATCCAGAGGGCTCCTGCCCCGGACCAGGCCCAACAATTCTGTGGAATCGTCTCCTAGGGCTGCCTCCCCCAAGCTCCAAACAATGCTCATTCTTAATGCTGTTTTGAGTCTGAAAAGCCACAGAGCTTTAAAAAGGTTAGATTAAGATATGGTTAAAAGATGCACCGATATCAGTTAGGGTCATTGCATATGCTTGGGCGATGTGTAACAGAGCTCAAACCCAAATCCCCTTGAATAAAAGGATAGAAGCACCACCATGGTAGCTCCATCTTGAGCCATTTATTGAGCGTTGGCTGAAAGCCTAGTGCAGTCCATTGTTCTAAAATTCTCTCTGCATATATCGTTGTTTTATTCTTTCTCTTTATGTTCCGAATTTTATTTTCACTCCATTTTATTTCTTTGAAAGTATTTATTTTTCGATTGGCATTACGGTGAGGTGTAATGGGGTTCTGAGTTTTTAATTAGGATGCGGATTAGCCGAGTTTGGTTCAGCGCCTCTGATTATTTCACCCGGCCTTTAGGGGTCTGAGCTAAAACCCTAATACGGTCAGTACCCCCAAGCAGTCCTCTTTTTGAAGACACCGAACAAAAAAAGTGGCCTCCGCTGGCGTTCGGCCCTCCGAGGATCATGGGTAAGGGACATTATTCTCGGAATAGCCAATTAATTCCACTGGCAATGATCGGTTTGCGCTTCTTCCCCCCACCTCTCCAACCCACCCCCCCTCCCTCAACTCGCCATTTGAAATGCTAACACAATGAAATATTTTTCTATTGGTCCGTGTCCCTCGGCTAAGCCACTGCCGCCGGCAGAGAATTTAATCGACTGATGAGACCAGAGGCAGGCCCGATAAAAAGGTTACCTGTACGTGACATACACTCCAAGTAGCTAGCGCTACCTTGAACTCGAAAGTTCTGTAACTTTTATTTGACTTTTTATCGTTAGTGAGGCCACACTTGTGTTGCAGTGGAGGCTAGAAATTAAGCAAGGCTTCTAGTTACTGTTGCCGCATTACTGAAAAACGGAGCAACGTGACACATTTTTTATTGAGCGATTTCCTTTGTTTGATTGCGTCGTTTCTCCCAGAACCGTTTTAAATTATACAAAAATGTTTTAAAATTGGCTAGATTTTCAGTAAATGAGCTTTAATCAAATAAGATGCTTTATAGTATATAGTACATTTTTGCATACTTAATGCAGCTTAGCCTCTTGATTGAAACAATCATTTATAGCTCAATGAAATGGGTACTTCTGATTTGTTATGAAAATGGAATAAAAAATTGCTTCTTAGCAGAAATTAATCTTCTATTTATTGTATTTTAATTTCACTCCTATTAACAGTACAAGTTGAACAGCTGAGAGGTTTAAATTGATTTAATGTATTATTATTATCAATGGAAATAGAAATTAAAACAATATTATACATTTTCATGTTTGCAGTCATTGCACTGACACACGCTTTGTCTGGCTGGACTAGGTGAGATTAAAACAGTACAGGTGCACCTGTCACATTTGAACACATCAGGGATGGGTAAGGTAGGAAGGAAGAGAGGGGAGGAGGAATTGAGGCCCTTCTCAAATTGTTAGTTAAAGATATACTGGCACGGAATAGGTATATATGGTTGCTGCAATACCCCCCAACCCAATCTCAAATCCACATACACACACACACACACACGTGTACACACACACACACACACACACTTTGCTGTCTAGGAGGACTGAGGCAGGTGGCTCCCCATGGCTGCGGCTTCATGACAACATGCCATTAGAAATAGCAGGCCTGTTGATCAATCCTGCCGACATGACAGCTCCGCCGCGAGGCCTGGCTCTTTGAGTGCCGGCTCTGCGGCAGCTCCCTCTCCCGTTTCTCCCCACTAATTGGTGAAAGTTCTCTTATATATGCTCGTGGCACAGGGCTCTTTTTTCCCCTCCTCCTCCTGCTCCTCTTCTTCTTTTTCTCCCTCTCCTTCTTCTTTTGCTTTTTCTCTCCTGCCTCTCATGCCTCTCCTTCCCCTATCCACCCCCCAAACATATTTTTTTTGACTTTAACATTGTCACAATGGAAATGATAACTTTGAGCTATATATTGCAAGTGGGTTAAGAAAAGGATGCGTGTGCCGCAGGCGTTGTTCGTTCTGCATTTACTGCGGGTGTTGCGCAGCTCCGATTTGACATTGACTCTTGGCAATATACATCAATGCGAGATAGGAAGCATAAAAACATTGTCAGGTGATCTTACTTGCAAGGAGAATGCGGTCATGAACGTTATAGCAATATTAATTGCACTTTTATATTGTCAATTCACTTGATACTATTTGAAATGGAAAATCTAATTCCAATGTTTTGTCTTGCAATGTCATAATGTCATCAAAATTGAAACCAATGTAATTATTGCCTCTAACAACAGCTGCATAGCAGCATAAGTATTTGAATTTATTCAATTAATTGTATAATCCCTAGCTTTTTTTTTATCAAACAGAATTTAGTTGAGCAGTAAAAAATGTCAAAACAATTGTCAGGAAATTTCTCTCTGTTGCCTGCTGACTGTCACGGTAGCGTGGCGGCTGCGTTTTAATCCGACGCCGTCTCTCCCATCAGTCTTTAACACCACCCACTCTAGAATCTTCTCTGAACTAAATAAATGAGTGCGAGAGGGGAGAGATAAACACACATGAAATGTTTAACTGTCTCACATTTGTCATCTGTTTACACCTCTTAATTAAACAGACACAGCTTAGCCCTGGCACTCCAAGCGCAGCCACACACACACTTATACACACACACACACACACACACCTTTTGAGCACCGGAGCCTAAGCGCAAACACTGTCCGGTCCTTCATTTAGCCATTCATATTTACTTTAATCGGCCCTTGTGGGTTAGTGGAGGCAGAACCAGTGGGGTTTTTTAAAACCATTTTCCAGCCGTTCTAATAGTGGAATGGAGAGAGACAGCAGATAGAGCTTCTAGTGAGTGAGTTAGACACTGCTTTTTGTGTTATGTTATTTAAAGTAGGCTCTATAGAGGGTTGGCCCGGAAAATATGGTGTTCCGTGGGCATGTCTGGATTTGTTTATATCTCAAAATGTAATTGTGATTTAGCATGAACTGAAAACATTAACTACTACCTCCACCCAGTGGCACAAAAGGAGAAAAGAAAATCCCAGGTATGATTGGCATTCTGCAGTTTCTAATATGGAAGTTCATATTTTCCTGGGGGGGGGGTCGCCACAATAGCAATGCTTTATCTAGCACTCTGCATTGTTCCTCTTATCCTTACAATAATAAATACTGTAAATTCGGTCAGGAGACTCCCCTCTTTATCAGCAGTGAATTTTAATGGTAACATCTTTAGAACCGGCAGTGTAGCCGACGTGAATGTGTATTTTTGATGCATCGTATCATGCAGTCAAACTGTGTGTGTGTTTTCATGTAAGTGTTTGTTTGAATCAGACAGGAGATCTGCACCACTGTAAAAGCTACTGTATTCTCCATGTTAATCATTCCCTTGAATATGTGCAATTAACAGTGTGTGGTTGTACAGTAGTGCTGTGCCAGTTCTCCAGGCTGCCAGAGAGGGATGGAGAGAAAGAGAGAGCCGGTACTGAAGCCCGGGCCTCGGGTGAGTGGGAGAGAGGAGAGTAGAAGAGAGAGGAGACGAATTGGGGGTTCCTCAGAAGCCCCTCTCCAGATCCGAGGCAAGGGGGGATCAAAGTGGCTTGTTTTATGTGGCTCGCGTGAGACTTTGAAGTCCCCGAGTCACCTACAGCACTCACTTCATCAAGTTCACTAGTGTCTTAATAGCAGATCAATAAGTTTCAAAGTCGGAGAGTTAATTTGATACTAGTGCTGATGTGATCACGCTGGGCCACAGAGCTGCCTGCTCTCCTCCTTTCCTCTTTCCTTCTACTCACCTAGATTGGACCTGTTATAGACTCTCAACATGCATTAAGACATGGAGGGGTTTTCTACTTGCTGTTTACTCTTAAAGACAGGCTCCAGTGAACACCTAATTAATTGGGCTGTGTGTCTGTGTTCGTGCAATTGCTAAAATTATAATTATAATTGCTATTATTATTACTTTTATTATTATTATTATTATTATGAATGTATGCTCAAGTAGACATATAGACCAGCATTTGTCAATCTCAAATTGCCAAATGCATTGTGAGGAACACACAATTGTATTTGTAATATTAACCATATCTTCATTTAATATTGCTAAATTGGTTATATTTTACAACTCAATTACAAATTGCATTTGGTATTTTGGTATAGCATTTTTTTATTGACCATGATCATACATTTTTAAAGCTTACAATATCAAAATATGATATTTTAAACTCATTGTGAGGTCAAATATAATCAAGCTCTTATAAAAATTAAAGGTATATACTGCAAAGTTATCTAAAAAATAAAAACACCCGAAAACAATCACATCGATGCCTGCGGCTTTTTGAGGCGCCATAAAATGTTGATATTGAGCGGTCCTATGCTGCTTTCTTCAGTTCAATAGAAGACACTCCGATCTGTATTTTGGGGTGGTAGTGCCGCTGGGCTGTTTGAGTCGGATCAGCACCTTGAGAACAAAAGCCCAATTTTTTATGTTCATCTAAGGGTTGCTAATGGTATTAGGGGTCCTGCAGGGTGGTCGACAGGGACCCGACACCCCAAGGTGTGCCCATAGCTTGACCCCCGACCTGCACCAATTCACAGGGCCGGTGGCATTAATGCCCCACATCTGTCATTTTTCGTACACCCCCTTGGTGCCTTTTTACTATATTTCAAAGTGGTATTTTCCATGAAAAGATCGAAAGAAATTCCAAACGTGCCCTAAAAAAGGTTCCTATTTGGGTCGACCCCTGACGGATAACGGGAAAGGAAAAGGGAAAGCGGTGAAAGCACCTCAAAGAATGGTGAAAAGAACCGGTATCGCACTGTAGAGTTTGTTCAAAATCTTAAGCCTCAAGCGTGAGAAGACAAAAAAAAAAAAATGTGTGTGATCTGTGCTTTTTTGCTCTTCAAAAACATGCAAAAGCAAACTAAATGGCATGTTACCTGGCTAATTTCTCAGCAAGTCAGGTGCAGGTAAGAATGCTGTTGATTAAGGCACTGTATTTAAAAATACAGTCTCGATTAGAAAATATGTGATTTTTCAGACATGTTGTTTGATATTCGTCCCGGGTTGTAGGTACTGTATTTCAGATTATTGGGAAAAGGTTCCTTAGTTTGAACTGTAATGGTGAAAGCGGGTTGTTCTGATGGTGTAGGGAAAGGGTTTCACAGGTTTTAGTTGAAATGGTGGTAGCGGGTGGTAGTGGAAGGCTGCCTGTGTGGTCCTCGGTGATCGGCGCTGTGTCGGGCTCCACGTAGAGCGCTGGAGGTCCAGGTTTCTGATTAACGTTTCATGTCAAATTTGTGCAGGAATTATTTACTATTCCGTGTTTATATCTCTCATTCCTCTTCATTCCAACTCATGTTAGAAAGCCCTGAGGAAAAAGTATTCCAGAAGGAGGGAGAAACGTTGATTAGAATTCAGATTCTATCAAAAAAATTATAATAGTACTTGAATCATAATTTTTGACTGCTGTCACAGAAAATATTAGTAATTTGTGGTTTCAGTCCTTTTAGTAAAAACGGTTAAAATCGTGAGTCAGAATATTTCTTACGTCCTTTTTTTCTGACGTTCCTCCAGCTCACGCACAATGAAATCTTGCTTCATTAAAAGTGTATTAATCTTGTCTCTTGTCTCCAGGGAGGCACCTTAAGATGATGTTTTGTCTTTTTCTTTAAATTGTTGGAGAAAAAAAATCTCCCAGATTTGGTCCCTGTCAGTCAGAAATAATTGTGTGCTTAATCTTGTCCCTGATGGATGACTTGGAGTTCAGCAATGGGCCAGCTCCAATGACAAATACAATATTAATATTCATTAACTGCTTTGACAATGCTAATTTTGATGCAGTAGTAAAGGGCCTTCCAAAGTTAGCGGCCAAAGCATCAGAGCTGCGCAAGGTGGCAAGATAATTTGTGCTGGTTTACTGAGCTGAAGGCTTTTAAAGTCTTAAGGAAGGAAAAAAAGCTAGGTACCACAAACAAAATAAAAGAGAAACGGAAAAAGTTCACACGCATTGGAAACCAGGACTGCAGAAGTAATACGATCAAGAGACGGCTACAAAAATTTGACACCTCCGATGCCTCATCTTTGAGCAAATATATATATTTTTTTTAATAAAAGTTGCAACCAAAAAAAAAGAGTAACATGGTAAGTCAGCACATTCTTGATTTTGTTTAATCTTTTTGATCTTTTAAATTATCGCCATTTGAAGATCAATAGTAATTTTTTTCTGCTATGGTTAAAAGGCTCACAGCGGTGGTATGGTGGATGGTCGGATCACGGCTTTAAGAGTGGGCTTCCTCTCTTCAAGCCACCAGTTGTCCGGGCTTAATTTCCTATTGCAAGTTCGGTAGGAACCATACCGGCTTGTTTCAATTTATTAGTATTTTTGTTATTGTTAACTGCTGTTGTTGGCTTGTCTTCTGGCTTTGTTTGACTTTGGAGTCGGGCTGATTTTTCTTTTCTGTTGTCTTTAGAGATTAGTGGAGTTTGCAAAGCTTTAACAGTGTGGCTGGCTCTTTTGTTAATAAATGTCTGGTTGGTCTTTTTGGTATCGTATTTTACGGGGTCCTTTCATCAAAATCTGTGTCTACCGTCAGGCAGGACCAGGGGGCAATTTGGTCATAACACCACACACTCGCTGCCCGATCGGATTACTTTCTTTGGCTTTTTAAAAACATGTATTTTTGCCCTGTGTTGTGTTTTTTGATTTTGCGTTTTATTCCGTCCTACTCCTAGTGAATGGAGCGTAGCTAGCATTGAGGATTAATGACATGACGAGGGACACCCCACTGCTTGAGTTTAGCCAAGTTAGGGAAACTCCTATAGAAGACTCGAGTACCTTTATGTCTACCAAGCCGCGGAAGGATAGCCTCTCTCTCCCTCTCCCTCACTTCTTTCTCTCAATTCTTTTTGTTGTCCTTTCAACTTATCAAAGAAAGAGAGATAGACACAAAGGAGCTTATTAGGGGGGAAATGAAGATGGGCGAGGGGGAGAGAGAGGGACTCCTGGTCAGACGTGGAGGAGAGCAACGCTGCCTGAGAGAGTGTGTGTGAATGAATGAGGGGGCTGAGTGTGAACAGCCCAGTTTGGCCGCTCGCTCGCTCTCCTCTGTCGGACCTGGATGGGCTTGCCATCGCTGGCTGGTGCTCCACCGGTCCTTTCCCTCTTCTTTGGGCTGGTGTGTTATCGACTCAGCCGATCAGGCGTTTGGTTTGCGAGGGGCTGCCGTAGATGAGGTGCTGCCCCCCAGTGGATTAGTGGATGACATGGTGATGGGCGTCTTGTTGAAGTCTGTGCGCTACCATGAGCGCCAGCATGCTTGTTTTAACCAGGAACCGAGCAGCATCCCAAATACAGCTCTTTTAAATGGTAAGACATTATTTATTACCTCCTGTGCTTTATTGTTCAACTAATGTAAGTTGGTTTGTCTGGCTGTAAATATTATTTTTTATTGGAGTTTGTTGACATTATTGAATGTCTTCCATTTGGCAATTTCTAATAGTTTAGTTGCTAAGTGACAGGTTGAAAGGCAGTGTTTGATTGCTTTGTCTGACAGTCTGACATGGTCAACTTTAATTAAAAATTATATTTATTATTTTGTAATAATATATTGATCATAAATAAATCAATTATGATTAAGGTAATGAAAATAGTGAAGTGCATTGTACTACTAATAACTAAATATCAGGTATTTTTTATTCAGTTTCTTCTAATGTATTGTTTTTTTAATACATTTTAATTGTTGTTATTCTCAAATAATTTTGAAATAGTTTTTTTTTTTTATTGAATTTTAAATCATGAAACTCAATTTGTATTATCTGTAAATATTCTATTAAATCAATTATCATGGTATGTTATCACAAAACAATGTGCCTGGATTAGGGGCGTCTCTTTGAGTGTATGCCAATCATTTACATTTTGTGTCCAGTCTTGTATTCCTCAAAGTTAAGTCCAAATGAGCAGGATTTGTAACGGTCGCCATCCATTGTTGTCCATTCCGGTTTCCTCTCTTTCGTTTCTTTTCTTGCACACTTTTTGGTCTAGTGTGTGCACCGGAGACAGTGGAGTGGGATAGAGGGTCTTTTATTTCTCTCTTTTTTCAGAGGGGTCGTCTCTCCTGTTGGTCGCACTGTTGCCATTGTGGCCGGCTGATTGGGAGCTGTCCATCATTTGCGGGCGAACTGTCAGTTTACTTAAGAAAGTGCACGTGGGACAAAGGAGGTCGCGGGAGTGTGGCGGCCGAGCTGAATGGAGGGAGGGAAGGCAATTAGCCGCCACGTTGTTGGGGCTCTTTTACTTGTCAAGCTGGAGCCTCATTGCTTTTGTGGGAGCCATGTAAAGGACATTCCCAGGGCTTTGTTTTGGCATTAAGGGCCTCTGGCGAACGCCAGAGAAGAGCAGGGCATAAAAAAGAAGATTGAAATAAAATATTGGAGAAA
This sequence comes from Oncorhynchus mykiss, assembly GCF_013265735.2. NCBI lineage: Eukaryota > Metazoa > Chordata > Actinopteri > Salmoniformes > Salmonidae > Oncorhynchus > Oncorhynchus mykiss. The sequence continues at coordinate 16,421,817 of NC_048584.1, forward strand.
AAGCCATGCGTTAGGTTTTTGTTGCTTCCGTTGTTGTCATCTTATTGTTGCTCAGATATTAAATATGCTGCTCCGCCTTTTCAGTTGCCCATTTTTTTTATATATTTTTGTATTTAATTAGGTAAGTCAGTTAAAAACAAATTCTTATTTACAATGACGGCCTACCGTGGAACAGTGGGTTAACTGCCTTGTTCAGGGGCAGAACGACACATTTTTACCTTGTCAGCTCGGGGATTCGATCAGGCAACACTTCAGTTACTGGCCCAATGCTCTAACCACTAGGCTACCTGCCACCCCTTTTTTGCAAATATATTTTTGTTCATTGTCACCAGGTAAAATTAGGTGACAATGTGTTTGGAATATACCATCGGTCAACTCTACCTACTTTTTTTGTCACTAAATCATATTGAAACGATAGATTTATTAAAAACCACAATTGTATATTTCCTTTACATTCAAAATATAAAATTAAACCTTGGTGAAGCAAGTTCTTGTGCAATTAGTTAATCACCCTACTTGTTAATTGGTGAAAGGCACATGTCCTGCATTTGCTTGCCCTGCTCTAAGGCCCTGGAAGTGGTAAGAGCCTGGAAAGCGCTAGGGACAGGAGCATGGTTGTGGGGCCCGAATATTCAGAGGAAATTATCTCAAGATAATAATGTTTCAGAGGCGGAGGACAGAGAGAGCAGTAGGGGGTATGGAGGCTTTAGGCCTTGCGTAGTTGATCTTCTCACACAGAGAGGTCAGGAGGATTTAACAGTGGAATCCACCACCCTCCCATCTTCAGTATTATTGGTCAGAAAAATAACAGAAAAGGAAAAACAGAAAGAAGACCCCACGTAGATGTCACGTCCATGTCAAAATGAAGACAAATACATTTCTTTCTCGTTTCCTCCTACCCCCCTGGAAAGTTGGGTTGGAGAGGGGACTGTCAGTATCACATGGATAAGTGACTGTTTGCTACACTTTGCTGAGCCTGCCCTCCCTTTGTGGATGTTGTGTCTTGTTCTTTTTTCTCCCCCTCTCTCTGTGTCTCTTTCCTTGCTCACTTTACCTTGTTGTAGCCAAAGCTTTTCAAGCTGCCAGTTCGACTCTGGGCATCCTGGAGGGACTGCAGAGCCCCCACACACATACAGACACATATACAAGTGTGCAATCTGGGAGTTTTGTAATAACAATATTTTTGTTGTCTATATTGTTGTGTATTTTTTTCTCGATTGTTGCTTGTGGGAAGATTTCTCTGCACTGAGAAGCAGCACTTTATATTTTTTTTCTCGGTTCGTTTTTTCGCTTTCATTTCTTGTGACCGGCACAAACTTTCCTGAGAGAGGAAGCTGTGAGGAGGTGCTGAGAGTGGTGGAGGAAGCTGGGAGATCCTCATGCTGTTTTGGGGGAGGTAGGGGGGCAGGCTAGGCCCCAGACCCTGAACCACATCTGTGGATCCTCAGACACAAATGTCTGTGGATCCTCCAATCATAAAATCCTGGGAACAATGGGCCACTCGTGTCGCAATGAGGATGCCTCGGTTTGAGGGACACACACATGCCCAGCCGCACACACTTCAGCACTTTGGGAGAAGAAGAAGTGAGGGCTAAGAAAAGACAAAGAAGAAGAAGTGGAGGAGGAAAAAGAGTGTGCAGAAGAAAGGGAAGGCCAGTGGTTTTGAACTCTGTAGTGAGGGAGGAGAAGTGGGGGGCAGGTGAATAGTAAGCGGGGGGTCATGTACCCGAGTGAGGGCGTTTTAGCGGGGCCGGAGGAGAGGGGAGCCAAAGGAGGAGTCCTTGCCTCCGGGCTCCCCCTCCTCCAGCAGATCGGCTGCTGGCATCTGAATCTCAGTGGCTGGGTGAGTAAACCACACTCCCCTATCTCCTTTCTCTGTCTCTCTTCATCTCCCTTTCTCTCAATTCCTGTTCTCCATCACTTTTTGATTATGTTACCGTTGAACTTTGAGGTTCAGATGATGGTTGTTGTGATTAAGGGGGACCCAGACGGGTATTCCCTCTCCTGTAAGTGCAGGCTGGTGGTCATCTGCTTTAAAGCTTTTTCCTTTCAAATATTCCTTTCTGCTTCTATTTATTTTTTAGGTGGCTGTGTATGTTTATGTGCGGGGAGGGGGTGTTCTTGATCTTGGCCTGTGTTTGGGAGGTGTGTGTGGGGATATGCTAATGAGCAGTGTACATTTACAGAAACAGGCCAAAGACAGAAAGCAGCATTTGCCATTTTGTTTTAAATTGCTATTCAAATCTATAAACCGTTATTTACTAATGAATTCAAATGAAAATAGTTAGTTCAGTATTACTTTGTATTATTTATCAAAAGATCATACCTTATTATCCAACTGAATAGTAATTCCTAGACAAAGCATTATTTGATCATGCTCACGTCTAACCATGAAATGGAAAATATAATTGAAATAACCCACAAATTAACATATTCCTCTCTTAATTTTGCCGTCTAATTCAAAATTATAATTGCCTCCTCTTTCAACTGAAAATGTAAAACGCTGATTGCATTTCAAAAGCTGATGACAGAACTCAGTGTAGCTCCTGCACTGTAGTATCACTGCTTCTAGACACCACTTCAACTCGGGTAGGAAAGCTCAAGAGATGATTACATTCTAATGGGGAAGTGTAAACACACATAGCACATTGCTCTTGTATATAACTCAATATGAAATACATTTTAGACAATTATTTATTAAAATCACATTGACAAAGTTATATGGAAGATATATTGCAAAATGTAAATTTGACAAATGACAGACTTCAATATGTATGAATGAATGAAGAGAGATGGAGAGTGAGAGCAAAGGCTTTGGCCCAGATACATTTTTTGTTAGGTCCTGTGATCAGCAGCAAGCATGTCACAGAAGCAAAGTGAATAGATTAACTTTTAAATATACTGACTCGGTCTCTAGAGCAAGATGCCCTTGGAGTGGGCTGATTTTTTTCTCCCTGTCTGGAATAGCAATACTGATCGCCTGGCACTTTCCTAAATTCTTTCATTTTTTTCCAACACAGCATTGAGATATTACTGAGATAGCATTTTAGTGCAAACACAACAGTGAGGGTTGTTTCCACATCTAAATATGGAAAATATTGATGTATTTAATGCTGCAGAAATTGTCCAGTTTTAAATAAAATATGGTGATCTAAGTTAGTGTGTGTATTTTTATTCTGACACTGTACACTCTTAGAAAATAAAGGTGCTATCTAGAACCTGAAAGGGTTCTTCAGTTGTCCCCACAGGATAACCCTTTGAAGAACCCTTTTTGGTTCCAGGTAGAAGAACCCTTTTGGGTTTCTCCTATGGGTACAGCCAAATAACCCTTTTGGAACACTTTTTTCTAAGAGTGTATATACAGTATGTTCATAGAAGATTACGCTTTAAGATATTGTATTGGTAAAGAAACCAACACAAAATGGTATGTAATGTGTTTCTCTGCTCGTTTGGCCCCAAGGTGTTGCATTAATGAAAATATGGCATCGTTACTAGGATTTGATGTGTAGCCTGCGATCTGTATCTTTGTGAATGTTCACTTTGATCTCCATCACTGCTACAGTGAGAGGGAAAATGTAGTTACTGGCAACAGAGATGTGATATGGGTGTCGCTTGGAGACGATAATATTTTGCCTGGAGCGGGCACTCTTAACGCCTTAGAGGTAAACTTGAATGTTTTATGAAAATAAATCCTATCACGCCAATAAGACCTATTGTGATCGTGGACAGTAATTTTGATGTTGCCATGTGTTTTGTTTTTGCACCTATCAGATAATGTAACAGTCTACACACACAAACACACACACAAGCTCCAATCATTCCCTCCCTCTCTCTCTTTCTCTCTTTCTTTCTTTCTCTCCCTCCCTCTCTCCCACTCCTCTTGCACAGTGTGTGTTTTCTGCATGGTGTCTCTGTGTGTGTGCTTGGATGCGGGCCACAGGCACGTTTTGGGAGGGGATCAGTGCCCTGGCAGCTTTTTATGCTTGCTCTGGAATTTGTGGGCCTGCGAGGACCCCTATCCATCACTACGCTGTCTGCCCCCCTGGTCCCCCTGCCCCCCTCACTCAACCCCACTACAGCTCATTAGAGCCTGCAAGGCGTTGTGACAACTCATCATATCATGAGATAAAGCATGGAGAGACGTGTAGGGCCCCCCAGGGGCCACAAGGTCGCCACCTTCACATTTAGTCTTGAAATTGCCCTGCAAGGTGCCACCAGGCGGAAATGCAAGGCCAACAGCTTTTCCCTGTCCTGCTTTTCTCTCTCTCTCTGTCCCCTCCTCTTTGTTTCTGTCTCTCACAGGGTATCCTCTTGTAACTGTCATTACCACATGCCTGTGGTGAAGCAGCTCAAAAAGTGATTTGACAAAGTTTGATTTGTTTCGTAGACTAAATGATAAACAATATTGTAAAAACGAAGTTATTTACTCAAATGTACCATTGGAACGTGAAATACCACTTGATAAAGGTCACGCTTTATTTTCAGATCCAAAACCATGGTCAGTTGAACCATAAAGAAAGAGGATACCTAACAAACGCGGACAAGTTGTGTCCGCCATACATCAGCCCCATTGCATGAGTGGCTGATGGGAATGCCTAGGGGTCAGGGTTCGGACAATGATGCTGAGTGAGTGTGACACAGCCTCTCCGTGGCAACCAGAGGGCCTGCACACAAACACACAGGCCCTCTCTCCATCCACACAGCCCAGACACTAGTGAGATCACCACCAGGGGTCAAGACCCTGATACTGCGACTGTCACTCACACCAAGGGGGTTCAGCGTACGCACGCATACACTCATGTGAACATGTACGCTCTCACAGACACACTCTCTCGAGAAAAAACAGTTGTCTTTCTTGGCAGTGTGAGTCTTTTTATGTATATATATTTATAAAGTGCGCTACAGTGTGTGTGCAGAGGTGTATGCACATGCCGTAGGACTACAGAGCTTCTGTAAAGGGTTTAGCCTTTCAGCAGTTGGAATTTCTGCAGGACACTTTCTTTGAAATGGTTAATCAAGGTCAAGGAACAGTAGTGTATACAAATTCATACAATTGTGTGTTGATTGTGTACCCGTTTGAGCGTGTGTGCACTTTCTTGAACAGCTCTCTCGTGATTAGTCTCCTGGTATATTTCTGTCTATAGTAATACTGAAAGTGGTGGGAGTGATGGCAACAGGGCCAGGAAGTCGGCTTTGCTCCTTCCTTTGTAGAGAAACAGAAAATACTCCCACGTAGTTCCTTTGTTTAGCATGTGTGCTTTGTATAATGCTTCACTTGTTTGAGTAGCTGTGGTGTGATTCCGTCAGCGCCTGTTGTCCGAGGGTGTTAAAAGCAGGTGCTGCACCTAGGCCTACTTTCATTTTAATGGGAAAAAAAGCAGGTGCTGCACCGAGGCTTCATTTTAATGGACGATGTGTGTGCGTGTGTGTGTGTGTGTGTGTGTGTGTGTGTGTGTGTGTGTGTGTGTGTGTGTGTGTGTGTGTGTGTGTGCACGCAGTGTAGGCTATATCTTATTTTTTGGGGGGGGGACTAAACTTTATTGTTGATATGGTGTGAACCTAGTCTGTGTTTTCTGCAAAGGCCTGAACTTCAGGTGTGATTGGGCTCATATCAGTAAAACAAAAAATCATCCCGCCTCTCTCCATGGCTGTTCTACTTAAGTTCTGTGCGTGTGTTACAGTCCATATGGGCTCTGCACTGTAGGTGTTGGAATCTGGTATGACTCACCTGTTCTCTCTGTGAAAGTGCAAAAGCTTAACTCATGGACTTGTCAGTGACGTCTGGACTCTAGGGCATGTAGAGGTGTGTGTGTGTGAGTCAACTTGACCCAAATGGAAGCTGCACAGAATGTTTCACTCTCACACCCCTCTTGCTGCATGTGAGCATAGAATTGAGGCATTCCCCAGAGTTGTTTTAAAATAACTGCACTGAAAAATACTTCAGAATGCATTTATTCTTTCGTCTTGATACAGACTAGCCTTCTCTGTAAGGCAGCAAACCTCCATTGCTGATGAATGTTTATCTCTATGGGCGACATTACACCTCCATCTTTCCTCCCCCCTTCATGGGGTGGTTCTAATCCTCCCCTCAGTCACACAGAGAGAGGCTGGCCGCTACAGTAGCCAAACAGCAGTATTGTCCGCATGGCCCAGAAGCCATATAAACTGGAGCACTTGCGTTGTCTATTATTTGCCTGGCTCTGCTCGGGGCTTCTGAAATGGAGGCCTGTTAGCCCCATGTAAATCCCTCTCTACATCTCTTTCAATCTCTCTCTCTCTTTCTTTCTCTCTCTCTCTCTCTCTCTCTCTCTCTCTTTCACACACACACAGTTTCTCACAGCTTCACTCTCTCTATCATGCTCAAACAGTCTCTCTCTCCCCCTTTCGCTCTCTGTCCTTCTCTCTCTGTCATCTCTCTCGCTGTCTCTCGCTCTTAATGCATACTTGGTGGATGGGCATTTTAAACAGTCTCTCAATGGAGACAAAATAACTCATTTAAATGGCCTCTAAAGCCTTTCAGCAGAGGGAGAATTGACAACATTCTTTCACATCATTACTGAAGGGGGTAGAGGAGAGAAGGCTGTTTGGGGCAGCCAGTGCGTTTTGCTCAATGGCTACCTCGTCAGCTGTGTTTGGCAGCTGTCATCTCCCCATCTTTTTTTATCCCTCTGTTGAAGATTTTTAGATTAGATATGGGGACTGTGGGGAAGAAACATGTTGATTTGTGTCTTGTATTCATTTTAACGAGTCGTGTACCACAACCAACACCCTCCCCTCTTCTTCTCTCACTCTCTTTCCTCCCTCTCTCCTCTCACTCTCCAGTCTTTTGAGCTCAGGGCTGTGAATGAGTCCCCAGAGTCTCTCCATGTTTCCCAGTAGTTCTACTGGGTTCATTAATCTTTCATTGGGACCATGCGGTGTGGAATGCCACCCCTCCCCCCTCCCTCTCTCGCCTGGCGCTACCCTTCCCCCTCCCCTCTCCTCTCTACCCCTCTCACAGCTCCACTGGAAGGGAACTTTACCCACTCCAGCCTGGTACAGTTCAGTTCAGACCAATCTGGTTGTCAGTTACACAGAAATGTATCTCATAAATTGCTCACAGTTGGTTCAGCCTATGGAGATGATGGATTTTCAGCATTAAGCTCTGCACACGTGTCTTGCCTAGGGCCCTCAGCTTTGCATTTGTATAGTTAAATGAGCATAGAGTCCATACATTATCCCTCCCTCCCTCTCCTACTTTAATGCATTTCAAAGTCTATTGGAAAATTGCCACAGTCAGGTTTTGGGTTGGTGCCTCGCCATGGTTAGGGCTGCTAATGAGTGTGTTTGGACTGCAAGAGTGCAAATTGAACTTGTGAAGGGAACATTACCCACACCCCCATTGCTCCTACTCCCTCCCTCCCTCTCTCTACTCACACAGAGACACACACCAGCTAGCTCATTCTCCTTTTCCCCAGCATACATCAGCCATGTTACCACAAGCCTGATTAGTGATGCCTCTTTGACTGCCGAGGGACAGAATATGAGTTGAAGAGCAAGACCAGCTCACCGCCAGTGGTTTAAACCAGAACACTAATCTGGTTACTGTGTGTGTGTGTGTGTGTGTGTGTGTGTGTGTGTGTGTGTGTGTGTGTGTGTGTGTGTGTGTGTGTGTGTGTGTGTGTGTGTGTGTGTGTGTGTGTGTGTGTGTGTGTGTGTGTGTGTGTGTGTGTGTGTGTGTGTGTGTGTGTGTGTGTGTGTGTGTGTGTGTGTGTGTGTGTGTGTGTGTGCGCCTGGAGAAGAGGGCTGAGCTCTGGTTAACATGGCCCATGGCGGAGCACCCCTCAGCTTAACTGTAATCTTTGGGTAATTGAAAAAGGGGCCTGGGCCACTTAGGAGCACAAAGAGCAGATTACATAGCTAAAACTAATTTGGCAAAAATGTAGAAATGGATTTTCTCCCCTCTATTATTACAATGCCCCCCTGTCCTCTTTACCTCCCCTCCTCCTCTACCCCCCTCCAAAACCAGACCCTGGGGGGACAGCGAGGGCAGGGGTAGAGGGGTGTATAGCAGAGGGAGGAGAGGGAATCAGTAGGGTGAAGCACTAAGTGAGGGGTTGGATGGTAGAGGATTGCTGACTGTTGTTATAATGGGTGTGGATTTTACACATTTGGTGGTCTGCACATGATCGATCTACCCCCAGTAAGAGGCCCCCTTGTCATGCAGCCCCAGTCCAAAACTAAAATGACAGCCCTGCATCTGAGATAGCATTACTGAGTCGAGGAGTGTCGCCGCAAAAGTGTTCTTAATTACCAAGCACACTATTTTCACTCTGCTCTGGCGGTTTGGCGCTCCGAGGGGGTTGATCATTTGATGGCTCTCAATTTTCTAGAGCTTTCTGAGCCATGTTGTAACTCTACTGCAGGCGCCTGCCATCTCTACCCCTAACCCAAATATTAATACACTCTTCTTTTGTTTTATTTTCTCCCCCTCTCCCCTCCTCTCTCTCCCTCTCTTTATAGTCTAATAAAGTCCCAGTGGTACAGCACCCTCACCACGTGCACCCGCTCACGCCTCTGATCACCTACAGCAATGAGCACTTCACACCGGGCAACCCCCCTCCGCACCTACAGGGAGACGTGGACCCCAAAACAGGTAAGACAGAGAACATACACACACTACACTATACTACACTACACTACACTACACTACACTACACTACATTGATGCCCCGTTGGGGAATGGTAAAAATGGTTGGGAAATAGGTAACACTCCAGCCAATGTTCCAAAGACACACAGTCCTCAAATCCAAAGAGTGATATACAATAGCCACGAGATCTTCTCCCAAGGTCAACAAAAGAGAAGAAAAAAAATGTTTATTTTGAATTCCTCAACAGAACACAGAAGAATTCTTATTGTTGTCCACATACAAAGGCTACCAATGCTGCCTATGCAACCACCACAAATACACACACACACACACACACACACACACACACACACACACACACACACACGACTGGCTGATCAAATGTAGTTTTATTTATGGAAGATATAGCCCTTACAAAGCACAGCATTGCAGGGCCTGCTTTCTCTGACCAGGTGTGAGGTATTTGAGGGCAGACAACAGTCAGGGCTACTCAGACAGAAAGCTTCTCTCTCCTTATGGCTGTGCTATTGTGTCTCTGGTCCTGCAGAAGTAAGTAAGCCTGTTGATTTGGCTCTGGCAGGGAGGGGAGGGTCACTATTTCCTCTCTCCTCTGACACTACAGGAGGAGGTGGGTGTGTGTGTAACTTCACATGCCTGAATGCTCCTCTCTCACACACACACAAACACACACACACACACCACAGCATGTTCCCCATCCATCTGACTGAATTTAAATGTAGCATTCCTTCATGTTAAATGTCCACCAGCAATAAACATTTTGACCTAGCAGGTCAACTCACTTTCAATATGTTGTACATAATATTGAGTTAGTGTTGAATAGCTTTGAAGGGTCTCTGGTTGTTTTGTTAGGGTTTTGAGGTAATAATGGTCTCTTATTATGATTTTCCTCACAAAAGGGTGATAATGACCCAGCTGCTGTTTAATGTGCCAGTTAATGGTCTGCTTAATTGAGCTTAGTGTTGTTGAATTAATTAACAAGTTATATTAAGACTTCAGCACTGGATGGCAATGGAGAGCAACGTTAGGAACTCTTTCCTCTGAGGAGTGCGTCAGTCAGTGCTGCTATGTCTATAGAACTAGGGCATACAACATTTTTGAAACACTCCTCAACTACAAATGTGGAATTAAAAAAAAAAGTTATTTAATGAGGCAAGTCAGTTAAGAACAAATTCTTCTTTACAATGACAGCTTACCCTGACCAAACCCTAACCCGGTTGACGATGTGCCAATTGTGCGCCACCCTAAGGGACTCCCAATCACGGCCGGTTGTGATACAGCCTGAAAACGAACCAGGGTCTGTAGTGACACCTCTAGCACTTGGATGCAATGCCTTAGAAAGCTGCGCCACTCTGGAACCCTTAACGATCTATAACTTTTTATTTAAAAAATTCTCAATTAGTTCAGCATCAGTTTTGAGAGACAAACCTCAGTGAGGGTGTGTCTACTTCTTGGATGCACAAAATGTTCCTTAGGCATCTGTCACTGAACAATGTCTATGGAAACCTTCCCATGGGGCCGATTTTCAAATACCTGGCTTGGCCCTGTGGCTTTTTGGTTATGACACACACCAGCAACACACCGGCTGTGGACAGATTCATGGGGCCAGGGTTAGTTCTGCAGTACTCTTCATCTGGGTCCACTGTGGCCATATTGGCACCAGCCAAACAAAAACTGCTCCACAGCTGCACTGATATGCAGGCCAGGCAGGACCACTGTAAAATAATGCACCAGAGCAAATAAAAGTCCCTCCGCTGTGCTGTCTGCCAGTGGAACTCAAACACTTCCTTGTCATGTTTTAACGCTCAACACCAGAAAAATGGAAAAGCCATAATTTCCTCGCTTTCGCCATTCCTCCTTTTTTTACGACAGACCTTTGGAGGCCTAATGTTTTGGGTGGCTTGTCTGCATGTTTTATTTGCCTGTCAACTGCCACAGCAAGTGATTGCGACATTGGCAAATGTGTGATTGTTTCGCAGTGTCCTCTGTAGGACATCTCTGTCACTGTATCAGATGAGAAAACTACATTATTTCTGTCTTTGTTAAAAACGTTAGGAGGAATAGGATGAACTAATTCTGGTTAAAAGAAGCTGGAAACCCAAGGGACCCTATTTATAAGGCCTACTTTACAATGTCATAAGCATGTCATAGATGTTATCGAAAGTCATAAATCAAATCACATTGTATTGGTCACATACACATATTTAGCAGATGTTATTGTGGGTGTAGCGAAATGCTTGTAAGAGCCTATGTCAGATAAAGACTGCTAGGCAAATACAACACTGTAGTGTCATCCAGTATATTAGCTATGAAACAAGCTGGCCATTAATAACTTGCAGAGACGGTTTATAACATCCCTTCATTCATGCTTATGACAGTAAGAGAACTTATTAGGTTTATATGAAGTCGAACCCTGTTTATCCCCCCCCTTTCTCTCAGCACGTTATGACACCGTACCGCCAGACTCAAACAGCTTTGATCAGGACGTGTGATTTAGCACTGTGTACATGTGAGCGCAACCGCTCTTCCTCCTCCTCCTCCTCCTCTCCACCCACCCAGCTTCCTGTGATGTCGACTCTGTTCATTATGAAACACACAAAGGAGGAATTTAACACTGACTGATGTTTCGGGGTCCATCTTTCTCTCCCTCTTTATTTGTCCCTCTACCCTTGCTCTCTCTACCCTTTCTCTCTCTTTCTCTCCAGGAATTCCAAGGCCTCCACAACACCCAGACATATCTCCCTATTACCCTCTATCGCCTGGCTCTGTAGGGCAGCTCCCCCATCCGCTAGGCTGGTTAGTACCACAGTAAGCAACATTTTATTATCCTCTTTCTCCACTGTCATCAAGCATGTTTTTTATTGCTCCACGCATGTGCTGGCTACATTGTTTATAACTATGTCTAGATGTAGATCTATTTAGCGGTTTGGATCATTAAGTATATCGTTACGGTATAAAATCAGCATCCCTAATGTAGATGATGTAATTTAGCAATAAGGCCCGAGGAGGTGTGGTATATGGCCAATATACCACGGCTAACAGCTGTTCTTATTCACGACGCAACGCCGAGTGCCTGGACAGCCCTTAGCCGTGGTATATTGGCCATATATCACAAACCCCCTGAGGTACCTTATTGCTATTATAAACTGGCTAACAACGTAATTAGAGTATTAAAAATCATGTTTTGTCATACCTGTGGTATATATACCACGGCTATCAGCCAATCAGCATTCAGGGTTAGAACCACCCAGTTTATAATGTCAAATGGTTCTCCGTCAGAGGCAATGTCTTCTGGTTTTGTTGGGTTTTCTAAGAGCTTGGTTTCTGTATTTTCCTGACTGGTAACATCATAAGCAGAGCACATAGGGAAAGCTCGGTATCCACTTATCTCAAACTGGGCCCTCTCAGTTTTGATCAAGCACTGATTTGACTCCTGGCTGACCACTGTCTCCAGTTCATACATTCTGGCAATGGACCAACTACTGGGCCTTAGAAGCACACTGCGGTTTCCTAACCCCCCCCCCCCCCCCTTTGCTCCAGCCCCAACTTGCTTCTTTGTGGCAAATGCATTTTTGCATTTCTCTGTATTGTCCAATTAGATTAATGAACCGTGATTGCCCGTATTTTACCCAGAATTCCACACGGGGGCTCTCCCCTGGTAACTCTTGTCAACACTTGTTAATATGACAAAAGGCTACAAATTAAGCTCTGTTAATTTAATGTTTTCTCACCGCGATGTAAATACCGGAAGAGGCCCCGAGCGCAGCCACGGCACCCTTTGATTTGCTGCACTTTATTTTGGTATAAATTTACATTCATTATTGGTTGTCTTTGGATGTGTAGACCTCAATTAGCGTGATGGCTCCATTAAAGAGTCCCGCGCTTCGTCTTTAATTATCACAACAAAACACCTAGTTCCAGCTCGGGGAGGAAGGGGCTCCCTCTCCGTCGACACCGAGCGAAGGGTTATGAAATTTAATTAGCCATTCCTATCAAATTTGTGGTATTCAAATTGTTCGGAGTTTGCCTCTCCTTTGATCCGCACTCTGCAATCCCCTAGATTTTAGTCCTGATCAAATGAGAATAAAGAGACCTGCGATCGGGGAGAGAGGGAGACCTCCTCTCCTTCCATCAACCCTGTTTCTTTACCTCCCTCTCTTCCCTTTGTTCTTTTTCCTTCTCCTAGGCAAGGTCAACCTGTTTACCCAATCACAACAGGGGGTTTTAGACACCCCTACCCGACTGCACTCACTGTCAATGCATCCATGCAAAGGTGAGTTGAGCCTTGGGAGATAAACAGGCATGCACACACACAGGAGGAGGCCATGACGCGGGTGCACACACAGGCGTCACACACAGTCTGCGTAAACTTATCCCTTAAGGAAAGTGCACACTCTCGTCTCCGTGCTCAAAAGGCCAATCCTCCAGTGTCCCCACTATGTGTTGAAATATTAATTATATTTATCACTTTCTAATGAGGCCCCTGAAGAACATTTACCCTAGCTGTATGTCAGCCACATCTGTAATGGACGGGGCATGTCCTAGTTGTTAGCCACCAGACACATTGATAAATAAACATATAGACACTTAAAAGGAGAGAATGATGTAGACTCGGGCTTGACACTTGGCTAATGCTTTGTTGGGTCCATTAGGGTCCAGCTCAAGAGGAGAGCTCTGGACTCAAGTGGACCCAGGGGGGCACATATGTTTGTTGTTGTTGTATTATGTGTCTTTAACTGGGCATGGCTCCCCTGGGGGCTGTGCTATAATTCTCTGCATTGTGTGGGAAGAGGGAAGAGTTAACTGTGGATGACAAGTACCCTATGATTTGTAGGTTCAGAGTCTTTTCGAAAAACGACAACAACAAAAACAAACAATTCCATATGGCCGCCCCTCCCTTTCCCTTTTCCCCTGTCCCTCTCCCTGAGCCCAGAACAGTATTCACAGGCATTTCATTGCAGGCAGCTGGAGAGTTTGGAACGGGGATGGTTTATAGTTTTGAGGGGAGGGGGGGGAGAGGCAGAGGCCTAGGGAGTATGGGGAACAGGCCAAACTTCAGTTTAATTACGTGCTGATTGGAAAAGCAGCTCCTGAGATTCGACTGTTCAGACCTCTGTGACGTTGATGGATAAGTGTGAGCGAGGGAGGAAAAGAGAGAGAATGCAAAAGAAGGGAAGAAGAGAGAGGGAGGCCTCGAATTGGATATGGAAAGGTTAATGTTGTGAAATAGTACCTGACACCCTCAGAACTTTGACATTGAACACGTGTGCACTCGGGTTCCTTATCCCCACCCTCTCTCTCTCTCCCTCACACACACACATACACGCACACACACTCTGACATGGCCTCTTGGTACACTTCTTTTAATTAAAAGCAGAAAAGCAGATTGACTTCACACTTTCTGTTAAAAAGAGAGGCTAGGTGAGCCAATAGCTCTTCGTTTGTCCTTTTTCTTGGTTAGCCTTACATTGAAACTATATACCTTCACGTGTATTCTTCATTAATACACATTACCTATATACTTAGGTTGATAGTTTATATCATTGTTGGCCACCCCATGACCCAGACTCCCTTGTGGCTTTAGGAACAGGCCCAACCATCTTCACAGTTCACTGTAGCACAGTCTTGTTTTCCATATGTGGGTGTCATCTATGTAGCAGGGTTAAGATGGCGCTAATTTCTCCTCTCTATCCCTATTGTGTCCCTCTTCCACCCATAGCAACCCCCATGAAGCAGTCCTTGCCCTACCCCCTCTCCCAATCCTAGCCCTGGTTGCCTTGCTCTCAGGTACAGGCAGGGTGCGTCTGGTGTCTGGTAGAGCACAGGCAGCCAGACTAAGCAGGACCTGGCAGCATCTAGTGGACCTGTGTTTTAAGTGACAGCTAATTCACCCCTAATGACGGCCTCTACATTGTGATCATCTTATTTCCAGCAAGGCTAATTGAATCTACTGGATGGGGGATTGGCTGGGCTGTGGGGCTGGGGAGAGCTAATGCGTTCTGATGAGCCGTAATTGAATTAGCATAGCTGAATAGGTGGAGGTCTCCATCTCTCTGGAGAAAGGGGCTTTAGCATGTCCTTGTTATAACTTCCACTGGGGAATTGACAAAAAAATAAAAGACGTCCGATTGGGTTTTCAACGGCGTAGAGAAATGGCACAGAGTGGGAAGGTTTGGATAATCGTGTATATGACAAGGTTTCGGAAGCAAAAAATTGTCTCGTCTTTAAAAGGTATTTTCTTGCTTAAATATGGCACAAGACATCCAGTAGTTAGACACGGACATCCAGTCTGTGTCTAATAATTACATTGAGATGTCCTGATCCTGTATTTTACTGGCTAGCCAGATCTTAACAGGAGAACTAGTGCTTCAGTACTAGCCCCTAGTGCCACATACCGGCCCAATTAGAATGGCGAGAGCAAGTCTGGCTCTCGTACCTTGCACCCACTCAATGCGCACCTTACACCTAGGTCCTGTTTAAAAAATACATTCTCTGGAAGGGGGAAAAAAGGCAGGCAAGAGAGAGCAGAGTCAGTCGAACGGAGCAAATGAGAGACATTATTTTGATAATGGGATTGGAACCGTACAGGTCCATTATCTCTGGCGGGCCCTGTATGTGACAGGTGGGGAGAAGTGTAAACCCCTCGCCCCCCTGCCCAACGCCTGCGCTTTGATATGTTCCCCCCTCATCGCTCTCTCTCCCTTCCTCCCTCGCTACCCCTCTTTTTTCCTGCGGAAGGGAAGGCGCGCCGGCCGAGTTCGTTATCCTGTACATTAACCAGGCACAGGGGTACTTCCTCACATTGGCAATTAAATGGCACTGGCTGACACTGGGCCTGCGTTGCAGCCAATGACCCACCCCCCATCCTTGCCTTTCAGATTGAGACATAGGAGCCTGGGGGTTGGCTAAATTGGTCCAAGGCGCTGTTCTGTTCTGTGCTGATGAGGCAAGATGATGATGCCCCCGCACATCAAAGGGATGGCCGTCATGTTTAAACCATAACCTGGGCCGCGCGGTGGCAGCTGGGGCGAGGGAGGGGGAATGTGGATGTGGTAAGGGGACAGGGAGCAGGAGGAGGAGGAGTGTAGAGAAGGAAGAAGAGAAAAAAATTGGATGCTGGAACAGAGAAAACTTAACAAGAGCACCAAGAGAGAGAGAAAGAAGGCGAGAAGGGAGGAAAAAGAGAGAGTAGAGGAAGTGTGGCGGGCTAATGATGAGTGATCCGCAGCCACTGCCACGGTCGCCTCAGCATATGACATGGCGCAAACACAAACGTGTCAATGATAAAGGGAAGAGAGAAGAGGAGAGGAGAGAGCAAGAGAGAGGGAGGAGGGAGAGAGGGAACACTCCCCAGAGATTGCCTGCAACAGAAACGAGTTGTTCCTGGCGAGTTTATGCTCATCATTATATTCTGGCTCCGAGCCATGCAGCCAGACATAGCCAGATAATGAGCTGTTTAAAAAATATATATAATATTCCTCCTTTTTTGCCCTTCTTCATCCTCCACTCTTTTTCTATGATTTGTGAACGGTCATGCATAGCTGAGATATATACTGTGCACACACAGACACAGACACACTCATACAAATAATCTTGCACACACACACATTTACTCTCTCTCTCTCTCTCTCTCTCTCTCTCTCTCTCACTCTCTCTTTCACTCACTCACTCACTCACTCACTCACTCACTCACTCACTCACACACACACACACTGCTCAATAGATGCTGGTTATTGCCCTCAATCACTGTAGCTGTGGGAGATGATGAAATAATTATACCAGTATTATGAAGATGTAGAGGGGGGAGATAAAGAATGGTAACACCATTAATAATTCGGATCAAGCATGAGGACAGATAGAATAGGCCTAACACAGTGATGCACAGAAAAAGGTGCCTTGCCAATGGTTAAAGATAAAGTGGTGCACTGGGACTGGGAATTGACATCAGCTCACACAGCGGTTTGGCACAAGACTCCATAGACCTGTAGTTTGTCACATTGTAAAGTGGGGCAAGACATCCTGGGACCTGTATTTGTCATCCACAGTCCGGAGAGAGGGGTGGTAGCACTAAACACTGAATTCACCTTGGAGAAAAAGGGAGCCAGTCACTATTTTGTCTCGGTTATGGAAGCAAGTGAGGATTTTATAGAATCCATTACAAGGACACGTGTAGTTGAAGTGTCTGTATGGACCATTTTGGCTTGTCAAAGATAAACCTTCAGTGCAATGGCTGCCCTGTCTTTCTATTTAACACTCTTCCCACTCCAACACAAACGGACTCTCTTTTTAAAATGAATATACTGTATGAAATATGACTCATTATGATGTGTAGCGTGTGTTTGCTGTGTAACAGTTTCGATGTGATTGTGAGATCTAAATTTTGTGATACGTATGGGCCGAATCCTTTCTTGATATACCCGTGCGAAACTCAAGCTTTTGTGTTAAGTCATGCATTGAACGTCAATGAGAGATTTGCGTGAAAATCTGACTTTCATGCTCGGACCTCAAGGTAGGATTCGGCCCTGTATATATGCACATCTGTATTAATGTCGAGTGAGCATATTCTGTCTCTGTTTGTGTCTAATATGTGTCCATCTTCCATTTCACACGTGTCCACTCTGACGATTTACACAGTTTTCTGTCCTCCAGGTTCCCTCACCACATGGTCCCCCCTCACCACAGTTTGCACCAGACCGGCATCCCCCACCCTGCCATCGTCACGCCCAACGTCAAGCAGGAGTCCTCCCACAGCGACATAGGCCTCAACAGCTCGTGAGTACACATACCTGGTTGTTTTCACCATTGTAAACTAAACAGCAGTGTAGTCAAAATTGGCACTGGTCTTGTTGTTCTAAATTCTACCATTACAATAATCTGTTTAATACCAATTCTGGGTATTTGCCAACCATACAGTACTATACTGTACACACTCCACAGGAAACACCAGGACTCGAAAAAGGAGGACGAGAAGAAGAAGCAGCCCCACATAAAGAAGCCGCTGAACGCCTTCATGCTCTACATGAAGGAGATGAGGGCCAAGGTGGTGGCCGAGTGCACGTTGAAAGAGAGCGCCGCCATCAACCAGATCCTGGGACGAAGGGTGAGAGAGAGACAACACCACTATACAGAGGCTCACTCACTATATCTTATTTTGTCTTTACCTCTCACGGCTCTTGGCTGAACATGGTCATGTTTACTGTTGACGATTATAGTCTTCTCGCCTTGCACTCACCTCTTTGTATTATGTCCTGTCCCTCTCTCTTCCCCTCCCTCTCTCTTTTTCTGTGTGTCTGTCTATAGTGGCATGCCCTAACACGAGAGGAGCAGGCGAAATACTACGAGCTGGCCCGGAAAGAGCGACAGCTTCACATGCAGCTCTACCCAGGCTGGTCAGCACGAGATAACTATGTAAGTTTTTAAGTTTTCAACATGTACATCCTGTATTTCTCCCCTCACAAGAACATGTCCCTGGGATGAGTGCTCTTGCTGTTCTGTCTGAGCTGAGAGCTCACCTCCTTAGCAATGCCTGCTGTCTGTTTCCCTAAACACCTTAGTCGATGGAATCTCCAATATACTTTACAGTAGACATGTTGGGCTATTTAAACAGGGCCTAAAAGCCCTGAAATGCTGATGCTGAAGGAAGTTTCTCTCCCAGCGTTGGTGTGTCCAGCAGTACAGATTGACCAGTGAAACTCTGACTCCTCTCAGCCTGCCCAAAGCATTGTGCACAAATCTGACTCCTTCACTACAAACCAACAAAGCCTCTATATAAAATGCAGCAAAATAAAAGAAGGGGGAAAAAGTACAAAAAGTGAGAAGGGAAAATTCTGTTATGGCCTGCAGTGGCAGTTAAAACCAGCGGGCAGAGAGAGCGAGAGAATGAATGAATAAATAAACAGAAATATGGGCCCCGTTTTTATTTCATGTCTCGGGTCTTCTGCAATATAATAACTAAGGTTCCTGTCTATTTCTCTTCTTTTGGCGGGTAACCAACAGGGCAAAAAGAAGAAGAGAAAAAGGGATAAGCAGCCAGGAGAGGGCAATGGTAAGTGAGCGCCAATTACCTCCTATTAGAGGAGCCCCATCATGTGTCAGGACTGTGTGACATCTCACAAGATAAAAGTCTAGCCCGTTTTTTTTTTTCTTTTTGTGTTGTTGTGCCTGGCTCGTTTTTTTGTACATAGTTATGCTACCCAATGCAATATTTAAATGGTAGACTTGCTTGTTCTTCCCCTCCTTCCATTCCCCATCCCCTCCCCTAGCCTTCCCCAGCTAATAACATTGAATATGCATGACCCCCCCCCCCCCACCAGCCTCATCCCTCCTCCTCACCCCCGCCAACATCACCCCTCTCCACTTTGCCCCCCAGCATTTAT
This sequence comes from Oncorhynchus mykiss, assembly GCF_013265735.2. Lineage (NCBI taxonomy): Eukaryota > Metazoa > Chordata > Actinopteri > Salmoniformes > Salmonidae > Oncorhynchus > Oncorhynchus mykiss. Next base: position 16,440,841 of record NC_048584.1, read on the forward strand.
GATACTGTGATGTGTGTTTTGAGAATGTGAAATTTAAGCATTGTGAGAGCCATTAACTTTGCCAGTGTTGTGTGTGTCTGTGTGTTATAATGCCTGTGCCCTGCAGATAGACTGTGCTTGTGTGTGTGTCTGTGTCTGTGCGTGTATGGGTGCATGTGTGTGTGTGTGTGTGTAACATGGGCTGCCCCTGCTTGTCTGCATGCATGCACACAAACAAACAAAAATCACCCACTTCTTGAAATTAAGGAGGTTTGCTAATTCTATTATTTCTTCATTTTATATTCTTATTATTCATATTCTTCTGATAATCCATATTGTGAGTTGAGAAGGAGAAATGCGGCATATTAAACTGTATTTTACGCTCGTTTACGTGAAGGATCCCCTCTTGAAGGCCTCTCTATCTGTTCTTTTTTTCAGAACACAGAGAATATTTTCCAAACCCTTGCCTTTCACTCCCTCCGATTACAGGTGCTAATGTCATTTTGAGTCTTAAATTACTAACTTGTTATTTTTTTCTCTTTTTGGTTTATCATGTATTTATTTATCTATGTATGTGTATTATATTCTATTTAAAAGTAGTTTTACTAAGCTAAATACAATATTTTGAAGGATGTTATTGACTTTGTTTGCTGCTTTATTTCTTAAAATGTTGATTATGTTCATTTATTTGACCATTTTATTTATTATACTAGCAAAAGTATGCTTCATTTGATATACTTACACATTTATTTAATGATGCTTCTATGTTAAAGTAATTCATTCCAGAACAATCTTCCCCATTTGGCCAAATCAATATGTAGTATATATTTCTAGCAGTGACTGTAAAAGTTACAGAATCTTAATGTTGAGTTATGACCCAGAGATTTGATGTCGGTCAGGGTAAACCTCCTTAATCTATTTGCTTCAGTAGCTGCACCTGTTCCTTTCCCTGGGCCAGCATGAGTTGGGCCTATTCCCCTTCTATGCTGTCTCTGCTCAAACTAGGGCCTGGATTCAAACAACTCACCACAGGATTCCTCTTTTGACCCAAGTGTAAACTTTGCTCTACATATGATTATTAAGCCATTATGGCTGCATTTACACAGGTAGCCAAATTCTGATATTTTTTTCCCACTAATTGGTCTTTTGACCACATCAGATTTTTTCACATATTCAGTGCTGATCTGATTGGTCAAAATTCGAAGGGGGGAATCTGAATTGGGCTGGCTGTGTAGAGCCCATGGTAGAGTTCTAAAAGATTACACAACAAATTGTTTGTTGACAGGTCAAGGTAAAGGAAAACATTGTGTCAGGTGGTTGAATTCAGGTCTAAGTAGAAGTGCCCTTGCTGCATTCAGTAGGGTTCAACCCTTTAATGCTTTCGCTGGCAGGGACTAACCCAAACCTTCCCTTATTTTAACAGTCTGATACTGCTGCCTCTTTCACCTACCACCTATACCCTCTCCTTTTCAAATATGCTGATAAAAAGATAACTATGAATGGCACTTAGCAGAAATGTAATCATGTCTGCATTATTTCCCCCATCGTATTCTACCTTAAACAAATACCTATTATCTTTTTATTCTCTTTTTTATACTTAATCCTTGCACATTTATGCATTTGTTTACTTTTTGCTTGTGGTTTGATTTGACTAATGTCTGAAACACTAACCGTGTCTTCTGACAGTCCTTTTCTATAAAGGCATACTGCACAATTACTTGCATCTTTTTAATTAGGGGGGGAAATAAGCTAAATATGCCACGATTTCGAGACTCGCAGCCTCACTGGTTTACGATTTTTCTCCTTTATTTTCCTCCTCTTTCTCTTCCCTCCTTTTTGGTTTTTCTTCCTCCTCTCTGCTGGCTTCCCTCCCTGTTGTGGCATCAGACCTGAGCGCTCCTAAGAAGTGTCGAGCGCGCTTTGGGCTCGATCAGCAGAATAACTGGTGTGGCCCGTGCAGGTGTGTATGGTGTGTGTGGCATGAACGCCAGGGCCAGGTGACGGCTGTTCTCTGAGCTGGGACTTCCTCCTTCCCTCCCCGACTCCCTCTCTCCTTCCTTCGCCAGGCTTTCGCCACCTCACAATTCTTCCTCCAACCCAGCCCTGCCAGTTTGGCCTGCCTCTATCCACTAGTTTTATTGGTGTTTGGGAACAGGGTTAACAGGGTATGCGTCAATGTGTGTGCGTGTGGTTGTTTGAGTGGTGTTTGTATATAACTCTAGATTCTCTACATATAGATGTGGGGTTGGGCGGGTCCAATAGGGGGTATTCTCTTTAGGAATTAGCCACAATGAGGGGCAGGACTCATCAGATGGTAGACTGGGTCTGAGAGGAGTTGGAGGCGTGATGGCCTGGTCTGTGTGGAGGAAGTCCCAGTGTTGACAGCCCAAACCTAAGCCCTGCCTACATGTGTTGTCTGTCCAATGACGTGTCCATTTTCTGTGTTTTTGTATTGTTTGTGTGTCTACCTCTTTGGCTAACAGATGCAAATACCCCAAAGAAGTGTCGTGCCTTGTTCGGGCTTGACCAGCTGAGTTTATGGTGCAAACCATGCAGGTATACCCCTGTAGTATCTATGGGAGGACAACCGTATAGACAACCACTTCCTTCTCTTACGTCTTCTCAAGACATCCCTCGAAAATATATGTATTATGTTTTCTTCAATGTGTTAATTGATGGCCTTCTTTTATCTGTTCCTTTTCCTGATTGTGGAATTTTTTGCTATAGCTTCTCTAAGCAAGTCATTTTACTTATTTTCTTTGAAAACTAAAAGCCCAGTGGCAGAAAATGGATTTACTAGCATTGTTATTTGTACACTACCTCGGCGATAACAATAACATTGTAAAGAAAGGTCCCGGTTGCAACATTGTAAACAATCACATTTAGGAGACCTTTGGGTATTTTTGTTGTAATGTAATTTTTTAAAACACATTTATGGTTTCTGATACCATTCTTGTGTCAAGTTGAAAGGTTGAAATCCATTTTCTATCCAGGCTGTATGTAAGTGCCTGACATTCTAACTGTCTTAAGTGTCTGTCTGAATTGGCCCTCTTGATAACCTTGTCATGCTAAGACTTGGCCCTGCTTCTCAGAGGGCACCAGAGTGACTTTCTTCTATGCCCTCTTCCTCCTCCTCCTCTTCTTCTTCCTCCAAACTCCTCTCTGATAACCCGTACTTAGTCCCTACATGTTGTCTTTCTGTTCTGACACAAGCAGTCTTTGAATTGGGAATATTTTCATGGTAGGTATTTGTTTCTGCTAAGTAATACCCCTCTCTGTGTCTGGCTTGCACTGTGTCCCCACCTCTACCCTGACCATTGTGACATGCCGTTTGGTACTGTGTATCACTGGTCAACCCAAGGCATGCGACCTATCAACGCATTTCATTTTCCTTATTTTGTTTTCAATATTGATCTGGAGTTATTACTCCAGAAAGATTTCTGCCATTTTGTCATTGTCTCAAAGAAAACAGGATATTGAGTGATCTTACCGAGTCACTTTTCCCCTCACATTTTATGAGTGGTTCTAAACGTTGAATTCACATGGCATTCAATTAAAGTAATCCACAAAGACGTTCATACAGATGAACTCTTTTAGAAATGCTTTTACTGTAGTACTTTTACTTTTACTGTAGATTTGAATTAAGACGTACACGGTTGATCATATTGAGAAAGGGATGATATTCTCACAGTATTTCCTGATCTAGTCCATGAACGTAACGGGTAAATGATGAGCGAGGCAGCAACGGGGTGCCAGAGGGCCAGGCTTGGGAATAGCCAGGGATAATTCCTGCTTCGTTTAAGGAGCCGAGAGGTTAACAGACCTCACTGGGATCCATTTCCTGAAAGATGCATCTGGCGTAATTCCCCTGGAGACTGAGAAATCAATATGTTACACAGGCACATACTATCAATCGATATGTCTGTTAAAAAATGGATATTAGCTCATTTGTAGCGGTTTGACAGGCAGTTATCAGTTTAGCCTTGACAGAGGAAGAGACAGCCTAGCACTGGCAGAATAATAGCATTTTACGATGGTAGCTAACAGTCAATACCACACAATACTCATACAGGGTCTTTGACAGCCAAGCAGACAACTCAACCCAACTCCCTTTCCTTGCTTTTCAGTTGACATTTTCCGTGGTTCACTCTTTCTTGTGTGTCCATGTTGTGTGCCTGTCCTCTTTGTGTAATTGTTCAGTCACAGAAGTGCTTGCCTTTTTTGTTCAGCATGCTATCAGTGTAAGGTATATGTGGCTGTCCAAATGTCTGCTTTTCTTTCCCCATTCTCCCTTTTTCTTCATTCCTCTGTTTTATCAGTTCTCACTGATCGATCTCCCTCTCTTTTTTCCATCTCTTTCTCTCTCGCACACTGTTTGTACAGACAGGGTATGACTTGACAAACAGGCCATACCTTGATTGAACAATAGAACAGAGATGCTGACATTTCTCAAAGGCTAGCTGAACCAAAGCATAATTTCTTTCAGTCACTTCTGCCCTTCTCCTTCCCTCCCTCCACACCTACGAATTCTGTTCTTTCTCCATGCTCATTGTACCTGTGAGCAAGCAACACAGTCTGAACCACAGTGTATTTGCCCTTCAGGCAAGCACAGTCCTTGTGATAAGGAGTTGTTGTAGAGGTCAGGGTAAGACGAGGTGGGCAGAGGCTCCCCTCCCTCCCAGCCTTCCTCCACCCCAATTGAACATAGCACACACACAGCCATCTCAGATACAAACACACACACACACACACACGCTGCAGGCACGCCAGACAGGGGAGGGTCCAAACCCGAGCAGAAATGTAAACATGACGCCGTTACCCTTCATACTCACACATATGTCTTAGGGGCAGGTGCAGCGTAGTGTTCATGCCCCTGAACTCTTACCTCTGCATCCAAACTATCCCCTCTAAGGAAAGGAGAGAGAGAGAGAGGTCAGGATAGTGAAGGGAAGGGAGGAGAGAGGGAGGGAGGGAGGACTAGTATTTCAGAAGAGCAGGGCGCTAGCTCTTCACCAGGGCCAGCTCTTTGTTTCAGTCAAGATCAGAAGTCTGTGAGGAAACGTTTGAGAAAAAAGAAGAAACCCGCACACTGCTCTTGATAGTATCTCTGCTCTTTAATAAGCCTATCTGCCTTAAGGCCTTCGTCAGAGCTTTTGTAAGATTAAAATACTTTTTAAAATAGAAGAAAGAAAAGTGAGCTGTTATAGATTTGCCATGAAAACCATTCTTCATCCTTCTTTATTCTTCATCTATTTCTCATCCATCATTTTCATCATCCTGCTGCTTCTCCTATTTCATTATCCTGTCTGTCTGTTTGGTGTACTGTGTTGTGCTGTATATGTCCTGGGAATCTGAGAAGGCCACTTGTAGCCTTACTCCTCAGCTAGGTTGTAGTGGTGGCAACCACTTAAATGCACCAGAAAACAACAATCATTTAAGGCCCAGAAATAGGTTTTAGATTGAATCTTTAAGACACTGATATTATGCAAATTAAAAAAGATGGTGCATTTAAGTTGACTGCTAAGGCTCAGCTATTGCCCAGCAGATTGCTGTCAGTTCTGGGATGTCATGCTAAAAAGCGTCTTTCTCTGTCCCCCATCTCCAGGAGAAAAAAAAAGTGCATTCGCTACATCCAAGGTGAAGGCAGCTGTGCCAGTCCTCCCTCTTCGGACGGAAGCTTACTAGACTCCCCCCCATCCTCCCCCTCCTCGGTGGCCCCCTCCCCCTCCTCGAAAGAGTCCAAACCTCAGACTGAACAAATGCAACCTCTCTCACTGACTATGAAACCGGCCCACCAGCCTCTCCACCACCCGCACCTCCTGGCTGGGCATCCTCCTCCGCCATCTTTGGTTCTGCTGGAAAACTCTGCTGCAGCGGGTAAAATGCCTGGCGCAGCCCACAATGGAGCCCATGACCACGGCAATGTCTCGTCCTCGCGGCAACCGGGCTCCTCAGGCGCCTCCCTTGCCAGGCCCTCGGCAGCATCGCTGTGTCATTCCCACTCGCTACACCCCAACTCCACGGCCCCTCAGCCTCTGTCGCTCGTGACCAAGTCTATAGAGTAGCCTCCCTCCTTATTCACTCCTGTCCTTCCTTCCTATTTTTCTAGCTCTGCACACCTCTATTCGGGCCCTCTTTCTTTTCTATCTTTTTGTCTATTTCTGTGCCATAAGGCTTTGAAAATTAGTTATTGTTTTATCAAAGTTCATTGGTCAATATTTGACCCATCATTATCAAAAAAAATATATAATTATTATAATGAATGAATAATACAAAGAGCTGTAGAGTATAGCTTTGGGAATTTGCCAACATTTTCTTAACTTTTTATTTTTATTATTTTTTATTTTGTAGTGTTAAACAGTGCAACAGAAAATTGTTATGTAGTTCCACTTAAACATGTTTAAATGACAGATATAAAAAGGTAGGTTAGATGATTATTCAATGAGCCCTTTTCTTGAAAGAGTTGGTTCTCCTTCATTATTTGTATTAAATACGAGCTTGCGAACCAATCATTTGACACCCGTACAAACCCTGGAGGGCACGAGGATCGTGGAGACACCTCTCTTACTGAGGAACAACTTTAATTGTGATGTTACTTGTTCTTCTTTAAATGTACAGAAATATTGGTGTGTGTGGGGGGGTATTGTTTTAATGTGCATTGTTCCATTACGTTGTCTTTTTAGTTGTTGTTTACCTTTGGGGGTGGAGTCAGGTGGGGTGGTTGGACTTGGAGGGGAGACAGGGGAGGGCTATTGAGGTGGGTGGGGGGGTTGCGCTATTCAATACAAAATGTCACAACGCTAGGACCAGTAGTATTTATTGCTTTAGAGATTGCTTGTTGTATCTTGTATGTTGTCCCTTTTTAAATATTTTCTTTTCTTAATACATTGTATAAATATTTTTTCTTAACGTAAGCAACTTATATATGAAATGATCCATTTTTACAAGGAGGTTTTAAAGGTAAATCTTTTTGTTGTTGTTGACAACCTGGATTCCACCCAATGTACTGTGTAGATTTCACGAACAGAGGTATGCACAACTTCATTTCAAGAAATGCGTCTATAAGCCATTTTACAAAAGAAGAAAAGAAACTTGAAACAACAAGGGACAGTGGGTACCGTGTCTTCAGTAGTTTGGGAAAGTGTCAAAGCCCTTCTTTTTTATTGCACAGTCTCATCTCTACCAGACTGTAGATTTGTGTACAGATTTTCCGTGCCAAATTTTGTGATAATTTTCTCTCCCCCCTCTAACCACGCTGTAGGGTTTTTCTGTTGTTGATTGTTTTTTGTTTTTTAAAACCATACTTTGCTGTGACGTTACATAGATTGCTATGTATGTAGTATAAATGTTGCTATAACAAATGTGTTTGGTAGCAGATTGTCAAATATTACAATTTAAACTGATTAAAAAGACGGACATCATACTGTATAAACCCACAAGGGCCAAATTATGTATATTAGGAGGTTCATAAAAAACTATGAAATAACTACAAAAAAAATACACAAACTGCCACTTTTAAGTACACAGCTACATATAGGTAGATAGAAAAAATAGGCATGTTGATGTTGCAAGAGGCTGTAAAAAAAGCTACAAGAGAATCATCCACTCGGTACCATTGTAGTTGACATGACGCGACTGTAACCTGTCGATTTCTTCTCTGGTTTATTAAGATGCTAATGATGAATAGTTTGAATGTTTCCTTAACGGCTGTGATGTTCCTGTTCTATTTTATGCTCTTATCTTTTGTTAAATTTTTTGTTTTTTTCCCTGTTATTTTAAATGGTTCCAAAACCATGTTTTTGTAATGAATAAATGTTTATGCTGTACAGTCTCTGTAGCATGCAGTTCTGTATTAATAAAAGCGACTTAGTATGTGCAGATAAATCTGTGTCTAACTTTTGTGATAGAAAATGTGAGTGCAGCAACAAAATGAGAGTTCGCAATAGTGTAAAGGCATAGCCGTGGGGAATTAGGGGTGCTGAGGGTGCAGCAGCACCCCCTAAAAAATCATAATAGAAAATATATAAAGAAATGTACCTTTTTTTTTTTTTGCACTGGGCCTTTACTAATATTAGCGGACCAATATAGACGTCTGTAGCGTGGGCCATTTTTTATTGTTTTGCATGTCCGTTATGGCAAAAAAAGTAGTATAAAGTACAGTAACTTGCAGGATTCAATAGTTGGAATTGTAAGAGTTGTTGCCCTGTCCCTTTCTCTGCAATGGTAATTTTAATGGAATCCAGAACAAACAAAACCCTGTCCTCAAACATTTACATCAAAAGGTGCAAAGTTATGGGCAAACACACAAAACATCCACATCAAATTCAATATTTTTCTTGATCAAAAAACATGGAAAACAACCACTTTTTGTGCTGTTTTAATTTACCATCCTTACAAACCACTTAATGTCAAAGTACATTAGTGTAGTGTATTGTACATACGCTGGTCATCTAGATTTGTACCTGTAGACTTTCCATCACCATGAAAGGTACTTTGAGACATCAAGTGGTTTGTGATGATGTAGCTCAGTTGGTAAAGCATGGCGCTTGCAATGCTAGGGTTGTGGGTTTGATAACCACATGGTGACCAGTATGAAAATGTATGCACTCACTACTGTAAATAGCTCTGGATAAGAGCGTCTACTAAAATGGAAAAGGAATGAATAGACCATTTCAGTTGTACATTGAAATAAGTTGCATTTGCAAAGTATTTCAAGAAACTGGAAAAACATACAGTACCAGTCAAAATTTGGACAAACCTACTCATTCAATGCCAAAGTGTGCTAGTCCAATATAAACTGACCTATATAGATATTGTCAGCACGGGCAACATTTTTGTCTGCATCCCACTGTCGGCAAAAAAGTTGCTGCACCCCCACCCCCAAACTACACTGAATAAAAAATATAAACTCAACATGTAGTGTTGGTTGCATGTTTCATGAACAAAACAAAAAGTTAATTTCTCTCAAATGTTGTGCACATATTTGTTTACATCCCTGTTAGTGAGCATTTCTCCTTTGCCAAGATATCCATCCATTTGACAGGTTAAACAGCATGATAATTACACAGGTGCACCTTGCGATGGGGACAATAAAAGGCTACTCTAAAATGTGCAGTTGTGTCACAACACAATGCCACAGATGTCTCAAGTGTTGAGGGAGCATGCAATTGGCATGCTGACTTCAGGAATGTCTACCAGAGCTTTTGCCAGAGAATTTAATATTCATTTCTCTACCTCCAACGTTGTTTTAGAGAATTTGGTAGTACATCCAACTGGCCTCACAACCACAGTACATTAGAGTATCTAGTTTGAGAAACAGACACCTCACAAGTCCTCAACTGGCAGCTTCATTAAATAGTACCCGTAAAACACCAGTCTCAACGTCAACAGTGAAGAAGCGACTCCAGGATGCTGGCCTCCTAGGCAGAGTTGCAAAGAAAAAGCCATATCACAGACTGACCAATAAAAATAAAAGATTAAGATGGGCAAAAGAACACAGACACTGGACAGAGGAAATCTGCCTAGAGTTGTAACATATTGTGCTAACATAATTGCAAAAGGGTTTTCTAATGATCAATTAACCTTTTATGCTAACACAACGTGCCATTGGAACACAGGAGTGATGGTTGCTGATAATAGGCCTCTATTCGCCTATGTAGATATTCCATAAATAATCAGCCGTTTCCAGCTACATTAATCATTTACAACATTAACAATGTGTGTGTACACTGTATTTCTGATCAATTTGATGTTAGTTAATGGACAAAAAATTGGCATTTCTTTAAAAAACAAGGACATTTCAAAGTGACCCCAAACTTATGAACGGTAGTGTGTATAGTGTGTACTGTCAACTGCGTTCATTTTCAGCAAACTTAACCTGTGTAAATAATTGTATGAACATAACAAGATTCAACAAGTGAGACATAAACTGAACAAGTTCCACAGACATGTGACTAACAGAAATGGAATAATGTATCCCTGAACAAAGGGGAGGTCAAAATCAAAAGTAACAGTCAGTATCTGGTGTGGCCACCAGCTGCATTAAGCACTGCAGTGCATCTACTCCTCATGGACTGCACCAGATTTGCCAGTTCTTGCTGTGAGATGTTACCCCACTCTTCCACCAAGGCAAGTTCCCAGACATTTCTGGGGGGAATGGCCCTAGCCCTCACCCTCCGATCCAACAGGTCCCAGACGTGCTCAATGGGATTGAGATCAAATCAAATCAAAGTTTATTTGTCACGTGCGCCGAATACAACAGGTACCTTACAGTGAAATGGTTACTTACAGGCTCTAACCAATGGTGCGGGGAAAAAAGGTATGTGTGTGTGTGTGTGTGTGTGTGTGTGTGTGTAGGTAAGTAAAGAAATAAAGCAACAGTAAAAAGACATTTGAAAAAAAGAGTAGCAAGGCTATATACCTGTTAGTCAGGCTTATTGAGGTAGTATGTACATGTAGGTATCGTTAAAGTGACTATGCATATATGATGAACAGAGAGTAGCAGCACCGTAAAAAGAGGGGTTGCGTGATCACACAGTCGTCCGTAACAGCTGATGCTCTCATGCATGCCTCAGTGTTGCTTGCCTCGAAGCAAGCATAGAAGTGATATAGCTTGTCTGGTAGGCTCGTGTCTCTGGGCAGCTCGCGGCTGTGCTTCATTTTGTAGTCTGCAATAGTTTGCAAGCCCTGCCACATCCAACGAGCGACGTAGCCGGTGTAGTATGATTCAATCTTAGCCCTGTATTGACGCTTTGCTTGTTTGATGGTTTGTGGCAGGGCATAGCGGGATTTCTTGTAAGCTTCCGGGTTAGAGTCCCGCACCTTGAAAGCGGCAGCTCTACCCTTTAACTCAGTGCAAATGTTGTCTGTAATCCATGGCTTCTGGTTGGGGTATGTACGTACAGTCACTGTGGGGACGACGTCCTCAATGCACTTATTGATAAAGCCAGTGACTGATGTGGTGTATTCCTCAATGTCATCGGAAGAATCCCGGAACATGTTCAAGTCTGTGATAGCAAAGCAGTCCTGTAGTTTAGCATCTGCTTCATCTGACCATTTCTTTACAGACCGAGTCACTGGTGCTTCCTGCTTTAATCTTTGCTTGTAAGCAGGAATCAGGAGGATCGAGTGGCCGGAGACTTTGATGCAGGGAAACTTAAATCAGTTCTACCAAATCTCTATCAACATGTTAAATGTGCAGCCAGAGGGAAAAAGATTCTAGATCACCTGTACTCCACACACAGAGGCACGTACAAAGCTCTCCCTCGCCCTCCATTTGGTAAATCCAAATATTTTTCCCTCTGGCTGCACATTTAACATGTTGATAGAGATTTGGTAGAACTGATTTAAGTTTCCCTGCATCAAAGTCTCCGGCCACTAGGAGCGCCGCCTCAGGGTGAGTGGTTTCCTGTTTGCTTATTTCCTTATAGGGCTGACTGAGTGCGGTCTTAGTGCCAGCATCTGTCTGTGATGGTAAATAAACAGCCACGAAAAGTATAGCTGAGAACTCTCTAGGAAAGTAGTGTGGCCTGCAGTTTATCACAATATACTCTACTTCAGGCGAGCAAAATCTAGAGACTTCCTTAGATTTCATGCACCAGCTGTTGTTTACAGATCCGGGGTCTTCACTGGCCATGGCAGAACACTGACATTCCTGTCTTGGTGGCATTGTCATGCTAGACGGTCATGTCAGGATGAGCCTGCAGGAAGGGTACCACATGAGGAAGGAGGATGTCTTCCCTGTAACACACAGCGTTGAGATTTCCTGCAATGACAACAAGCTCAGTCCGGTGTTGCTGTCACACACCCTGCCCCAGACCATGACGGACCCTCCATCTCCAAATCGATCCCGCTCCAGGGTACAGGCCTCGGTGTAATGCTCATTCCTACAACGATAAACGCGAATCCGACCATCACCACTGGTGAGACAAAACCATGACTCGTCAGTGAAGAGCACTTTTTGCCAGTCCTGTCTGGTCCAGCGACAGTGGGATTGTGCCCATATAGGCGACGTTGTTGCCGGTGATGTCTGGTGAAGACCTGCCTTTATAACAGGCCTACAAGCCATCAGTCCAGCCTCTCTCAGCCTATTGCAGACAGTCTGAGCACTGATGGAGGGATTGTGCATTCCTGGTGTAACACAGGCAGTTGTTGTTGCCATCCTGTACCTGTCCCGCAGGTGTGATGTTCGGATGTACCAATCCTGTGTAGGTGTTGTTACACATGGTCTGCCACTGCGAGGGCGATCAGCTGTCCGTCCTGTCTCCCTGTAGCGCTGTCTTAGGCATCTCACAGTATGGACATTGCAATTTATTGCCCTGGCCACATCTGCAGTCCTCATGCCTCCTTGCAGTATGCCTAAGGCACGTTCACAGAGATGAGCAGGGACTGTGGGCATCTTTCTTTTGGTGTTTTTCAGTCAGTAGAAAGGCCTCTTTAGTGTCCTAAATTTTCATAACTGTGACCTTAATTGCCTACCGTCTGTAAGCTGTTGGTGTCTTAAAGACCGTTCCACAGGTGCAAGTTCATTAATTGTTTATGGTTCATTGAACAAGCATGGGAAACAGTGTTTAAACCCTTTACAATTAATTTTCTGTGAAGTTATTTGGATTTTTACTAATTATGAAAGACAGGGTCCTGAAAAAGGGACGTTTATTTATATATAAAGATACACAGTACCTGTTGAAAGTTTGGACACACCTACTCATTCCATGGTTTTTCTTTATTTTTACTATTTTCTTCATTGGAGAATAATAGTGAAGACATCAAGCTATGAAGTAGCACATGTGGAATCATGCAGTAACCAAAAAAGTGTAAAACAAATCAAAATATATTTTATATTTGAGATTCTTCAAAGTTGCCACCCTTGGCCTTCATGACAGCTTTGCACACTCTTGGCATTCTCTCAACCAGCATTTCAATTAACAAGTGTGCCTTGTTAAAAGTTAATTGGTGGAATTTATTTTATTCTTATTGCACTTGAGCCAATCAGTTGTGTTGTGACTTGTTTGGGGTGGTATACAGACGATAGCCATATTTGGTAAAAGACCAAGTCCATATTATGGCAGGAACAGCTGAAATAAGCAAAGAGAAATGACAGGCCATCATAAACATTTATAATGCTTTTAAGAATATATCAGTGAGGAAATGTTTTGAAAGACACAATTAAATACATCAAGGCATCTTAAAGAGACAGATGGATTGTGAATTGGAGGAAACCACCTCAAATGTCTCAATGCCTGCCTTCCCTTACCATGACACCTTGGGTCAAGGGCGATAACTCCTTGAGCTCAGTTTGAAATTACAAGAAAGAATTAGCGCAGTTGGATCAAACAAAATTTTCACCGGAGACAGTATTCTCTCCTCCAAGTCTCGGGAAGTGGCTTTATTCAGTGATAGCTAAAAAGACGTGCACAAAGCCAAGTTTTAACTGTTTGTCCGACGGTCCATTTTTGCATGTGTACTTATTTGTTAGGCACCCATACACAACAATATCCCAAACCATGTACCAGTAATAATTATACATCACACCATGTCAGGAAGAGCGGTGTATATTGTTATGTTTCTCTTGTTTATTTCTTTCGCCTGAAGTACATTCTCATTCAACTCTTCCTCTATACCTTCCACTTCCTTTCAGTACCAAAACCACTTGTTACGCGTAGGCCTACAGTCTCCCAAGTGGTGCAGCGGTCTGAGTCACTGACAATGACAGTGCTTACAATATTTGAGGATGACATTAAAACATTAAAACATTAAAACAGGCTAGTATAGGCTACATGTGCACCACCAAGTCAGAACAGTAGGCTAAGTTATGAGTGGGGGAAAGAGGGTGAGGCACATGGGCTACTAAAAGCTCACTACACAATTTACACTTAGTGTTACATCATTCATGCAGCAGCATACAAGACATTTTTGGACAGGAAGGTGGTGTGACATTCCTTCTTGTGGGCAAATTTTGTCATTAAAGACTGTCATTCTCTGGATTCATGGTTTGCCACTGATTCCTTCCAAACCACTCATTGTTGAATTTGCTATTTCCAACATGTTGTGTAATGTTTATGTTCAATGGGCGATGAGCACCGCTAAGTTTCATCTGTGAGTTCTCTTCATATGACAAGGACTGTAGGATTTGCCAGGAGATTTGTCGACGTGATTCAATATTTTTTTTATTTAATCCATATTAGAATAAGGCTGTAACGTAACAAAACGTGGAGGAAGTTAAGGGGTCTGAATACTTTCCGAATGCTCTGTATAAGTGAATTTGTCCAAATACTTCTGACACCTTCAAATGTGGGGACTAGATACATGAAGTGCTTTTAATTTCTAAACGATAAAAAAGATAAGGTATGAAAATACCGTCAAATAAAAGGTGACATTCTGTTCTGTCGCCTGATATGAAATATTTAATCTTAAATCCAAAATGCTGGAGTATAGAGCCAAGTTAAGTTTTAGCTTCACTGTCCAAATACGTACGTAGGGGAGTGTATCTCATCAGTAGTAAAGGCTCAGAGGAGTGTGGTCTGTTTGCCGGTTAACAAAGCCCCTTCATCCATGGCCACGTAACATAGTCACAGTCCTTCTGTCATTGCAATAAACGTTCCTATGTCAAGGCTGCATGGGGTGGAGGGCGGAGGCGGGGGGGGGGAGGTTGTGTATGTTGTCAGTCTGTCTGTCCCTTGAAATGATTTACAATGTCCTGAATTTAGCTAGCCATTATACTACTGTATCTTTAGACACACACACACACACACACACACACACACACACACACACACACACACACACACACACACACACACACACACACACACACACACACACACACACACACACACACACACACACATACATACACACACACACAGTGTACAAAACATTTGGAACATTAGGAAAGGCATTCGCAGATGGATGCACTGCTGCCATGAAGGGATGCACCTGATTGGCAATGATGGCCCAACGTGTGCCATGTGAACACAAGCCTCACCGTGACACGCGGCACAATGGGTACATGTACAGTGTCTTGCGAAAGTATTCGGCCCCCTTGAACTTTGCGACCTTTTGCCACATTTCAGGCTTCAAACATAAAGATATAAAACTGTATTTTTTTGTGAAGAATCAACAACAAGTGGGACACAATCATGAAGTGGAACGACATTTATTGGATATTTCAAACTTTTTTAACAAATCAAAAACTGAAAAATTGGGCGTGCAAAATTATTCAGCCCCCTTAAGTTAATACTTTGTAGCGCCACCTTTTGCTGCGATTACAGCTGTAAGTCGCTTGAGGTATGTCTCTATCAGTTTTGCACATCGAGAGACTGAAATTTTTTCCCATTCCTCCTTGCAAAACAGCTCGAGCTCAGTGAGGTTGGATGGAGAGCATTTGTGAACAGCAGTTTTCAGTTCTTTCCACAGATTCTCGATTGTATTCAGGTCTGGACTTTGACTTGGCCATTCTAACACCTGGATATGTTTATTTTTGAACCATTCCATTGTAGATTTTGCTTTATGTTTTGGATCATTGTCTTGTTGGAAGACAAATCTTCGTCCCAGTCTCAGGTCTTTTGCAGACTCCATCAGGTTTTCTTCCAGAATGGTCCTGTATTTGGCTCCATCCATCTTCCCATCAATTTTAACCATCTTCCCTGTTCCTTCTGAAGAAAATCAGGCCCAAACCATGATGCTGCCACCACCATGTTTGACAGTGGGGATGGTGTGTTCAGGGGGATGAGCTGTGTTGCTTTTACGCCAAACATGACGTCTTGCATTGTTGCCAAAAAGTTCAATTTTGGTTTCATCTGACTAGAGCACCTTCTTCCACATGTTTGGTGTGTCTCCCAGGTGGCTTGTGGCAAACTTTAAACAATACTTTTTATGGATATCTTTAAGAAATGGCTTTCTTCTTGCCACTCTTCCATAAAGGCCAGATTTGTGCAATATATGACTGATTGTTGTCCTATGGACAGAGTCTCCCACCTCAGCTGTAGATCTCTGCAGTTCATCCAGAGTGATCATGGGCCTCTTGGCTGCATCTCTGATCAGTCTTCTCCTTGTATGAGCTGAAAGTTTAGAGGGACGACCAGGTCTTGGTAGATTTGCAGTGGTCTCATACTCCTTCAATTTCAATATTATCGCTTGCACAGTGCTCATTGGGATGTTTAAAGCTTGGGAAATCTTTTTGTATCCAAATCCGGCTTTAAACTTCTTCACAACAGTATCTCGGACCTGCCTGGTGTGTTCCTTGTTCTTCATGATGCTCTCTGCGCTTTTAACGGACCTCTGAGACTATCACAGTGCAGGTGCATTTATACGGAGACTTGATTACACACAGGTGGATTGTATTTATCATCATTAGTCATTTAGGTCAACATTGGATCATTCAGAGATCCTCACTGAACTTCTGGAGAGAGTTTGCTGCACTGAAAGTAAAGGGGCTGAATAATTTTGCACGCCCAATTTTTCAGTTTTTGATTTGTTAAAAACGTTTGAAATATCCAATAAATGTCGTTCCACTTCATGATTGTGTCCCACTTGATGTTGATTCTTCACAAAAAAATACAGTTTTATATCTTTATGTTTGAAGCCTGAAATGTGGCAAAAGGTCGCAAAGTTCAAGGGGGCCGAATACTTTCGCAAGGCACTGTACTCCTGTGGTTCTCTCCATACCCTTGTCCTCCCATCACCGTGAAACAGTATGAACCGGGATTCATCAGACCAGGCTATGTTTTTCCAATTCTCCAGTGTCCAGTGTTTTTATTCATTAGCCCACTCCAACCACAGTTTCTTGTTTTTTGCTGAAAGAAGTGGAACTCTCTGTAAGGTTGTCTGCTGCCGTGTTGTGCACTATTTGATGGTCTTTGGGCACGAATGTTGTACTGGACTGTCAGTTGACTATCTGTAGCTCGTCTGTTGCTCTGCCAAATTTGTGTCAGCCTCCTTTGTCCTCCTTCATTAATAATCCATTTTCGACCACTGGCCTGCCGCCGGCTGGATGTCCTTAGGGTGGTGGACCATTCTTGATACACACGGGAAACTGTTGAGCTTGAAAAACCCAGCAGTGTTGCAGTTCTTGACACGCTCAAACCGGTGCGCCTGGCACCTAACTACCATACCCCATTCAAAGGCACTTAAATCTTTTTTTCCCATTCACCTTCTGAATGGCACACACACACAATCCGTGTCTCAATTATCTCAAGGATTAAAAATCCTTCTATAAACTGTCTCCTCGCCTTCATCTACCCTGATTGAAGTGGATTTAACCGGTAACATCGATAAGGGATCGTAGCTTTCACCTGGATTTACCTGGTCAGTCCATGTCATGGAAAGAGCAGGTGTTCCTAATGTTTCGTACACTCAGTGTATATTATTCACATTCCATTCAGAATTTATCTTGACTGAAACTCACTCTTGACCTTGAGGGGACCATTGATTCGACCTTTGATTTCATTCTTATTATTTTATCCAATTCCTTTCATTGCTATTTCATTGGTATTTTGCCTTATTGCAGTTCTTGGTATTGATATTGTAAAAAAAACTGCTTTTTATTTTTATGCTTTTGTCCTGCTTTGGTATATGAATATCAGTCTAACTTCAGTGGATCAAGATGATTACAGTTGTGTTCAAATATGCCGGCATCCTTGCATGTTTTAAAATACATAAATTAAAATACACTAAAGAAAAAAAAAATGTGTGTTCATATATGTATTTGTTTGATTTACAATTGCACGGGGCCAATATTTATGTATTTATATTTTTTAAACTTAAAATGTTAAAATGCTTGAAATTAAAATGTTTCACTTCAAAGTCAAATGGCCTGGACTAAATTAATTATCAAAATACATTTTGATTTTGCCTGTGGTAAATTGCAGGTGCCCACATAATAGTTAACGACAAACAACCACAGGACAGAATTATGTTTTTTTGTTGAAATGAGTTACTTAACACATCTGTGTAGACGTTTACTTAGATTTACAGGATAAAAAGCTTGGTGTACCCGAGTAAAGAAAATGGTGTCTTTTAAAGTAAGCTGGTGTGGAATGAACTGACTGACAATGTAGGGTAGGTCCATGCTGCAGGCAAATATACAAATAGCATAGAGCCTGCTTAAATCTAACTAAAGTATATCCCCTGACCTACAGGGACTGATAAATGTATTGTTGTCTGTCCTGAGTTATTAAAACGAGCTGAATCGGGTCTTGTGTGACCCCTATTCAAGTGGGACGGCAAAGCTTGTAGCTAGCTGTGCGTGTATCTATGGCTGCAAAAGTGAGAAATGGATCACATATAACCACAGATTGTCTCAAATACTGATATTCATTCTAACTAATTGGACCCCCTGACAATGCAGAATATTTTCAACAACAAATAATGTGGTTGCTTGTTGTGTGGCATATTGTGACATTGCTACAATCGTTAATGAATTCCAAAGTTACAGTAGAATCGAGGTTGACTGACTCTTGGAAGAGACAGTGGTGTGTTTCTGTGGCCGTTGTAAAGAGAAAGTGAACTTTCTCACCTAGTCTGCACCCACTTAGCTTTCCTGGTAGACAGGTGGCACCTTAGTCCATATCAATGACAACTGGATCATGAAGAGGGAACAGAAATGAAGAAGATGAGAAACGAAGGGGAAGGGAATGGCAGATGGTACAGTATGATCATGGCTGCATCCTACTTTGTGTGTGTGTGTGTGTGTGTGTGTGTGTGTGTGTGTGTGTGTGTGTGTGTGTGTGTGTGTGTGTGTGTGTGTGTGTGTGTGTGTGTGTGTGTGTGTGTGTGTGTGTGTGTGTGTGTGTGTGTGTGTGTGTGTGTGTGAGAGAGAGAGAGAGAGAGAGAGAGAGAGAGAGAGAGAGAGAGAGAGAGAGAGAGAGGGAGAGATAGATAGAGAGAGAGAGAAAGAGAAAGAGAGAGAGAGTGAATATGAATCTCAAGAGGATGGAAGAGAGAGAGGACGAGACAAGGTAGAAATCCCATGGAGACGCTGTGTAGCTTTCTAATGATTTGAGCAATGCCTTCGCTGGTAGCCCAAGAGTCCTAGACGACTTGACTTTGATTGGAGACAACTGCTGTGCCATTGAGGAATCGTGTGACAGCTGTAGAACTCTTCACTAGTGGAGTGTGTGCGGTGTGTATGGTGGGGTGAATGTTTGGTAGTGAGGGCTTTAGTATGTACAAACATTAGAAGTGCCTGTCCCATCTTAATTCCATATATTTCATCTAATCTATAATAATTTCTGAGACGTTAATATGTGAAATTCTCTCACGACTTTTATTTTGCTTGGCCTGTACATTTGCACTCACATACTGTCTGTTGCCACCTTTGAACATTTTTATTTTTTATAATTCACTATTTATTCTTCTTCCCCTCTCACTTTAAAAATCCTGGACTAAAATATTTAGAATTCAGAAGAATTCAAATTAATTTGGTTGGAGGCAGGTGATTCTTGTTTACTGTGTAATTGATCTGACCTGTGGTAAATTGCAGGTGCTTTACAAGGTCAAAATAGCTTTTCAAACAGTTTTGAAAAGTGAAAACAACATTGTACTCCATTGTAAAGTGCAAGGGTGCCAAAACATTTGAGAGCAACTGTAATTGAAGAGCATCATTGGAACAGTTATTTGAATTGGAAGGTTACTGGACTGTTTTTTCTTCTCTTATGTTAGATTAGGTGCGAATTGAATCTGTTTTCGTTCATGTATCTACACTGTTCTGGTTCTTCTTATGTGGGGAGGTGTCTGAATGTTTTCAGAAGATTTCTCTCTCAACAAAGATACTTCTATTCAGACAAGAGAAATCATTCTATGGTATTTTGTAAGGAGGCAACTGTCTTACAACTTTGGGAAACACGCTGCACACAAAATATGAATATGGTAGAAGGTTTTTACATTTTGAAAAACTATTTTTCAATCTAGAAAATACTGACCGCCCAAGACAATAGGAGATTTGGAACAATATAGTACACAATGCTTGCACAGAGTATCCTACAGTCTGTCTTTTACAAGGACATGTTAATACGCACAACAACAAAGTGTTATTTGATAAGTATTCGACTGACAAACAGACACACAAACACGCACACACACACATACACAACATATACACAAACAGAATGTGTGCGCTTGCGCTTGTGCGCCGTATTGGTGCCTGTGTGTGTGTGCGCATGCGACTGTGTATGTGTGTGCGTGTCACCTTCCTCTCCCTGCCACAGTCCCTAATGATGGCGGTGTGTAGCCTATAGTGAGCTAACTACCCTCACAGTGGAGCGAGCCCCCAGGCTAGTGCCACATCTCTCCGTCAAGGCCTTCCTTCATCCTGTGTTACACCGGCCCACTCAAAAGACAGGAACACATACACACTCTCAATGACAAATAATTCATATCTGCCTGAAAGTTTGCCACACTACCTCATTAAGCAGGTGTTGGAACTCTGTGACATTCTGAGACAGTATAATACAATCCTTGGCGCGGTGGTTTTGAATGGCCGTCTCGCAGAAAAAAAAAATGGATATGTTGTTTGTCACCTTCAGAATTCTCAGGGTAAATCCAACTTTAACAAATAAATAAATTGTGCATCTCTATAAAAGGTCCAGATATAACACCTCGAATCACTCCCCAAAAAATTTATTCCATTTTTTTTGTATACGTTACATGCACATGTTTCATTTACACTTCACCAATGACCCCTCTTTGATTTGTACTAAATGTGGTAAGTAGTCTAAGGACACAATGACAAATGTACAAGGCTGGCGTCAATGGAGGTTATTATAATCACACGACACCATCACTTCTAGCGATGTCCTGCAGATGTGGATGATGCAATTATGACACGGTGAGCCATTACGTAATATCAGGTGTTGCAAACTATAATCACCTCAGCCATTTACCACCAAAAAATGTGCCACGTGTCCTAGAACACAATGTAGACTGGAAGGAATAGAGATAGCTTCTTGTTATTGTAAGTTGTAGCCTAGATACATCTCAGACAAACCTGCACAAATAAATCTTGAACAACCCCCGCTCAAATACATACAGATTTATTTGGTTGTAAATGAAGACGCTGTCGCCCAATCCGTACATGTTGAGTTTGATCTTATATTTTTGGACACATTGATTTCCCCCTTAGCCACACGGTCGAGTGCACAGCTTCAGTCGTACAGGCGAAAACTAGTCTCTTTGATTTCATCTGCAAAATTGAAGACGAGTGAGGCGGGGAGGTGGGGGGGGGGTGGTGGATGAGGGCATATGGGGAAGATGGTAGGGGCGTGGGGTAATGGGGGGGTATTGGGGGTTACGTGGATCTGAGTACCGTTCCAACACTTCCCCGAATGCGAACACATTCAGGGCCGTCTGATTGGGCCAGAAACTGTTGTGTTGGGCCAGAGCCAGAACACGTGTGTAAAGCAGCGGTTTGAAAATTCGTCATTGGCGTTGATGTTTTTCGAGACGATCCAATCACATTGCTTTGTTTTGTACAACGCCTCTTGTGCCCCTCATCACCACAAACGACTTCGATGATGGCAGTCTCCGACTAAGAATTCAGTGTGAGTTGTCAGGCTTAATTTCAAGCATACTACATTTTGGAAATGTCACATATTATAAAACGTTCTATTTTCACATACCCAAATGGCCTACTATTGAGGACGCAAGTACGGGTATCTGGACACGGCCGGTCTGTCTCTCCCACCGCCCAAAGATAGTAGGGGAGACAGAGGAATACATTCCAATGTGATATAATAGTGTCCAGATGTACTGAGCCAGTACTGCTCCTCATCATCTGATCTGTGAGCTTGAGAAACCTCAGACATGGCTCCTCTCCTATCTGTCACAACTGCTCTGGGAACTATGCAACAAAAGTTCCCCATTTAGGGATTGTGAGTAGACATTTACAAGGGTTTTCCACCGCCAGAGTTCTTTTAATCTTAGAAGATACTGGTGGAGTTGTCTACCCTCACCAACCCCCTTACTCTGTCAGACAGGAGGTTGTACTACTCCACCGACGTTGACCTATCTGTTGTTGTAACAAATTAATTTCACTGTTACCTCGGAACATCTGTTCTGGCTTTAACACCGTACAGTACATTGTACAATAGAGCAAGGGCCTGAGAATGTGACAAAGCAACAACAAAAATAGTCATATATGCTGAAAGGAGATGATTAAAAATCAAATATATTCCGGATCAAACAGAGAAATAATGATGACAGACATCAGAAGTTGTTTGATTCTGGTTTTACTCAGGGAGTTTGTTTATATCTGGGCTGGTTTCATAGTATTGGTTCACATCAAAACCAATACTTCACATAAGTGTCATTAAACAAGCAGAGGCAGTGTGAATCTGTTATTACACCATTTTTTATGTTATTCCCTGTTATTCCGTCATCTACCGATCTCAGTCATATTACTAGGTCCACTTTAACTCCGCTCAGGTCACTTTAACCAAGAGCCATATCTTTTATTCTTAACCATAATCTGAGACGTATTATCGTTACTTACAAACCACACTTTTTTTTCTCTCACTTTGTTGCTCTCCTCTTTAGTTGAGAGCGGTAGATTTGCTGTAATTTCACTGAGGTGTAGCATGAATCTATGATGGCAACAGAAAGTATACCAGAGAGGAGATAATTAGAGAGAGTCAGCGTTCACGCTACGGTGAGTGTTGGAGCAGACAAGAGAGCCATTTTAAAGGAGATTAGTGCTGACATTTCCCGTGTCTCTTTGTGCGAGCGATCACACCGACTCCACCGTGTGTGTGTGTGTGGGGGGGGGGGGGGGGCTTTGTCACTTGTACGACTCAAAGTGGGAGAGGGAACAAGAGCTGCGATGACACCCAACCACTTGAAACAGATCAAAACCCGAACTAATAAGCCAGGATGCTCAAATGAACAATGCAGCTTGTTCAACTCTGCTTCCTGACTTCCTCCCGGTGCCTCTGCATTACACAATCTAAACAGACGAATTCATATCTATATCATGCGTAGAATACATCTAATGCAATTAGTGTCCTCTGAATAAGGATGTAGCTGAGTGAAAACAAAAAGCAATTTACGACATTTCCTGTCAACAACACCCCAGTAAGTAATACAAAATATCACCACCCCAAATACTATGCTTCAATGTGAGAGCTATCGCTACAGAGAACCGTTTCCATTCACGGAAAAAGCCCACAGAGACGTGAAAGCGCTATCTACAGAGGAGGGCCTGGGGTTAACAATGCGAGGGCGCTTTACAACCATAATCCAGCGCTATTGTCAAACTGTAGAGTGCTGTTGAAAATTAATTTGGGCTGTTCAGCAGTCAATAACATATTCCCTGGGGGCCTGCGGTTTTCCACTGCGCTCCTCAGTCATGTTAAAGCCTGCACTCCCCCACCGCTACTCAGCTAGTGACGGACTAAGCGTTATTGACTACTTACAGAGTTTAATGTCCCCGACCCTCCGGGCGATTCCTCCTCCTGCTTTATTTGTGTCCGCGGTGTTGTGATGGTGCGGTGAATGGGACTGTGTTTAAATTAGAAAGGATGGAAAGGACGGCTTGATAACCGTACAGTCTGACAGTGACATTACAGGGATAGGAGAAGGGAGCTTCTTGTTGCTAAAAGGAAAATAACAGTCTGTTGGTTAAAAACCGACCTTCCCTTTCAAATCATTCGCATGTACTGTAGGGCTGATGCTTGCTTAGTACTGGCTTGTAACGGGTTTCAAAGCATACACTGTTGCAATATAGTGATGACTTGATGTCATATCTACGGTCATGTTCATCAGTACCTGAGTTAGGAGGGAGAAATATAATGATATGCCATTCTTTGCTGTTTCTATGACTGTAGATAGACACTGGGGCTGGCCATTTTTGTGCTTCATAGAATCACAAGAACAGCAGTTATGGCAAACTCCACGGTAACATAATGGTGCTGAGACTCAGCTTTTTCCACTTTAAACCACTGATTGCAAAGTTAAACAAACCATACAACTATATATGGACTAGCTCTAACAATTTCTATTGAACATTTTACAACAACAAAAAATGTACTCCAAGAACAGTGCAGATATAAAGTTTGGTAATAGAAGGATGGTAAAATCTCCCGTTTTTGTCAATGTCAATGTTTTCCCCAAAACTCTGTTAAATATCTACTCTGAACTAAGATTTCAAAAGATGTCTGCAGAATGAATGGGGTATCAGCAATGACACCGTATGACACCTTGAGATTGAGAAAAATATATTTTGGTTATTGAACTACAGTAAGTGAAGTGGATTAACTAATGGTAACAGAGTGGTGGTAACAGAATGACATCATGGGTCCCATACAGAAATGCATAATTATGCACAATCTTCATGGTGATTTATCCTGAATCGGTACACAAAGGTAGAAAAATGAAATATCCTCTTTTAATTGTTTGGGTATTACTCTTCATATTGGTTACTATTCTAATAAGTACAGTACAATACAGTAAATTATACTGTACTCCACTCGAGTATGCTCTACTGTACTGTACTAAACTCTAATCTACTGTACAAAACGGTACTGACCTATACTCGACTCTACTTTTCTTTACTGTACTGTGCTCTAAATAAATAAATGAAAAATATGAAGGAAATATATATACTGTATATTTTATATATCAGTTATATATTATATACAGTACCAGTCAAATTTTTGGACACACCTACTCATTCAAGGGTTTTTCTTTATTTTTTACTATTTTCTACATTGTAGAATTATAGTGAAGACATCAACACTATGAAATAACACATATGGAATCATGTAGTAACCAAAAAATACATTTCATATTCTTCAAAGATTCTTCAAAGTAGCCACCCTTTGCCTTGATGAGCTTTGATGACCTTTGCCTTGACAGCTTTGCACACTCTTGGCATTCTCTCAACTGTTACAATGAAGAAAAACCCTGGAATGAGTAGGTGTGTCAAAACTTAGGACTGGTACTGCGTGTAGTATATATTTTATATTCTTTCACTGCAACCGCCAACCACAGGAAGACTCAGGAGCCCGCTCTCAATGAGTGTAGACAACCTGCTGCTGCCTGCTGCCGCTCTGCTCATCATCAGATAGGGGAAGAAGAGGAGGTATGGGGCCCTTGTGGGTAACTGGGTGGCCCTGCCTTGATTGAGTAACTGATTCAAATAAACAGCATAATAAATAAATGCGACTGGTCAATTGTGTGAGTCAGGGACTGGACATAAAAGGGAAAAATAAATATAGATATTTAAGTACACCAGAGAGCACAATTTAGCCACAGAGGATAAATAGTTTAGAAAAAATAAGGTACAGTATCTGCCAAAATGAAGGAAACAACAACATAAAGTGTCAAGGGTGTTACACAACATGCAACAATTTCAACAGTTTTACTGAGTTACAGTTCATATAAGGAAATCAGTTAATTGAAATAAATGCATTAGGCCCTAATCTATGGATTTCATATGACTGGGCAGGGGTGCAGCCATGGGTGGGCCTGGGAGGGCATAGACTCACTCACTTGTGAGATTAGCCCACCCACTGGGGATCCAGGCCCAACCAATGAGAATGAGTTCTTCCCCACAAAAGGGCTTTATTACAGACATAAATACTCCTCAGTTTCATCAGCTGTTCGGGTTGCTGGTCCGAGATGATCCCGCAGGTGAAGAAGCCGGATGTGGAGGTCCTGGGCTGGTGTGGTTACACGTGGTCTGCGGTTGTGAGGCTGGTTGGACGTACTGCCAAATTCTCTAAAACGGAGTTGGACGTGGCTTATGGTAGAGAAATTAACATTAAATTATCTGGCAACAGCTCTGGCCTTTTTATTGTCCCCAGCACAAGGTGCACCTGTGTAATGATCATGCTGTTTAATCAGCCTCCTGATATGTATTCAATACCTGTATGTTAATTCATGTAAGACTACACAATACTCATCACACCATGAGGTATATGCTAGCTACTATATTCTAACTACTATACCCTGTATACAATAAATGTTCTGCTCTAAGAGGCACTGTTACACAGTAAGCCACCGCTACCATTATCATCCATTACAAATCAGTCTCAGCAAAAATCCAGTTTCCAGCGTGATTGTACTTCCACTTGAAAAATACATTCCATATCCCCCCAGGGTCACCAACAAACACACAGTCGCTTCCTTGTGACAGAGTGAGGCAACAGCCAGCAATAGCCACAAAATTCCCTTGAAGAAACTAAATTGCTCAGTTTTTCACTGGCAATTATTTTCCAAAGTAAAAACAAAACTGTTCCCCGATGGTGCTCCCCTAACAAGATTGTTAACTCTCATAGCAGATTACAGAGTTAATTGCCTGGATCATTATACAATTAGTCAGATTTATGTGGATAAAGTATACGGGGCATAAATCGACATTTGTTTATGTAGCATAGCCTTGGAAACGAAACATGCATACATTGTGTTGCGCAACTGGATTCTCTTGGAGGAGAGACCACATATGCAAATAATCAAGGCTACTGGTCTGAGAGTGTAGAGAGGGAGGGGTTTACTGCATATCGAAGATGATATGTGTGGTATTGTTGGTATCAGTCAGGGAAATTCATTCTGTGACATTGTTCCTAGATTTCAATACACTACCAAACCTGTTTGAGTGTGTGTGCCTATGTACAGTTTCTGTGTGTCATGACACTTTATTACTTTGGTGTCAATCTGTTTTATGGAGGTTTTAAATGAGTGGAATCAGGTGTTTTGTACCCCTAACCACATAAAGTTAAACTGAGTTTCACTACTGAGTTTCACTATGGTGAAAGGCCCCATCCAGTGGCTATGGGTTGCAGCATTAAGCTAGTTCAAGTATGACACTCTGTGCTGATGTAATAGAGGTTGCATGGTAATGATTTCAAGGTGCTAATCTGGTGTTTATTAAGATGTGAGGTGCAGGTCTCAACATGGGGGAGGAAACAGACGATTGGCCTTTTAACAACAATCAATTCCTAATTTCCCATTGTCCTGCTCTCTCCCAGTGCATCATCTGAGGTGTGTGTGTGTGTGTGTGTGTGTATCTCTGTGTGCAAGTGTGTGAGCCATGTTTTACTCAGGAGGTCTCTTTGGCGACCCCTGACCCCTCTTTCTCGGAGGACACTGAGCTAAGAATGAAGCAGCATATCAAAGAGTGGAAGGGCATGGGGAGGGCAGTGGGTTTCTGGCAAAATCATCTCAATAAATAAATATCACAAGACACCGCCAGTGGGCAAAGCTTTGAAGTGGGGGGGTTGAGCCTCAATCTCTCTGTGGAAGTCCCTCTCGCCTCTCCTCCTGCGTCTTAACTTAACCATAAATCTCCACCGCTCACACCAACAAAATATGGGAAACGCTGTATACACCAACCCATTCGAGTGGCGCCAATACCTTTCCGAAGCATATTGTTTTCCGTGCAGGAGACTTGATAGATTCCACTATCAATATATGCTCCTGGTGGTGGTAAAGAGTCACATCAACACAGAAAACCCTTTCTGGTACTTGAGATGATACGTTGAAGAAAAACAAGAAGGCTCATTTTTTGAGCGTTGGCATCTCTAAATTGTGCACTAGTAGCTACATATCTTTCCTTTCAGCAGCTTGAAAGCGTTTGACTTCTGGCTTTGTCCATCTCTGTTCCTGGTCCCCCCAAGATCACCCACACACACACACACACACGCAGAGAGAGACACAGAGACACACACACACACAAGTAAGTCCTAATCAAAGACGATGGCTGTGCGCTGATCATATCACCCAGGCCAGGCCCACCCAGCTCCTGAGCTAATCATCACCAAAGTGCTGACACGACACAAACAGATGAGCTTGCTATATGATAATATCCCCACATCTCACCCCAGTCGACCCCAACAGCCGTGCCCATGTGTGACTAATCATCTGAGAGGGGCTGGGGGAGAGCAGCGTCATAGGTCCTTCTGGTTCCCATTACGTAACACCATGACCTTATTAGGTCTGTGACGGTCTCAGTGTACCGACCTTTCTGCAGAAACCACAAGACGCAGAGTGAAGGCTTTTAAATCATGTCTAGCCTGGCAACTATTTTTTTTAATGTATACTGCATTACAATGACTGTGGTCAGGGTAGGCACTAGGCAGTGCTTAACCTGTGATAATCATATTAAAATAGCTGTTATGAAAAGCCAAATAAAAAAGTAAAATTCTCTATATGTTTTCCATTATTTTCTCAATTGTTTTTTTTTGCAATGATTCTGGTGTTTTTTGTGCTCCAAAATCCCCAAATTTGCTAAAACTACATCAAAAGCTTAGGAGTCGCCAGGGTTTGCATCGTCAATCTGTGCCTACGTCAATCTGTGCCTAGCTAGCTAGCAACATGGACAAAATGCACCATGAGGATAGAAAATGTCTTAATTTACAAGTAAAGGTGGGCTTAAATGCATTTTTACTTTGCAATTAGCGCGTCAATGTTGGATGAACATGAGAATAACTGGTTTATTACAAATGTGTAATGGTATGTATGTAACTTTTTGTAGGGATTTTTGACTTGCGCCGTCATCATTATCAGTGACATACATTTTTAACTCTACATAGCCCTTGTAACAATATCAAGTTTGGGTATCAACTCTCAAAATGTATTGCAGCAGAGCTAGTTACAACAGAGGTATTACTGATAATCTGTGTAGACAAAATCATCCCTGAATTTTGGTCGCAACCAAGTGCCACTGAAGAAGACATCATGTGTCTGTTATTTGGAATAACTTGTTGCTTTCTAGCTACTAATTTAACAGTTTAACAAGATAATGTATTAGCTAGCTTGTTCATTTGTTTAGCCTTTTACTGCAGTGTGCTAAATCAGGGTCACACAGAGTGATTTTTGGTTGTCTTAAAAATATATATATTTTGAAACAGAAGTATACACCTCACACACATGGTTATGGGCTTAGAAAAAAGAAGAGTTGAAATGAGTTCAATTTTGAGTTTGCATCCCAATATTACACTTTATATACATGACTGAAGACTGAAATATAACAAAACTGTTTTACATAGCAACACAGTGCCTTCAGGAAAGTATTTAGACCCCTTGACTTTTTCCACATTTTGTTACGTTACAGCCTTATTTTAAAATGGATTAAATAAAATAAAGAATCCTCAGCAATCTAAACACAATAACGCATAATGACAGTTAATAATGTTTTTTGTTTTAAATGTTTGCAATTTAAAAATTAAAAAAAACTTACATTTATTTATTCATTAGGTGCATCCTGTTTTTTTTTCAGGTACATCGTGTTTCCATTGATCATCCCTGAGATGTTTCTACAACTTGATTGGAGACAACCTATGGTAAATTCCATTGATTGGAAATTATTTGGAAAGGCACAGACCTGTCTACATAAGATCCCACAGTTGACAGTGCATGTCAGCGCAAAAACCAAGCCATGAGTTCGAAGGCATTGTCTGTAGAGCTCCGAGACAGGATTGTGTCAAGGCACAGATCTGGGGAAGGGTACCCCAAAATGTCTGCAGCATTGAAGGTCTCCAAGAACACAGTGGCCTCCATCATTCTTCAATGGAAGAAGTTTGGAACCACCAAGACTCTTCATAGAGCTGGCCGCCAGGCCAAACTGAGCAATCGGGGGAGAAGGGCCTTGGTCAGGAAGGTGACCAAGAACCCAATGGTCACTCTAGAGCTCTAGAGTTCCTCTGTGGAGATAGGAGAACCTTCCAGGAGGACAACCATCTCTGCAGCACTCCACCAATCAGGCCTTTATGGTAGAGTGGCCAGGCAGAAGCCACTCCTCAGTAAAAGGCACATGACAGCCCACTTGGAGTTTGCCAAAAGGCACCTAAAGGACTCTCAGACTATGAGAAACAAGATTCTCTGGTCTGATGAAACCAAGATTGAACTCTTTGGCCTATATGCCAAGTGTCACGTCTGGAGGAGCAAAGTACAGACAGATGCTTGATGAAAACCTGCTCCAGAGCATTCAGGAGATCGGACTGAGGTGAAGGTTCACCTTCCTAAAGGACAATGACCCTAAGCGAACAGCCCAGGCAACGCACAGGACAAGTCTCTGAAGGTCCTAGAGTGGCCCAGCCAGAGCCCAGACTTGAACCCAATCAAACATATCTGGAGAGACCTGAAAATAGTTGTGCAGCGACGCTCCCCATCCAACCTGACAGAGCTTGAGAGGATCTGCAGAGAAGAATGGGAGAAACTCCCCAAATGCAGGTGTGCCAAGCTTCTAGCGTCATACCCAAGAAGACTCGAGACTGTAATCGCTGCCAAAAGTCCTTCAACAAAGTACTGAGTAATACTTATGTAAATGTAATATTTTCATTTTTTTTGCCAAAAAAAATCTACAAACCTGTTTTAGCTTGGTCATTATGGGGTATTGTGTGAATATTGATTAGGGAAAGGTCAAAGGGTCTGAATACTTTCCAAATGCACTGTATATACTACTCACTCACTTTGTTTTTATTGCATATTTTAAATAATTACCTGAATTCTTTAACACCACTACATTTGTCTCTACATAAACATAGTGTCAAAGTTGCAGCAAAGGAAGAACCATGAACAGTAGCGATCCTTTTGATTAACCTTCTACTACAGATACATTTTAGAATATATTTTTACGTACCAAATTAACAAAATAGTGAAAAAAATGTTTTTTTTTACCCGATTTTCAAAACTTTTAAATTGAATTTAGAGAACTATAATTTCTATAGGTCTCTGTAAAATGTTCAATGTTGATTGTATAAACCTGAAACTTGTTGATTGATTGAATTACTTATGCATATAATTAATGATTGTCACGGATGTCGTCTGGAGATAGAGAGGAGGCCCAAGATGCGCCGTGGTAAGTGTTCGTCATTTTAATGGGAACAACTGAACACTACAAAAGAACAAAGTGACAACCGTGAAGCTAATGCACAATCGTGCTGACACAAACACTACACATAGACAATCACCCACAACCCACAATGACAAAACAGGCTACCTAAATAGGATTCCCAATCAGAGACAACGACTAACACCTGCCTCTGATTGAGAACCATATCAGGCCAAACACAGAAACAGACAAACTAGACATCCAACATAGAATGCCCACTCAGATCACACCCTGACCAAACAAAACATAGAAACATACAAAGCAAACTATGGTCAGGGCGTGACAATGATGTTGTTCGCTGTTTAAACTATCACTTTACCTGTCTTTATTTTGACAAAATAACAGGCATTTCGGTGTCAAGTGTCAATCATAGAGATGCAGCAATAAAGGACTCTAGATGGAAATAACTCATTTTAGTATAGACATTGCCTTGGAGTGCTTCCACCATTTAAAAGAAATCAACTGGGTGTGGATTCCTATGGGCTGTGAGTGATCAGCCAATGATCAGAGAGCGCTGTCTTCCTCAAATTGGGTTGCCTATGGTTTGTAAACCAAAGACTAAGGCAATATCCAGGAGCCTAGGCCAAGATTTATACCAGCATCCCCTAATTTACATCTACATCAGTGTTTGCACG
This sequence comes from Oncorhynchus mykiss, assembly GCF_013265735.2. NCBI lineage: Eukaryota > Metazoa > Chordata > Actinopteri > Salmoniformes > Salmonidae > Oncorhynchus > Oncorhynchus mykiss. Next base: position 16,472,278 of record NC_048584.1, read on the forward strand.
TGGAGAAAATGTTTTCTTAATTTCAGTTAATAGCATACAGTATGTCACTCTGGTTGTTGGAGCTATCTGTTGTTATCGGTTAAGTATTCATCCCCTTTGTTACTGCTAGTCTAAATACGTTCAGGAGTAAACATGTGCTTAACAAGTCACATAATACGTTGCATGGACTCACTCTGTGTGCAATAATGGTGTTTAACATGACCTTTGAATGACTACCTCATCTCTGTACCCCACACATATGTAAGGTCCCTCAGACGTTTTCCAATACTTCACAAAGGGCACCTATTGGTAGACGGGTAAAAAAAAAAAAGGAGACATTGAATATCCCTTTGAGCATGGTTAATTAATCACACTTAGGATGGTGTATCTATACACACAGTCACTACAGCGATACAAGCATCCGTCCTAACTCAGTTGCTGGAGAGGAAGGAACCCGCTCAGGGATTTTATCATGAGGCCAAAGGTGACTTTAAGACAGTTACCATGTTTAATGGCTGTGGTCGGAGAAAACTGAGGATGAATCAACACCATTGTTGTTACTATACAACACTAACCTAATTGACAGAGTGAAAAGAAGGAAGCCTATACAGAATGAAAATATTCTAAAACTCGAATCCTGTTTGCAACACTGCACTAAAGTAAAACTGCAAAAAACGTGGTAAAGAAATTAACTTTATTTCCTGAATACAAAGCTTTATGTTTAGCGGCAAATCCAACACATCACTGAACATCACTCTTCATATTTTCAAGCATGGGGGTGGCTGTATAATGTTATGAGTATGCTTGTCATCGGCAAGGACTAGGACGTTTTTTTTTTTTAGGATAAAAAGAAACAGAATAGAGCTAAGCACAGGCAAAATCCTAGAGGAAAACCTGGTTCAGTCTGCTTTCTAACATACACTGGGAGACAAGTTCACCTTTCAGCAAACAATAACTCAAGCTTGCCAAGACCACGTTGACGTTGAGTGGCCTAGTTACAGTTTTGACTTAAATTGTCTTGAAAATCTATGGCAAGACTTGAAAATGGCTGTCTAGCAATGATCAAAAGCCAACTTGACAGAGCTTGAAGAATTTTCAAAAGAATATTGTACAATTGTATGTTGTACAATCCAGGTATGCAAAGCTCTTAGAGACTTATCCCAAAAGACTCAGCTTGCCAAGGTGACTGAGGTGACTGAGGGGTGTGAATACTTATGTAAATTTGTCTGAAGACACTGTATATTATGCATAGCTGCACTTATAAATGTTATATTGCACAGGATGATGTAAGATTCAACTTTGTCACATCTATGATTCAGACAGTTTTAAAATACCTTTTATTGCATCATTTTCTGTATTTAACTCACTTTTTTTTCCTCTCACGTAATTTTTTACAAATACAATTGACATTTCCAGCGCAATGTGAGTGGATCTGTATTGTACCTCTGTGCTAATTGGGGGACATTTCAGTTCATTGTCATTAAAAATGCATTATAAAATGCATTGTATAATTTCAGCCAGCAGTTTTGAAAGTAACGCTCAAAACTTGTGCACAATTGTGTACAATATCATCCATTTCATATGATATGTTAAATCCTGCAAAAAATTTTTTTTTTACAAATTCCAATTTGTACAATATGTTACGAATTTGCAAGTGCTTAAGATCCCGTTCAATCTCTTTAATGAGAGCTAATAAGCTGCCTCTTATCCTAAAACAAACCTCTGCAGTGGTTTAAAGCTGCAATATGCAACTTTTTGGAAATGTGACTTATTTATAGATCTGTCGATACCGTTGAATGCAAATCTAAGAATCTGTTATTTCATTCCCAAGTAAAATTTTTGCGTTTTTTACTTCCGGTTTTGTACACCAGCTTCTAACAGGTGAAAATAAAATATTTTTGGTTATTGAAAATATATTTCACAACAGTTTAGACGGTACAATGATTCCCTACACTATACATTGCTTGTTTTGTCAGATAAACTGAAATTACGCAAACTATTATAATTTTAACAACCAGGAAATGGCACAGCGATTTTCTCACCTTTAAAAAATATATATATATTGAAATATATGCATATATATATATTGAAATACATGATAAAATGTCCTTTTTGGTAGCTGCTAATGCTGAGAAAATGGGGGTGGCCGACCAATGGGACTCGTGTCGGAATAGTCCACAGAGGATTGGAAATGGGGGAGGTTGGAAAAGGGGTGTTACTCACTACACCACAAACCATCATCTCAGCCACAGGGGATGCCTCACTTATCTTTTTGTGTGACAGATCTCCAAGATAATGCATTGTCAAATAATTATTAATATGGCAATGTGACTCGACGGACGCTCTCTCAATATTTAGATTTTCTCTGCCTCATAAACCCGCACAGCACTGCCCATCAATCAACTCGTGTCCGCCCTCCTCATCTGTCAACCCATCTGAAAATAAGGTGGCGCTTGGATGGCTTCTGCAAATAAGCCGGAGGGAGAATGAGGTCTTGCAAACCAGTTACATGTGTTAGGGGCTGTAATTTTGATTGAGGAATATTGTATGCATACCTCTTCCCTCAAAGTATGGGACAGCTTTTTCTCTCACCTTAAAGGGCCAAGGCAGCCATTTTTATCTCAATATCAAATCATTTCTGGGTAACAGCTCTCCCTCACCTTACTATGATTTTTTTTCTTCAATTAAAATGGTCAAAGATAAACAAAAATAGCTTGTTAGCTAAGAGCAATATCTCAAGCAAGAATTTAGCTAGGACTCCGGGAGTGGTCTGAGCGGGGAGGAGAAAACTGAAAATGTGCTGTTATTGGCAGAAAGGTTTGGAACTCTTTCTTATTGGTCTATTGCCTAATTGCCTAATTGCCTAATTATTCCGTGGTGATGTTACCACGGAAGGCCAAAACTCCATCCCACCAAAAAAAGACTGACATTTCAGCCAGTCTTTTCCAACAGCTCTTCCCGCTCTTTAATCCTTAAGAGTAGATTGAAGCACATTTAATTAACATGATGCAAAACGGCTTAGACGTTTAAGGGGGTTTAAAAGGATATTATCATAATTTTCAAATTTTCACAGTATTATTCCAACGTCATAGTGTGGAAATATACACTGAGAATACAAAACATTAAGGACACCTGCTCCTTCCATGACATAGAGTGACCGGGTGAATCCAGGTGAAAGCTATGACCCCTTCTTGATGTCACTTGTTAAATCCATTTCAATCAGTGTAGATGAAGGGGAAGAGACAGGTTAAAGAAGGATTTTTAAGCCTTGAGACAATTGAGAGATGGATTGTGTATGTGTGCCATTCAGAGGGTGAATGGGTAAGACAAATTATTTAAGTGCCTTTGAATGGGATATGGTAGTAGGTGCCAGGCGCAGCGGTTTGTGTCAAGAACGGCAACGCTGCTGGGTTTTTCACACTCAACAGTTTCCCGTGTGTGTCAAGAATATGGTCCACCACCCAACGGACATCCAGCTACCTTGACATAACTGTGGGAAGCATTGGAGTCAACATGGGCCCAGCATCCCTGTGGAACACTTTCGACACCCCATCGAATTGAGGCTGTTCTGATGGCATCTCAATATTTTAGGAAGGTGTTCCTAATGTTTGGTGTACTCAGTGTATATAAAACACAGGAAAAGCCCATTTTCGACTGCACTAGGCATTTAACTAGAACTCTTATTCAGAGTGACACGCAATTTCTATAGCATGCTGATACCACAGCATATATTTCTATCAAGAAGTGAGATGCATTTAGGAAGTTTTTGTGAACAAATGTTTTTTTTCTCAGGTTCGAAGGCATCTGCTCCATTTGTAGTGTGTGTCCTTGTAAAAAAATGTCTGTGTGAAGAAAAGTTTGAGAACCTCTGCTACTTGAGAGAAATTTCCAAATAAATGTCTAGGGACATCAACCACCACTTATAAGCACTTTGTTTATCTGTGCTTCTGTATTAAATCAGCTCTCTTAGTAAACTATACCACAAACCAAAATCAACCCAAAACAGAGTAGAATACCAATTTAACAGACACCGCAAGTCTTGTGTCTAACAGTGAATGTAAGCAAACTAACGGCCTGCCACTGTTTGTCTGTCACGGCCAGCGCCCACCCAGATAAGGATGGATAGTGCGGACCGCGGCTGATAGCCAGAGATGGGCAGAAAGAGAGCCCTGCCGTGTGGTCTTCCTCGTGCATTTAATTCAAAGGAGACGGGTGCACACAAAAACAAACTCCAACTGATCAATTGTAAGCAAAAAAAAAGAGGGAGGTAGGGAGGGAGGGAAGAGAGCCATGGTCTGTTTGTCATACGTGATCAGCACATTGGCCAAATGATGTCATCCATCAGAATGGACACTGCAATTTGCCTGCTATTTCCTCATCAATCATACTTGAGGGTTTGTATGGAGAGGAGGGGTGTGTGTGTGTGTGAGAGGGAACGGGAGAGAGACTGGACGGAGAGACACCAGTAATCCCCAGACTTCTGAACATTAGGGTGGCCTCAGCAGCAAAGTGCAGCAATGCGCTCAGCTAGAAAGGAGGCCTGTATACCCTGGGCTTATGGGTCAGTTTGGTACCCAGTAGCCTCACTTACAAGGCCTATAGCTCTCTGAAGGATGCTATGCACTCTACTATACATACCAGCTGTACTGCTACTGACAAAACAAACCCCCACTCTCTCCCTCATCAGTCCTGACCTTAACATTGCTCTGATAATGTGGGAAACAGGGGGAAAGTAAATCAGGTCAGGACTGGAGAAGCTCTCCCTCACCTCATTATTAACCCCCCCCCCCTCCCTTCCTCTCCTCCACCAGCCTCACCCATCCAGCAGCAACATGTGCTTCTCATTCACTGCGAGCTTCTTCAAACCCCCAACTGTTTTAAAACAGGGAGATGCAGATTTTGATTTACTGAACTCAGATATTGGCCCCCAGTGATTTGGATGTAGAGTCTGAACTACGACTCAGCGTTGGTACTGTAGATTAATGAGTGTTTGGGTACATATTTGGAATATTTGTGTTTTTTTGTTGAATGATTTATTACATTTAAAAAAATTAAAAAGTCATTTAGCAGACACTTATCCAGAATGACTTGCCATTAGCGCATTCGTCTTAAGATAGCTCGTTGAGACATATCGCAGTTGTAGCAAGTACATTTTCCCCTCGATAAAGCAGCTATCAGCAAACTCAATGCAGTCGGTGCCACTATGTTTACATATAATTTTTTTGTTGTTGCAAAGTATACATGATCTTTCACATTAGCACGTGGTTTTTCCAGGTCGTACTGTCACATTTTTTTATTACTGTATAGAGCAACTAAGTACAGGCTATACTCATTTTATACTCTGTGTGCTGTGCATTTGTCTGTTTGCATAGTGGTTGATGTTAAACCATTCATACTTGTCTAGGCTGAGTGGGTGTGCATACACATAAGTATGATTTGTCTGTATATTTTATCAGGATTTCAGGGGGTTGTGGGTTGACAAACAACTTGTCTTCTCCAAAGATGTCCCACTGAGCATTTCCGCGTCAATCATCTTCATACAACAAATACACACAAATGTAATGTATTGTTAAAGGACAGTCATACCGAGCTGCTTTTAAGTGTACTACATTTCTCATAATGCTTCTTTTGACAGTATTTGAGGGGCTAAATTTGGACACATTACAGTTAGATTTGGATAAATGTACTTGTTTTTTTGTTGTTTTTTTTACCGGTGTGCTTGCCTGACTCCCTTTCACACAGAGTGTATTTGACATTTATGAAGAATAAAAACGGCCGAACGAGATAGCAGAAGTGAAGGGAGTCAAACAGGATGGGAGGATTAGAGAGTGTGATAAGGGAAGCATGTGAAACACAAAAAGAAGAGCGAAATAAAGGGTGAAGGGAGCAATGAGAGGCACGTACACACACACACGCACGCACGCACACACGCACGCACACACACACACACACACACACACACACACACACACACACACACACACACACACACACACACACACACACACACACACACACACACACACACACACACACACACACACACGCTGTCATTCAACCTCAGTGCTGACATCCATTCGGGCTGGGAACGGTTCTGAGACAGGTTCTGTGTGCCAGTTCTACCACAGTAATACCCCATTGGGTCTGCGTTAAATCTCCCATCTGCTTTCCTGCTCATAATCTAGCTCCGGGGCAGCCACCTTCCCCCAACATGACTCACACACAGAAACGCAGTTAAATCTTTGTGCTGATGACGCAGTTTTAGACTTGTGTGAAGCCCACACACACTGTGCTTTTTATCTTTACCTTCCTTTTTTGACAGATCGAGAAGAGGGAAGAGAGGCGCCGTCCTCTGGAGAGAGAGGCCTTAAACTTCCTCTGTGTGTGATGATCGCTCCTCTCCCAGGAGGTTAAATCAGTGGTACAGTACAACTCTGAATATAAGCAACCAACTTAGCTCCAGCATGCTGCACGGCTGTAGGTTTGGGGCAAATGTAGCTTTTTTCCAAAGGCAAGTACATGATATTGGCAAGGGTTAGGACTTATGAAAGTAGTTAACAAGCAAAAATCTGCCCCGAGTTTTTCAATGGAAGGAAATAACGTATAATAATTTACTTCGAATATATGTCAAAGTGATATCCATCCTTTCTCTAAGTATTTCTAATAGTGAGTAAGTATTTCAACATACACATCCTTTCCCAAGGTCAAAGGATCGTCAACAGTGTAAAAGAGGCATATAAAACAGCAAGGGAAAAAAGAAGAGGCACATAGACTTCTCTCCTGTCAAAGAGCCGATGCGGCGATGAAACCCTGCTAAGCTCTCTGCCACAGCCTCCCAGTGGCACAAAAAGAGTCAATTGAGCTGTCTGCTCCGGGAGGTCAGAGGTCAAACTCATCCTGTCAAGATGACACAGGCGGCGAGCAGCGGGGTGTGGTCAGGGGGCGAGACCTGTTGATTCACCATGGTTTGATGGAGTGTGACGCTCGGGAGCACGGCTCCATTGAGCTATGAGGGAAATCAGCGGCGACACGAGGCGACTCGGGGTGGCCGCGTAATTCTGTCGCCAGCTGACAACCTGACAGATAGTGGAAGTAGGTACCAGACAATAGAGCAAGGTGGTGGGAGGATGAGAAAGTGAATAAGCTGAGAGGCGTGTGGCCAAAAAGAGTTTTGCTCTATCCAATGATTCAAGACGCAGAGAATGTTTGTGATTTCCTACCGTTGTGTGTTTATACACGTGTTTGTGGAATTAGGAGTTCATCTGAGGACTTCTTGGCCTTGAGAATTATATCTGGACACCTTCATGGAACCTTTCACGATATATCAATATAAAATGTTTTACATATAGGTCTATGATATTGTTCCATCCTAATCCTCTTAATGACAGTGTATCACACACACAGTTGAAGTCGGAAATTTACATACACAGCCATTTAAACTCAGTTTTTCACAATTCCTGACATTTAATCCTAGTAAGAATTCCCTGTCTTAGGTCAGTTAGGATCACCACCTTATTTTAAGAATGTAAAATGTCAGAATAATAGTAGAGAGAATGATTCATTTCAGCTTTTATTTATTTCATGACATTCCCAGTGGGGCAGAAGTTTACATACACTCAATTAGTATTTGGTAGCATTGCCTTTAAATTGTTTAACTTGGGTCAAACATTTCTGGTAGCCTTCCACAAGCTTCCGAAAATAAGTTGGGTGAATTTTGGCCCATTCCTCCTGACAGAGCTGGTGTTAGGTTTTTGGGCCTCCTTGCTTGCACACGCTTGTTCAGTTCTGCGCACACATTTTCTATATGATTGAGGTCAGGGCTTTGTGATGGCCAGTCTAATACCTTGACTTTGTTTTGCCACAATTTTGGAAGTTTGCTTGGGGTCATTGTTCATTTGGAAGACCCATTTGCGACCAAGCTTTAATCTTCCTGACTGATGTCTTGAGATGTTGCTTCAATATGTCCACATAATTTTCATTCCTCATGATGCCATGTATTTTGTGGAGTGCACCAGTCCCTCCTGCAGCAAAGCACCCCCACACCATGATGCAGCCACCCCCGTGCTTCACGGTTGGGATGGTGATCTTCGGCTTGCAAGCCTCTACATTTTTCCTCCAAACATAACGATTGTCATTATGGCCAAACAGTTCTATTTTTGTTTCATCAGACCAGAGGACATTTCTCCAAAAAGTACAATCTTTGTCCTCATGTGCAGTTGCAAACCGTAGTCTGGCTTTTTTATGGCGGTTTTGGAAAAGTGGCTTCTTCCTTGCTGAGTGGCCTTTCAGGTTATGTCGATATAGGACTAGTTTTACTGTGAATATAGATACTTGTGTACCTGTTTCTTCCGGCATCTTCACAAGGTCCTTTGCTGTTGTTCTGGGATTGATTTGCACTTTTTGCACCAAAGTACGTTCATCTCTTAAGGAGACAGAACACGTCTCCTTCCTGAACGGTATGACGGCTGCGTGGTGCCATGGTGTTTATACTTGCGTACTATTGTTTGTACAGATGAACGTGGTGTTCAGGCATTTGGAAATTGCTCCCAAGGAGGAACCAGACTTGTGGAGGTTGACAATTCTTTATATGAGGTCTTGGCTGATTTCTTTTGATTTCCCCATGATGTCAAGCAAAGAGGCACTGAGTTTGAAGGTAGGTCTTGAAATACATCCACAGGTACACGTCCAATTGACTCAAATGATGTCAATTAGCCTATCAGAAACTTCTAAAGCCATGACATAATTTTCTGTCATTTTCCAAGCTGTTTAAAGGCACAGTCAACTTAGTGTATGTAAACTTCTGACCCACTGGAATTGTGATACAGTGAATTATAAGTTAAATAATCTGTCTGTAAACAATTTTTGGAAAAATTACTTGTGCCATGCACGAAGTAGATATCCTAACTGACTTTCCAAAACTATAGTTTGTGGAGTGGTTGAAAACGAGTTTTAATGACTCCAACCTAAGTTAATGTAAACTTCCGACTTCAACTGTAGCTATGGATCATCAATTTTCAATTCTGATTGTACATATTATCAAATTCCAATTCCTAAATGGTGAATACTACTTGTAGGTACAGGCACAGGTAAAATAACAGAACCATCACAGCTAAGCAATACAGTCAAACACTTCTTTTTATTTATGAAGAGAAATGACCTTACACTGTTTTCATCTCTTTTCTTTCTATATCCATACAAACCCAAGCCCATTTTCATGGCCAACAAACATGGTGTGCGTGTGTGTGTGTGTGTCAGCCTCCTCTCCCTAGTTACTTTATGCTTATATTTGCGTTTACTTATTCATAACTTCGTTTTGGGCGCTCTTTTTGCCTCTTCATATTTGTCAATATGGGCTTGACCTCAACGGGCGAACCCTCCTCTCTGATGTTGAACCGGCAATAGCCTTGAAAACAGACCTTTAAATTAAATGTGGGAGAACACAGATTGTTGTATAATTCATCTGGCCCCCCGCAGAGAATCCTCTGTGCCGTCGTGTTACTGTCTAGATTAGATTTTCCATTTGTTTCCCGTGTGTTTGTATGATGCACAATGTGGATCCTGCCAAGGCCTAGTAAATTACCTCTTTAAACATTCATTTGCCTTAACCAAGAAGAGAGCAGGGAGAGAGGAAGAAAACTATTGATTTTATATACAATGAATACGGCTTTTTACCATGCACATATTTTTATCCCTCTTCTCTATATATTCTCATCAATCGGAAAATCAAAAAAAAAATTGAGAGAGGGCAATAGGGGGACAAACCTACAGAGAGTGACTAAGAGAATGTATGCGTGTGCAGAAGTACAACAACAACAACAACAACAAAAAAAGAGAAGGAGAGGAGGGGAATGAATTGGAGGGGGAAGAGGGAGATGGAGAGAGAGAGAGAGAGAGAGCGAGAGAGAGAGAGAGAGAGCGAGAGAGAGAGAGAGAGAGAGCGAGAGAGAGAGAGAGAGCGAGAGAGAGAGAGAGAGAGAGAGAGAGAGAGAGAGAGCGAGAGAGAGAGAGAGAGAGAGAGAGAGCGAGAGAGAGAGAGCGAGAGAGAGAGAAAGAAAGAGATAGAAAGAGCGAGATGAGCTCTTGGAATGATGCACCTCATAGGCCTCGCTCGTGCCTCCCGAAATATCCAGTGCTGGAAATGTGAAAGCCAGGTGCGCGACGGACGCCATTCCCCAGAGAGGCTCCGCTGGTATCATTAGCGAGGGAAACGGCGGGCTCAAGTGGCGTACAAACTTCAGCAAAACGTCAAGCGAGAGACACACAGCCGCCCCCCCCCCCCCTTTTTCCCTGCTCTCCATCTCCATCTCTTTTCTTCTTCTTGGTGTGTTCTGATGCGGCGCACTCTCAACCAAATTAATGTTTCTGAAAATAAAAGCCAGGACAACTTTTAACCAGTGGAAAAAGGAGAGAGAAGAAAGGGAAAGTGAGGAAGGAGAAAGCGATTGGTTTGGGTTTGTGTCGTTGCTGTGAAGAATAGTCCCTCTCTCCTGCTCCTTTTGAGGTCTGTGGTTTCGTCGACTACACGTCTCCGTCTCAACTCCACCTTATGGATAGGCCTAATAATGAAAGCAAAACAGATTGGCCAACTCATCATCAGGACAACTCACGAAAATGAGGGAAATGTGTACGGCAGCAGTTGAAGCTGGTATTTACACACAGTTTGTCTAATAAGCAAAATCCTGATCGACCTTCATCTATGGAGTATGGATTGATTGCATAATGATGTATAAAACATTACTCTCTCTCTCTCTCATTTAAACTTTAACACAATACAATTATACTATCTCATAACACTGAAAGTTTAGACATTCTACACTACGTGACCAAAATTATGTAGACACCTGCTCGTCGAACATGGGGGCGATTAGGCCTGGCTCGAGGTTGGCGTCCCAATTCATCCCAAATGTGTTTGATGGGGTTGAGGTCAGGGCTCTGTACAGGCCAGTCGAGTTCTTTCACGCCGATCTCGACAAACCATTTCTGTATTGACCTCACTTTGTGCATGTGGGCATTATCATGCTGAAACAGGAAAGGGTCTTTCTCAAACTGTTGCCACAAAATTGGAAGCACAGAATCATCTAGAATGTCATTGTATGCTGTAGCATTAAGATTTAGCTTCACCATGAAAAACAGCCCCAGACTATTATTCCTCCTCCACCAAACTTTACAGTTGGCACTATGCATTGGAGCAGGTAGCGATCTCCTGGCATCCGCCAAACCCAGATTCGCTCGTCGGACTGCCAGATGGTGAAGCATGATTCATCACTCCAGAAAAAGCGTTACCACTGCTCCAGAGTCTTTTGATGGCGAGCTTTACACCACTACAGCCAATGCTTGGCATTGGAAACCCATTTCATGAAGCTCCCTGGCGTTGCTTCAAGAGGCAGTTTGGAACTCAGTAGTGAGTGTTGCAACAAAGGACAGATGATTTTTACTCGCTACGCGTTTCAGCTCTCGGCGGTCCCGTTCTGTGAGCTTCGCAGCTGAGCCGTTGTTGCTCTTAGACATTTCCACTTCACAATAATAGCACTTACAGTTAAACCGGAGCAGCTCTAGCAGAGCAGAAATTTGACGAACTGACTTGTTCGGAGGGTGGCATCCTATGACGGTGCCAAGTTGAAATTCCCTGAGCTCTTCAGTAAGGCCATTCTACTGCCAATGTTTGTCTATGGAGATTGCAGGGCGGTGTGCTTGATTTTATACACCTGTTAGCAACGGCTATGGCTGAAATAGCAGAATACACAAATTTGAAGGGGTGTCCACATACCTTTGTGTATATAGTGTACAATTCATCAATAAAGTCCGGTGCCATATTGGATGCATAACTGATAACTGACATTACAAAAATCTGCTGCCTCACAACTTGACCCTGTTACATGGCAGGGATGGGTTAAACACACAACTTGACCCTGTTACATGGCAGGGATGGGTTAAACACACAACTTGACCCTGCTACATGGAAGGAATGGGTTAAAAGCACAACTTGACCCTGTTACATGGCAGGGATGGGTTAAACACACAACTTGACCCTGTTACATGGCAGGGATGGGTTAAACACACAACTTGACCCTGCTACATGGAAGGAATGGGTTAAAAGCACAACTTGACCCTGTTACATGGCAGGGATGGCTTAAACACACAACTTGACCCTGTTACATGGCAGGGATGGGTTAAACACACAACTTGACCCTGTTACATGGCAGGGATGGGTTAAACACACAACTTGACCCTGCTACATGGAAGGAATGGGTTAAAAGCACAACTTGACCCTGTTACATGGCAGGGATGGGTTAAACGCACAACTTGACCCTGTTACATGGAAGGAATGGGTTAAACGCACAACTTGACCCTGTTAAATGGCGGGGATGGGTTAAAAACACAACATGACCCTGTTACATGGCAGGGATGGGTTAAACACACAACTTGACCCTGTTACATGGCAGGGATGGGTTAAACGCACAACTTGACCCTGTTACATGGCAGGGATGGGTTAAACACACAACTTGACCCTGTTACATGGAAGGAATGGGTTAAACGCACAACTTGACCCTGTTACATGGCAGGGATGGGTTAAACACACAACTTGACCCTGTTACATGGCAGGGATGGGTTAAACACGCAACTTGAACCTGTTACATGGCAGGCATGGGTTCAACAATCAAGTGCAATCAAGAGCAATTGACCACAGCCTCCGAGGATTGGTTTCCAACCAAGGTGGTCTCAGAGGATTTTGTATTATTCTGTACGTAAATCTGCCATAGACATTTAGTGTGATAAGTTACGTTTCGTATGGTATGTGTTCATTTGTGGATGTCAATCATCCATTTCGCATTATATGTTACGAATTACAATTAATATGTTACGAATTGTAATTTGTACAATATATTATGAATGTGCCAAACATATAATATGTTACGAATTTGCAAACTGTATGATATGTTACGACTTTCAATTTTTTGTGGCTAACGTTAGCTAGGTGGCTAGCTTGCGACGTTAGCTCTAGGAGTTAGGGTTAGGGGATAAGGTTAGAAGTTAACTAGAAGGGTTAAGGTTAGAAGTTAGCTAACATGTTATGTAGTTGCAAAGTAGCTAAAAAGTAGCAAGTAGTTGCAAGAAAATGCTAAAGTGGTCTGTGATGAGATTCAAACACGCAACCTTTGGGTTGCTAGACATTTTCGTTATATGCCTGCCTACCTGTTCAAACTCGAGACAGATATGGGCTTTCTCCATGGGGCAGTCTGTCAGAGCCATAATTACAAGTTAGAGTTAAATAAACAAACAGCTGTAGTCCAACCGAGCCCTTCGGGAGCTATTTGGTTTGTGCCGTCTGAGGATGCTGCTGCCCGCTGCTACAGTTCTGGAGGGCATGCGAGCACAAACACACTGTAAACACACTCGCTCAGCTTACATCCATTCAAGCTTACAGTGCCTTCGGAAAGTAGTTCATACCCCTTGACTTTTTCCACATTTTGTTGTGATACAGCCTGAATTCCAAATGGATTAAATACATGTTTTTTCTCACCCATCTACACACAATACCCCATAATATCAAATGTACATACGGATTCACAATCCTGAGTCAATACTTTGTAGAAGCACCTTTGGCGGTAATTCCAGCTTTGAGTCGTCTTGGGTATATCTGTATCAACTTTGCACATCTGGATTTGGTGATTTTCTCCCATTCTTCCTTGCAGATTTTCTCAAGCCCAATGAACAGCAATCTTCAAGTATCTCCACAGATTTTCAATGGGATTCAAATCTGGGCTTTGGCTGGACCACTCAAGGAGTTTTGTTCTGAAGCCATTCCAGCGTTGCTTTGGCTGTATGTTTGGTGTCATTGTCCTTTTGGAACGGAAATGTTCACCCCAATCTAAGGTTGTTTGCACTCTGAAGCAGATTCTCATGAAGGATTTGCCTGTATCTGGCTCGATTCATTGGTTCCCTCTGTCCTTATCAGTCTCCCTATCACTGCCGCTGAGAAGCATCCCCATAACATGATGCTGCCACCACCATGCTTCACGGTAGAGATGGTGTTAGACGGGTGATGAGCTGTGCCTGGTTTTCTCCAGACATGGCGCTTCCATTCAGGCCAAAGAGTTAAATGTTTGTCGCATCAGACCAGAGAATCTTTGGCTTTATGATGGCAGAGTCTTTCACATGCCTTTTTACAAACTCCAGGCGTGCTGTCATGTGCCTTTTTCTCAGGAGTGGCTTCTGTCTGGCCACTCTCCCATTAATCCCAGATTGGTTAAGTGCTGTAGAGACAGTTGTCCTTCTGGCAGGTTCTCCCATCCCTGCCAAGGAACTCTGTAGTTCCGTCAGAGTGGTCATTGGGTTCTTGGTCACCTCCCTGACCAAGTCTTGCCCGGTTGCTTAGTTTGGTCGGATGGCCAGTCCGTGTTATTCCATTTTTTTTCTGTGGTCTTTCTGACCACTGTGCTCTTGGAAACGTTCAACACTCTAAACTGTTTTATACCCTTCCCAATTTTCTCTCTGAGATCTATGGACAGTTCCTTGGACTTGATGGTATAGTTTCTGCTCTGACAGAATTTAATTGAATTGGCCACAGGTGGACTCCTATCAAGTTGTAGTGACATCTCAAGGAGGATCACAGCACATTGGATGCACCTGAGCTCAATTTGGAGTGTAATAGCAAAGGGGTGTGAATGTTTATGTAAATGAGATATTTATGTTATATTATTTATTTGCTGTTATGGAGTATTATGGAGAATCTATGTCATCCATTTTGAATTCAGGCTGTAACACAACATGTGGAATAAGTCAAGGGGTATGAATACTTTCTGTAGGCACCGTACATGTATAGTATAGCTATTACCATATGTACTAATGATATTTCTCCTAAAAATAGCATTATAAACATACAAACGCTTCGACTCAGACATACTGTATTACATATAATTTCAGTAGCATGGAGACATTCTACAGACCTGAATGACATGGCTATTTTGGTTGGGCCCTGTTTTAAAAAGGGCGGAAATGCTGAAATAAATACACAATCTGTCAACCCAACTAACAATTTTCCCTTCTTATTTTATCGGGCACTTCAAAACGTAGAGTCTAGGCTGACCAACGGTACTGAGTGGTGCTAAACTTGGTGTGTTAGGTTTTGTCCCACTCCTGTTTTAGAACAGAGGGAACAAGAGAAGGGAGAAAGAGAGGAGTGCTCTGTGATGAGGGAATTCAGCAGAGCCCAATAGAGCATTGTTGCCACCTCAACAAAAACATATTTGTGTCCAAATAACAAAGTAGTCAAATGGTCCACCCACACACAGTTGAGAAGAAAGTGTGACAACGCCTCATTCCCCTCAGGAGGATGAAATTATTTGTCATGGGACTTCATATCCTCAAAAAGTTCTACACTGTAAAACATTCTAGTTGTTTTAACTAATTATTATTAAGCAACGGTTCTTATTTATTTTACTAAACTTTTAAATCAAAGTATTACCTGAAGCCGGATGGGAAGGTTATTGGCTGGCATGGTTACACATGGTCTGCGGTTGTGAGGCCGGTTGGACGTACTGCCAAATTCTGTAAAATGACGTTGGTAGAGAAATGAACATTCAATTCTCTGGCAAAAGCTCTGGTGGACATTCCTGCGGTCAGAATGCCAATTGCATGCTCCATCAAAACTTGAGACATCTGTGGCATTGTGTTGCGTGACAAAACTGCACATTTTAGAGTGGGCATTTATTGTCCCCAGCACAAGGTGCACCTGTGTAATGATCATGCTGTTTAATCAGCTTCTTGATATGCCACACATGTCAGGTGGATGGATTATCTTACCAAAGGAGAAATTATCACTAACAGGGATTTAACCAAATTTGTGCACAACATTTGAGAGAAATTCGCTTTTTCTTTTTGACTGTATGGAACATTTCTGGGATCTTTTATTGCAGCTCATGAGACATATTGACAACATTTTACATGTTGCGTTTATATTTTTATTCGGTGTAGTTGAATGAACATGTGACTGAATTTTTTGCATATGTTTTCCAAAGTTGGAGCTAAGTTTAGGCGAACTAAAAATGTTAAGTTCAGGTTACACGTTGACTGAAAAGTTGAGTAAACTTAAAAAGGCTGTGGAACCAGTTACTTAATAATAATTAGTTGAAACAACTAGAATTTTCACTACAGTGAGAGCATCTTGACTGGCTGTGTCACTATTTGGTATGGTAACTGCACCCCCTCAATCACATGGCTCTACAGAGTGTGGTGCGGACAGCCCAGTACATCACTGGGACCGAGCTCACTGCCATCCAGGACCTCTATATCAGGCGGTGTAAAAGGACCGCTTTTTTTACGACGACATTTTTGGTTTTGTACGCCAAAAAATTCAACCACTTGAAATCTATTTAGAATGGCTATATTTACACGGCCCAATCCCAGCCCTACAGCCATAGGAAAAACGGTAAGGCTCAATGGGCATCACTCAAAAGGTCAAAGGTCACAACTCACTATTTGATTGCTGTCATTCAACTGTCTTTATTAGTTATTGCACTGATCACATTAACATAGTCATATTAATGGTTTGTGCTTTAAAAAGTCACTAGAATATAGTGTGGGAAGCCAGTCCATTAGATAAACCCCACAGTAATAGGTATCAGGTATCAAAGGGAACAGTTAAACTGTGGCTGCTTGGATATGCTCTCTGCTGTTTATTGTTTAAAGTGGGGCTTTATGCACAGGAGGTGATACCAACACACTAACAAATCCCTTTCAACACAAGTGGGGCCACATGACATAAACTGTGTCTATTAACTAACCTCTCCAAGAGCCAAGGTGATTCATCTTCAGTGCTGTGTTTGAGTGTGTGCTCATGTGGGTTTCAGATCGTGTTTTTATGTAGTCTAAGAACAAAACTGAAGTGAATAAGGCCTCGCTATTTTTAACTCGGCGCTCCTTAGATGTGATATTTTCCCATTGACTTTTCTCCCGTACCTGAATGTGTATTAAACATTGTATTAAAATGTTCTTTCTCCTTTTTCTAAAACTAGAGACTACAGAAGATAAAGACAATGATATTCCTAAATAAAAAATACCACGCACATCAAAGCCTCATGTTTGAAAAAGCCAATTTCGTGCCCACTCAAGAACTGAACAGGTAGGGAGGCCTCCACGACTGAAAGGGATTTTTGATGTGGGTAAAAAAAAACTAAAAAAACTTTCCAATTGCATGACGACAGCTACCCATAGATTCCTGAAGACTAGCAGCTGAACCATTTGGCATCGTAAAAACAGAAAGACCGAAATCAAAGTCCCCTTCAACTCAATCACTCTCGCTGCGGCTCACAAACACTAATAACCACTTTCCTCTGCTTTTTTGTTGTTGTTTCTCCTCGTGTGAAACATTATTTCCTTTGATTTTGCTGTTTAAATTATTAGCACACCACCTCCGCAGAGACCGCGAGCGAATGCGCAAGGAGTGAGAGAAGGGAGAGCACGTTTCCCGCTGCGCACACGGAGCTGCGCGGAACGAATGAGCTATGGCCCCTGTCACTTCAGGGATGGATCGCGATCAACACAAGTCAACGCAAGGGAGTAAGAATCTCATCCAACGATAGGTCAGGTGTACAGTAACGTTGATAAAGGGAGGGAAGGAGGGCGTCCTCTCTCAACTTTACTGGACACCTGACCTATCGTTGGATGAGATGACACGCACATGACAGCACGCCTTGCCTCTATCTTCACCTTAATGTTGGCAACTTGGGGTCATTTTTTAGTTAACATGAGTAGGCCTGGTTGTAGTAGGTCCTGCGGTCTCCATGGAGACGATGTCCGGCATCGCGTGCAGCGCACATGGAGAAACGAAGGGTTGCGGAAACTGACGGATGATATTTTGCTTTAATGGTCTAGGAAACCGGACACAGTAAGGGACAATGCCGACATTGTAACAATTCTGAATAAACATTATGTCAAAGGCTACTTGAAGGACAGCATTGGATTTCGAACAAATCCTACAACCAAAGGATGAAATAGCCGCATTTCCCCAGCATGTCAGAAATAAGCAGATTTGATGTAGCATACACTGAAATACAATGGAAATAAGCCAACTTTAGAATGTTTCAATGTTATAGACCAATTTGGAATGGTTTTCAACTTTAAGATTAAACTTAAAAACCGCATAGCCTTACTACAGTGTTAGGCCCTACCTGCATTATATTCAGCAACAGACAATTAGCCTACTCAAATAATTACAATTATTAGGCTATGGAGGGAAGATATTATGCCCTTTGAGATAATGCATGATGCCAAAACAAGATCTGGGCAATTATTTAGGCCTATATTAATCATTTTTGCAATGCTCTGTCATGGGCACACCCCGGTACTAATGCATTGCATTGAATTAAATGTGCCTAAATTCTCTCTCCATCATTAAGTTAAATAAATAGGCTGTGACGCAGTCATCTCGCTGCTACTGATCTGTCCTTATTGCCTTTACTGCAAACATCGGCCTGCACTTCCATATTTGAATCCTAAATAAGAGCTGGGTTATTTCACCAATAGCGAGCATCAACAAGAGCGCAAAATAATATTATATAGGGAGAAGAACCATGAAGAGGCACAAAAGGCACACAACAAAGTGTATTCTCTGAATAATGTTAATAGTTACAACACAAAATACTCTATATCACACAGAGCTAAAACACTATAATAACTATTCAGTTCGGAAATTAGGCCTACAGACAGCTATTTCAGAAGTGTCAGGATTAGGCAAATTCCGTGACAAATACACCCTACCCTATTTATATGCTCTCAAAATTCACTCAAGATTTAAATAAAATGAAATAATAAAACCAATATAGTTTACCGAAAACCACAATAGCCTAATAATAAGCCCATAACAATAATATTTACAATTATAATATTGACTTGTTATTAGACATCAATACGAATTAAATTGTGTTAGTTATGAAATGGAAACCTTCGGTATGAGAAGCTGTCATTTTTATTTGATTTTGATTTAACAGACCAAAGTCATAACGTCCATGCAGTGCCCACTAAATAGACTACAAGGCACAATCGTCCTCAAACCAATATCCCCTCTAAACTCTAACACATTTGTATACTATAACATATAGGCCTATAGGCTATAAACGGTCCGTAGTATAGGAACCCATTTTCTGATGCATGTTTTGCAATGATTTGCAAATGCACCCTTAATAAATCATCTAATAAACTTTACTCTAGGGCAAGAAGCTGAAACAAGGTGGAATATATGACCTATAATATGTATTACTGTTAGCCAGCATATTAAAAAACATGCCATTATAAACCTATAAAACCAAATATGCTCCTGTCCTTGTCAAAAGGGTCAATAGCCTAATAATGTGCAGACCTACTTTGCAATGTACTACCTACCGCCATAAACATATTATCTTCAATCACATCAGATTACTATAGCCTACGTTCAAAAGTTAACAATGAATCGCCGTGCCTGTCGGGCATAGTTTTTGTAAATGCCTTAGATCCAGGCAAACAAAGTAATAAATTGTCTCTTGTGATGGAGCGCTGGTGCCGATTCTGTTTCAAAGCGTGCGTGTTCCTTGTACTCTACCGCCACCCGGTGGTCACAAGGGAGAAACCGCGTATTCTCCGAATAGCTCGTCTGTTGTTGCATAGCCTGGTATCAGCAGAAAAGCGTCAATCCGGTAGGTTTTCTACCTCATGGAATATGGTACTAATGTAAATACATTCCATTCAATGGGGGCAAGATTAGTGTCACAATATTGATGCCTAGAGATAAGGATCAGAGACCTGATGCCTAAGTGAATACATTGCATTCATTTAGATTGACCCATAGATAGATGTGCATCAAGTAGTTGACACAAGTCAGTTGCATTCATGTCTGTCAGTTTATTTTCTCTCTCTCTCTCTCTACATCCTCTTTACCCCCCTTATTTTTCTTCTCTCTTCCTCCCACTTCTTTCAGCCATTCCCCCCTCTCTCCCTCTCTCCTATTAATACCCTTGCTCTTTTTCTCTTTCCTTATCCCCTCGACTCTTGTCTCTTTCTGTATCTTTTCTCTCTTCCTCTTTTCTCCCACCTCCACAGACTGGATATTTATGCATATAAGTCCATAGATTGCTTTCAATGCAAAAATATATGCATCAATTGATTGGACGCTTATGTCAATACATTGCATTCGAGGCCAAGAAAGTTGGTGATAAAGTGGAAATGGGTCATTTGGAAAAATACTCAGACAGACAGACAGACAGGCAGACTCACAGACATAGATACATTTACAGACAGACAGATTGACAGAGACAGATTTACTGTTAAAAAAAATAATAATAATAATTTTGGGCCGATTTACTTTACATTTTTATGTAGGGTCATAATTTATTTGGGAAGATGTAACTTTTTCAACCCTTCAAAACAGTCCCCATGATCCCCAATTAAGTCACTTCCTGTATTCACAATGTACCGCCTCCTGGGGACACTCCTTAACAATGTCCTGAGTTTCAAGTAGTTACGTTAAGAAGAGAGAGCGGGAATAGAGGGTGGAGGGGTGAAAGAAGGGGCGGGGGAGAGAAGATAAGGAGAGGGGAGAAAGAGGAGGTTAAGGGAGAGACAGAGGGAGGCAAAGAGAGGGAAAGAAAAGGAGGGAGGGAGGGAGAGAGAGAAAAGAGAGAGGGGGATTAGAGAATGGAGAGTGAGTGCAGGAGAGAAAACCGACAGACAAGAATGCAATTGACTAATGTATCAACGACTTTATGAATGTCTATGCATAAATCTCTTTGAATGCAATGTATTCACTTCGGCATCATGTCTCTGATGCTTATCTCTAGGCATCAAATTGTGATACTAATATTCCCCCTAATGAATGAAATGTATCCACATAAGCGTCATGTTTCTTTAAGGTAAGTTTTTTGCAAACATACCAGATTGACGCTTTTCAATGATATCATGTTGCACAGCACACATGAGAGTTTGGCAAGTTGAGTTCTTATCCTTCATCAAATGTGATGATTGCATTTTAGAGATTCAGCCCAGAAGGCAAAAAATAAACCTTTCTCCTTGTTTGTGTCTTCATATCCTCCTCAGTCTCCCTTTCTCCTTTAGTCAGTTGCATGACAGTGAAACCTCTTTTTAACGACTAAGATAATTAACTTTCTCACAAGTAGGAAATAAGGCTATGGGAGAGAAAGAAAGAATCTTAAAGAAAAATAACGGCATGTCTGTTTACGCACCACGTCATCATTAAAGTGAAGGCGATGGGGGCCCAATGGGATAATCTGCATAATTAAATAGAGCAACAGAGTGACGCTGATCACTAAAGCTGCGGTTTTTCTGGCTGTGGACTCCTGAGAGTCCATTCTTCTCTCTGTACTAACATTATCATTAGACCCCCTCTCTCGCCTGCGCTATACACAGAATAAGCTCATTACTGGAAAAAAAACAACAACATCTTTACTAATGTCCCCCCGTTTTCCCGGTTCCCTTCTAATCTTGGTTGGCACAAATTATTCCATTTCAATTTCACAATTTTTTATTTTATTTTTTTAAACATCAGGAGGTAAAAAGAGGAAGATACAGGGACATGGCCACAGTGTGTACGGCTATAGACATTTCAAAATAAAAGAATGGAAAGAAATGAAAGTGCTTTCTTCCTGACAACATATGTCACAGGCAATGCCCTGTGTGCGCGCGCTCGCGCCCGTGTGCGTTATTTGCGTGCGTGTACGTATTCGTGTTGTACTCGCGCGTGTTCGTGTGACTGTGCGTTTTCATCATGTGTACTGCTCAGCCTCCACATTTCCTGCTCTTTAATCCTGGCCATTGTGATTAGTGATGACAGGTGTAGCCTCTTCACCCCACATCGCTCAAATCAGCGTATAAACCTGCATCCTGTCTGTCAGAGGGCTTTTGGCCCCTCACCACCACCATGAATCACGCTGTGCGGTGCATGTTGGAGACATAGGCAGACACATAGATATCTGTGCAGTGGAATGGTCTTTTCTGTTGTTCAGTTGACTCTCCCTTGGTATACCCTGAGGACTAAGCCCATTGTTTCATGAGGAGAGAGAGAACATCTTGCCTCCCTCATCTCTGGCAAACCCTCAAAGACAGGTGGAGCGCAGTGGAAATAAGCAAACCACCATAACCTGGAGAGGGAAAGTAGAAAGAGGAATAGCACAGACAGCGATAGACTTAGACAACACAACAGGAACCCTGAGAGGAGGAGAGATTGGATTTTTAATATATATATATATATATATATATATATATATCCATCCCGTACAGTGTGCATTTGACTCATCACACCTCGTCAAGTCCTGGTGCCGAATTACAGCATGGACCGTGAAAAAGACAAGGTCAATTAAAAAAAATCTAGGACTACTCGAACATCCGAAAAAGTCATTTCCCAGAAATGAAAAATAAACTGTAAAAAATTCCTTCAACCAAAAGAAATATGGAAATTACAATTACAGAGAGAGAGAGAGAGAGAGAGAGAGAGAGAGAGAGAGAGAGAGAGAGAGAGAGAGAGAGAGAGAGAGAGAGGGAGAGAGGGAGAGAGGGAGAGAGAGAGAGAGGGAGAGAGAGAGAGAGAGAGAGAGAGAGAGAGAGGGAGAGAGAGAGAGAGAGAGAGAGAGAGAGAGAGAGAGAGAGATGCGTTTTACAAATTCTATCAAAAACCAAGAAGCAAAAAGTCCTCCTTGAAAAGTACTACTGGAGCAGCAGAATACTGTGAGACTTATGGTGCAAGCAAGCTACCCAAAGGCATGGACTGGATCGGGAGTGTTGGTGCTTAAATTGAAAGCCACATCTTGTCCTATAAGACGAGGGTTCTTCGGCTGTCTCTGTAAGAGAACCCTTTTTGGTTCCAGGTAAAAAAAACTTTTTGGGTTTCATGTGAAACCCTTTCCAAAGGGGTTCTACTTGAAACCAAAAAGGGTTCTACCTGGAACCAAAAAGGGTTATCCTATGAGGACAGCTGAAGGACCCTTCTGGAACCCTTTTTTCTAAGAGTGTACCCTATGTTACATGCTGTAGGCTGAACAGCCTATTCTCATTTCAATATGCTTATGATTTTGCTCTGTGGTGGCTCCTCACTAAACGGCTACAGCCAATCCATATCGGCTACAGCCAATCCATATCGGCTATAGCCCGGTGGCTTCTAACTGCTCTATCAACATCTATTTACTATGTATATCCCTTTAAATCAATACCTTCCACCTGCTAACACTACTCAATCCACATTATGCTCTTTGAAGACCTCTTTAGCCAGACTTGGTCTACAGTACTATCACCTCTAGAACCTTCTCAAAGCAAGGTCCGGTTTATGTGCTCTCCATATCCTCTTAAAACCAGACCTGGTCTATCCCCACTCGACAGTGTCCAAAAAGCCAGAAAAGATCCACTTTCCCTCAAAAACCATTCCAAACCAGACTAGGTCAGCTGGCTCTGCCTCCCAGATATCCCTGGTAGAACGTTTTTGTGTTGCTGGTCTGATTGGCCGACTGGCTCAGCTCAGTGCAAAGAGATATTATCTTTGTATTTGGCCAGCGGCAGACTTGCTCTCTATCCCTGGTACCTCTGGAGGGGTTTTATCTGGCCTGCTGATAAGAATGTTTTCCCTGCCTGACTCCCTCAGTTATTATTAATAATGGGAGTCGAGCCTCTTCACCGGCAGTCTGGCAAGACCAACGCTACTCTCATAAACAAGATTGGGTCGTTGGCTTTTACGTTTCCTCTGTGTGTGTGTGTTGTGTGTGTGTGTGTGTGTGTGTGTGCGTGTGCGTGTGCGCGTGTGTGTGTGTGTGTGTGTGTGTGTGTGTGTGTGTGTGTGTGTGTGTGTGTGTGTGAGCGTGCGCCTGTGTCTGTTACTTACAAAGTACTTTCCATCTCCAATGTCACAGACAAAAAAGCCAAATATTACCAATCAGCTAAATTCCTTTGTGTGTCAACACAAAAATAGTAAAAGTGCTTTATGTCTCCATAATTCCCCTCAACAGAGTTTAGCAGCCATGTTGCCAGTTACTGACGTCTTCAGATCCATCTAAGCCTGCAGGACGGTGGGTGCATTCCTAGCATTTTACGTTGCATACAAAGCTCAAAACGCCATTGTCACCTGCGCTAGCATGATTCTGTTTACAGGGCCGTGGGGTGTCAGCTCTTTCTCCCTCTGTTGCATCGCTGCCAACACATCTGCTGTTGGACAGATGCCAGCTAAACATAATACTTGAAAACTTTGTGGCATAAAAAAATATGCAATGGGGTCTGTAGAAGCAGCACTAAATATTGTATCTGACAGACAAAACTCTGATGCTGATGCTGGGGGTAGTACAGAGAAGTGTATGCAGCTATAAGTCATAGATCACAGTCAGAATTTGGCCAGGGGAGAACTTTCTACATGCTTTTTCATTCATAGCGTAGTGGGGAAAGGCTCACGCTCTCTGCATGGCTGAAACATCTGTAAGCTGTTGCAGAGAGGGGAGCCCAGAGGAAAACATTTACCTAACAGAATACTAATTCTTTCAGGCCCTCGTGTCAGCACTTCGTAAATAAGCAGGCACATATGGTATTGTTTTCTCAAGGCAGGTCTGGGAGAGCCATTTCGCTGTGGCAATCTGCTGTATCGACACATGGTCTTTTTGAGTGACGTTATGACACTCTGTCTCCCTTGTTCTGCCTCCCTCTCTAACCTCGCCAACTCTTTCCTCCCACTCCCCAGCCTTAATCACTTGCTGTCTCTCCCTCCAGTCTCCCCATCTCCTCTTGTCTCCATCATGTCTTCATATCGACTCTTCAGGCTTCCCAATTCCAGGCCTCTGCCCTCCTTCAAGCATCTGGCCCTGTGTCTGGCCCTCAGTATCGTACCCCTTTTCTCCACATTATTTTCCTTCCCATTTTTTTTGGGGGGGGGGGGGGGGGGGGGGTGCATGCTTCCAGACACAGTGTTTTACCATTGCTAACTGGCTACCCTTGGCTACAAAACCGCTAGCATTATGGTGAAGACGAGCCTGGTGGGGTCATTCAAAACAGTAATATGACCTGATTAGATACTGGTACGGTTTGACATAGGGGGTGAGTGGGGTAAGTTGAGACATTTTTTTACATTCAGCATCACTACGTCAAGGGAAATAGTGTATTCTTTCTAACAAAGACATATATTTCATGACGTTGCATATCCCTGGGAATAAACCTGAATGAATATAAACATAAAAAGTTTTGAAAACAAAGCTTCTCCCAAAAAAAAGTGGTCTTGAGACGCCTTTAAGGTAAGTGGGTGTTCTGTGACAGTGGATGATGGTGCTGGTAGATCAACGTTTAATTCATGGACTGGGGGTATGTTATATAGTATACAGTATCTTCAGATATAGCTCTCTCTGTTCAATATCACTTACCCTTCCATTTCTTGACCAGTTGTCTGGGAAAGGGGATGTTGCTTCGATTTGCCAATTCGGAGGCAAGTTCTCTGCATTTGAGGCTACTAAGCCCATGAAAGTGGTATCTTGACATTCTTGTTTAGCAAGCTCAGGCTCCATGTCATCAGATTAAACCCTGTGTGCCTCTGCTACTCTATCATAGCCTCTCTTTCGCACAGGTTTGTCAATGTACCCCTTCAGTGTCATTCAGTCTATTTCTTCAACCCTCGCTGCTGTTTGAATGGACTTCTTAGGCTGCTCTCTCAAGAACCTAGACCTCTGCTTGTTTTATGTTTGTATTCACAGGGTATGATAATGTAATAATACAAAATATTGAGTTCATATGCATGACACATTGCAAAAAGACTATGCATATTATGCATGAAACAAACCAAATGTAATAGTACTTTGTATGGGATATGGTGGCCATTGGCTCAACTTACCCCAAGGCAAACATTATGAATATATTAGCCCATACAGCTACAAGGATGCACTTTCATGCTAGGTTTAGGGTCTCATATTGTAGTGTACAGAGACCCCAACTGATGTATAAAATAATCTTAAAACGATCTGCTTTGGTTTAGATACAAGCATCATTAATACCATAACACAATACATTCATTTCACTTTCTGGCAATAGCTTGCTTACCACTTTTTCCATGTGGTTTCTTCCTTCACAGACTCCATGAAATGATGACCTCTTCCTAAATATTTGGTCACATGATTCATTTTGTGTATGGTTTCCTAGAAGAGGACTAACCCGTTTGGCTCAACTTACCCCACTCGCTCATATATACTGTCATACAGTTGATCTGAATTTACCCAGATGTGAAATGCAGCCTCATCCCTCCAAATGCTTTTCTGTCACATGACATGTTAACAATGAATAAACATGTATGGTTCACTTGCCTATAAAGTCAACACTATCCATCTGAGCTACACTTTACAAGTGTCAGGGAGCACAAGAAGGCTTTAGTGGTTAAGAACCTCAGACAACTGATAGTGCATCATCTCCCTCTCTAACATACTAAAAAGGGCTTTTATGTTTCTGCAATGAGTATAGTGCACCCCTCTTTGGGATGGCTGTCCTAGATTTAAGAGCTTGTCAGACACCACAAGCCCTCTATTTTTCCCATAAACCCAGGGTTTTTATTTAGTATCTTGCGTTGGGGAATTCTTCACTCTGAAATGCTGAGGTGTATAATAAAATAACGGTCCACAACTGGGACTTGGTGCGAAATATGCCTTCATCTCACCCTTGTTGAAGCATCTTTTATGTGATGCTTTTTTTTTTAGCGGTGCCTAGATGGAGTCCAAAAGGCATTACAATAAACTGAAATTAACCAGAGGATTTCCCTCCAATCACAGGTGACTAGAGTAATTGTCTTAATTCATCCACGTTTAATTCATGCCAAAAGAAAGCTAACATTACAGTAGACCCCGGTTGATATTCCTTCAAATAAAGTGATCATGCTGAACAGACACCATGGTGTCTACTGTGAGACACAGACACAATACCCAAGCTGCCTACTTCATACTATGATGTGACAGGAGCCCAGCGAGGTCATGTGTTTATTAGGACAGAAAATGGAGATATGCAGTGATACGTGTAATGTTGTGACTCTTGACAGGCAGAGGATGCATAATTCAGTGGTTTTAACTGGACCAGTCTCGTGGACGGAGAAAGGCGCTGTGCCGTTTCTTTAGTGACTCGGTCTCTTCATCACTTCTGGAGGCTGACATCTCTTTCACAGCAGTGTGATGGGAGAGAAGGAGAAAGCAAATGCCGTGCATACAGGTGAACTCACCATAGAGGAAGGCAGCCCTCTCATGAATACACGATTGTGACACACCGCGATAATTTGCATCGGTGTAAAAAGGGACGCATCAGCGCTTTGCCTTCCAAGATCTGGGGGTTGTTTTTTTGTTTTACGCTGTCACTTCATTATTTCATTTTGAAAATGTTTTTTATTAACAGTGGCATTCCAAAAGGTGTCGCCTGCGATGCTCTGACTTGTCATGCCAATCATAGTCTTGTGAGCATACATCATAACAAAACGCTGAAACAGGTTTGTCCTTGCCTAATCTGGGCTACTAATTTTTGAGGTCATTATGCAAATCAATACTGTTTACAAACATGAAAGCCGCCATGCCGTTTTTGATCTGCAGCAGAAATAGCATTGATTATCATTAGCTAAAGCCTGGCTCGGCAGGTGTCATGTCAATAACAACCTGATCGATATGCGCTAGTCTGAGGGGGATTGGAACAGCGGGACTTGTGTATTTTTTTTTTTTTTTTTTTTTGTATGAGGATTCTGAGGCGCCACGCATTCAAAGCCAAATCACATCATTAACTGGGCTTTGCAGATGGACTACGCCACTGAAATGTCAATCACATACCATAGGCAGTTTCTTTTAGCTTTTCATTGCTTCAAGATTATGTGTCATTATTTTCAGAGAAAAATTCTAGCTAGGCCCTTTCCCAAGAGTGATGAACAGAAACAGACACTGAGAAGAAATTAAGCGCAGGTTCTCTCTGTGCTTTCTCATCCTCAATTTAAAAAAACATGTGTTTCTTGTGCCTGGGGCATGTTACTATGAGAATCAAAGTATCTCAAAATTTCATGAAAACACCGGAAGAGAAATTTTACACATCACATTTAAATGTGTAATTTATTCCATTTTCCTTTACTACAATGCAATCTCTGGTTTTCCCTGATGACTTCTGTTTAGCTGTTAATTTTTCTATTTATTTATTCATCCGTTTATTTGAAAATTCTTTCTCCGGCTCTCTGGCACATGACCCTTGCTCCATCAGCCTTCTCTTCTTGCAGAAATAGAGCATGGCCGCTCCCTCAAGAGTAAAGGATTGTGGGTCAGAGACAGAGTTTGCAGAGGGCACCATGGAAACGCTGTGGGGGCGACTTGAATAACGCAGAAGTGTTCACCAGGCTATCACACTGTGATAGCGCTTGTTTCTGGGATCATGCATGCTTATGAATGTTAAGGAGGGTTGTTACAAAGGGCTCCAAAATTACCCCTGAAATCAAACATTGACCTTGTTGTGGTACTGGTTCATATTCAGGAGATTAACATTATCTGCGTTGAGTGCTGCTTGACATTTTTAACCAGTGTTCTACCAATGTTGACCAGTGTTAACCAGTGTTCTACCAATGTATTTACTCTACATATTCACTTACTTTTGAACAAGAAGACTAAATCACCATACACACAGTCGTGGCCAAAAGTTTTGAGAATGACACAAATATGCTTCAGTGTCTTTAGATATTTTTGTCAGATGTTACTATGGAATACTGAAGTATAATTACAAGCATTTCATGTGTGTCAAAGGCTTTTATTGACAATTACATGAAGTTGATGCAAAGAATCAATATTTGCAGTGTTGCAGGTCTTCTTTTTCAAGACCTCTGCAATCTGCCCTAGCATGGTGTCAATTAACTTCTGGGCCACATCCTGACTGATGGCCCATTCCAGCCCATTCTTGCATAATCAATGCTTGGAGTTTGTCAGAATGTGTGGGTTTTTGTTTGTCCACCCGCCTCTTGAGGGTTGACTACAAGTTCTCAATGGGATTAAAGTCTGGGGAGTTTCTTGGCCATGGACCCAAAATGTCAATGTTTTGTTCCCCAAGCCACTTAGTTATCACTTTTGCCTTATGGCAAGTTGCTCCATCATGCATCATTCCATCATGGAAAAGGCATTGTTCGTCACCAAACTGTTCCTGAATGGTTGGGAGAAGTTGCTTTCTGAGGATGTGTTGGTACCATTCTTTATTCATGGCTGTGTTCTTAGGCAAAATTGTGAGTGAGCCCACTCCCTTGGCTGAGAAGCAACCCCACACATGTATGGCTCAGGATGCTTTACTGTTGGCATGACACAGGGCTAATGGTAGCTCTCACCTTGTCTTCTCACAAGCTATTTTCCGGATGCCTAAAACAATCGGAAAGGGGATTCATCAGAGAAAATGACTTTACCCCAGTCCTCAGCAGTCCAATCCCTGTACCTTTTGCATAATATCAGTCTGTCCCTGATGTTTTTACAGTAGAGAAGTGGCTTCTTTGCTGCCCTTCTTGACACCAGGCCAAAAGTCTTTGCCTCACTGTGTGTGCAGATGCACTCACACCTGCCTGCTGTCATTCCTGGACGCAAGCTCTATACTGGTGGTGCCCCGATCCCGCAGCTGAATCAACTTTAGGAGACAGTCCTGGCGCTTGCTGGACTTTCTTGGGCACCCTGAAGCCCTCTTCACAACAATTGAACCGCTCTCCTTGAAGTTCTTGATGATCCGATAAATGGTTGATTTAGGTGCAATCTTACCGGCAGCAATATCCTTGCCTATGAAGCCCTTTTTGTGCAAAGCAATGATGGCGGCACGTGTTTCCTTGCAGTTAACCATGATTGACAGAGGAAGAACAAGGATTCCAAGCATCACCCTCCTTTTGAAGCTTCCAGTCTGTTATTCAATCTCAATCAGCATGGGAGTGATCTCCAGCCCTGTCCTCGTCAACACTGGTCAGCTGGTCCTTTTGTGGCAGGGCTGAAATGCAGTGGAAATGTTTTTGGGGGATTCGGTTCATTTGCATGGCAAAGAGGGAATTTAAAAAAAATCACTCTTCATAACATTCTGGAGTATATGCAAATTGCCATCTTACAAACGGAGGCAGCAGACTTTGTGAAAATTAATATTTGTGTCATTCTCAAAACATTTGGTCACGACTGTACAGTGTACATATACTCCCGTTACAGCCGGTATGTACTTCTAAGACAGGTCTAAATAAGAATGTACAAGATACTGAAAAAATGCCTATTTGGCACCTCCAAGAACTCACGTCCCAAGGATCCCAGATAGCACTAATCTTACTGCCACGCAGTGGTGTCTTCAACAGCTTTTAATTGTTAAAATTTTTTTAAATGACCTTTTCTTAACTGACTTGCCTAGTTAAATACAAATTATTGTTTACAATGACAGCCTACCTGGGAACAGTGGATTCACTGCCTTGTTCAGGAGCAGAACAACACATTTTTTACCTTGTCAGCTCAGGGATTCAATACAGCCACCGTTCGGTTACTGGCCCAATGCTCTAACCACTAGGCTACCTGCTGCCCCAGTTCAACACATTGGAGGTGCCGAAGAGGAATTTTTTCAGTTGCTTGTACATTTTTATTAAGATATTTTTTGGAGGTACGTCCCAGCCGTAACGGGATTAAATGACGATAGTTGCTCAGTGAAACCTCATATTTGTTGAGTAATTAACTTATTGACATTATAACGCTCGCAGAGCTGTCTAATGGGAGTTTGAATCTGAGCTTCCTCGGCGTTAGAGAGGAGACACGTCATACTCATCGTCGACATCTCTAAAGCACAGATACTGGGGAAGGTGCTGCTCATAATCAGAAAGGTAGACATAGAACTGCAACAGCAGTTCACCGAGTGAGTTTACACTATTCCACGTCTTGTCTACTCTATGACGATAGCTCTATATATTTCTTACCAAGTGGCTAAAAGGATAACAAACAAAGGAGTTACTTATTTAACCTTTATTTAACTAGGCAAGTCAGTTAAGTACAAATTCTTATTTACAAAGACAGCTGGGCCAATTGTGCACCGCCCTATGGGATTCCCAATCACAGCCGAGTGTGATACAGACCAGGATTGAACCCAGGTCTGTAGTGAAGTCTGTAGCACTGAGCTGCAGTGCCTTAGACAACTGCGCCACTCGGTAGCCCCTTTTCTGACAATATCAACACCCCTTCAGCTACTGTTATACTACTGAGGCGTGAAAGTTGAGAAAACAAAAAAAGACTCAAACTTTTCTGTTAACTCAACCAAACACTGATCCAAGGAGTTCAGCTCCTTATCAGAGTGTGGGATAATTGTTGAAACAGGTCTGTGTTCTGGTCCCTAAAATCAACCTCCGCCTCTGTCTCCTTCTCACAAGTCTTTCAGACAACCTTGGTGTGATTTTTTGACAAAGCACGCTGCTTCTCAAGGTGCACTCCTGTGCTCTACATAAAAAAGGACAAAGACAGAGCCAGCGAGAAGATGGGAGAAGAAATAGATTTCTCCTCTAATTATGCGCTAAAAAGTGACTTTGTGGAAGATAAAGTTGGGTGACATAAGGGAAACATTGAGGGACACTCTCACTTTAGGAGGGTTTTCAAAGTGGGAAGCACAAATTGATGTTTGTGCAAAGTTATTGCCGCTAATTGGTACAAACTTAATGAATGCAGGGTGTTGTGTGGAGACAGATGCTTTGTGCAATGTGGCAGATTTCAGTGGCTGCGTGTCTCTCTCCTTCCTCGGCACATCAAGAAGGCGAGAACATTTGGCAGGTCACAGTATTATGCGAGGAGAAGGGGAAGCCCTAGAAGAGTAGAAAATGAAAAGTTGTGTGTGTTTATTTGTGTGCTAATTTATGTGTGGATTAATGTGTTTATGCGTGTGTGTGTGTGTGTGTGTGTGTATGTGTGTGTCTGTTAACTCTTGAGCGCTTGTCTGTTTGAGCCATCCTCTTTTGTTTGGGCTTTCTTAACTTGCCCACTCTGTGGCTCGCAATTAGCGTGCAGGCCTCAGGGACCTAATTAACCAGTTCAATTAATAAATTATTTTCATTAAAATCCCATACAAGTCACCCTGACATTTGTCAGCTAGTCATGAGGTGTGTGTGTGTGTGTGTGTGTTTGTGTGGAGAGAAAGATGATTAGCTTGTTTGCTTATCCCCCAGGTGGCTGAGGCAGAGGCAGGGACTAGGGGGGACAACAGTGTGTGTGTGTGTGTGTGTGTGTGTGTGTGTGTGTGTGTGTGTGTGTGTGTGTGTGTGTGTGTGTGTGTGTGTGTGTGTGTGTGTGTGTGTGTGTGTGTGGAGGAGCGTATAGAGAGAGGGAAAGAGGGCTTACTCCCAGAGCTGGACCCCACAGCAGAGGAGGGCTCCCGTGACCTTTTTATCGAGCGGCAGATCGATAACGCGTGAGTGGCCATCCCTTTGAGTCGCAGTCTAGGCCTGGGCTTAGAAGGCCGGTGGCCAGCAGTAACAAGGGCTGGGAGGGCAAGGAGTCCTGGGGGTGGAGGCAGGGAGGGGCATTAACTGCCTCATGTCATTGACTCATAATGATGTCTTCCTTTGATTTAAGAGGGGGTGGTCGTGGGGAAGCATTGGTGGCACCCCACTGGCCACCACAGAACAGGACCCCTCTTTCCTTTGTCTGTCTGTGAAAGCATCGTCTTTCGTCTGTCATCACACTCGATGATGAAGGAGCAAAACAGACCCTGGCTATTTTCACATTAGAATCCCACTTAGTTAGAACATACTGAATCTATCTGGTCCTATAATAGATGGAGATGTTTTTTTGTTGTTGTTGGGCTGTAACATATATTCCCTTGTGGGCATGACAGGACAGAAGCGCTTGTTTAATTTGTAGCATAATCTCTGAACAGTGACATTACAGCATCTCCTTGTCACCGCAAAGTGCCACACTGATGGATCTGACTGTGTACCAGCGTTCATTAAGACACACACCAAGTAGCCTTCAAACCGACTCCATTAGAGGCTGTCCTCTGTTCTGCCGTAAAGGACGCACACCAGATCTTACTATCAAATGTTTGTTTTTTTTATGCATATGTGCAGGGGCTTGAAAAGTGTTTTCTTTCTGAAATGCCAGTTAGGAGCCAATCACTGGATATCAAAGCGCCCGGGTACAGTACAAGACAACCCAACGATACAACAACCATGGGCTGTGTATTCAGACTGCCTTTCATGTTGGCCATGGTGGACTGATTCGACACCAAGAGCAAACGCTGTGCGTTAAGCGAGTTACCATCTGTCTGTGCATATTACGCTGAGGAATATGATAACAGTTGGGGGTCAAATTAGGATGAATTTGCTATTATAAATGTGTAGTCTCGAGAACCAGAGAACCAGAGTCAAGCAGCCCACAGTGCTGTATGTATGGCTCGGTCATACTTTGCTGGAAGTTAACAAAGTCATCTTTACACATTTCATTTCGCCACACTCAGATTCTCTTAGAAAGCCCACGCAAGTTGATGCTTTCTCTAATGCAGCATGATGCATGTTGACGGACCAAAAAAAATGAAATTGTGTTTGCAAATAGCCTAATACACATTTCATGATTGTGTGTGGGTTAAAATGTCTAATCCTAGGTCTGGCGTATTTCTCACAAGACTTGGTCCAAAGATACCACAGCGGATCGATAAGATGAAGTATGGAGAGTAAGAGAAAATGCCTCAAAGACTGACACAAAGATGGACGGACAGACGGATAGAAAAGGAGAAGAGGAAGAAGAAGAAGGACCACCGTTTGTTGTTCCCAGTCAGGTTTGACCGAGGCCTGGCCTTTTCTTGGGTGACTCTACACTACAAGCCTTTACAAGCCCCCCTGAGAAAACTCAGCAAAACCCAACTGCCTCCGCTTTGAAGCAAAAAGGGGTTATTGTGTGAATATTCTGTGCTAGTGTTTGTGCGTCTTAATCTTCCGTTGGGTGATCTTTGGAGAGGAGGAACGCCGGGTGTCGATGTTGAGAAGAACTCCCAGTTGGAGAAAGAGAGAAAGAGAGAGAAAGAGAGAGAGAGAGAGAGCGAGAGAAAGAGGGTCTGTGCACTTGCGAGAGCGCTGGCAGCTAGAGTTCAGTACGGGGGCGTAAGTGTGTCAAGACGAACGCTTTCCCCCCCATCCGCAGGCCCGGGGCCCTCTCCACAACATTAAAAAGCATAAACAGTCAATACTGAATGTAACTCGGAGTGAGCGTGAGAGCGCGCGCGAGAGAGAGAGAGAGAGTGTGAGGAATGCAAAGGTTTTTCAAGTGTTACACAACACAATGAGATCAGAGAGGCAGAAGCTTGGCTGTAGTGTATGGTTGGTTGTGATAGGAGGCGGGGGTGGGGTGGGGGGTGGGGGTCTTCCAAGTGAATCATTCATTGCGGGTGGTGGGCTGGGGATCAGGAGAGGTAAGAGAGGGATCAAGGAAATCTACACCTGGTGCAAGACGGGTCAGAGCAGCCTCAGACAAAAGGGAAAGAAAGAAAAGGAGAGGAAGAGTTTCTTCCGTTTAGAAAGAGGCCATTGCTCCATTATCCAGTGCACTCATCCAAACAAGAGCACATGAAGTATGTAAGAACATGTGGTGGTAGGCTGTCTATGGTAGGGGAGCGCACTGAAAGATGCCTTTCATGCCGATAAGAGCAAAAACACTGCTGATGCTATAAAATATCAAATGTACAGTACACATTTGAGACTTCCCGTTTGAGATGGCAAGGTTTGTTTATCTGTAGCTCATTGTTCTTACTCATAACCGTTCTGTCTGGGAGGGATGAGAGTCTTTCACTAGCTCAGTCTCCCTTTTCCACTCCCTCTCACTCTGTCTCTCACAAGGATTTCATATGACTTCTCAGAAACATTTGCCACCTGGTTGTCTTCAGAGTCTGTGATAAGTGGAAGTAGGCTCCCTCGCGGTCTTTTTTAATCAAATCTTCAGTCACACCTTACATGAAGTGCAAACCAGCATTCAGACAATTTCAAATTCCGTCAGTGTCCGTGTCCGTGTCCGTGTCCGTGTCCGTGTCCGTGTCCGTGTCCGTGTCAGTGTCAGTGTCTGTATCTGTATCTGTGTCTGACTATTTGAGTATTTGTTATTTAAATATTTTTTTCTGTGTATTTGAATATTTTCAAATACACAGCCAAAAACAAGTACTATAATTTGAGTATTTGAATGGTTATTTGTAGAAACCAAATAGTCAACCAAATTGTATTTGAATGTATTATACTATTTTCAAATACCCGTGTTAAATGTATGAGAGTGTATTTGAGTCAGTGTATTTGAGTATTTAAGTACTTTCCAAGTGTATTTCCAAATACTTTCCAATATTAAACTACTAGTTTCTTCAAATAAAGGTTATCTAAATACTTGTTTAGAAATGTATTAAAACGTAATTGAAATATCTGAAATAGTGTTTGAACCCAGGTCTGGAGTGTGTGTGTGTGTGTGTGTGTGTGTGTGTGTGTGTGTGTGTGTGTGTGTGTGTGTGTGTGTGTGTGTGTGTGTGTGTGTGTGTGTGCGTGTGTGTGTGTGTGTGTATAGAGTAAACGTTTTTGTATAGGGTGGAGTAACCCCCCGAAGAACAATGTCCATTTACTGACACAAAAAAAGCAAAGTTGGTAAAAATTGGTATGTGGATGATGGTCATGTTCAGGTGAACGAACCATGTAGGGAAATAAGTGTCTATGGTTGACACTTATTTAGTTATTTAATTAAATGTTGTTTTTAGAAAAGGGGTGTTTTTCCCAAGTACCGAGGGGTGGGGGGCAGTTACCCCCAACACAATCAACTTACATTTTACTGCTTTATTTTACTGCTTACAATTTAATTCTCTTAACAAGTGGATTATGGATCTATGTATCCTTAGGCTCCCCTTATAGTAGATGTATTAAAAGTGAATAGATCTGACTTAATTAGATTATCTATATAACTTGTTCAAAATGAAGAAATGTTTTATCAACATACCTCAGAATGGTTTTGTTAGAGTGACCTAAACAATTTAGGTGAGACAGATAACATTTTTAGTTGAGCAATGGTAGTGTCAGCCAGGGAAAGTTTCGGAAAAAATGTGTGGCGTCATATGACGTGTTTCCGTGAGAATTTACTGTGCCAATAAACAGTTGATTCAGTTCACTTCAGTTAAGTTAAGATACTGTTTTTTTAAGCCATATTTGTAAGTACATACAGTTGAAGTCGGAGTTAGGTTGGAGTCATTAAAACTCATTTTTCAACCACTCCACACATTTCTTGTTAACAAACTGTAGTTTTGGCAAGTTGGTTAGGACATCTACTTTGTGCATGACACAAATAATTTTTCCAACAATTGTTTACAGTCAGATTATTTCACTTATAATTCACTGTATCACAATTCCAGTGGGTCAGAAGTTTACATACACTAAGTTGACTGTGCCTTTAACAGCTTGGAAAATTACAAACTCAGTGCCTCTTTGCTTGACATCATGGGAAAATCAAAAGAAAATTGTAGACCTCCACAAGACTGGTTCATCCTATAGTACGCAAGTATAAACACCATGGGACCACGCAGCCGTCATACCGCTCAGGAAGGAGACACGTTCTGTCTCCTAGAGATTAACGTACTTTGGTGCGAAAAATGCTAATCAATCCCAGAACAACAGCAAAGGACCTTGTGAAGATGCTGGAGGAAGCAGGTACAAAAGTATCTATATCCATAGTAAAACGAGTCCTATATCGACATAACATGAAAGGCCGCTCAGCAAGGAAGAAGCCACTGCTCCGAAACCACCATAAAAAAGCCAGACTACGATTTGCAACTGCACATGGGGACAAAGATTGTACTATTTGGAGAAATGTCCTCTGGTCTGATGAAACAAAAATAGAACTGTTTGGCCATAATGACCATCGTTATGTTTGGAGGAAAAAGGGGGAGGCTTGAAAGCCGAAGAACACTATCCCAGCCGTGAAGCACGGGTGTGGCAGCATCATGTTGTGGGGGTGCTTTGCGGCAAGAGGGACTGGTGAACTTCACAAAATAGATGGAATTATGAAGTAGGAAAATTATGTGGATATATTGAAGCAACATCTCAAGACATCAGTCAGGAAGTTAAAGCTTGGTCGAAAATGGGTCTTCCAAATGGACAATGACCCCAAGCATACTTCCAAAGTTGTGACAAAATGGCTTAAGGACAACAAAGTCAAGGTATTGGAGTGTCCATCACAAAGCCCTGACCTCAATCACATAGATAATTTGTGGGCAGAACTGAAAAAGCGTGTGCGAGCAAGGAGGCCTACAAACCTGACTCCGTTACACCAGACCTGTCAGGAGGAATGGGCCAAAATTCACCCAACTTATTGTGGGAAGCATGTGGAAGGATACCCAAAACATTTGACCCAAGTTAAACAATTTAAAGGCAATGCTACCAAATACTAATTAAGTGTATGTAAACTTCTGACCCACTGGGAATGTGATGAAAGAAATAAAAGCTGAAATAAATGATTCTCTCTACTATTATTCTGACATTTCACATTCTTAAAATAAGGTGGTGATCCTAACTGACCTAAGATGGGGACTTTTTACTGGTATATCATGTCAGGAATTGTGAAAAACTGCATTTAAATGTATTTGGCTAAGCCGAAAATTGCTCATACTGAGGTTGCACCTGAGTGTATCAGAGCAACTTTTCTCAAATAATTGAGCTGGTTGTTTACAATGCTAGGCATCAACAAATAAACATGCACTTCCTGCTACCTCCAGATTCAAGGTTCCCAATCCTTTATCAAGTTTTATAAGCAATCATAAACTCATGTTTTCTTCAACAAACAATGCTTTCTAAGAACAAGAACACTCTGACTGCATACTGTTTTCCTTGAATATCTTCCTCTCTTTCCGGGCAAACAAAAATTGCTCCCATACAGTTAATTTGAGCCATTTTACTGCCAGTACAGGCTCAGACTCATTTGGAGGAGGCAACAATATCAGTGTGAATTTGATTTCCACTCCCCGGAATAGGCCGTTTCCTTTTGTTGTCAAACAGAATGACTAAACATGCTCATTCACATGCTCCCATGGTAGAGCGTTATTAATTTATTACTTTGGAGTTATCTGTGCTTTCACACACACGCCTGCCTAGATGAATGACAATGTTAAATTTTGTTTGAATGTGGCTGATATGAATTATGTAACCAGAGACTGACAGCTTTGTTGCGTTCCCATAGCCCTCGCTCTCCTCCGGGATAATAGGCTATACAGTAGATAATGCACAGTAGGTCTAATTGTATGACTATATAGAAAATATATGGGGAAAATGATCGTCTGAGAATAAAAGCAGTAAGCGCCAATATGGAAGAGTTTAGTTGAGTCGTGAGGCCTCTGGTGAAAACCACGTCACTGTAATGTTCTGGCAACACTGGGAGAAGGTTAGGGCGGCGAGAATAATCTGCCACCATTTGACACTGGAAAGTGGGGCACTTCATTCCATCAGGGTTCAGCTCTGATGTTCGTGATGAAGCCTCAGAAGACTGGTTTAAGAGAAAAAATGAAATAAATAAAAATGAAAGAAGTCCAAAAACATTGATGGCAGTGGTGGTGGTATCAGATGTTGATCGTCGTGGCGAAGGGCTGCCTTTGATAGGCTTGAGAAAAGTGGCAGGACGGTTTTTCCCCAAGTGCTACTCCTCGAGACGGGTAGCATTGAAAAAAAACTGTCAGCGCTGACTGATTGGTCTGAAAAGACTGTCAAATGTCAAGGAGTTATCAAACGGGCAGAAATGTGTTCTTTTAGAAAGATGCCGGGAGAACGAAAAGCATAACCTTTCAGTGAGGGAGTGGAAGTCACTCTTTCTCCATCATGTGCGGCCCTCTAGAATAGATAAGAAAAAACACGTCCTTTTTACCAGGCGTACACTTTCACCGCTAATTGAAATCTACGGCTGTTGACATAGACTGTTGAGATGATTCGCTTGAGATGATTAAATCCATTTGGACAAAAATCCACACCATGGAATGCTTCCAAATTATAAAGACACTTGACTGGTTGGATTCACTGCCTGGCCACAAAAAAAAGACTTTCACCACAAAAGAAAGAAACGCATGCATTTTGCAATAGAAGGGATACACCAGACATTTTACTTAAATTGCCAAGTAAGAGTAAGTTATTACAGAGTATGTTCTCAGAAAGTTCTCAGACTTTTCTTAATGTTACAACAGCAGTCTATGTGTATGTAAAATGTATGAATAATGTATCAGTCAAAAGTTAGGACACACCAACCAATTTTTTACTATTTTCTACTTTGTAGAATAATAGTGAAGACATCAAAACTATGAAATAACACATATGGAATCAAGTAGTAACCAAAAAAAGTGTTAAACAAATCAAATATATTTTATATTGTAGATTCTTCAAAGTAGTCACCCTTTTCCTTGATGACAGCTTTGCACACTCTTGGCATTTTCTCAACCAGCTTCACCTGGAATGATTTTCCAACAGTCTTTAAGGAGTTCCCACATATGCTGAGGTCAGGTGATTGTGGAGTCCAGGTCATCTGATGCAGAACTCCATTACTTTCCTTCTTGGTCAAATATCCCTTACACAGCCTGGAGTTGTGTTTTATGTCATTGTTCTGTTGAAAAACAAGTGATTGTCCCACTAAGCGCAAACCAGATGGGATGGCGTATCGCTGCAGAATGCTGTGGTGGCCATGTTGGTTAAATGTGAATTCTAACTCAGTCACTGACAGTGTCACCAGCAAGGCACCCCCACACCATCACAGCTCCTCCGCCAGGCTTCACGGTGGGAACCACACATGCAGAGATCATCCGTTCACCTATTCTGCTTCTCATAAAGACACGGCGGTTGGAACCAAAACTTTCAAATTTGGACTCATCAGACCAAAGGACAGATTTCCACTGGTCTAATGTCCATTGCTCATGTTTCTTAGCCCAAGCAAGTCTCTTCTTCTTATTGGTGTCCTTTGCAGCAATGCAACCATGAAGGCTTGATTCACGTAGTCTCCTCTGAACAGTTGATGTTGAGATGTGTCTGTTACTTGAACTCCGTGAAGCATTTATTTGGGCTGCAATTTAAGGTGCAGTTAAATCTAATGAACTTATCCTCTGCAGCAGAGGTAACTCTGGATTTTCCTTTCCTGTGGCGGCCCTCATGAGAGCCAGTTTCATCATAGTGAATGATCGTTTTTACAATTGCAATTGAAGAAACTTTGACATTTGAAGGTAGAAATTTTCCGGATTGACTAACTGTCAATCAATGTCTCCACTGTATTTCTGATCAATTTGTTGTTAATTTAATGGACAAAAAATTAGCTTTTCTTTCAAAAACAAGGAAATGTCTAAGCGACCCTAACATTTTGAACAGTAGTGCATTTCAATTTGTTAAACACTTTTTTGGTTACTAAATTATTCCATATGTGTTATTTCATAGTTTTGATGTCTTCAATATTATTCTATAATGTAGAAAATAATAAAAATAAAGAAAAACCCTTGAATGAGTAGGTGTGTCCAAACTTTTGACTCGTACTGTATACGTATCAACATACCTGTAAAAAACTCAAATGTAAAACACAGCCTGGTTCCTCTCTAGGTTTCGTCCTAGGTTTTGGCCTTTCTAGGGAGTTTTTCCTAGCCACCGTGCTTCTACACCTGCATTGCTTGCTGTTTGGGGTTTTAGGCTGGGTTTCTGTACAGCACTTTGAAATATCAGCTGATGTACGAAGGGCTATATAAATTGATTTGATTTGATTTGATTTAAAACAAATGTACTTTGAGAGGGGAGTTGGTGGATAGGCCAATAATAAAACATGAAATAAACACAAAAATGGCAGTCTAAATACTGTACATTGTACAATTGGCAAAGAGGGGTCTTAGTTATGCCGTCCCTGCCCCACCTCCTCCCCTCTCGTCACATGGTTCTCCTCACCACTGATGGGGCTCAAGGCCCCCCCCCCCCCGTCACGTGTCTGACACTACAAAGTAGCTCCCACATTATGCTTGCATGTACAACACCCCATCTGCCTGGACTGGCTGAAAGGAACAACTTGTTCACAACTAAATCCCCAGCAAACACTGATGTTGCTTGGACTCCTCTCATACAGAACGCTTGTAAAGCATGGGGAAATGTGATGATGTGGCTCAGCAGCACTGACAAGACTAAACAGCAGCAATCATGGCACAGTCCTTGGCTACCATGGGGTGATTCCATGCCAGTGTGGGCCGAAAATAATTTTGCTATCTCAGATTTTTCTGTCAATTCTCACATAGAAACTTAATTGTGAGGAAGTATGTTTGACTAGCTTTTAAAACCTTTAACGATCCGCCCCTTTTTTTCAATTTATGCCTAAAATGACATACCAAAATCTAACTGCATGTAGCTCAAAAGAATAGATCTGATAAAATATAATACAAAGAAAAAAACAACTGTTCTTTTGTATTGTTTTTGTACCATCGTCTTTGAAATGCAAGAGAAATTATTCCAGTCCAGGTGCAATTTCGATTTTGACCACTGGATGGCAGCAGTGTATGTGCAACGTTTTAGACTGATCTAATGAACCATTACATTTCTGTTCAAAATGTTGTATCAAGACTGCCCAAATGTGCCTAATTTGTTTATTAATAACTTTTCATGTTCAAAATTGTGCACTCCCCTCAAACAATAGCATGGTATTATTTCACTGTAATAGCTACTGTAAATTGGACAGTGTAGGTAATTTAAGCTTTCTGCCAATATCACATATATCTATGTCCTGGGAAATGTTCTTGTTACTTACAACCTCATAATAATCGCGTTAGCCAACGTTAGCTCAACCGTCCCGTGGATGGGACACCGATCCCGAAGTTTGTATCACAATTGTTCTTTTTTTATCGTGATGAAAGTGGCCATTTCTGGCCTGTTTAGACCAAAACATGCCTTCTGTAAGACCCTATGATCCGTGAACCGTACATAATTCAGACAACATCTTGGTGTCATTATACTTCCTATAGTGTCTTCTAAAATATGGAGTATGTCTAGATTCTGAAATAAAAAATTCCCATAAATGTATACAAAATTTTAAATATTCATATTCATATCTCCAAAGTACCCCTTTTGATTTTGTTACATTTGACACACTATACTTTACAAGTACATCACATTTCCAGAGCCGGCTTTCTGCTACTTTTGAAGTTATAATTCATTTTATCTGCACCACCAACACAGTGAATAGCAGTTGACATACGATGCCTCCTGATGGCCATGTTGGAAGACTACCGCATTCATTCTTCTGACAACAACAGCCAAGTGGCTACCCCAAACTGCATGACAACAGTGCCTAACACTGATTCATCACCATGGTCATTTTCTGTAGAGCATTTGGCTGCAGGAAATACAACGGGGAAAAAGATGTTTAAAGATTCTCCGCAAACACGAAACACCATTAGTGACACCAAGATAATAACTGTCAGAAAAGCAAAGAAACCTTTTAACCCGTCAAGACTTGAACCCAGACAGCTGTCAGTAACAGGTCTGCCTGGATCATTTCATCACGGGTAAGTCAAGTCAGATCAATTTCACGTCTAGTTTAGCTTTTACGCTAACCAGGTGTTAACAACAACACTAAGCTAGCCAACATTTTCTAGCTAGATAGCTTGTAGTCCAGCAACTAGCATGTGTCGCATGAGTTTAAAGTTTTGGGGAAGCTATTTTTCATCATAAAAAGGAACCTTTATACCAAATGTATGCATGCCTCTATCATCGCATTTGCAGACAAATGCAAGCCTACTATTCCTAATGTTATGAGTAGATTGAATGGTGATAACTTAAACTACCAATGAAAAAAATATTTCAAAAGGGAACTCCCTCTGCTGGTTATATGCTGAATATGCAATCCTAAAGGAGAGCTGTGATTGGTTAATAAATGTACCATAGAGCCCACTCTGGAAATTTGACATTTTTGAAGAGTATATTGAATATATGAAAAAAAAAGCTAAATCAAAAAGGGTACTTTTGAGATATTCATATCAATATGTTTA
Source organism: Oncorhynchus mykiss (assembly GCF_013265735.2). NCBI lineage: Eukaryota > Metazoa > Chordata > Actinopteri > Salmoniformes > Salmonidae > Oncorhynchus > Oncorhynchus mykiss. The sequence continues at coordinate 16,515,217 of NC_048584.1, forward strand.
ATGTTGAATAAATTAATTGGAAAATGTGTATTTCAGAATCTAGACATACTCCATAATTTAGAGCACACTATAAGGAGTATAATTACTGTATGTTTTTGTATCATATACGGCTCACGGATCATACACTACATGACAAAGTGTGTGGACACCTGCATGTCGAATATCTCATTCCAAAATCATGGGCATTAATATGGAGTTGGTCCGCCCTTTGCTGCCACAACAGCCTCCACTCTTCTGGGAAGGCTTTCCTCTAGATGTTGGAACATTACTGCGGGGACTTGCGTCCATTCAGCCACAAGAGCATTAGTGAGGTTGGGCACTGATGTTGGGCGATAAGGCCTGGCTCGCAGTCGCTGTTCCAATTCATCCCAAAGGTGTTCGATGAATTCAGGGCTCTGTGCAGGCCAGTCAGGTTCTTCCACACCGATCTCGACAAACCATTTCTGCATGGACCTAGCTTTGTGCGTGAGGGCATTGTGATGCTGAAACAAGAAAGGGCCTTCCCCAAACTGTTGCCACAAAGATGGAAGCACAGAGTCCTCTAGAATGTCATTGTATGCTGTAGCGTTAAGATTTCCTTTCACGGAACTAAGGGGCCTAGCCCGAACCATGATAAACAGCCCCAGACCATTATTCCTCCTCCACCACCTATGCATTGGGGCAGGTAGTGTCCTGCTGGTATCCAGATGACGAAACGTGATTCATCACTCCAGAGAACGTGTTTCTACTGAGATGCAATATTATGTAATGTGCTTATTATGAGAATGCCAGTTGCATTTGTATAATTTGCCAGTTTTGGTGTTACATGTTGCCGTGCCTGTTGATATCTTCCAGGGAGTGTCCTCGGGCATGAGCCTGTTTTAGGTGACAATTCAGTTCTGGTTTTGAATTCAAGTGCGGATCGAGCCAGGTACACATCCAACCTGTAATACCTATGGAAGCTACGGGGTTCACCTGCTTGAGGCTCAGCTAGTTTTGTTGTTTTGTAATGAAGGCAAGTAGGTATTTTGTCTAGGTGTATTTCTCATCGTCTTTATCACCTACTGTACTTGAGCATTGTAAATAAATATGGACACGTATGCACCTGAACCTTCTGCCTCCTGCTTAATCTCTGCCCCTGACAACATTACAATGCATGGCTGGCTGTCTTTGGATGACTTTCTCCATCTTATTGATGCCAAGTATACAGGCTATTGAGCAATCATGTTATGCTTGCTGTTGTGGCCCTCGATTCAATAAACTCTTTGACCATTGATTATTTCTTAGTAGGCCTATGGGTAAAGCGGGTGCCATCATGTTCCTAGGAACTAGTCTTATATTTCTGTTTCCTAGTAACAGCTTTACATCCCGTATCAAAGTATTAAGCAGTCTCTTATTCAGAACAAGGCCATTCTGAGGCTATAGCTCATATCTACAAAACGAGGTGAGTGTAGGCTGAACTGAAATCAGTCAAGTAAATCAATATAGCGCATTCCTTATAACAAACAGCGTAAACATCATCCATTCCGATAAGCAACTCTTTCTGAGCTCCGTTTGTGTCCCGTTGAGAGAGCTATTGAGCCTACCATCAAAACAATACTACAGGAACAACGGACGGAAAATATCAAGTCTGCCTGACGACTGCCTGCCTTAAGTTTAATCTAATTTGGTCTTTATTGAGAAATGGGTAAGAGCAGTGTTTTATTCAGGCCTATGTGTGTTTTCCCTCCTATGCTCCTTCCTTTGTTGCTTTTCCTCAACTGCTTCTGACAAAAGACAGCCAGCCTGCCAAGCCCGGTGCTGCTCTGGGACGAACCTGTCAATCACTCCTGACGGCACCCTGACAACATGTACGTTAAAAATTCAAACGCGACTCAAAGCCGGTGCGTGACAGCCGAGCCTTTGAAAGTGGCTGCAGCGCTCTGCGACTGCCAGAGGAGTACGAGTGGAAAGCAAACTAAGGAAACAACACTGCGGAGGGAAAAATAGATAAAGGGAGAGAGAGAGAGAGATAGTGAGAGAAAACAAAAGTTAAAAGCACAAGAAGAGGAATGTGGGTCTTGATGGTGGGAATAGGCATTGGATTCTCCCTCGTCGTCCCATTGCTTTCTTAATTTGTTTGAAAGTCCCTAGTGAGTGAGTGGAGCAGTGTGTTTTCCAGGGATTGTGTTGAGGACCTCTATCAGCTTTAGTCCAGGGATGGGGAGCGCTGCTCTTAATTCCTCTGAGACCTCTCTCTCGCATGTAGTCAGGCATCCTGTGCATCTCATTACCATATCGACAGACACAAAACAACTGCACACACTAATGTAATGACAATTGCTTTACCCCATCTTACCATCTTAAGGCACGAGCCGACAATTGATTCCCACCGGCAAACACATACAACAACCAATTTAATGTGCCTTTTTGTTACAGAAAAGACTATACAAGAGAGTATGTGAGTTTGCAATTAATCAAATCCAATTTTTATTTGCCACATGCTTTGTAGACAACAGATGTAAACAGTGCAAATGCTTACTTACGGGTCCTTTTCCAACAATGCAGGGAGCATCCTGAGGGAACATGGATGACTTAATTCAGATACATCATGTGGTCCTCAATGATGTACGACAAGAGTATTCTTGCTAGCCAGCTATTCCATATCCAGAATTTTGACTGAATGCATATGGCACACAGTACATATGGCATGCTATGAGCACAGATAAACTGGCTAGAGGACATACTTTTGAATGATGAATTGGCCATACTGGTGCTTTTGCACATGTGAGAAAACAAAGCAAAATGAATGGAGTAAACGGTCAACAGCACAAAGGCCTGGACAGAGCCCTTCTCCATGGGAGAACTGCCATCTCTGCAGTCCTGCAGGTTTTCCACAGATCTCTCAATCAGCATCCACATTCACAGTTCAAAAACACACTGAGCTGCATACTGGTACAAAGCCAACCACCCATTGTTGTAGGGTTGACTGTGTGTTTGTGTGTGTGTGTGTGTGTCTCCTCCAAATTTATTGGCACCCTTAATAAAGACAAGAAACAAAATACTGTATAAAATCAATGACACAAATACTGAGCTACGGTGAGCTCCAAAAGTATTGGGACAGTGACAAATGTTTTGTCGTTTTATCTCTCTACTTCATCACTTTGGATTTCAGCTTTAGTTTGATGGTATTTTTTATCCATATTGGGTGAACAGTTTAGAAATTATAGCACTTTTTTACATAGTTCCTTCATTTTAGGAGACCAAAAGTATTGGGACAAATTCACTTATACAGTGCATTGGAAAAGTATTCAGACCCCTTCCCTTTTTTTGTTACATTACAGCCTTATTCTAAAATGGATTAAATACATGTTTTTATTCATCAATCTACACACAATACCCCATAATCACAAAGTAAAAACTGTTTTTTTGAAATGCTAGCAAATGTATAAAATATAAAAAACAGAAATACCTTATTTACATAAGTATTCAGACCCTTTGCTATGAGACTCTAAATTGAGCTCAGATGCATCCTGTTTCCATTGACCATCCTTGAGATGTTTATACAACTTGATTGGAGTCCACCTGTGGTAAATTCAATTGATTGGACATGATTTGGAAAGGCACACACCTGTCTATATAAGGTCCCACAGTTGACAGTGCCAGGAGGTTGAGTGAATTGTCCGTAGAGCTCAGAGATAGGATTGTGTCGAGGCACAGATCTGAGGAAGGGTACCAAAAAAAGTAGTGTAGCATTGAAGATCCCCAAGAACACAGCGGCCTCTTAAATGGAAGAAGTTTGGAGCCACCAAGACTCTTCCTAGAGCTGGCAGCCCGGCCAAATTAAGACAGAGCTCCAGAGTTCCTCTTTGGAGATGAGAGAACCTTCCAGAAGGACAACCATCTCTGCAGCACTCCACCAATCATGCCTTTATGGTAGAGTGGCCAGACATAAAACCCTCCTCAGTAAAAGGCACATGACAGCCCACTTGGAGTTTGCCAAAAGGCACCTAAAGGACTCTCAGACCATGAGAAACAAGGTTATCTGGTCTGATGAAACAATATTTAACACTTTGTTCTAAATGCCATGCGTCATGTTTAGAGGAAACCAGGCACCACTCATCACTTGGCCAATACCATCCCTACGGTGTAGCATGGTGGTGGCAGCATCATGCTGTGGGGATGTTTTTCAGTGGCAGGGACTGGGAGACTAGTCAGGATCGAGGGCAAGATGAACGATGCAAAATACAGAGAGATCCTTAATGAAAACCTGCTCCATAGTGCTTAGGACCTCAGACTGGGACAAAGGTTTACCTTCCAACAGGACAACGACCCTAAGCACACAGCCAAGGCAATGCAGGAGTGGCTTTGGGACAAGTCTCTGAATGTCCTTGAGTGGCCTAGCCAGAGTCCGGACTTGAACCTGATCAAACATCTCTGGAGAGACCTGAAAATAGCTGTGCAACGACAGTCCCCATTCAACTTGACAGAGCATGAAAGGATATGCAGAGAAGAATGGAAGAAAGTCCCCAAATGCAGATGTGCCAAGCTTTTAGCATCATACCTAAGAAGACTTAAGGCTGTAATCGTTGCCAAACGTGCTTCAACAAAGTAATGAGTAAAGGGTCTGAATACTTATGTAAATGTTTTATTTTTTATCAATTTGCACCAAAAAAACAACAACTGTTTTTGCTTTGTCATTATGGGCTATTGTGTGTAGATGGATGAGAGAGAAATTTTTTTTTTATACATTTTAGGGCGTCTGAATATTTTCCAAATGCACTGTATGTGTGTTAAAGTCATCAAAAGTTTAGTATTTGTCCCATATTCCTAGAACGCAATGACTCAACAAACAATAAAGGTTAATGATGCTGTTGACCTTAAAGGCCCAGTGCAGTCAAAAACGTGGTTTCCTGTGTTTTATATACAGTTTAGGTCGGAAGGTTGGAGTCATTAAAACTAGCTTTTTAACCACGCCACAAATTTCTTGTTAACAAACTATAGTTTTGGCAAGTCAGTTAGGACATCTACTTTGTGCATGACACAAGTCATTTTTCCAACAATTGTTTACAGACAGATTATTTCACTTGTAACTCACTGTATCACAATTCCAGTGGGTCAGAAGTTTACATACACTAAGTTGACTGTGCCTTTAAACAGCTTGGAAAATTCCAGAAAAGGATGTCATGGCTTTAAAAGCTTCTGATGGGCTAATTGACATCATTTGAGTCAATTGGAGGTGTACCTGTGGATGTATTTCAAGGCCTACCTTCAAACTCAGTGCCTCTTTGCTTGACATCATGGGAAAATCAAAAGAAATCAGCCAAAACATTGAAGACCTCCACAAGTCTGGTTCATCCTTGGGAGCAATTTCCAAATGCCTGAAGGTACCACGTTCATCTGTACAAACAATAGTACGCAAGTATAAACACCATGGGACCACGCAGCCGTCATACCGCTCAGGAAGGAGGCAAATTCTGTCTCCTAGAGATGAACGTACTTTAGTGCGAAAAGTGAAAATCAATCCCAGAACAACAGCAAAGGACCTTGTGAAGATGCTGGAGGAAACAGGTACAAAAGTATCTATATCCACAGTAAACAAGTCCTATATCGACATAACCTGAAAGGCCGCTCAGCAAGGAAGAAGCCACTGCTCCAAAACCGCCATAAAAAATGCCAGACTACGGTTTGCAACTGCACATGGGGACAAAGATCGTACTTTTTGGAGAAATGTTCTCTGGTCTGATGAAACAAAAATATAACTGTTTGGCCATAATGACCATCGTTATGTTTGGAGGAAAAAGGGGGAGGCTTGCAAGCCGAAGAATACCATCCCAACCAGGGTGGCAGCATCATGTCGTGGGGGTGCTTTGCTGCAAGAGGGACTAGTGCACTTCACAAAATAGATGGCTGCATGAGGTAGGAAAATTATGTGGATATATTGAAGCAACATCTCAAGACATCAGTCAAGAAGTTAAAGCTTGGTCGCAAATGGGTCTTCCAAATGGACAATGACCCCAAGCATACTTCCAAAGTTGTGGCAAAATGGCTTAAGGACAACAAAGTCAATGTATTGGAGTGTCCATCACAAAGCCCTGACCTCAATCCCATTGAAAATTTGTGAGCAGAACTGAAAAAGCGTGTGCGAGCAAGGAGGCCTACAAACCTGACTCAGTTACACCAGCTCTGTCAGGAGGAAATGGGCCAAAATTCACCCAACTTATTGTGGGAAGCTTGTGGAAGGCTACCTGAAACATTTGACCCAAATTAAACAATTTAAAGGCAATGCTACCAAATACTAATTGAGTGTATGTAATCTTCTGACCCACTGAGAATGTGATGAAAGAAATAAAAGCTTAAATAAATCATACTCTCTACTATTATTCTGACGTTTCACATTCTTAAAATAAAGTTGTGATCCTAACTGACCTAAGACAGGGAATTATTACTAGGAAAAAACTGAGTTTAAATACATTTGGCTAAGGTGTATGTAAAGTTCCGACTTCAACTGTATGTATCCATAGTTTGAGGTTGGAATAATACTGAGAAATTGTGAAAATCATGATAATGCTCCTTTATTGTAAGAGCTGTTTGAAAAGGCCCCCTGAATTGTCAGCCTGTTTTAGTGGGACGACATCACCAGGCGTTAAATTAGTTACTAGACTGATGCCAATAACAGCTAGTTTTCAATTTTCCCCTCCCTACTCAGCCCACTCCCAGATAGTCCTGGCAACATTTTTTGCTTGAGAAATTCCTCTTTGCCAAGAAGCTATTTATTTATTTTTTAACCATTTTCATAATTTTAATCATAGTATGGTGCTTAATTGTTACCCAGAAATAATTTAATATTGAGATAAAAACCACTGCCTCGGACCTTTAACTTGCAAAACAGCCCCACAACATTAAAGAACCACCACCATCTGTTACAGTAGGTATGGTATTATTTTCTGCATATGCATCCTTTCAACGCCAAACCCACCGCTAGTTTGCGTGGACAAAGACCTCTATTTTCGTCTCATCTGACCATAGAGCTCGGGTTAAATCAAAGTGCCAATGCAGTTTAGCAAACTCCAGGCATTTACATTTGTTGGTTGCTCTCACTAAAGGCATTTTTTTTCTGGCAAACCTTCCTAAGAGCCTATTGACATGGAGGTGGCATCTAATTGTAGATTTAGAGACTTGGTGACCCCAAGATGCGACCAAGATTTGTAATTCTCCAACTGTGTCCCCTGGATTTTTCTTTGCCTCCAGAACGATCTTCCTCATTGAACGTGGGGACAACATCCACTTGTTTCTCTAACAGCCAAGTTTACCACAGTGGTTTTCAACTTCTTAATTGTTCCCCTAATAGTGATAAGTGGTATATTTCTTTTTTAGTCTAGCTATTTTTTGAACCCATTGCCAATGCCACCATTTGTCTATTTTCGGTTGTGAGGTCTTTGCCTTTCCCCATGTTGATGGATGACAAATAGATTTTACACGTGTTACCTAATTTGTATACCCCAGTACAGTTCTTTAAACTGAAATAAACTTAACAAAGTAGAATTTTAACTTAATGCAGATTACATTTTGTCAGATTTTATTGATAAGACTCTTTAGGGTTGCCAAAAATATTGACCCTTTTTTATTTATTTTTATTTTTAAACAAAATCTCTTTATCTGTGCATTTGAATTAGTATAAAATAATAACATTTTACAACATTTTTGAGCATACAATATAGCTCAGTATTTGTATTATTTATTTTATACTGTCTTTTTTTGCTAATCTTTATCAAGGGTGCCAATAATTTTGGAGGTGACTGTATACATCAGGTGAGAGTCAGACCTGGTTGCAAATACATGTGTATTTGCGTATTTGTTATTAAATACTTGTTTTCTGTGTATTTTAAAATTTTCAAATAATGTGGCTCTATTGGAAGTATTTTCTAATAATTTCAGATATATAGCCAACTATTTTGAAAGTATTTTACCTAGGGTAAATGTATGGGAGTGTATTTGAGACAGGGTATTTCAGTATTTTCCAAGTATATTTCCAAATACATTCCAATATCCAACAATTGTTTTATAAAAAATATCTAAATAATTACTTCCAAATGTATTTAAAGTAATTGAAATAGCATTCGAACCGAGGTCTGGTGAACATCTACTGTACCATAGATAAACAGTCTTGTGGCAGCCAGTGTGACAGCAAAAGTTTGCTTGTTATATTCCTTGTGACAGGTCACCTCTCTCAGTGGCTGGTTAAAACGATCTGGTGCCACCTCCACTGAGCAAAACCGTGTCTGCACACATTGATAGGATTTTGTGCAAAGAGAAGGACCACAGAGCAAGTAAACACAGATCTGTGCTGTGTGGTCCCTACATCTACCCTGGAGGACACACATATATGTACTCCATGTCTAACTCAGCAAATATACATCTGTGACTGAGTGCCCAAAGTCTCACTCTCTCTCCATAAACTGCCTCAGGTATAAAGGCAGGAGACAGATTTCTGAGAAAGGCCTATGTTTTGGGTTCTAGTGCCCTCTAATGGTAAAGAATGCTTGTTCTAACAAGTTGGAACCATAAATTGCAGCACAGCATTGGAGTCTTAATGACACATAGATCCCAAATGGATTATGTCATTGAATTCTACAATGAGCAATAAAACGTTGACCAATGTACTTAAAAAAAAAAACATATCATAAAAGAGGAGGTTCCATACAGATGCAGTAGGTAGTGTTTTACTGAGCGCTGAGTACTGAGTGAAACACATGGTCTGGCTCATCTGTCATTTTCACCAAAAAAGATAAACCCCTAAAAGCAATATTATTATATTATTCACCCCTCCACATCAAGTGTTTCTGCTCGACAAATGAGAGGACAAAAAAAAAAAAAAACAGTGAGAGGAAAGTGATCCCACATCACATAGACTTTGAATGAATTAATCGGAGACTATTCAATCTCTAAAACAAAGAGATTGAATAGCTCACAGTTATGGGAGGACAGCAGCAAGGTAAGATAACCATGATTCTGAAATTCACCTCTATTTAAAATAAATTGATTGTAGCCTAGCCTACATATTCCATCTTCCTCTTAGTATGAGACAAAAAAAACATTCTATATTTTTACGGTGCTTTAAGAAGGAAAGTCTTGACCCAAATATACCTATTTAATAGCAAAACATGTGTCACAAGCTGTGCAATCAGTCAATATTAGGCTACATTACTGAATCCTAAATCTCCTGTCCTATGAAACATATTACCCAATAAATGATAGTAAATTAGCCTATTTGCATAAAATTATAAAAAGTGAATAAAAAACAAACAGATGTTTTACCATGCAAGCAAAAAGGAAGACTGTTTACAATGTTGTTAAGTTTGTACCTCTTCTCAAACCATGACACCTAGTAATCCTAGAGCTATAATTTTGACCAATATGGCTTAGACAGGCAGCCCAATTATGATCTTTTTTTCTCACTAATTGGTCTTTTGACCTATCAGATCAGCTCTGAAAAAGATCTGTTTTGAAAAGATCTGATGCGATTGGTGAAAATACCGATTAGTGGGGGAAAAAAAGATCATCATTGAGCTGCCTGTTTCAACGCAGCCAATTAGGCTATGCTTATAATGTAGGCAGACTACATTTACAATACTAATATTACATATAACACAATACAACAAAATGCAATACAATAGTGTATCCATGCTACCTGAACTCAAAGCAGTGCTTGCAAAAATTTTCAAATATTTGTCTCTCTTGGGTTCTGGTTATTAAAAACAGTTCTGAAATAATTGCCTAACTGTAATTTGGAAATTGAGAGATAAAAGATACGAGTAAAACTGGTGGGGTATTTCATCCTTTTGTTTTTTGACGGGTTCCTATAGGGAAGAGATCTGAGACCCCTATTGTGTTTGGCACATGCTCGTAAGCACCGGAGTGCATCCGGATGCAGAATATGAGCACCTTTCAATATGCTATCTGTCGTGTATTATTTATGCGGCACACAGGACGGGTTTTCAAACACACTTTTTAAAATAACGTATCAAGGTGCCATGCAGATGTAGCCTACTACAAAGAAAACACTATGCTCCTGCGAAAATGGAACTTGTTTTCCACTTCCAGATATGTCTCGCACCTGCTCAAATATGTTTACCCCCATTAAATGATGTAACCTATTCCAAGAATTCCGTTGTGAATAACTTTTTTTTCAATAGAAAGCATTTTCCTTTCATTTCTAATATCCAATAATCTTTTTTTCTTGTGACACTGAACGTTTTGTCCTTCTTTTCTAACGCCAGGTTATGCTATTCAACTGCTTAGTATCGGGCAGCCAGTAATTTATCAGGCCAGGGCTACTGTATTCAAAGTAAACAACGAATTATCATTTTTATTTAATTAGGGGGGAGAATTGACATGTGGTATTTTCAGCAGATATGGGCCTATTGGAAATCAGAACATGGGTTCGAAATGAACTATAAATAAATGATATAAAACAAAAACTTGGCCTAGGTAAGGTGGGTATTCCTTTGAGGCTATTCAGAATGTGAGTGCAAAATACACCCTTGTGTACCAATTGAATCTAATCAGCCTAATATGGATGTTCCCCTTAATTGTGCATGTGTGTGTGTTTGTGTGGCCTATGGAGGTGGGGGTGGGTGGGCGGACACCTCAAAGCTATGATTATCCTGAGTGGCTTGGTTCAGTATTGTTACCTGCTGGGACAGCGGCACAGCCCCTCTAAATAAATTGCAAGTGGCCTTGGGCAATAAGAAGGGCCCTCCTTTGTTCTGCCGCACTATCGAATTAGGAAAATGTGCAGGCAGTCAATCAAACTCATAAGCCTTCACACAACAATGGGGCTGACCTTTGTCCATTTTGTATTTTTTTATTCATGTATTTCATTATCACAAGAAGTCTGCTGGCTGGTCAGGGGCGACGCGATCAATAATTGATAGCAAGGCCAACGGCTGATTTCCCGCCTCTCCGTTGACGCACTTGTCACTAACTGTTGTCAGAACACATTTGCTTTGAAGACAACTTTTGGGGAAGAAAGAAATGGCATCACATGTGATTATACATTTAGGGATTGGTGAAAGTTAGAGATGTGTGAGGTGTATTGTAAGAGGAGATATAAAGAGCATTTCAACTTTTTGGTCATGTCTTAGGCTAGGCCTAACAAAACAGTGCATGGATCAAACGGAGAAACATTGTTCATTATAGGCTACTGTCAGCTTTGGGTCATGGGAGACATGTCACATCAAAACTATAGAGTTTAGAGATGGGGAAACACTTTCAGAGACCAGGATCCTTTTAGGATATATTCCTTCAGGTGAAACTGATGTGAATGTTTGGATAGGAAGAAGTAGGTTTACTATTCAGTTAGCCTAGTTCATGGTACAAGGTTCAAGCTATGTGTTTGGATTGTAGACTAGGCCTTTCCAAGTAGTCATGTAATTACATGGTTATTTCAGGAACATTGCATTGTAAAGCCTATAATAAAGCTTAGGCCTAAGCCTAATTTTGGCCTAAGCCCCCCCCCCCCCCCCCCTCCAAAAAAACAAAAACACATTGGCTAAAATGTCCACGTATGTGTTGTTTTGGACAAAATCCTCAGGTGAGAAAAGTTTTAAACAAAGTCACACTGAGGGAAAAACACGTGAACTACTTAAAATAAATGACAGCTGCATACATTTGCTCAGCCCCCTCTCCATCTCCTCCTCTGTTCTGTTCTTCCAGTACCATTTCCTCTTTTAATTATCCCCAAGCAAAAAGATGGAGCACATCAGACGCATCGGTAAATCCCGGCTCTGGCACGAGCTCATAGCAGTTCCTGCGTCCGCGTCTGGCAATTCCGATAGAGAGCGCGCGCTGGCAGTGACAGAGAGAGAGAGAATCCGCCTGGAGATTTTTTAACGGAAGAATGGGGAGGATGATCTCTCAGCAAAACAGGTCTTCGCTCTCTTTCCCGACGTGGGCGGCTTTGGCTAGCACTGTCTGATCACGCTGCGTTTTCAACACCAGATTAGCGAATTCTGAAGAGAAGACTCCATCAAATTCATACAGACCCCTTGTTTACACCTCAGCAGAGTCAGCACGGTAGCGTTTTTTTAAATTACTGCTTAGAAAGGGCCACATTGGAGGCCTACTTAAGTGGTCCTATCTCTGCCTGCAATATTTTGTGGTTAGGCTATTGTGATGATTTTTGACAGGGAGTTAAATACATCATGATTTGTAATTTGAAGCCAAATTCATTTTTTGTGTGCAATTCAATGTCTCTTTGTTTTTACTAATCTGTTTTGCAGGATGTTATAGTCTCACTTTAATTAGGTATCAACTATGTGGTATGGCTCTTTCTTTCCCAAGCCTGTAAGATAACAAAAAAAATTAAGAGTTAACCAGCATTAGGCTGACGTCTGTCAACATTTTGATTTCTCAGAACTGCAGGGTGCAAATCAATCACCAAGGCCCCTTTATGACTGTCAGTAGGCTAATAGTGTTGTCATCTCCTATGTGATTAAACATATTGCACTATATGTATGGGCCTCCCGAGTGGCGCAGTGGTCTACAGATGCCTGTATCACAACCGGCTGTGATTGGGAGTCCCATATGTCGTGTCTTTGGCTATGCCGGATTAAGTGATATGACATGCTATTCTATAAAATAATTTCTCCGTAATTAATATTACCTGATTGTGCTAATCATGTAAATGTAATTAACTAGAGAGTCGGGCAACACAAAATAATATTTATAGAGCTGTTATCTTCCGAATAAACTCTTAAAGACCTAGTAATATTTTACATCAATAGCAGTCAATATTAATCGTCATCTTAATTCAGTCTCATCTGAAAGTTGTAAATTCTTGGTTATCTGCACAAACCCTGGCTAACAAGTTGAACCAGCAATACAAAATTGGGTTGAGTTATTTATTTACTAAATACCTAACTAATCACACAGAATTACACATACACATAATTAAATCATAACTTGATTACAAATTACGTCATAAAGGAAAACGTCGCTAGCGGGCGGAACAGATATGACAGCTTGTTACACAAAAGAAAAGGGTCTGGGTTTGAGTGGAAGAGCAGGAAGACTGAGGAACAAAGGGCGAAGCTGTGCTGTTGTAAATACAGTATCTTATGCATTCTAAATTACCGCCCATTTGGAAAAGGAAAATGCAATAAATATTTACTCTGAGCTGCGCTTCGGTAGGTTGGTGGTAGATGGAAGGCCGTGTTGCCCAACTGAGCCCTTTGTTCTTTTGAAGAATGTCTCTGCTGGTAAATTGAATACGTTGTAGTAACGTCGTTGTGTGGTAGACGGGATACTCTGTCTGTTCCTTCCTAACCCTCGTTTGCAGCGGCTGTTGCTAACTCAACGGCTAGGAGGTATCACTTCTGTAGTGAATAAGAGTTCAAAGTTCATACCATTCGCAACCAAAGCTCACGCTGATGTTGGCTTCGTTCTGTAGTTATTATCTGAACCATTCTGACATCGGACCATCGTCCTCACGTCCTCGTAACAGGAGGTTACATTGTCGTCAAGGGCTTATATAGGAAGGGAGAGGAGGGTGTGTTTGAAAAGTTTTATAGCCCATGTCCCTTCACAGTGGCGGGCCACTGTTTGAGCAGAGCCCTCCCTATCTTATGAAAACCCAAATCTCACATTTTAGAAGCTAAAATCACATTTCATCCCATCACGAATAATTTCATATTCAAACATTTAAATTGAACAACAATTCCATGTGAATCCGATAACTCTGATGTGTAGACTTTCCACTGTAGAGTTTATGTCATCTTATCATTGTTGAGAATGTCTCAGATGACAACCGAACTGACATATTCATTAAGTACCACCGCATATGTTCCATTGGTCGGATTATCAGAATATAGTTCATTTCCCCCCCCCACCTTCTGATGTTCCCAGAATCTCTATGTTAACCAAGAGTTTTGCAAATATAACATCAGTAGGGTAGAGAGAGGAAAAAGGGGGAAAGAGGTATTTATGACTGTCATAAACCTACCCCCAGGCCAACCTCATGACACATAGTTCGGCGCACAATTGGCCCAGCATCTTTCGGGTTAGGAGAGGGTTTGGCCGAGGAAGGCCGTCATTGTAAATAATAATTTGTTCTTAACTGACTTGCCTAGTTAAATAAAGGTTAAATAATAAATATATATGTGATCCTTGGATAAGATGGAGATGCAGATCAACCCTTCCCCCCTTTCCTCAATGGAGAACTTTCAAATGTTATATTATTGGCTATGCACATTGTTGTAACAATATGCAGATAGTTGAACTACAAAAGGGAAAATAAATAAACAGATAAAGATTGCATATACAATGGTGTTTGTGCTTTACTGGTTGCCCTTTTCTTGTGGCAACAGGTAACACATATTGCTGCTGTGATGGCACACTGTGGTATTTCAAATAAAATTAAATAACATTTTATTGATAACATACACGTGTTTAGCAGATGTTATTGTAGGTGTAGCAAAATGCTTGTGTTTCTAGCTCCAACAGTGCAGTAATATCTAACAAGAATATCCACACATTTCACAACAATACACAAAATACACCCAAATTAAATTAATGGAATTAATATCTGGATGAGCAGCATAGACTAAGATACAGTAGAATAGTTTAGAATACAGTATATACTGTACAAATGACATGAGTAATGCAAAATATGTAAACATTATTAAAGTGACTAGTGTTCCATTATTAAAGTGGCCAGTGATTTCAAGTCTATGTATATAGGGCAGGAGTCTCTAATGTGCTAGTGATGGCTATTGAGATAGAAGCTGTTTTTCAGTCTCTCAGTCCCAGCTTTGATGCACTGACCTCGCCTTCGGGATGACAGCAGGGTGAACAGGCATTGGTTCGGGTGGTTGTTGTCCTTGATGATCTTTTTGGCCTGCCAGTGACATTGGGTGCATGTTGGTGTCCTGGAGTGCAGGTAGTTTACCCCCATTGATGCGTTGGGCAGACCGTACCACCCTCTGGAGAGCCCTGCGGTTGCGGGCGGTACAGTTGCCGTAACAGGTGGTCATACAGCCCGACAGGATGCTCTCAATTGTGCATCGGTAAAAGTTTGTGTGGGTTTTAGGTTCCAAGCCACATTTCTTCAGCCTCCTGAGGATGAAGAGGCGCTTTCGCACCTTCTTCACCACACCGTCTGTGTGGTGAACCATTTGTTGTGGACCATTTCATTTTGTCAGTGTTGTGTACGCCGAGGAACTTGTTCTCCACTGCGGTCCTATCAATGTGGATAGGGGGGTGCTACCTCTGCTGTTTCCTGAAGTCCACAATCAGCTCCTTTGTTTTGTTGACGTTGAGTGATAGTTTATTTTCCTGGCACCGCACTTCCAGGGCCCTCACCTACTCCCTGTAGGATGTATTTAACCTAATAGATAAGGGAATTTATGAACATTTGATTTGTTTTTTAATTCTTTGTGGAACTGTGTAATCGGAGGGAAACGTGTCTCTAATGTGGTCAAATATTTTGGTCAGGTATTTTGACACGGTGTCTCTTTGTTTAGGACTGTCCTGGGGCTCTGTGGGTTCTGTTTGTGAACAGATTCCCAGAACCATCTTGCTGAGAGGACCCTTCTCTAGGTATATCTCTCTATAGGTTATGGCTTTATGGAAGGTTTGGTAATCGCTGGTTGTAGAATTTAACGGCTCTTTTCTAGATAGTGGATATCCTCCCAATTTTGCGCTGCGTGTTTGCACTTAGTGGTACTATCATTTGTTTTTGAACAGGACAATGATCCAGCACACCTTCAGGCTGTGTAAGGACTATTTGACCAAGAAGGAGAGTGATGGAGTGCTGCATCAGATGACCTGGCCTCCACAATCACCCGACCTCAACCCAATTGAGAAGGTTTGGGATGAATCAGACTGCAGAGTGAAGGAAAAGCAGCCAACAAGACTGTTGGAAAAGCATTCCTCATGAAGCTGGTTGAGAGAATGCCAAGAGTGTGTAAAGCTGTCATCTAGGCAAAGGGTGGCTACTTTGAAGAATCTAAAATACATTTGGATTTGTTTAACTTTTTTGGTTACTACATGATTCCATAGGTGTTATTTCATAGTTTGATGTCTTCACTATTGTTCTACAATGTAGAAATTAATAGAAATAAATAATAACCCTTGAATGAGTAGGCGTGTCCAAACTTTTGACTGGTACTGTATATATATATTTATTTATTTTTACTCCATATACAGACTTATACATCTCATCTGCCCAGACCGGCATGCTCACACCCCCATCCCTAGTGCCTGCATTATTGTTAGCCACTTGGCCTTACATTTGATCAATTGTTTTTCTCAGTCGCCCATGCTATTTCAATATTTCTATAATAAATCATTAAAGTTTTCCATTGTGATAATGATGGCTGATTGATTTCCACGTTTTTATTATACGTTTTTTCAAGATGAGTGATGAGAAGAGAATCGTCCTGCCCGTTGGGTATCTCACTATGCCATGCTTCAAATGCAGACAGATGGATTAAAAGTAAGTTTACATTGTAATACTTCTGACAGCCAACTCTCTAGCTGTGTCCACAAATTCTGGACTTCATAACATTGTCAGAAAGCATGGATTATTGAGTCTTTATTAGTGAGTTTCCAAGGATAGGATTCTCCTCTCTACCTCAACCAGGTGAACCGCGTTGAGGGCTATCTTGTTGTTGATGGCAGGCAGGGCATTTTCCAGGGTTGTCACTTTTCCCCCTATCTCACTGAGCTGGGAGTTAATGCCATCTAGTTTGTCGTGGAGTTCTGTATGGTGGGATCTCAGCTCGGGAAATCATTTATTTGATGTGATTCGCAGTTGTTGGGCCTCGGGAAATGTTGAGTCCTCCTGCTCCTGACTAAAGGCGCTAGCATTTTCTGCAGCTTTTGTTCGAGCCCGGGTAAAAATGTCACGCAATGTCGCCTTTCGTAGCTGCCATTACTTTTTTTGAATAAAGCTAGTGGGTTTTAACTCAAAGTGGAGGTAAGATTAATATTTGGAAATTACTTGTGTGGTGCACAATTTATGCATCTCGTTCAAGGGTCACGTAATCCCCCCCCCCCCCTCCTTATTTCTAACCAGATGCAAAATGCTCCTGTTTTGATTAATTTAAAAGTAAATTAGCTCTGCTCTATACCAAGTTAACATACCCCCGATTCTCTTCCTTGATTTCACACCTAGTAGTTTGGTGGATGCAGCTCTCTGTAACCTAGAGGGCAACCTTTGGGCCCATTTCTTCTTTTCCATGTTTATTGTAGGATGACAATGTCTGTATTTCTGATTCCTTTGGTAAAGTCTGGGCTCCTGCTCTTTAGGCCAAAGGCAGATGACCTCAGACCTTGTATATTCCAGCTTAGTAAAAGCTTTGCGTTCCATAGTGTCCAGTGTTGCTGTTTCTGTGGTTTAGGTTCGGAGGATTAGGTTTGAGCAGAGTATGCTGAGCATCTGATACATGCCTCTATTGGCAGGACAGAACAGCAGCCTCTGGTAAGACACGGGGTGGGGGCCTATGCATATTTGTAAACAATAGCTAGTGCACGATATCTAAGGGAGTCTCAAGGTTTTGCTCACCTGAGGTAGAGTATTTTATGATAAGCTGTAGACCACTATCTACCAAGATCATCTTATCATCTGTATTTTTCGTAGCTGTCTGCATACCACCACAGACTGAGGCTGGCATTAAAACCGCACTCAATGAGCTGTATTCCGCCATAAGCAAACAGGAAAACGCTCATCCAGAGGTGGCACTCCTATTGACCGGGGACTTTAGTGCAGGGAAACTTAAATCAGTTTTACCTAATTTCTATCAACATGTTAAATGTGCAACCAGAGGGAAAAAAAATTGAGACCACCTTTACTCCACACACAGAGACGCGTACATAGCTCTCCCTCGCCCTCCATTTGGCAAATCTGACCATAACTCTGTCCTCCTGATTCCTGCTTACAATAAAAAATTAAAGCAGGAAGCACCAGTGACTCGGTCTATAAAGAAGTGGTCAGATGAAGCAGAAGCTAAACTACAGGACTGTTTTGCTAGCACAGACTGGAATATGTTCTGTGATTCTTCCGATGGCATTGAGGAGTACACCACATCAGTCACTGGCTTTATCAATAAGTGCATCGAGAACATCGTCACCGCAGTGACTATACATACATACCCCAACCAGAAGCCATGGATTACAGGCAACATTCGCACTGAGCTAAAGGGTAGAGCTGCCACTTTCAAGGAGCGGGACTCTAACCTGGAAGCGTAAGAAAAAGAAATCCCGCTATGCCCTCCGAAGAACCATCAAACAGGCAAGGCGTCAATACTGGACTAAGATCGAATCGTACTACACGGGCTCTGACGCTCGTCGGATGTGGCAGGGCTTGCAAACTATTAAAGACTACAAAGGGAAGCACAGCTGAGAGCTGCCCACTGACACGAGCCTACCAGACGAGCTAAATCACTTCACACTTTGAGGCAAGTAACACTGAAACATTTATAAGAGCACCAGCTGTTCCGGGCGACTGTGTGATCACGCTCTCCGCAGCCAATGTGAGTAAGATCTTTCAACAGGTCAACTTTCACAAGGCCGCTGGGTCAGACAAATTACCAGGACGTGTCCTCCGAGCATGCACTGATCATCTGGCAAGTGTCTTCACTGACATTTTCAACCTCTCCCTGTCTGAGTCTGTAATACCAACATGTTTCAAGCAGACCACCATAGTCCCTGTGCCCAAGAACACTAAGGTAACCTGCCTGAATGACTACCGACCCTTAGCACTCACGTATTTAGCCATGAAATGCATTGAAAGGCTGGTCATGGCTCACATCAACACCATTATCCCAGAAACCTTAGACCCACTCAATTTGCATACCGCCCCAACAGATCCACAGATGATGCAATCTCTATTGCACTCCACACTGCCCTTTCCCACCTGGACAAAAGAAACACCTATGTGAGAATGCTATTCATTCATAGCCACTACAGCTCAGCGTTCAACACCATAGTGCCCTCAAAGCTCATCACTAAGCTGCAACTGGATCTTGGACTTCCTGACGGGCCGCCCCCAGGTGGTAAGGGTAAGTAAACAACACATCCGCCACGCTGATCCTCAACACGGGGGCCCCTCAGGTGTGTGTGCTCAGTCTCTTCCTGTACTCCCTGTTTACTCATGACTGCACGGCCAGGCACAACGAGTTTGCTGATGACACAATAGTGGTGGGCCTGATCACCGACAGCGATGAGACGGCCTGACTGTGTGGTGCAAGGACAACTTCCTCTCCCTCAATGTGATCAAGACAAAGGAGATGATTGTGGAATACAGGAAAAAGAGGATTGAGCACTTCCCCATTCTCATCGACTGGGCTGTAGTGGAGCAGGTTGAGAGCATCAAGTTCCTTGTCGTCTACATCACCAACAAACTAACATGGTCAAAGCACACCAAGACAGTCATGAAGAGGGCACAAAATAAATATTTGGTATGGCAACTGCTCGGCCTCCGGACGCAAGGCACTACAGAGGGTAGTGCGTACGGTCCAGTACATCACCGGGGCCAATCTTCCTGCCATCCAGGACATCTATACTAGGCGGTGTCAGAGGAAGGCTTGAACAATTGTCATAGACTCCAGCCACTCTAGTCATATGCTGTTCTCTCTGCTACCGCACGGCAAGTGGTACTGGAGCGTCAAGTCTAGGTCCAAGAGGCTTCTAAACAGCTTCTACCCCCAAGCCATAAGACTCCTGAACAGCTAATCAAATGGCTACTCAGACTATTTGCATTGCCTCCCCACTTCTGCTGCTACTCTCTGTTATTATCGATGCATAGCCACTTTAATAACTCTACCTACATGTACATAATTACCTCAACACCGGTGCCCCCACACATTGACTCTGTACCGGTACCCCCTTTATATAGCCCCACTATTGTTATTTAATGCAGCTCTTTAATTATTTGTTATTCTTATCTCTTACTATTTTTTATAGGTATTTTCTTAAAACGGCATTGTTGGTTAAGGGCTTGTAAGTAAACATTTCACTGTAAGGTCTACTACACCTGTTGTAGTCGGCGGATGTGTCAAATTACATTTGATTTGAAGGGGTTATATAGGGTGTGGCCAGGGTTTGTTTGTAGGGGTGTCAACTGTTTGGGCACCAGAGTTTATCCACTTTGTGTTTGGGAAATAATTTATTTTCATCAATGTATTTCCCATTAGAGTCTAAGCACAATCTCTGGCTTTTGTGTGTCTTCATTGGGTGTTGGGGGGTTGTCAGAGGGGCTATCTGCTGGGTCCTGTGTTGTCTGTCCCACTGTGGTGTTGAGGCTGTGGTCCGGGTCTGAGGTGGCTGTTTTACTGGCTTCTCTGGGGCAGTGGCTCTCTCTCTCTCATATATATATATTATACACCCAATACCTCAATTTGGTCACATTTTCTACTCTGTTGCCCAAAAACGTTAAAAAAAACACAAAGAAGACAAACCATCTGATAAATCAGATAAATTACACTGCACAATGTGATAAAAGGATATCAATGAGCTACTTCAGTTGTGGAAAAAGAGAGCTACTTGAAACATTAAATCTATTGAAGCCTATGGGAATTTCAAGGCAATGATTGATTAAAAAAATAAAAGCTTATCAACATGAGTCACATTTGGTTAGAGAAACTACCAGAGTAGCAGGTTTTTGCCCGGGAACCGAAAGGCTATTGTGTTTCAGAAAGCATTGTCTTTCTGCAGAGTTGAAGCAGAAAGAAGCATACAATGTTAGAGAGAGGACATGGGCTCTTTATCCTCATGAAAGGTTAAAGGATGAGACTGACCTTTCTAGCATCAGCTGGGCTTTGGGAACAGAACACACAGGGGCAACTCTTTCTGGCTTTTTCCCTTCCGCTCTGGGGTATGTTTTACAAGCCAAAGACAGAAGTCCAAAGCACTATTGCTTTTCACATAGACTCAGACACACAACTATGCCCTCCTTTTGACACACACACACACCACAGAACACTGTTATCTGTACATGGCATCAGAGTAGGTCTGCAGGCTATGGAAGCAAAAAGAGAACATATCACTCTAGATTACATCAACACAAGAGCTTGATTCAATCAATATCATCAGAATCACTTACACACACACACACAGGTCTATGAACAGAACACAACCGAGACTTCGTGACCTGCGATCAGGGAGAGGGAAAACATGAACCCACACCAAAATAAACTCTGATAAACCATTTGCATTTTCATAACATTCTATTACCAACGTTCAATAATCTTTTTCACATCAACCCCAAATATTTGTAGAAGATATGGCTTTGTTTTGTTTACTAGAGAGTACATGAACCGTCTCACCTCCTGTAAACGTTAAAGGTTCTGTTGTTCACACTACATACCTAAAGGCCTTTTGTGTGATGTTTCAATGAGTGCATCACTAGGCCATGGCTGAACAAGGGTCTGTGTACAGAAAACATAGAATGGGGCAGCTATATGGGGTGGATGTTATATATTGTATAGGTAAACTAGCACTTGCGGGGGAAAAAGATTAGCCTATGGTTTGAGAGACAATGGGAATGGTCAGTGACGTTTAAAAAGGTAACATCTAGTCACTATGACGCAACAGAGCACTCTTGTCAGTAGAAGAGTATAAAAGGCCCTATGACCCTGTTGGAGGCTACGGTGCCACGATCAAGCCCTCCAACCATGGGAAAGGTATGAGCTAACACACATTTCGGTTACTTGTTTGATGACTGCTGATAAAATTATGTAGAGCACCAAATGCTATCAAGGCGTATAGTGAAGCGATTTGGCAAGTAAGCTACGCATACAGTTTATGAAGCTGTCAAAGATTTGTCTAAGATTTCAGTCGTGGAACTAATACCAATACATGGAAGGATGCGAGATACTTTTTTCCACAAAATTGTATTACTTGGATTATATATTTAAAAAAATCCCATCTATACTCCATAGGATAAAACAGGAATCCAAAGAAAAGGTCAATTAACCTTAAGGATCGGGAAAAAGGGAACAGGTAACCTCTTTTGATAATGAGGGTAGTTAATATGGATCAGATCCTTTTTTTCAATTTTCGCCTATAATGACATTCCCAAATCTAACTGCCTGTAGCTTAGGACCTGAAGCAAGGATATGCATATTATTGATACCATTTGAAAGGAAACACTGAAGTTTGTGGAAATATGAAATTAATGTAGGATAATATAACACATTAGATCTAGTAAAAGATAATACAAACAAAAAAACATGCGTTTTCAGAAAAATAATTGTTCCGTCATCTTTGAAATGCAAGAGAAAGGCCATAATATCGCTTACAGGCTGACTACACCGCTCGCGTTGCAAAATGTAGAAATATATATTATTCAATTATTGCACACCCACACTCCTCGCACACGCCAACAAGCGTCTGTGTTGCCAAGGGCTAAAATAGAAGTCAGTTCTATTTCTGACGCAGATCACGCTGCAAGGCCTGCCTCTCCCATCTCCTCATTGGTTTATAGAAGCAGGTACCCACATGCCATCTCCACATTGGTTATACCCACGTGGGTGACTGAAAGACGAACGAGGTCGGTGGCGGTAATGCACCTAATTTATGAAAGTTGCCAATTGCAATATAAAGTCAAGAGAAGAAAAAGCCTAGGAGGAGAGATGACTAGAAACGATTCGGTTGACCGTTTTATGTGTGGATTAATTGTCGGAGTAGAGGACCTTGTACATTCCAGGTAAAATAACAACTCAATGTTTATATCACAAGACAAATTAGCTAGCAACAGCAAACTAGCTAAATAGGACAAATTAGCTAGCAAGTGCAAGCTATCTAGCTAAATTGCCATAAAGGTTTAATGCTTTTCGACCTGTCCCCAAATTAATGTAATTGGTTCAGAGTTTGTTTTGATATTTTAACCTGCGTGTCGTGATCGCGTTTGGTATGGGGGGACAAAATAAACGTATGCACGATGGCACGCACGATGGCACACACGCGCAGCCGGTTTGGGTTCTGTGTTAGGGGTTTAGGTGGAATTTCGATTTTCGCCACTAGATGGCAGCAGTGTGTGTGCAAAGTTTCAGACTGGTCCTGTGAAGCATTGCAGTACTGCACAATATTTTCTATCAAGTTTGCCCAAATGTGCTGAATTGGTCAATTGATACATTTTGAAGTATAGAGAACATACAAAAATGATACGGTAATACAAAGTTTAAGTTTACATACTCCCAGGAATGTCATACATGATGGATAGTTAGCTTCCCTACAGAAAAAAAAACACTAACCTTCACACATCTAGATGGCCGGGCGAGGTGGGTGTGTGGCCAGAGACAGCAGGGTTTCAAACTGTTCCTATATTTGAATATAAAAGTTGATTTTATCAAACAAAACAATGCTACCATTTATCTCTGGGACATTCAGGATGACAAATCAGAGCAAGATTACTGAATGTAAGTACATTATTTACCGTCAGAGGTGAATGTATCAAACCAGTTGCCGTGATAGAATGTTTTGGTTGTTGTGCACTCTCCTCAAACGATTGCATGGCAATTTTGTCACTGTAATAGCTACTGTAAATTGGACAGTGCAGTTAGATTAACAGGAATGTAAGCTTTCTGCCCATATAAGACATGTCTATGTCCTGGAAAGTTTGCTGTTACTTACAACGTCATTCTTGTCACATTAACAACCGTCCCGGTATAGGGACACCAATCCCGTAGATCCTTAGATGCAGTCCAGGAGCACAACAAATTCGTAACATATTGTACAAATTGGATTTGTAACATATCACGGCAATTGTAAAATTTGTATGATATCATAGAAAGCATTTCGTAATATATTACACAAAATGAATGACGTAGTACACAATTGTATGACGTTGTACACAAAAAAAAACGTTTGAGAGTGCATCTTTAAAATATTAATGGAGAAAAAACTGCTCTCAAATCTCTGATTTGGGGCACTAACCTATGGAGACCATACTAGTACTAGTATAGTAATGTTGGTTTCTAATTTAAACTGAACTGTTGTGCCTTGCATTAACTTTCTCAAAAGTGAAGTTGCCTGCGTCACTTACATAGTTTACAGCATATATAAAAGGTAAAGTGAAATGTGTCCCCTATTGGCCAATCAACACCACATGCACGAGTACTGCTTTCAGTCAAGCCATTCGCCTTTTACTATCATCATCCTTGACTCAGTCTAAATAACTCTATATATAAACAATTTTATACATTTCTGTTCTTCATAGATTATCTTTTACGAAGGCCACAACTTCCAGGGCCGTCATTATGAGTGCAACAGCGATTGTGCTGACACCTTCAGGCACTTCAACTCCTGTAACTCTATCAGGGTGACCGGCGGTCACTGGGTGGCCTACGAGAAGTCCAACTTCAACGGCTACCAGTACATCCTGAACCAGGGCGAGTACCCAGACTACCACCACTGGATGGGCTTCAACAACTGCATCCGTTCCTGCCAGATGTTCCCCCCCGTAAGTCAATCAAACTGATAGGGTTAACCCTGCCACACATCAAACAGTGCTTTAGAAATCAGCATCAATCACCAGCCTCTTGATGTCATTGATAGATAAGGAGGAGTCAAAGCATGAAAGTCTCCGTGGCGAAGTCCACAAGGAGATCCAGTCATTTTTTAAAGGAATGGGCTACATCCCCCCCCCCCCCCCCAAAAAGACTTATTCATTTTCATTCTATTCATCATCGCTCAGTGTTTTTGTCAGTTAAGAAAAAATATATTATGCTGCTATTTTGAACAGTTTGACTGAAAATCTGTTTCTAAGGGAAGCAAGTCTCTGGTATTATTTGATGTGTAGAAATGTATGTATGTTTACCTCTGCTTAGTTCACCCAGTGTAAAAAACTCTACTGTGACCCGCTGTGATAATTTTACCCCAAATCCCTTCTTGTCCTCTCTATGCCCGCCGTTCTCTCTTCCGCCAACAGTACAGAGGAGCCTACAGGATGAGGATCTACAACAGGCCCGAGATGTCTGGTCACATGATGGAGTTCATGGACGACTGCCCCAACGTGTACGAGCGTTTCCGCCACCGTGACATCTTCTCCTCCAATGTCATGGAAGGCTACTGGGTGTTCTATGAGCACCCCAACTACAGGGGTCGTCAGTATTTCCTCCGCCCCGGCGAGTACAGGGCTTGCAGCGATTGGGGCTGCCACAACCCCATGGTGGGCTCCTTCAGGAGAATGAGGAGTGGCCTGTAAGCTTCTCACCTATGGACTGTAACAAAGTGATTAAACGTGCTGGTTTTAAAACATGGCTTCTCTGTGTGATTTTCTTTCTATCTAAAATCATTGGAAAAACATATAGCAAAGTTACCTTGTGTGTTAATAATTAAGTTTCAGTTTCAGTGTTGGATAAACTGTATGGTTATTAGACAGGGAAATTAGATGCCCTAAAAGTCATCTGCACCCTCATTAAATGTTTTCTGGACAAATCAGTTGTGAACAAGCATGTCATAAGCACAACCAAATCAACATACAAAATATACTCTTAAGTATATTATTGATTAACTAACTGATTGACTGAATTAACTGCAAATCAGAAACTCATTGCAACACATTCAAATCTATTCAAAAGCTGTTTAGGAGGCCATAGTAATTTTCTGTCTATACATTGCTAACCTCAATGCCAATAAAGGCAGATGTGGCAACTCTTATTGTGGGACTTCGGGAAAGTGCAGTTATAGTATTTTCCACAGAGAGAGAGATAGAGCGCTTTTGACAGAGACAAAGAGCTGCTGCTGTGGGCCAGTCCTATAGTATTCTGTAGTCTGTAGAGCACATTGTGCTGACGCAACAAAGCTTTGTGCCACAATTTCAAAGCCCTGATCCCTGCAGGGTCTATAAAGAGGTCCAGTAACGCTCGCTACCTAGTCCGGTCCGAACTAAACACAGTCACAATGGGAAAGGTAAGCATGAACACACTATGCGTTACACAGGGAAATACAGGAATGAGGCTCAATTAACTATTTTCTATGATAAACCCGTCATCAGAATACGTTTCATATTTAGATTTGCTGGATACTATTATAAATAACTAATCATCTTGCAATTAATGCAGAAATTAATGGCCATTAATGATAATGGATGGGGATTTTAGGAGATGTTGAATAGAATGTGTCAAAGGCTCAAAACTAATGTGCAAGCATGAGTGGACTGGACAGAGGAGGGCCACACAAATGCCTCAAAGGCAGCAATGTCCCTACATAATGCATGTTTAGCCAAGACAACATACCTATTATTATTAATAATAATCAACTATATGGGCAAAATAGTGTTTGTTTGCTGCTGTTGGTTACTTAGTTGAATCATAACGTTACTGGGGTGAGAGTTGGCACACCTGATTTCTGTTTCTGCTAATTGCACACTGCGACCTAGCTCTCGAAAACCATTCTTCTCCGTCAGTAGGGTTTTCAGCGGTTACATTCGCGCCACCGTTAGCACCATGTCAACTTCAATTCCGACGTTGTTTCGCGGTTAGAAACGTCAATAATCATCGCTTTCAAACCTTTTTCGAAATATATATGCTGCAATGCCCCTTATCTTTCATATCTGCGAGAAATAATTGTCTAATAATAAAGATACACTCACTGTAGCAGTTTAGCACAGAGCCACAAACTGTGTGTGCCTCCAGTTGACAAACTACAATTCCTCCCAAGTTACACTTACGTGAAATATATATATATTTCGATACTGAAGTAACTTTTTCATAACAGCTTAACGTGGGAGAATTAACTTAGCAGGTTAGGAGACTGAAGTTATGGTTAGGAAAATTACTTTGTATCAAAGTGGCGTGAAAAGAGCGTGTCCCTTGCGCTTCCACACAGGTGTTCGGAGCTCGCTAGATAGCTAATTAGCATAGGTGGTCTTCCGTAAACAAGTGATGTAACGTGAGATATGGCCGTGTGGAAACATTAACCCTAATGAGAGAAAAAAAAAACATTAACCCTAATGGCCCCTTTAAAGGTGTGTAGTAATTGAATATTTTTTGTATCATTATTTCTCGCTGATATGAAAGATATATTCCTTATATTTCCAAAACCGTATCACAAGTAACGCGTTTTAAAGTTCAGAATGAGCGTCGGGGAACTTAACAAAACTCCCCCAACCAGCATCTATGAATGGGTTAACTGTGGCCCGACAATACATTTACATTGTGCAACACATTATGTAGATTATTCTTGTATTTTAAAATGAACACTTTTGGTATGTTAACACTTTGTAAATTAACAGATGAATTTAATTCACATTTAGACCTATGTGGACTTCAATAAATGCTAGGCGCCTACTTGTGTAAGTAGCGTATCTTTTTACATTTTACAAACGTTTTTCACTTGTTCAGTCTTGCAGTTAAACTTAAAGGAAAACTTTGTTTTTTTCATTAGTCCATTGATGACATAATCCCCAAATGTTTTGCTTGTCAGCAATAAAATGTTCCAGATATATAACGAAACCAGAAGACGGAAGTAATTTGCTCCTCTTGTCGGGTTCTTTTGCTTGCTTTCTGTTGCCGTTTAAAAATGATTTTACTAAATTGCTGGCATACTTTCTAGCCTATCAAAAACAATGAACATCAAATGGGTCACGTGGTAAAGAGCAGCATCACCACCTGTGACGGGTGAAGTGCACGCAACAATGAAGCATCACCTGTGGGCAGGGCTTAGGGCCTCAAGGATGTGTGGTTTTTGGGATATGAAAATGAGAAGTGGATCATTTATTATTGGTCCAATAACACTCTCTTCTTAGTCACATGTACTAAAAATATATATTATGATGATAAGCTTGTTTTATTTCAATTATACATCATAAATGGTGTATATTGGAATAGAGTTCATGATAAAAATCATTTGAATGAAAATGGAATTCTGTTTTTATTCTGTGATATGTTGTAAAACATTTCCTCAATATGCGTGTATCATTTTGATTTGAAGTTTCCATCTCTCTCTTCTAGATAATCTTCTACGAGGACAAGAACTTCCAGGGCCGGCACTATGAGTGCAGCAGCGACTGTGCTGAGATGCACAACCACTTCAGCCGCTGTAACTCCATAAAGGTGGACAGTGGCTGTTGGGTGGCCTACGAGAAGCCCAACTACACTGGCTACCAATACATGCTGAACAAGGGCGAGTACCCTGACTACCAGCGATGGGCTGGCTTCAACGACTGCATCCGCTCCTGCCGTATGGTGCCCCCTGTGAGTGTACTACATCAGGTGTCCTCAGTCCCACATAGTTTTCAGTCCCTTGAGTTGAGGGCCGCAGTGTCTACAGATTTGTTCTATCTTAGCATTTACTTCATCATTTTTTAATTTTTTTTATTTTACCTTTATTTAACCAGGTAGGCAAGTTGAGAACAAGTTGTCATTTACAATTGCGACCTGGCCAAGATAAAGCAAAGCAGTTCGACAGATACAACGACACAGAGTTACACATGGAGTAAAACAAACATACAGTCAATAATATAGTAGAAACAAGTCTATATACAATGTGAGCAAATGAGGTGAGGAGGGAGGTAAAGGCAAAAAAGGCCATGGTGGCAAAGTAAATACAATATAGCAAGTAAAACACTGGAATGGTAGTTTTGCAATGGAAGAATGTGCAAAGTAGAAATAAAAATAATGGGGTGCAAAGGAGCAAAATAAATAAATAAATTAAATACAGTTGGGAAAGAGGTAGTTGTTTGGGCTAAATTATAGGTGAACTATGTACAGGTGCAGTAATCTGTGAGCTGCTCTGACAGTTGGTGCTTAAAGCTAGTGAGGGAGATAAGTGTTTCCAGTTTCAGAGATTTTTGTAGTTCGTTCCAGTCATTGGCAGCAGAGAACTGGAAGGAGAGGCGGCCAAAGAAATAATTGGTTTTGGGGGTGACTAGAGAGATATACCTGCTGGAGCGTGTGCTACAGGTGGGAGATGCTATGGTGACCAGCGAGCTGAGATAAGGGGGGACTTTACCTAGCAGGGTCTTGTAGATGACATGGAGCCAGTGGGTTTGGCGACGAGCATGAAGCGAGGGCCAGCCAACCTTGTTTTAAAACACATGGTGCATTTCTTCTTCACAAATGTCATGGTTGAAGTTATGTTTCATTCTCATTATGGAACATTTACATTACCATCTATATATTGTTTGTCAAGTCAACAGTATCATTAACTATATCCATTCTCCATTTTGTCTGTCTTCTTCTTTCCCAGTATCATGGAAACTATAGGATGAAGATCTACGAGCGCTCTGACTTCGGTGGTCAGAACATGGAGGTGATGGAGGACTGCCCCGACCTTCACGAGCGCTTCCACAGCCGAGACATCTCCTCCGCCAACGTCATAGAGGGTTACTGGATCCTCCACGAGCACCCCCACTACAGGGGTCGTCAGTACTTCCTTCGTCCTGGCGAGTACAGGAGGCACAGCGAGTGGGGAAGCTCCAGCCCCACCATCGGCTCCCTGAGACGGGTCACCGAGATCCCCTGAAGGTCAACTGAGACCCCCTCATCCTCTCCTAATGCAATCCGATTATAAATCCTGTACTGTACCCCTACCCTTTATTGCTAGCATTGTTTGACTGTTGTGTATCTACTGTGGTGTATCTACTGTGGTCTTCTGACCCTGAAATCACATTAGCGTGATTGGGGGTTTTGGACCAGTTGGTGTTGGGTCTTTGCTGCTTTGCTTAGACTGGGAAAGTAGACCTCGGGGCTCAGGCGATGCTCGTATGGTAACAGTGATGGACTCTCTGGCTTTTGTTGTTACAGAGCAGAATGATGTGCTTTGCCAGTCCTCAACCTCCTGTCCTATTATAAGCAAAATAAATGAAAATTTGATCAAAGTACACCAAAGGGCCTTTTTTTGTTATTAACCTCTACGACATCGGTGTCCCTAAACCGGGGCAGTTGTTGCTCAATATGCAATAATGTGACTAGAAAACATTGTAAACAACAGCCAACTTTCCGGGACATAGACATGTCTTATATGGGCAGAAAGCTTAAATTCTTGTTCATCTAACTGCAGTGTCCAATTTACAGTAGCTATTACAGCCAAAAAAAGATCATGCTATTGTTTGAGGATAGTGCACAACAACAAAACACTTTTATAATGCAAATGGTTTGAAAGATTCACCCCTGAAGGTGCCAGAGATAAAATGCAGTGTAGTTTTGTTTGAAAAAAAATCTATTTTTATATTGAAATGTAGGAACTGGGTTCAACAGTTTGACTCCACCGCTGTCTCTGGCTCCATACCCAATTTGGCACATTTGGGCAAACTCCTGGCAGATATTGTGTAGCGATGTAATTATTCACTGAAACTTTGCACACACTGATCTCATATTGTGGACAACATCTATTTTACACCTAAGATCCTATCTCAGTGTATGGCCTTTCTCTTGCATTTCAAAGATGTCAGAACAAATATATAGAAAACGCATGTTTTTTGTTTTGTATTATCTTTTACCAGATCTAATGTGTTATATATTAATTTCACATTTCCACAAACTTCAAAGTGTTTCCTTTCAAATGGTATCAAGAATATGCATATCCTTGCTTCAGGTCCTGAGCTACAGGCAGTTAGATTTAGGCAAAAATTTAAAAAAGGGTCCGATCCTTCTTAACTACCCTCATTATCAAAAGAGGTTACAGGAACACACTTTTATGCATACTTTTGTTAACGATCTTTCTTTGGAGTTTCAAACATTAGCCATGGAGTTGGATAGCCACAGAGGAAAAAGGTCCAACTCAACCAGTTTCTGCAGACTGATATGAGATCTTTCTCCACCCCCCCCCCCCCCCCATACACAAAGCAAAATGATCATGGAAACTGATATTATTCTTTGAAGCCGGTTATTAAAGAACAAAAAAAAGGCTATATGAGGATAGGCTTGTAGGAGTTTTTATGAGATCACATGGTACAGAGCAGGCGCTTGGGGTCCATGAAAGAAGCCCGTATTAGACCCACATCACAGGGATAGCGTCAACTCAAAGAGGAAGAGTCAAAGTGTCCTGGTACTAGCCCCGAGCATCAAGCCCTCTCAGAACCAAAAAAACAAAACCACGTTTGCATCCCTGCTCATGCATTTTTCATCAGCCAGAGATACGAAACCCTTTCAGAAATAAATATCAATTATTGAAATTGTTAATTAGACGCCCATAATTGGCAAAGATACACATGAATAAATAACTTTGACTGTTAATTATTGATTCAAAAAAATGTGAAGCTCAGCAGGGAACACTTTTGAGAGTCTCTTAAGATCAAGCAAAATAAGAAATATGAGTTTTGGCCTTGAGTAATGTTCAATTAAAGGACTGTCGACTTTGCAGTAAAAGTCCAGTCATTTGCCCTGCGTCCTCTGATATATGTGGACTCCAATCCCCACGGTCGTCAGTGTGTCAACAGGGTGCAACATGGGATTTGGCACTGCCTAAACGGAGAAACGCCAGAGAAAAGATGACAGGAGATTCACAGGGTGCTTGACGTCTGTCGTAAATGGAAGTTCATGCTGGAGGTCATGATGATGCAGTGATCTCAATCTAGTATCAGTACATTATGTGCTGTATGTGTTTCAGTATGTTTACCTCTTTATGGTAATGAAATAAAAACGTATAGGAACCTACTAGGTCAAAAGCTACATCTCTCTAATAGGCCTAAAGCTGCATGATCCCTCAATTGGCCATTCTAGACCTGCTAAATATTCCTCAACATCCATGTATCAGACTCTCTACCTCTGCAAGTCATTCTTCGCATTACAAATATCAAGCTCCTTCCAAAGAAAGAGTACAAAAAAAGAGTGAGATCTGAGTAGACCCTGTCTATTCTTCATCTATGAACCCTTTGTATTTGTGATGGGAGGCTGATTGAAGGGTAAGTAGTGCATTTTGGAGGATGAATTCTTTATTTGCGAGTAGAAAAACCACAGAAGAAAATACTCTGTGATTCCATTATTAGTCTCAGTTCTTTCCCGCTTTCTTTCCTGATAGCTGGATAATTAAACCTCTATAGTATTGTCTTCAATCTTCCATGCCCCACTTACAGCAAAATCCTATTCCCAGATGAGAACCATTAAAAAGTCTTTTTAGACGTTTGTTTTCAGATCAGTATGACTTCTTTGGTGCTAATTTGTTATTTGTGGAAGTAGAAAGAGTGGTGGTATGCATGTAAAATCCCATACAAAATCAATCCAATTCATATTCAACAAAAACTTTTATTCTACAATACGGTCTATGAATGACAAAAAACCTGAACTGATCTGTAGAGTGCGTTACTTGACATCAGATATAAAAGCTCATAGGCTGGAATGTTACAGCGGCACTGTATCTTAAGGCAGTAGTCCCTTGGATGAGATGGGAAGCAGCTTGTCAATTACTGCTCTTGTGTTTGACAGAGGCTCTGGGCACTGTAAATTCCACATTAATAGACAGCATGAAAAAAAAGCAAAAGCAGGAGAATAAATCATTTGCATTCAAAAGAAGAACATAAAGTCTTATATATAAAATCTAACTTGAAGGCTTACAAATCAGATCGGGTCAATTTCTTATTCATCAATCTCATATTTTTATGACAAAATACATTTAAGACTTAAATATTGTGTATCCAGTGGTTCATCACTAGTCATTTAACCACATATAAATAAGGATTAGTAGTAATGTTAACAGCAATTCATACAGCACTATATAAAATTACACATCAGTACCTTTCCCAAATTAGGTTTAGCTGGTTTGGTTATGCACTTGTATCACTTCTAATTAGAGTAAATGTACACGTTAGTCTCTGGTGTGAGACCAAATCAATACTTTCAGGGTAAGGGTCTGACCTGATTGAGCAGCCATTCATAAATGTACAGCACGACAGACCAATCAAAAGGAACTAAAACCAAGTGGGAAACCTTTTGATAGTGATAATAACGCTGATGTAAACTAGCTTAAGCAACAATTCCCATTAGGTGTGCGTCCTGGAGAGCATATACGCACCTAACTCATCCCTATTGCGTATAATATCTTCTAGACCAATTAAGACCTGAACCAAGGATGTGAGACCTTCTACATTCCAACAGGGTCAATGCAACCAATATTGAGTGTATTCACTGCTTGGTCACAGGAAGGGCCCACGAACAAGCAGTGACTGGAATACTGAGTGAGGTAAGCACCGCAATTAAACTTTTGAGAGCCGAGTTAGAATTAAAAATCGATGTAAACTCTGATCCAGACTGAATGAATAAGACAATGGGAGTGTTTTTTTGGTACCAGGGGATAGCTTTGCTCTCGGGGAAATGGTTGAGCGTGTCTCTTATTCGGAGGTCCTCGGTCAGTCCTCACGCTGGGCAGTCATCTGTCTTGGCTGTGGCTGTGTGACTGGCAGGTTCTCGTGGAGGTACTTCAAGGTGCCGTGTTCAGAAAAGTCTGCTGCGGTGTGACCGTCTCCTCTCAGAACCCACTTGGTGGTGAGGAGACCCTCAAGGCCCACGGGGCCCCGGGCATGGATACGAGCTGTACTGATGCCTACCTCAGCACCTAGAGGGAGTGAGACAGGGAGTGAGTGAGATAGTTGAACAGGAAGTCAGTGATAAAATAATAAAAATAAAAATGATGCATACCCAGTCCGAAGCGGTAGCCATCTGCGAAACGTGAACTGGCATTCCAAAACACACAAGCACTATCCAGCTGCTGCAGGAACTGCTCCGCTGTGTCCTCTGTAAGAATCATCATCACAGCTACCATCATTGTCACTGTCATCATCTCTCAGCTATATTTCCTCTAATGCACACAATGGATCATTCAATTTAGATCAACATATTATACAATCTGTGGCCACTAGATGGTAGAACAAAGACAGAAAATGCTCTGTCCTCTGTACGGAACCAACTCAAAATCTATCTATAATTCAACCCATCTTAGAGATTGTCAGTAAAGTACTCCATCAAAATGTATTATAAAACTTGAGGGGAAAATAACATTCAAGAAACATTCAAGAAGAATATCAATCATATAACTACATATAAATTAATAACAAAGAACCCTTAGCAAAACCTATTTTACATTCAAATCAGTTCTGTCCTCTTCAAAGTAGTCTCATGGGGAGGTTTTACACGAAGCCAAAAAATGCTGTCATTACTTATTAGAGAAAGAGAGGAAGAAAGGGACAAGGGTGAAAAAGAGAGACAGACAGGTCTCTCCTGAAAGAGAGACTAACCTGGGTGAATCAAAGTGAAGACAAAAGAGAGAGAGAGAAACTTCTCACAACTATTATATTACCAGACAGTCATAGCTACCGTTTTCAGTCACAATGACGTCGGTGTGGGAGCTGCCATATCTGTGGATATGGTCTATAGCCTCCTGCATGCTGTCCACCACCTCGATGCAGCACTCCAGATCCCCGTATTCTGTCCTCAGAGACTTGACCTCAGATGGGCTAAAGGTCAGGTAGGAGGCGAACCTGGGGCCAGCATGAATCTTCACCTAAAGGGGTTGGGAAGGGGGGGGGGTCATCATTACATACGGCGATCGGTCAATTAATCAATCAAATCGGGGAGTTTGATTGCATCTAGGGTTGGAAAGGGAGGGTATATTACCGGTAACTTTTAAGTTTACCAGTAAACTAGACACAATTTTCACAACATGACAAAGATAATAAAATAAGATGACTTTAAATTTTAAAAAAAAGAATAGAATGACAAAGCTGTAAAACATGATCCTAAATGTAACCCATCAATTTAGTGAATACCATTAGTGTTTAATATGAGGGTTTCAGAATGGAATATCCTTTATATTTGAACATGCTTTCATTTATTTTACGATGTCTATATGTCTTTTGTAAATGTTTAGACGCCAAACCGTTGGCAGTTGTGAAAAGTCAGTAGTTGGAAGAGTTGCAGAAATAATTGCAAATGCTGTCAATGTTGATGAGATTATTTTTTCAATAATCAGGCTATTTTCTCTTTAACCATATGATCTATCTGCTAGAGAGACTCTTAGGCAATATGAACACAGTTTTACAGATCAAGAAAAAAAATGAATATTTTATATGAATAGATTATTTTTTTATTTTTAAAGTTAAGAATATAAATTACCAAAGTTTCCATAGATTGCCATAGATAGATCTGTCATAACGAATCACAACAAAAGTTTTAGTGATACTTGGAAGTCTTTTTGTTATGATTATGATCAATTGGATTGTAAATTGTTAATGTTCATTTTTGTGAATTGGGTTTTAGAAGCATAAACCGTCAACAATGAGACATGAAAAATGCACTTAATCAACATGTTTAAACCCATCCACCTCAATCCAACCTCAGTGAAAGAAAATAAATATTTGATTTGAAGTTGTAGTCAAATGTAACCAACCATTCCACCAAACAAGCAGCCAGTCGGTCCTTACTGTATCTTATTTAGCCAAGTGATTTGAACCTGTATTTAAGAGGAGATGAAGAGGAGGATAATATCACTTGTTTATGTCAATGTGTCTGTACCTGCGTATTTGAGTGCGTGTGTGTGTGGTCTTACCCGTTCGGTGCGGAGCATGTCTATGATCTGGTCAAACAGAGTGGTCCTGAGGATATCCCTGTGCACCAACAGCGTTTC
Organism: Oncorhynchus mykiss; assembly: GCF_013265735.2. NCBI lineage: Eukaryota > Metazoa > Chordata > Actinopteri > Salmoniformes > Salmonidae > Oncorhynchus > Oncorhynchus mykiss. The sequence goes on from NC_048584.1 coordinate 16,550,740, forward strand.
CATGGCATTGCAGGCCGCAGGGTAGTCACATTTAGAGTCTCTGACTGGAGAGAGAAAACATCAATCAATCACTCCTTCTCCTTCATTGGTAGTAAATTAAAATGTGTGTGTCTGCGCGTATTTTCCCACTGACCGATCTTGATGACCTTGTCGATGGCGGCCTCCGAGTCGACGTAGATGTGGCAGATGCCCTCACTGTGGCCCAGCACTGGGATGCTCTTGGCTGCTCTCTGGATGTTCCTGACCAGCGCAGACGAGCCTCGCGGGATGATCAGGTCTATCATCTTATCTAGTCTACACAGGTCCTCCACCTCCTCACGGGTACTCACCTGGAGCACGCAAAATAAACCCTACTGCATTCTGGGATTTATTTTTTCTATAGGGGGAATACACTGCTACGTTGTATTCAATTCTCCGCTGAGTACGTACAGGACAGCACTCACCTTAGGAAAGGAGGAATGAAAGGATTCTTTTGGATGGTGTCTGACTATATTTACTACTGGCAGAGTAACACAGAATTCACTCATACCTAGTGTTCCACGATTTTGAATACTATGATTTCAGTATAAATTATTGTATTTAAATATCTTCCATGCCGTTTTTCTTAAATGGGATGTTTTTTCCAGCTATGATTACCAGCTGTACAGCCTCTTTGACCCCGTGGATGTCCAGTGCTTCCTGGGTCAGCTCATGTAAGACGCGGTTGGTGTTGGCTGCTTCCTTACCCCCCTTCGCCAGCAGAGCATTACCACTGGCTATGGCTAGAGCTGATACCTACACACAAATGAGAACAATAGCCTTTTACCCACAGAATTGCATAACCACCAGCACGAACACCACCCCACGTTACCAAAAGATGGTCCACGATGCACAAGCACAACTCTCACACACATAGACGAGCCCAAACGCACACACAAACACATTACCTGCGGCAAGCAGTCGGGGCGGGCCTCGAAGATGACCAGAAGTACTCCTATGGGCACAGTGATCTGCTCCAGCTCTAAGTTGTGGGCTACTCTTGTCCTGCGCAGGACTCTGCCCACACTGTCCTGAGAGGCCAAGGCTATCTGTCTCAGCCCTATAGCCAGGCTATTTAGCTTGGCCGGGGACAGGCTCAGACGATTGAGCAGGGCTGACGACAACTGGCCTGATAGGAGGATGGAGAACACATAGAAATTAAATGTAGTTGAAAACCCCTGACTATCCCTTCAACTACTCAAGTGATGCTCTTATACACCTTCATATGCAACAGCACCCTCAAATGATCAACATCCTATCACAGTCACACAACGGGATGTTGGTAAGTAAAACGCCCTGACGAGTAGGACCTGTTTTGACAAACACCATCGATTCAATCAGAGAGAAGATGGACGTGACGGGAATAGTTACCCGCATTGGCTGCTAGGTCCATGTCCGTCTTGTTGGCAGCAAGGATCTCCTCCTTCTTCTCAACCAGCAGGTCTGCCAGGTGACAGATGATCGCGCCTCTCTGGGGTGGGAACGATTCATTAAAGATTCAACTAACCACAGACACACCTGGGATCACATATACTATATAACTGTGTATGAGTGTCTGACCTGGTCCGGGTGCAGGGCTGCCAGGGTTCTGCCGGAGTTCCGGGCCATCTCAGTCTGCTGCTCCACGGTGGGGCCTGGAGATGGACACAATACCGCGGATGAGATGACAACAGACACAAAACAGCAAAAGGGACTATTGGACATGAGCATGCGTGATCATAATCCTAATTGTCTTCATAAGAAGTACAATCATCATGATCCTCACCATGATTATCACCATTATGCTCATTATTGTCATAATCATCATCATTCTAATAACCTTCATCGTCGGTGTCCGTCCCAAAGAGATGACCCCAGAAGAACTCACCGGCAGGTTTGACCTCGGAGAAGAAGGTGCCCACTTTCTTGCCCTCCACGATGTCAGTGATCACGTGGCCCGTCACCTTGGGGTGGGTGCCGTTGGCGATGACTACTGACGTGCCCCCCTGTAAGGCCCACAGGGCAGCCTTTACCTGAGGGTAGAGGTGGGATACACGTAGGCTATTTGAATTCCCCACTTGTTTCTCGAGTAAGGATTTGGCCCCAAATGGAAAGACTTGCACTGCGGGTTGATGCCAAATATCACTCTGACACACAGAGTTCCAAAGTCTGTAACTAATTACAAAGACTTTCTTAAAACCTGATTACAGATGTGTAGTCCTCAACTCTTACATGTAGTCCTCAACTCTTACATGTATTGAACGACACAGTTTTCTATTCTAATCTACACGTGTCTTTGTAATTACCTTTGCCTCCATGCCTCCTAAACCCACCCTGGATTTTGTCCCATAGGTGATCGACTGCTGGTCGCCAGGGTAGAAGATGTCAATGAGTTTGGCGTCATCCGATCCAGGAGGGCTGTCGTACAGTCCTACAAGAGATAGGAGGTAACTATGGTTACATGATTGTTTCCTGTGGTGCTAGCCTAACATGCACAAAGATTCCCTCCCTGCCCAATCCATCAGTGATTTCCAAATACAACCAGGGTCGTGTTTATTAGGGTACTTAATGGAACACTGACAGAAAACAAAAATGAGTGTTTCCTATTGTACAAGTTCAGGTAGTCACGGCCAGTTTAAGTCTGTTTTCTTCCATTCAGTGCCTAATGAACACAACCAAAAGGACCCGAGGGGTATACCCACGAAGTAGGATAAAAAACTACTGATTTCTGGTTCATTAAGAAAGCTAAACTTGGATACGTGTTTTTAGTTGAGTCAATAAGACTATGCCCATTTCAAGCTTACTGTATCTTTCAAAAAAAAAGTAAAGTTATTTCATAATAGTTAGGAAAGTTAGCTGGCTAACTCCTTGATCCTACTTTGCAGTATACCCCTCTGTAGTTCCCCCTCTTACAGTAATGCTCCTTAATTACCGTGTATTGTTTTGAGCCAGAGCGCAGGCAGATGGCGCGTTACCTAATGGGTGTTAATGTGTAGCTGTGTTAGCAATCTACCTTCTACGTCAGAGAGCGCAATGAGCAGGTCTGCCTTCATCTCCACAGCCAGGCGTGCAGCCAGACTGTCATTGTCCTTTATACTGATGACCTAACGTGGAGGAAAACACCGACTAAGTCTCACAGAAAGACATCGAAAAAGATCGGGGTAAAGTAATCGAGTGTTGTCAGTCGAAATTGAGGTCAGCGTAAAAGAAAAGGTGCGATTGAAATCCAAGCATTTTATTATAAAGTGAAGCACTACTAGATTGGCTATCGTTGATATTGGTTTTCCGATTGTGTGGGTTAGCAAAGCTACTGGCACTACAATCTTTAGTTGTTTAGTACTAATGTGTTTTTCTACACCGGAAGAACTTGCTCGTTTCCGCCTAAGCTTGCGGAAGGAGAAAAGAAGCATGCGTCTACCTCCAGGAGTGAGACCAGACAGCCACCTTCTCCCATCTCCCCAGCCCTCCCTGCACGCACATCCTTTTGGGGGGGGGGGGGGGGGTAGAGCGAGCCAGTGAAGAGTACCAGCCGTATGGTAGTATGCTAGCTGCTAACACTACACCGCTATACACACCCCTTGCCCCTGTCCTGCCCTCTCCGGACCACCCCTGTGCTCTGTACCCACGTTTACCCCCTGGAGGTCGCTGTTGGGCTCGGGCGGGGGCACCACGGCGTCGTTGGTGTTGATGATTGGCACAATGTTCATGCGGAGCAGCTCCTGTAATGTGCTGTTTAGGTTCTGCCGCTTCTGGTCGTCGTGGAAGTCCAAGTTTGTAACCAGTACCTGGGATTAAATCAGAGCAAATCCTGTTTTTCGATTCAATACAACTTTATTGAGAGGTAATTGTCCTGGGTAACAGTGTGAATTCAAATACATAGAGAAGGTGTGCATACCTGTGCAGTGCATGTGCTGTACTGGGTGAACATGGCCTCATACAAGGCCATCAGGCCACTCTGTCCGGCTGCCGCACAGGCCCGTGCCTCCAGAACAGGTACTGACTGAAACCGACAGATAGATTGAGAGAGAGAAAGGAATGATATGAATAGATTTGTTTTATAATAAAGTTGATTTCACCATATTTTGGAGCAGTTTGTATAAGACTTGGGTCTCAGAAAGGAGTGCTAATCTTTCCATATAAGCTTATTCATTATGATCGAAAAGGCAAAAACTGATCCTAGATCAGCACTCCTATTCAGAGGCTTTGTGGATAATGGGCCCTGGTCTCACCATGTCTTTGAGCTGGTTCTGTCCAGAGTGCAGGGCCTGTCTGACACTCTGGGACAGCAGGATCTCGTGCCTCAGTCTCTGTTTGCCGAAGGCCACCGCCCCACTGGTGACGATCATCATCTCTCTGCCCTGGTTCTGTAGCATGGCAACCTGCAACCAAACACAAACTATCTCAGTGACCCGCATTTAAAGCCTCTCAAGTAGCCTTGCAACAACGAATAAACTACAGTAAGCAGACAGCTGTTAAAATACAAGCTTTAAGCCATGTCTTGAGTGAAGGTCCTGTTCTCCCTTCAGCCTTTTTACCTTTGACCTTCCTCACCTGCTCCACGACGGAGGCCAGCCTGCCCAGCGCCAGGCCGCACTCGTCACCCCGGGTTACCACGGCGCTTCCCAGTTTGACCACAATCCTCTTGGCCTGGCGCAGCTCCCCACGATGAGCATAGGAGTTACCGTTGGCACGCGCCAGGGACACTGAAAGAATACAAGTTACTAACCTGCCTTATGGTGGTGCCAATCTGAAGCACTGGTCGAGCACTTTATAAAATGTATGCTTATGGCTTCCCTTGTTTAACTTGAGGCAATGTTCATAAACACTGTTCCTAACCAGCATTAGCGCACACACACATCAGTACATCTCCTACCAGTATGATCATGTGGTAAGTGGGTGTGAGCTGGGTTCGGTTTTGTTCCATCATTGATTATATAAAGAGTTAGACAAACAGAGCAGCCAGGACCCCCTCACCCCCCTCCTAAATTCCCTGGTATCCACGGAGATGAAAAACGCAGGGTGCAAACTGCCACATCAGCACGGCAACCGGCAAAGCCATCGCTGACTGCACACATCTCTCCACTAAAGTGCAGTCAACCGCGTGCGTGAGTGAGTATGAGAGTCAAAGTCTGGGGTAACAGAAACAAAGAGAGAGGATGGCCAGAAAGGGATAGGCCTCCATTATCTTGATGCAATCAACCTGGTTTATCCTGCAACAGGAGCATAAACAAGTATGCACAGGTATGCAAGATGATAGCATTAAACAATTAGGACTTGATACATTTAGGGAACTAGACTATCCTTCTTGCGTGAGGGAAGAAACCAAACAAATACATCACTGGCTTGTGGTCCCATACATATGCTATGCAGTTATCATGCCATTACTAAAATCTCAAGCTACAGAAACTATTGAAAATCACTGGAATAATAGCCTACTATTTTCTAAATGTATCCTACATAGATATCTATACCGCTCCTCAATCGCTGGTGTAGCCTACTGTATTGTATGCATGCATGTGTGTGGGTATGTGAATGTATGCATGTTTGCCAGTCCCACTTGCCTTGTGTCAGTGGTTTAGCAAGACGAGGGCAGATGAAGGTGCTTCGAGTCCTAGGGCCCAAGGGGAGCCCAGCACACAGAGACAGCCTCTGTAGCAGCATGGTCAACTGACCCGCACTTCCAACAGCTAGAGAGGAGAGAGAATCATTTAATCACTATCAAATGTTCAATGTTCCAAGTTCTCTTTTTTTCATTTTTTGCACTTGAAGAATTCAAATCACAGTTCAACATTTAAAAGTCACAAAAGGATTACATTTTTTGTAGGCCGTCATTGTAAATAAGAAATTGTTCTTAACTGACTTGCATAATTAAATAAAAGGTTATATAGTTTTACACATACATACATACATATATATATAAATAAAACGGCATAATGTCAGTATTTTTTGCATTTGGATAAAGAACAGAAAAACTCACAGTAATACTTGCTTAATCTCCAAGTCCTGTTTGTCTGTTATGCAGCCACGTCTATCAAGCCCATGTCGTTTAAAAAAGGACTACTCTCCAACCTTTCTATTCCACATTCCATACAGTATAAACAAGGCCTGCCCTCAACCAATAGGAGCTGAATCCGGTCTAAATCACAGAAACTCCTCCCTTTCATGTGCTTTTATGTTGCTGATGAAACCAGCCCTGCTCCTTGCAGGATCACTTATTATGTGCCCCTTATTGGGAAAAAAAGGCAGAGCAACACATGTCGGTGTTTTCTCAAGAATGACAGATGATAGTTCAAACAAAACATATCACCCACTCAAAGCTGTCATTGTCAACAACTTGTCACTGAGTAGCCCAAGACAGACTGATCTGTATCATGCTCAGGCAGCAGAGGCTCCGGCACCACCACATGGCTGTTCCAGCATAGCTAGCTAACGTTACTTACTATACAGGTCAGGTGGCTATGTGTGCATTCACTCACTCACCACCAGAATTCGTTGCAAATTCTTGCTAAACTTCAACCGCCACAACACACTCACACGTTACAGTACGCGCGCAGTGATTTAGTTGATGGAAATTACAGGTGTTCTCTTCTCTTTCAGGCCGGTGAGAGGGAAACAATAACAGTTGGGGGGAGGCATTGGGAACGAATAGCTTGGCGTAAACGGAAGTTACAGAGCCATACACCTAGCGCAGTGATTGGTCAGAAATCAGCTCTACGCAAAGACTGGGCGCGTTCCAGGTTATCTTCATTTGAACCACCACCCCCTCACATCTCACACGTTATAATTTTTTACCCTAGCACAACACAGCCGTTTCAATGAATCAACTCATCATCAAGCTTTGATTATTTGAATCCAATCAAATTGTATTAATCACATGAGCCGAATACAACAGGTGTAGTAGACCTTACAGTGAAAATCTTACTTACAAGCCACTAACCAACAATGCAGTTAAATTATTTTTATATCAAAGTAACAAGTAGTTAAAGAGCAACAGTAAAATAACAATAGCGAGACTATATACAGGGGTACCCTAGTCGAGGTAATTGAGGTAATATGTACATGTAGGTAGAATTAGCAGCGGTGTAAAGGGGGGAGGCATAAGCATACATTTTATAAAGTGCTCGATCAGTGCTTCAGATTGGCACCACCATAAGGCAGGGTAGTAACTTGTATTCTTTCAGTGTCCCTGGCACGTGCCAACGGTAACTCCTTTGCTCATCGTGGGGAGCTGCGCCAGGCCAAGAGGATTGTGGTCAAACTGGGAAGCGCCGTGGTAACCCGTGGTGACGAGTGCGGCCTGGCGCTGGGCAGGCTGGCCTCCGTCGTGGAGCAGGTGAAAAAGGTAAAAGGTTCAGCAGTCTTATGTAGAACCTTTTGAGGATCTGAGGACCCATGCCAAATCTTTTCAATCTCCTGAGGAAGAATAGGTTTTGTCGTGCCCTCCACACGACTGTCTTGGTGTGCTTGGACCATGTTAGTTTGTTGGTGATGTGGACATCAAGAAACTTGAAGCTCTCAACCTGCTCCACTACAGCCCCATCGATGAGAATGGGGGTGTGCGTGGGCCTCCTTTTCCTGTATTCCAATCATCTACTTTGTCTTAATAACGTTGAGGGATATGTTGTTGTCCTGGCACCACACGGCGGCAGGTCTCTGACCTCCTCCCTATAGGCTGTCTTGTCATTGTCGGTGATCAGGCCAACAACTGTTGTGTCATCAGCAAACTTAATGATGGTGTTGGAGTCGTGCCTGGCCATGCAGTCATGAGTGAACAGGAAGTACAGGAAGAGACTGAGCACGCACCCCTAAGGGGCCCCTGTGTTGAGGATCAGTGTGCAGATGTGTTGTTACCCACCCTTACCACCTGGGGGCAGCCTGTTAGGAGGTCCAGGATCCAGTTGCAGAGGAGGTGTTTAGTCCCAGGGTCCTTTGCTTTGTGATGAGCTTTGAGGGCACTGTGGTGTTGAACGCTCAGCTGTAGTCAATGAACAGCATTCTCACATAGGTGTTTATTTTGTCCAGGTGGGAAAGAGTAGTGTGGAGTGCAATAGAGATTGGATCATCTGTGGATCTGTTAGGGCGGTATGCAGATTGAAGTGGGTCTAAGGTTTCTGGGATAATGGTGTCGATATCAACCATGACCAGCCTTTCAAAGCACTTCATGGCTACAGACGTGAGTGCTACGGATTGGTAGTCATTTAGGCAGGTTACCTTTGTGTTCTTGGGCACAGGGACTATGGTGGCCTGCTTAAAACATGTTGGTATTATAGACTCGGACAGGGAGAGGTTGAAAATGTCAGTGAAGACACTTGTCAAATGGTCAGCGCATGTTCGCAGTACACGTCCTGGTAATGTCTGGCCCTGTGGCCTTGTGAATTCTGACCTGTTTAAAGGTCTTACTCACATCGGCTGCGGAGAGCGTGATCACACAGTGATCTGGAACATGCATGTTTCAGTGTTTTTTTGCCTCGAAGCGAGCATAGAAGTAGTTTAGCTCATCTGGTAGGCTCGTGTCACTGGGCAGCTCTCGGCTGTGTTTCTCTTTATAGTCTGTAATGGTTTACAAGCCCTGCCACATCCGACGAGCGTTGGAGCCAGTGTAGTGTGATTCGATCTTAGTCCTGTATTGACACTTTTCCTGTTTGATGGTTCGTCGGAGGGCATAGCGGGATTTCTTATAAGCATCCGGGTTAGAGTCCCGCTCCTTGAAAGTGGCAGCTCTAGCCTTTAGCTCAGTGCGGACGTTGCCTGTAATCCATGGCTTCTGGTTGGGTGGGGTGTGTACGTACAATCCCTGTGGGGACGACGTCCTCAATGCACTTATTGATGAAGCCAATGGTGCACTCCTCAATGCCATAGGAAGAATCCCGGAACATATTCCAGTCTGTGCTAGCAAAACAGTCCTGTATCTTGGCATCTGCTTCATCTGACCACTTTTTTATTGACCGAGTCATTTTGAGCTTGTAAGCAAGAATCAGGAGGATAGAATTATGGTCAGATTTGCCAAATGGAGGGCGAGGGAGAGCTATGTATGCGTCTCTGTGTGTGGAGTAAAGGTGGTCTTTAGTTTTTTTCCCCTCTGGTAGCACATTTAACATGCTGATAGACATTTGGTCAAACAGATATGTTTCCCTGCAGTCCCCCGGCCAGTAGGAGCACCGCCTCTGGATTAGCATTTCCTGTTTGCTTATGGTGAAATAAAGCTAATTGAGTGCAGTCTTTTCGAAGAATTTTCAATTAGGCTACGAAAAATACAGATGAAAACTCTAGGTAGATAGTGTGGTCTACAGCTTATCATGAGATACTCTACCTCAGGTGAGAAAAACCTTGACTTCCTTAGATATCGTGCACCAGCTGTTGTTTACATATGCATAGTCTGCCACCCCTTGTCTTACCAGATACAGCGGATAACCAGCCAGCTGTCTGTTGATAATGTCTTCATTCAGCCACGACTCCATAAGATATTACAGTTTTTAATATCCCGTTGGTAGTTTAATCTTCCTCGTAGGTCGTCAATTTTATTTTCCAATGATTGCACGTTAGCTAGAAGAATTGAAGGCAGTGGGAGTTTATTCGATCGCCTGCGAATTCTCAGAAGGCAGTTGACCTTTGTCCTCTTTTTCCTCTGTCATCTCTTCAAACAAATGACGGGGATTTGGCCTGTCCCCGGGAAAGCAGTATGTCGTTCATGTTGGAATTGTTAAAGGAAAAAAAAAGCTTCTGCCAGTTCGTGGTGAGTAATCGCCGTTCTGATGTCCAGCAGTTATTCTCTGTCATAAGAGACGATAGCAGCAACATTATGTATAAAATAAGTTTAAAAAATAAGTTACGAACAACACAAAAAAACGAACATAAAAACCCAATCGGTTAGAAGCATGTCAAACATCTTCTCCAGTGTGTTCAGGGTGGAATCAGCTGTGCATTGCTAGGGCAAAAGCCAAAAGTTGCACTCAGGGAGAGGCCCAGGACCGAGTTTGGGCAACCCTGAGCTACACTATTGACAAAGATATTTAGCAATAATTTATTTTATTGATGTTCCTGAGACGTCAGTTCTCTAGAGTTGAGAGAGCTGATCATTATGTGCAGCGCGCCTGATGTAAAGTCGACCCTGGAACAGGCCATTGGTCATAAGGTGCGAATATCATGTGATAACCGTTGCTGGGAGAAAAAACATGTGAAATCACTCCAGATTGCAAAATACTCCAGCGTCGCTTCGAATGAAAGATAATTTAACTAGTTTGAGCTTTTACTTCGCACACTAACGAAGGTAAATAACACATGTAATTAATTTTGTCTGGCGTTACGCCTAACCCATTTTATTTTATGTTTATTAACTTGCTATGCTAGCTAAATTAGCTAGCGACAACTGTCAGCTCTGTCATTCATTGTTTTGATCAGCTAATAATGATGAACTTGTTTTTTTGCCTCTATCTTTAGACTATATGAAGACTATGCATTGCAGTTCCCAACTTGAATAACACATCTGACGATATTCCCTCATCTACCCTCTTACTCTTCTCAGATTCTCTGAACACAATGGTACGAGATTCTTTGGATCAATAGATGTTGGTTGGTTTAGACAATTAAAATAATTGTAACTAGCTTACTAGTTAACTAAATTAGCTGCATTACTTTGAAATGAGACGAATGTGCTGAAAATCCACTGATAACATTCAAGCTATAGAATTTTTCTGGTATGTGATAGTAGGTCCCCACACCCCTTCAATGGTTAAGTTGCTCCCCTATGATCCCCCATCCCGTCAAGTCTTTACTCTGCCTCCCCCCAATAGCCATTTATTTATTCTCCATTGCCACAGTTATGTATATGGTATTATTTATATTGTTTTGTTGTCATTGTATTTCCCTTAGTCCTTCATTGTGTTTCCCTTAGTCCTGCATGTAGGAGCTCGAAGCCTAGTAATTTTTCCAACAATTGTTTACAGATTATTTCACTTATAATTCACTGTATCACAATTCCAGTGGGTCAGAAGTTTACATACACTAAGTTGACTGTGCCTTTAAACAGCTTGGAAAATTCCAGAAAATGATGCCATGGCTTTAGAAGCTTCTGATAGGCTAATTTACATAATTTGAGTCAATTGGTGGTGTACCTGTGAATGTATTTCAAGGCATACCTTCAAACTCAGTGCCTCTTTGCTTGACATCATGGGAAATTTAAAATAAATCAGCCAAAAAATTGGAGACCTCCATAAGACTGGTTCATCCTTGCGAACAATTTCCAAACGCCTGAAGGTACCACATTCATCTGTACAAACAATAGTACGCAAGTATAAACACCATGGGACCACGCAGCCGTCATACCGCTCAGGAAGGAGACGGGTTCTGTCTCCTAGAGATGAGCGTAATTTGGTAAGAAAAGTGCAGATCAATCCCAGAACAACAGCAAAGGACCTTGTGAAGATGCTGGAGGAAACGGGTACAAAATTATCTATATCCACAGTAAAACGAGTCCTATATCGACATAACCTGAAAGGCCGCTCAGCAAGGAAGAAGCCACTGCTCCAAAACCGCCATAAAAAAAGCCAGACTACGGTTTGCAACTGCACATGGGGACAAAGATCGTAATTTTGTGAGAAATGTTCTCTGGTCTGATGAAACAAAAATAGAACTGTTTGGCCGTAATGTCCATCGTTATGTTTGGAGGAAAAAGGGGGAGGCTTGCAAGCCAAAAAACACCATCCCAACCGTGAAGCACGGTGGTGGCAGCATCATGTTGTGGGGGTGCTTTGCTGCAGGAGGGAGAGGTGCACTTCACAAAATAGATGGCTTTATGAGGAAGGAAAATTATGTGAATATATTCAAGCAACATCTCAAGACATCAGTTAGGAAGTTAAAGCTTGGTTGCAAATGGGTCTTCCAAATGGACAATGACCCCAAGCATACTTCCATTTTGCCACAACTTTGGCTTAAGGACAACAAAGTCAAGATATTGGCGTGGCCATCACAAACCTGAGTCAGGTACACTAGCTCTGTCAGGAGGAATGGGCCAAAATTCACCCAACTTATTGTGGGAAGCTTGTGGAAGGTTACCCAAAACGTTTGACCCAAGTTAAACAATTTAAAGGCAGTGCTACCAAATACTAATTAAGTGTATGTAAACTTCTGACCCACTGGGAATGTGATGAAATAAATAAAAGCTGAAACAAACCATTCTCTCTACTATTATTCTGACATTTCACATTCTTAAAATAAAGTGGTGATCCTAACTGACCTAAGATGAGGAATTTTTACTTGGATTAAAGGTCAGGAATTGTGAAACTGAGTTTAAATGTATTTGGCTAAGGTGTATGTAAACTTCTGACTTCAACTGTACATGTGACTATTAAACACTCAATCAGAGTGAAGTAGGCCATTTCAGGTTAATACATCCACAGATAACAAACTAGATGTGAACGTTTTGTGCCATGTAGATATAAAGACCTAGATTGGCGATTTCATTTTCAGTGTGATGCAGTATGTATAAATATTTGCTTTGAAAGTACATGAACCACAGAGCAAATGTATGGAGTTATGAACAGATTTCTGCATTCCTAGACTGGGCAAATTCGTCTACTGTATATAGGCCTACTGCTGAAACAATAGTTCACCATGTGCACAACGTTATTCATCACCACCACCTATTGACGTAGCAGAATAAGTCAAATATACACCCGTGTGAGGATGATGGCACATCCTCACCTAAAGACTCATACATTTCTTATTGTGTTTGTTTATTTGTTATAGGGCCAGCAATGAGGGAGGGCATTTGTTTGCTACATTTTATGCTCTTAACTTTTTGAACTTATCCCTGTTTTTAGCCTTTTAGATCAAAGCCTGATTTTTAACCCGTCATTTGTATTTTTTTTATTTAAATAAATTAAACATTTTTGGAGTTAAACTGTACCTTGCTTCAAGAAAACTTTTTATGTGCACGGGGTAATAGCCAACTTCGTCAACAACGCGAGCACATGGCCTTAGGTTTTCTTAACCCCTCTTCTCAAAACTGTGCAGATAGGGGTGGTGTGTTTGGCCCTCCTAGGCCTGACCTCAGCCCTGATTTGTCCCGATGGTGGGATGTGTGACGATGGCAACACCTGCTGCAAGACCCCCAGTGGTGGATATGGCTGCTGTCCATTACCAAATGTAAGTGATTAGTGCCTAGTCGTCTAAAGTTTGTATCTGAGTGACTGCTTGGTTAAATGAGGTATGCAGGACAGTCTCGGTCCAGCTGACCCTGCTTTGAACTAGTAGTGTGAAAATGCTTATTCAGCACCATAGTGTGAAAGAACAAAGCTAATTTTATGGCCATAGCCCAGCAACATCATCATCAGCAACACAGTGTTTTGATGGTATTGCTAATTCTGTGGGGGTTCTATTCATTTGAATGTTGTAACATAGCTATAAAATGGACTGTTTTACTGTCAACTCATGACTTTTTCAAAGATAACACTGTCTTAAAACCCATCTCCAGGCTGAGTGTTGTTCCGACCACCTGCATTGCTGCTATGAGGGGACAGTGTGTGACTTAGTCCACTCCAAGTGCCTCAATAAAACAGTCTCTCTGCCGTGGGTCAGAAGAGTCCCCGCACAACACATCATCAGCCCTCTGGTAAAGGGAATGCAACATTATTCTCTGTATCTCTGTGTATTATAAACTATAGTGTCTGTTTTGTTTAATATAGATTATATTTCTTAATTATTATTTTTAAGCCTTTTCAACAATGTTATTTAACTAGTTGCGTGAATGGGACATATGTGTCAACCCAACCCTCGTTGGTATGCATTGCCTGTCACTCCATTTAGATGGTGGAGGGAGTGAGGGCAGTAATTTGTCCCGACGGCGAGTCGGAGTGTCCGGACGACACCACCTGCTGTCAACTCCCAGAAGGCTCCTGGGGCTGCTGTCCGCTGGCCAAGGTACGTTACACACTTGTCCCTTATTCCTTATCTGGAAGTCCTTTGAGTGCAATTTTGACAGTCTTAAATTGCAGAGATGTCTGTAGGTGATGTGAATAATACAGTAGAGGTTTGCATATTTTAGCGCTGTCAAAATGAGGATCTTTGCGTTTAACTGTTGCCTCGGGTCCATTGCCTATGGTTGTACAATGTTCACCCGGAACCACCACTGTAATGTGTTGCAAAGATCTTTCAGATGATTCTGCAACTGTCGACAATGCACACTAAAATACGCCAGCGACCCTTTTGAGAGAATTGATTCAAGTCCCTCTCGTCTTCTTGAGCGTCATAAATAACATGTTAAGTTTCAATGCCCCCTTATGCTTTGCTTCAGCTATTAATAGAACGTACATTTGCGTAGAAAGTGACCTGACCTGACTACGAGGCAACAGATTAAACATAGTTAATGAAGTGAGTCACCGTGGCTGCTGGAGGGGTTTTTCACTAAGTGGAATCAAGGGGTTAATGAGTTGGCTACATTCAGTTAATATAGAATAGGTTTGACTTTTTCTACAGTACTTGCAAAAGTGGGCTCTCTTTGTGTAGTACTCGCTCTGTCTCAGAATTGTTATTGTAAATATGTGATTGTAATGCTTAACACTTCAGGGGGCAAAATGTTACTTATTGTATTACGGTATTAATCATTTGAAACGGCTTACCCTGTTCCAGGTGGCAAATGTAGTTGATTTGGGTATGCATATACAGTGTTGTGGCAAATATCAGAAAGAGCTGTTCATTTACTTTATTACAAGCTGCAGCAAGGGAGACTCACTCCAGACACATCTAAAGTAGGACTGCGTAAACCTTTGTTCATGCTCTACAGTTATAGGGAGTGTCTATTTCTTGCAGAAACTGTTTGTGTTCCCACAGCACCTGTTCTCAGTCAAACACACAATATTCTGGGCTTTCTGCCAATTACCCTCCCTACATCATGTTTTCGCCTGGTTCCTCTGGTAGTTCTGCAAAGCTGGTTACCCTCAAGTTACCGATCATAAGCATTTTACTATTCAGCAAAAGTTCATTTATTGTTCAGATTAAGAATTAACATGAATATATGATTTACCATAAGCATAGAGTAAATATTCCGCAATTTTTTGGGACATTTGTATTTGAAGGCGTTGGAATAAGTCACCATGTAATTTGTAACACGATACTTCAGAAAAGGGTACTTTGTATTTTTTTAAGTACTCTTTAAGTTTTATAACAATTCACAATTTTGTGGTCCCATATCACCCACATTTTCTGCATTGGTATCAGAAAGAGGGGTGAAAGTAAGCCGGTACTGTCCGGTACGTAATAGTGGTGGTACGTCGTACCGGTTTATTTTATTTATGTTACTAGGCAAGCCCATTAAGAACAAATTCTTACTTATAATGACTGCCTACCAAAATACCTCCTATGGGGGCTGGGATACAAAATAAATAATAATAATATATGACAAAACACGCATCACGACAAGAGACACCACAACACTACATAGAGCGAGACCTAAGACGACAACACAGCATGGCAGAAACACGTGACACCACCGCATGGCAGCAACACAACATGGCAGCAACACAACATGGCAGCAGCGCAAAACATGGAACAAACATTATGGGGCACAGACAACTGCACAAAGGGCAAGAGACAACAATACATCATGCATCACGCAGCAAGTGTCCATGATTGAGTCTTTGAATGAAGAGAACTGTCCAATTTGAGGGTTTTTTTGCAGCTCGTTCCAGTCGCTAGCTGCAGCGAACTGAAAAGCGGAGACTTTGGGGACCTTTAACAGAATGTGACTGGCAGAATGGGTGTTGTATGCGGAGGATGAGGGCTGCAGTAGGTATATCAGATAAGGGGGAGTGAGGCCTAAGAGGGTTTTATAAATAAGCATCAACCAGTGGGTCTTGCTACAGGTATACAGAGATTACCAGTTTACAGTTAAATTACATCTCCGTAATCTAGCATGGGTAGGATGGTCATCTGAATCAGGGTTGGTTTGGCAGCTGAGGTGAAAGAGGAACAATTACTATAGAAGAAACCAAGTCTAGATTTCACCTTAGCCTGCAGGTTTGATATGTGCTGAGAGAAGGACAGTACTGTCTAGCCATACTCCCAAGTACTTGTGTGAGGTGACTTCCCATTGATGGGAAATGATGTAAATATATCACTAGCCACTTTAAACAATGCTACCTTATATAATGTTACTTACCCTACATTATTCATCTCATATGCATACGTATATACTGTACTCTATATCATCAACTGCATCCTTATGTAATACATGTATCACTAGCCACTTTAACTATGCCACTTTGTTTACATACTCACCTCATGTATATACTGTACTCGATACCATCTACTGTATCCTGCCTATGCTGCTCTGTACCATCACTCATTCATATATCCTTATGTACATATTCTTTATCCCCTTACACTGTGTATAAGACAGTAGTTTTGGAATTGTTAGTTAGATGTTGGTTATTACTGCATTGTCGGAACTAGAAGCACAAGCATTTCGCTACACTCGCATTAACATCTGCTAACCATGTGTATGTGACAAATAAAATTTGATTTGATTTACCTCAAGCTCTAAACCCTCAGAGATAGCAATTAGTGTTTAACACACAATCCGGGGAGGGGGCAGCTGATTAGAAGACTGTATCATCTGCGTATAAATGGATGAAAGCTTCCTAATACCTGAGCTATGTTGATGTAAATTGAGAAGAGTGTACACTGCACTCTGACTCTTTGAGTGGTAGTTAGTAAACCAAGCCAAAGACCCCCACAGAGACACCAATACTCTTTAGCGTGCCCACAAGAATGAAATGGTCTACCCTATCAAAAGCTTTGGCCAAGTCAATAAAAATAACAGCACAACATTGCTTAGAATCAAGGTTGCAGTGACACATCCAAAACGTGAGCGGAAACCAGATTGCATACCAGAGAGAATACTATAGACGTCAAGAAAGCCAGGCAGTTGATTACTGACAAGTTTGTCCAACACACTTGATAAACAGGGCAAAATAGAAATTGGCTTATAACAGTTAGGATCAGCTTGATCTTCCCCTTTTAAATAAAGGACGAGCCGTGGCTGCCTTCCAAGCAATGGAAACCTCCCCAGAGAGGAGATATGCTTGGTGAGGATAGGGTCAGCAACCTTAAAGAAGAAAGGATCTAAACCATCTGACCCAGATGTTTTTTGGGGGGGTTCAAGTTTAAAGAGCTCCTTTAGCGACTCAGTGACTACCTGCAAGGAGGAACTTTGTAGCTGGGCAGGGGGAAAAGAGGGAGGAGCATCGGGGCTAGTCGAATTAGAAGGGGTGGGAGATGAGTAAATGTTGGACAATGAGGCATGAATAGTCGAATAGGACTGGTGATTTTTAGAGTTCATTCATGTGCTCCTTGTAACAACCACATCATCAACGTTATGTTGAGCCTATGACGACAATTAAACAAAGATGCCAAGAACTGTACTCTATTTATCATTACCGCATGTCACCTGCATGAACCATTTCCAAATGGACTTGAAAAACGTGTGAAATACGATCCATAATGCGGTGTGTTTCGACAATAATAAGGCAGAGGTGAGTGACAGAGGCGTGCGCGGACAGTGGGCGCATCAATTCAGGTTTCAAATGTAGGCCAAATGAATGGCAGTCACACCTTCTTGGTGTCTTGTTAGACGTCTCTTTTCATTCGTCAAATGTCGGGTGCACTGTATGGATTCAATAATTATTTTAGAGTGTGCGAACATGCGCAGGTAGCCAGGCTTACAGGAGGAGCCTGCTGAAGTGATTGTTTGACAATCAGATGACAACATAGCCAGTTATAATGTTATTGCAACATTAAAAGGTAATAAACAACAAATTTTTACTGTTTGGCGCACAGAGATCCTATTAAATGAAGAGGGAAATGTGTAAATCTATGTTTAGTACTGCAGGGTGCACACACAGGGGGGTACCATACTGGGAATCAATTAATACTTCCACCCCTGATCTTAGAAGTCTTATGGCACTATTATGTGAAGACATGAGAGGTGTTGGTGAAAGACCATGAAAAGAAAGTTGAAGCACAAGGATGCGCTTCCAGAGCGAGGATATTTCAGTGAATTTGTTCCAAAAGGGGGAAGTGAACTCGGGAAGTGAGTCCTATACCTCAACTTTCTTTCACGCACATTTTTGCGCCTCCATCGCACCTCTGATTTACGTAATGGTAACACAGGATCTCATTTCTAATACCAATTCTGCCCCAAACATTTTTTTGGGGTGGGTAATTGCTGGCCACAAAGCTCTGAAGACTTTATTTTGTAATAAGATGCATTAAAATGTATCTTTGCCATCTCTGCATAATACACACCAAACTAATGGCAGAGTTGGATTTGCTCTTTAATAACCCTATTCTGAAGCATTCTAAACTTTTGTTTTCTGTTCTCTCTCTCTCAAGGCAGTGTGCTGTGAGGACAAGATGCACTGCTGTCCAGAGGGCACCAAGTGTGACCTAGCCCACTCCAAGTGTGTGTCTCCCACCCTGGAGACATTTGTCATGAGGGAAAAGGGGCCTGCAATGAAGAAGCAGACGGGTACTGAAGGAACAGACAGAAATAAACAACAAGATCATTGTGAAGTTGTTGTTGATTTATGTTCCAGGCTTGTCTCCATTAGGGCAAACAATGGGAATAAAAAATATTTAAATTCTACAAATGAAAAAAAACTTTTCAGTCTGTTGCCTTTGTTTTGGTGCCTAATGAACTCCGTTCTCTTTGGGCCTAATCCATTTTAATATTAATTTTCCCCATGTGTCTCTGTTCCTGGTGGTTGGACAAGCAGTGACCTGCCCAGGTGGTACGAGCAGATGCCCAAATGGAACCACCTGTTGCCTGCTGACCAGTGGCGACTATGGCTGCTGCCCCTACCTGGAGGTGAGTGGAACTGGAGCAGTACAGAGGACCCTGGGTCACATAATCTCAAGCATTTTGTTCCTACACAACAAATTGCACAATATGTGTTGCACACAGTCTGTGTAAGATACATGTGACAGACAGTTCTTAGTCTGAGTTTCAACATGAGGAAAGGGTAGCTAAAGAGAGATGGGGACATGCAGAGGTTGAGCATTTCAAAACTGATGAACTACATGTTTAATCAATGTGTATTCTGTACAGGCTGTGTGCTGTACCGACAAACTCCACTGTTGCCCTGGCAATACAACCTGTGACCTGGAGCATGATATGTGCACTTCCCCCAACACACAGACCCCACTGGCTAAGAAGACCCCTGCCATCTCCAACGATGGTGAGGCACCAACTGTTAACGCAAAATGACGCGACTAGGTTCCAGTTGAACAACGTTTACGTCACTATTTCCACAGTACATAGTTGCCATTGCACTCAGGGCAGGTCCATATACAGTGAGACTACTGCGCATGGGTATTAATAACAGAGTAATGGCACCGTAATAACAGAAATATAGGGATACTTAAAACATTAACATAATCTCCCAACTTTTCTACGGAATCACTGTGTCACCCCCCCCTCGGGACGGTTGAGCTAACGTGCACTAATGTGATTAGCATGACATTGTAAGTAACAAGAACATTTCCCAGGACATAGACATGTCTTATATGGACAGAAAGCTTAAATTCCTGTTAATTTAACTGCACTGTCCAATTTACAGTAGCTATTACAGTGAAAAAATAACATGCTATTGTTTGAAGAGTGCACAATGGCCGATTTAATTAGGGCCGATTTCAAGTTTTCATAATAATCGGTAATCGGTATTTTTGGTAACTGATTTTTTTAATAAAAAAAAATATATATTTTTTACACCTTTTATTTAACTAGGCAAGTCAGTTAAGTACACATTCTTATTTTCATTGACGGCCTAGGAATGGTGGGTTAACTGCCTTGTTCTGGGGCAGAACGACAGATTTTTACCTTGTCAGCTCGGAGATTCGTTTTTGCAAGCTTCTGGTTACTAGTCCAACGCTCTAACCACCTGCCTTACATTGCACTCCACGAGGAGCCTGTGTGGCAGGCTGACTACTTGTTACGCGAGAGCAGCAAGAAGCCAAGGTAAGTTGCTAGCTAGCATTAAACTTATCTTATAAAAAACAATCAATCTTAACATAATCACTAGTTAACTACACATGGTTGATATTACTAGTGTATCTAGCGTGTCCTGCGTTGCATATAATTGATGCGGTGCCTGTTAATTTCTCATTGAATCACAGCCTACTTCGACAAACAGGTGACGATTTAACAAGCGCATTTGCGAAAAAAGCACTGCACCAATGTACCTAACCATAAACATCAATGCCTTTCTCAGGTATATATTTTTAAACCTGCATATTTAGTTAATATTGCCTGCTAACATGAATTTCTTATAACTAGGGAAATTGTGTCATTTCTCTTGCAAAACCGTGCAAGCAGTCAGGGTATATGCAGCAGTTTGGGCCGCCTGGCTCATTGTGAACTCTGAAGTCAATTTAATCCTAACAAAGGCCGTAGTTAATTTGCCAGAATTGTACATAATTATGACATAACATTAAAGGTTGTACAATGTAACAGCAATATTTAGACTTAAGGATGCCATCCCTTAGATAAAATACGGAACGGTTCCGTATTTCACTGAAAGGATAAATGTTTTGTTTTTGAAATGATCGTTACCGGATTCGACCATTTTAATGACCAAAGGCTCGTATTTCTGTGTGTTATTATGTTATAATTAAGTCTATTATTTGATAGAGCAGTCTGACTGAGCGATGGTAGGCACCAGCAGGCTCGTAAGCATTCATTCAAACAGCACTTTTGTGCGCTTCAAGCATTGAGCTGTTTATGACTTCAAGCCTATCAACTCCCGAGATTAGGCTGGTGTAACTGATGTGAAATGGCTAGCTAGTTAGCGGGGTGCGCGCTAATAGCGTTTCAAACGTCACTCGCTCTGAGACTTGGAGTAGTTGTTCCGCTGCTTCGAGGGTGGCTGTTGTCGATGTGTTCCTGGTTCAAGCCCAGGTAGGGGCGAGGAGAGGGACGGAATGCTATACTGTTACACTGGCAATACTAAAGTGCAATAGTCAAAGGTATATGAAATACAAATCGTATAGAGCGAAATAGTCCAATAATAACTACAACCTAAGACTTCTTACCTGGGAATATTGAAGACTCATGTTAAAATGAACCACCAGCTTTCATATGTTCTCATGTTCTGAGCATGGAACTTAACCGTTAGCTTTTTTACATGGCACATATTACACTTTTACTTTCTTCTCCAACACTTTGTTTTTGCATAATTTAAACCAAATTGAACATGTTTGATTATTTATTTTAGGCCAAATTGATTTTATTGATATATTATATTAAGTTAAAATAAGTGTTCATTCAGTATTGTTGTAATTGTCATTATTACAAATAAATAAAATAAAAAATCTGCCGATTTAATCTGCTTTTTTGGTCCTCCAATAATCGGTATTGGTATAGGCGTTGAAAAATCAGTCGACCTCTAATACAAGCAGTGTGTGAGTTTGAAGTTTGGGAAGATAATTTTCACCATAAAAAAATGCACCTTTATAATAAAAGCATTACATGCATAATTGCTTTTGCAGTCAATTATGTCCCCCCCCCCCCCCCCCCCCCCGCACTTATAGCCTCCTACCAAGTGTGCATTGCTGCGTTTATAATGTGAAGAAATAGCCTAATAGTTTATCAACATTTTAGGCTAAACGTTCTGATCTATTGCGTCAGCCACATTGCGTAAAAAAGTTTTTGGGATGCTAGTGGTTGTATTAAGTTGGGAACTATCGCACAACTGTCCCAGACTATGTTTGGAATATTTATTTATTGAATAGAATAGGTGAACTTGGATAGTAGATTGATATAAGTAGATTGCTTTTGTTGTTCGTTAGGCCTACACATTTTGTTGGCTGACGACATGTAAATGTGGACAGTTCTTCCAATATCTTCAATATGCACCTCGGAGTTGGACAAGGACGCGCATAGTTGAGTCCCCAACGTGTCTCTTGATTTGTAGCTTGTGAGAAAGACCCGATCACGTGCTGGAGAGCCATGTGAGTGAGGTGATTCCGAGCCCAATGGCCACTGGCAGCAAAAGGCATGGCTTTTTTTAGGGTGCATTACAGCCACACAAAGGGGATGCCGCCATGAATGCTGTAGTGTGTACAGCCTGCGCAAAAAAAATAAGCAGCGCTCATGCCTTTTTAAAGCTACCTTTTTCAAATCATCGTTAGTCGCATCATGCATCAGTGGCTTGTATGCTGTGTGTGGAAGCCAGGAGATGCTAAATGTGTTGACGTTTATTAACGGTCAATTACCATGAGACACAGTTATTGGCTTGACAGTCACCGGATGACAATTTTGACCAACATTTGTGTGAGAAGGTTAACCATTTTGTATTATTCAAGCTGCAACTTTCCATTACGGTGTGCCTTTAGGAGCACAATACCAGATGCTCCCTTTTTAGTCAGACAGTCAGCAAGCTGTTCCTTTTGTAGCCGACCACAGAATCTGCTGGATTCTCTACTTCAATACGATTGTTAATGCTACTAATCTCGAGACGAAAGTCTTTTCTCTGTGACAGACTCGGTTGACTTCACAGCATCAACTAAGGAGTAGTTGTCAGTGACACAAACTACAGGTAGAATGTGCTGTTTTGTCTCACCAGTGGTAAGCTCTGAGAACAGAGTTGCCAGAAACATGGCATTGTCAATTACATCCGCAAAAGCAAGGGTTTCTTCAGCAAGTTTGCTTCAGACAATCCTTCGGATCCTTTTTGACTGCCAATAGAAAGGTGAGAATCTTCCTCCTTCACCCATTAACATGATTAGATGTCCACCTTGTGTGCCACCATCTGTAAGGTTCCCTAGCGAAGCATCACAGAAGACAACTCATTTCAGAGTCATGTTTTGGAACATGCTGAAACTTTAGTCACTTGTTGTGATATCAGTTTACAAACTACTTTGTTTGCCTCATGAATGATTTGTACAGTGGCGTGTTTTGTGTTGGATGCCAAGTTGTAGCCATCAAACATTTTTAAATCAGATCTACTTTGTTGCATCAGTATTTTTCCATCAACAATAATAAACTCAATGCCAACATAACAAAAACTATCATGCTCCTCACGGCCGACCTGAAAAACAACTTTGAGGTGTGGATTCACAGTTGTAGCAAAGGTCTGTGAGCCACCCCATGTGAAGTCATCAACATGACAGGCAAGTACTCCAGTCATGTAAGTCTTGATCAAGCCAATAGAAGACTGCAGGATCCACTTGTGACATTTTTCCACCTGTAGTCAGCACTGTTGGCTTGACTTTGTTGTACCAGTAGAGTGATGCACCTGCCAGGTCATACACACACACTTTTTTTTAGTTTGTGTTCCTTCAATCTTAGCTTCAGGCGGAGGTCAGATCTGAATATCCCTTAACCAGCTATGTTCCCTGCAAAAAATTCAGCTATGTTCCCTGCTGTCAGCAGCAATCTGAGTGACTCTGTGGTGCATGTCGGTGAGTCTTTTGGGAGTTGTTTAGCAGCCAGCTCCTCAACCTCTAGATGTGCTTTTGGCACTATTTCAAGTTAAGGATTCTTTAAGAGTACACACCCGCTTTGCTGAGACACATTTTTGGCCAATGTCTCAAATCAAACTATTTGTCACATACGCCGAATACAACAAGTGTAGACCTTACCATGAAATGCTTACTTACAAGCCCTTAACCAACAGTGCAGTTCAAGAAAGAGTTAAATAAATATTTACCAAATAAACTCAAGTAAAAAGTAACACAATAACGAGGTTGTATACAGGGGGTACTGAGTCCGTGTGCGAGGGTACGGGTTAGAGGTAATTTGTACATGTAGGTAGGGGTGAAGTGACTATGCATAGATAACAAACCGCGAGTAGCATTAGTGTACAAAACAAATGGAGGGGGGGTCAATGTAATCGTCCGGTGGCCATGTGATTTAGTTGTTCAGCAGTCTTATGGCTTAGGGGTAGAAGCTGTTAAGGAGCCTTTTGGTCCTAGACTTGGCGCTCCGGTACCACTTGCCGTGCGGTAGCAGAGAAAACAGTCTTACTTGGGTGACTGGAGTCTGATCATTTTATGGGCTTTCCTCTGACACCTCCTATTATATAGGTCCTGGATGGCAGGAAGCTTGGCCTTAGTGATGTACTGGTCCGTAGCACTACCTTCTGTAGCGAGTTATGGCCAGATGCCGAGTAGTTGCCATAGCAGGCGATGATGCAACCGGTAAGGATGCTCTTGATGGTGC
This sequence comes from Oncorhynchus mykiss, assembly GCF_013265735.2. Classification (NCBI taxonomy): domain Eukaryota; kingdom Metazoa; phylum Chordata; class Actinopteri; order Salmoniformes; family Salmonidae; genus Oncorhynchus; species Oncorhynchus mykiss. The sequence goes on from NC_048584.1 coordinate 16,574,951, forward strand.
AGCTGTATAACTTTTTGAGGATATGTTGACCCATGCCACATCTTTTCAGTCTCCTGAGGGGGAAAAGGTTTTGTCGTTCCCTCTTCACAACTGTCTTGGTGTGTTTGGACCATGATAGATCGTTGGTGATGTGGACATCAAGGACCTTGAAAATCTCGACCCGCTTCACTACAGCCCCGTTGATGTTAATGGGGGCTTGTTTGGCCCACTTTCTTGTTGTCCACGATCAGCTCCTTTGTCTTGCTCACATTGAGGGAGAGGTTGTTGTCCTGGCACTACACTGCCATTTCTCTGACCTCCTCCCTATAGGCTGTCTCATCATTGTCGGTGATCAGGCCTACCACTGTTGTGTCGTCAGCAAACTTAATGATGGTGTTGGAGTTGTTTGGCCACGCAGACGTAGGTGAACAGGGAGTACAGGAGGGGACTAAGTATACACCCCTGAGGGGCCCCAGTGTTGAGGATCAGTGTGGCAGACGTGTTGTTGCCTACCCTTACCACCTGGGGGTGGCCCGTCAGGAAGTCCATGATCCAGTTGCAGAGGGAGGTGTTTAGTCCCAGGGTCCTTAGCTTAGTGATGAGCTTTGTGGGCACTATAGTGTTGAACGCTGAGCTGTAGTCAATGAACAGCATTTTCACATAGGTGTTCCTTTTGTCCAGGTGGGAAAGGGCAGTGTGGAGTGTGATTACGTCATCTGTGGATCTGTTGGGGCGGTATGCGAATTGGAGTGGGTCTAGGTAATCCGGGAGGATGCTGTTGATGTGAGCCATGACCAGCCTTTCAAAGCACTTCATGGCTACTGACGTGAGTGCTATGGGGCGATAATTTAGGCAGGTTACCTTCGCTTTCTTGGGCACAGGGACTAGGGTGGTCTGCTTGAAACATGTAGGTATTACAGACTCCGTCAGGTAGAGGTTGAAAATGTCAGTGAAGACACTTGCCAGTTGGTCCGTGTATGCTTTGAGTACACGTCCTGGTAATCCATCTGGCACCGCGGCTTTGTGAATGTTGACCTGTTTTGCTCACATTGGCTACCGAGAGCATTATCACATAGTCATCCAGAACAGCTAGTGTTCTCGTGCATGCTTCAGTTTTGCTTGCCTCGATGAGAGCATAAAAGGTATTTAGCTCGTCTGTTAGGCTTGCGTCGCTGGGCAGCTCGCGTCTGGGTTTCCCTTTGTAGTCCGTAACAGTTTTCAAGCCTTGCCACATCCGACGAGCATCAGAGCCGGTGTAGTAGTATTCAATCTTAATCCTGTATTGACGCTTTGCTTGTAACTTCTTGATGCACCCATCCCGTTACCAGGATCATTTTCGTCAACATCCACTCAATTGCAGAGCGCCAAATTCAAATTAAATTACAAAAAATATTTAATTTTCATGAAATCAGAAGTGCAATATAGCAAAACACAGTTTAGCTTGTTGTTAATCCACCTGGCGTGTCAGATTTCAAAAAAGCTTTTCGACGAAAGCATACCAAGCGTTTATGTAAGGACATCTCTCTCAGTAGACAAAACAGTCAGAAATGCAATAGAATGAATCGCTTACCTTTGATGATCTCCGGATGTTTGCACTCACGAGACTCCCAGTTACACAATAAATGTTCCTTTTGTTCCATAAAGATTATTTTTATATCCAAAATACCTCCATTTGGTTGGCGCGTTATGTTCGGAAATCCACAGGCTCGAGCGGTCAAGACCGGGCAGACAAATTCCAAATGGTATCCGTAAAGTTCGTAGAAACATGTCAAACGTATTTTATAATCAATTCTCAGTTTGTTTTTGCAATATATAATCGATAATATTTTAACTGGGACTGTAGCTTCTTCAATTGGAGCATCCAATGACGCGATGTGATCTTTCTCGCTCATTTTTCAAAATAAAAGCCTGAAACTATGTCTGAAGACTGTTCACACCATGGGGAAGCCATAGGAAAAGGAATCTGGTTGATATGCCTTTTAAATGGAGCGAAGGCAGGCTATGGAACAGAGAGCTTTCAGGAAAAACAACTTCCGGGTTGGATTTTCCTCAGGGGTTCGCTTGCAATATCAGTTCTGTTAAACTCACAGACAATATTTTGACCGTTTTGGAAACTTTAGAGTTTTATCTCCTAATCTGACAATTATATGCATATTCTGGGCCTGAGAAATAGGCATTTTCATTTGGGTATGTTTTTCATCCAAATATCAAAATACTGCCCCCTACACTCAACAGGTTAATGGTTCGTCTGAGTGCATAGCATGATTTTTTTTTTTTATAGGTGTCCGGATTTGTGTCCCGCTCTTTGAAAGTGGCAGCTCTAGCCTTTAGCTCGATGCGGATGTTGCCTGTAATCCATGGCTTCTGGTTGGGATATGTACGTACGGCCACTGTGGAGACGATGTCGTCGATGCACTTAGTCATTGGCTTCATCAATAAGGTGGTATACTCCAATGCCATTGGATGAATCCCGGAAAATATTCCAGTCTGTGCTAGCAATACAGTACTGTAGCGTAGCATCCGCGCCATATGACCTCTTCCGTATTGAGCAAGTCACTGGTACTTCCTGCTTTAGTTTTTGCTTGTAAGCAGGAATCAGGAGGATGGAATATTGGTCAGTTTTACCAAATGGAGGGCAAGGGATAGCTTTGAATGCATCTCTGTGGGTGGAGTAAAGCTGGTCTAGAGTTTTTATTTATTTTTTTATTTTTTTCCCCCCTCTCCTCTGGTTACACATGTGACATGCTGGTAAAAATTAGGTAAAACTGATTTGTTTGCCTGCATTAAAGTCCCCAGCCACTAGAAGCGCTGCTTCTGGATGAGCATTTTCTTCTTTGCTTTTATGGCCTTTATAGAGTTGGTTGAGTGCGGTCTTAGTGCCAGCATCAGTCTGTGGTGGTAAATAGACGGCTATGAATATTACAGATGAGCACTCTCTTGGTAGATAGTGTGGTCTACAGCTTATCATAAGATACTCTACCTCAGTCGAGCAATACCTCAAGACTTCTTTAATATTAGACATCGGGCACCAGCTGTTATTGACAAAAAGACACACCCCCACCCCTCGTCTTACCAGGCGTAGCTTCTCTGTAGCATCACTGTTCTGCCAGTGCATTGAAACTCCCTCCAGATTCAGAGTACTACAGGTTGTACCAGTTCTGGTGTTTTCCTTTGGCTTTTCCTGCTTGTCCAATGACGGTTGCTTTGTGTGGAATACCACTTTCTCTGGCCATTTCAGAATGGAATAACCATGTTGCCTTAACACATGTGGCTGTTGAACATTTTCCTAATTCTGAACCCTCAACAGTATTACCTTTGTCATAGTTGAAGGTCTGTGCTCCATTTCCTGTGTCAGTTTGTGTCCATATCATTGGATGCGATATCAGGTAGGTTTGTGTCTTTTTTTAATGTCCTCATTTTCAGTAGGAGGCTGATTCTCAGCAACAGCCCCTCCATCTTGTTGACCATTTTTACTTTCTGCAGTCTTGAGTGATGCACCCGGACAATGGTGCCTCCGTGTCTCACAAATATCACCACACCATCTTGGCCAATGACTACTCCCGGTCCTTTCCACTCATGACAGTCAACTCGTTTGTAGTACACTTTGTTTCCAGTGTCCTACTTCTCATCGGTTGGTCGAAGCTGTTTACGCAGAGCTTTGCGAATTCTCTCTGAACACTCTGCTTTAGTGAACGCGTTTCTCGTTGCATGTGGTACTGAAAGGTGCTGTCCCACCCATGCACTTTCAACACGATATCTGTGAGTGTTTTGATTGTCTTTCCAGAAGTCCATTGATCCATAGACTGTATGCAGCAGTTGTCTTTACTTCCATGTTGAATTTCTCAGCCATTTCTCTTAGTTCCTTATTATTGAATTCTCCTCCATTGTCACTGTACAATTTATGGGAAGGGCCAGGCACACTTATCCAGGAATGAATGAAATGCTGGATGATTTCATTGGGTTTCTTTGTATTCACAATGCTTCCAACGCTGAACCGTGTGAAGTGGTCGACAATGTGAAGGTGCCACACACTTGGTCCAAGCTCATATAGATCTACAGCCACCGTTTCATTGTATTTGGAAGCCAGTGGCAAACTAACAGTTTAGGTTTGCTGTATATTTCTGACATGTCTCACAACTTAACTATCTGCCGTAGAATGTAAATACACTCATTATTCCCAGAACTGCTGAGTCATTTCTGAAGTCTCAACTGTAGCATGTCAAAACAGTTTTGAAGTTTTAATACTTTGTTTTTCCAGTGTGTTCATGTTCTCTGGGACTGTCAATCTCCATGTGCTCTGTGTCTGTCAATCTCATTTTTACATGGACTCTGTGTGATGTCTTAGGCTACTATTGTGTAAACATTTTAGACAGAGGTAGTAAGTTCAAGCGTCACTGGTTGTTTAAACATCACTTCATTGTCATTTTTTTATGTCTAGTGCAGCCCCTGCCTTCTTGAGGGAAGCTTTGCTGAATAAATGAAATCAATTCAAAGTTTGTCACGTGCGCCGAATGCAACCGGTGTAGACCTTACAGTGAAATGCTTACTTACAGGCTCTAACCAACAGTGCAAAAAAAGTTATTATATGAACAATAGGTAAGTAAAGAGGTAAAAAAGACAGTGAAAAATAACAGTAACAAGGTTATATACAGGCACCGGTTAGTCGGGCTGATTGAGGTAGTATGTCGATATGGTTAAAGTGACTATGCATATATGATAAACAGAGTAGCAGTAGCGTAAAAGAGGGGTTGGTGGGTGACCGAGAACACAATGCAGATAGCCCGGTTAGCCAATGTGTGGGGGCATTGGTTGGCGGGCCAATTGAGGTAGTATGTACATGAATGTATAGTAAAGGCACTATGCATATACGATAAATAGAGAGTAGCTTCAGTGTAAAAGAGGGGTTGGGGGGGCACACAATGCAAATAGTCCGGGTAGCCATTTGATTACCTCTTCAGGAGTGTCTTATGGCTTGGGGGTAAAAACTGTTGAGAAGCCTTTTTGTACCGCTTGCCATGCGGTAGTAGAGAGAACAGTCTATGACTGGGGTGGCTGGGGTCTTTGACCATTTTTAGGGCCTTTCTCTGACACCGTCTGGTGTAGAGGTACTGGATGGCAGGGAGCTTATCCCCAGTGATGTGCTGGGCCGTACGCACTACCCTCTGTAGTGCCTTGCGGTCACAGGCCGAGCAATTGCCATACCAGGCAGTGATGCAATAGTAAGGGGATATCTGCAGGGACCACCTATGTTTCAATGTGACTCTTGGTCAGACCCATTTTTGCTGGTATCTTGACTCTGTTGGTAGAATGGACGATTCTCCCATATCCACATTTGAACGCTCTGTTGCTTTGTGTGTCAATCATATTTTGTACTCCTTTCATATTTAGTTATTTGACATAGCTAGCAAGGCATTTTGCACCACACACTGTGCTTGTATATGCAGTATCAATCACAGCAGATCCTAAGGATTCAACTATGAAGAGCTCTGTATTAGAAGCAGATTTGTTTGAAAACAGTGTAATGTTACACTGCTCTCTGTTTACATTTTCCTCTGTTAGTTTAACTTCATTTTTATGAGGACAGTCTTTAACCCAATGGTAAGTGCTTTGACAAATAGAAAATGTTGAGGTCCTTCCATGTCTGTCCAGTGGATTTGTGCCGGGCAATGGCGCCAACTCTTTCTCCCTAACATCCAGGTAGTATCTAGCAACTTGAAAATGAACACTGCATCCGAGAGAACCATGTCTGTCTTGCGCATCCTATTGTAAGCAATTATGTAGTCTGTCATTGCAACTGAAATGTCTCTAACACTGCCAGTTTTTAATATTCTATGTAGGCACTGTCTTTCTCTTTAAGAAACACAGGCCCAGTGCTCTGATCAAAGTTCACACACCGTCATCCTTGTTCAAATCCTCCAGGGATATTTCCAGTTCTGTGTCTCTCGCTCTTCCCTTGAGCGATAATACCACTGCAAGTACTCTCTTTTTGTCGTCCAGGTTAGTTACCCGTGTCCAGATTCCAATTACACTGTTCACACACTTTCATACGACCTCTTCTTGTCGAAGCGAGGAGTCACATTGTAGCACCGGGATAACATAAATACATGGATAATTTAAAAATATTTATTTCACCTTTTATTTAACCAGGTAGGCCAAGTTCTCATTTACAACTGTGACCTGGCCAAGATAAAGCAAAGCAGTGTGACAAAAACAACAGTTACACATTAACAAATGTACAGTCAATAACACAATAGAAAAATCTATGTACAGTGTGTGCAAATATAGGGAGGTAAGGCAATAAATAGGCCATGGAGGTGAAATAATTACAATTTACCATTTTAAAACATGAACTTAACAACAACCGCTTCTCCCCCTAATCCCTGGCTACTGAATGTTACTAATTGATTTTGTAGTGTAAACCTGTAATTTTCCAGCTGAATCGGTGGTTATGCAGTCTTGTAGTCCTCTAAGAAAAGAATAAGAATTATGTTGATATTTATTTATCATTTTTAATGTGCATCTCTTTTTAGTGGATTGCCCAGACAAGGTGTCATCGTGTCCTGATGAGACCACTTGCTGCCTGTTGGGGGATAGGAGCTATGGCTGCTGCCCTATGCCAAGTGTGAGTCATATGCTCTCAACCCAATAACTCACCACACATCCATATTCAGCTGCCAGGAAATATCAGCTCCTGCAGGATTCAGCTGTATCAAGACCCCTCTTGCTCTCCTCAGGCTGTGTGTTGTCCGGACCACCTCCACTGCTGTCCTGGGGGAACCACCTGTGACCTGGAACGGAGCACCTGTGTGTCTAAACACGGCCAAACTTCCATGGCTGTCAAATTCCCCGCCACATTGACCACGACATCCCTACAAAGCACCGGTCAGAGACAAAGTTACACATCAAACATTGGCGCATGATGTTAACATCGATTTGCAACAGACCCAGAGTGGGGATATATTCAAGATGAAAAGTTGCATAGCGACAGAAGTGTTATTGTCCAAACATTTAACATGTGAATGTGTGCGCTCTATGCCCTTCAGTCAATGCTGTGCCCTGCAACGACTCTGTGGCCTGCGCTGATGGAACCACGTGCTGTAAATTACTAAATGGAGATTGGGCCTGCTGCCCCTTACCCAAGGTACTGTAAACAATTTGTGTATGTGTGTGTCAGCCATAATTCCTGCCACACTTGACAGTAGTGCTCAGCCCTTGAGATCCTGACCTGATTTATTAGGTTCATTTATCAATGTTGAAAGTGAGTGCCACTCTTTTTTTCAGTCAGTGGTGTTACATCTGTCTTGTAGCATTACAGATATGAGAACAGAAACACTGTAGACTCCTCCTGAGCGCCCCCCCGCCCTCACTAATTCCTTGACTTCCCTCTAGGCTGTGTGTTGTGATGACCACCTCCACTGCTGCCCCCACGGGACCATCTGTAACCTGGCAGAGAGTACGTGTGATGACCCCACTTCGGGCTCTGCCCTGGTACCCATGCTGGACAAGGAGCCCGCCTTTAGCTATGTGTCGCAGGAGGAGCCGCTGCCCAACAGCATATGTGACAAATCCACGTCGTGCCCGGGCAAATCCACGTGCTGCAAGACCACCACAGGAAACTGGGCATGCTGCCCCCTGCCCAATGTATGAACTTTTCCACATTTACCCCCCTCTCCCCCACTGACTTATTTGCCAAGTCCAGTCCTTGTTAAGAGTCTAACCTTTTAGTTCACTTTAGGTAACTTTACCTCCGGTTGTATTTGATTAAATGACGTCCATGTTAAATTACATTCCTAAAGTGACTGGATTTGAATTGACTAATTGGGAAACCGCTACTGTCCCTGGTACAGTCACTCCAAGTGGTGCTAATTTGATACACTTATGAATAGTCCTTGTTTCCAATCATCTCTGCGAGTCATTTTAATTAAATCCGAGGCATATAAGCATCACGTTTATAGCCTAAAGGTAGCCTAGCTGTTGTATCAGTAATAACAACTCCATGCATTCTCTGTGGCCCTCAGGCTGTGTGTTGCGATGACCACCTCCACTGCTGCCCCCACGGCACTGTGTGTAACCTGGAGGCCAGTACTTGCGATGACCCCTCAGGCTTCAACATGCCGTGGGTCACCAAGGTGGCAGCACTCACCACGCAGGCACAACTGGCCACTGAGGAGTGTGACGAACAGACCATGTGCCCCGGGGGCACCACCTGCTGCAGACAGAACTCAGGACAGTGGGCATGCTGTCCTCTACCTCATGTGAGTTAATTTTTTTCCCCCATCTGGTGGTTTAAATAACGATCTTACCGTTCAATTGGCGACAGATTTTCATGCGAATATTCTCAAATCCGCATAAAAAAGTATGTATGTACAGTTGAAGTCGGAAGTTTACATACACCTTAGCCACCTTACACCTCAGTTTTTCACAATTCCTGACATTTAATCCTAGTAAAAATTCCCTGTCTTAGGTCAGTTAGGATCACCACTATTTTAAGAATGTGAAATGTCAGAATAATAGTAGAGATTTATTTCAGCTTTATTTCTTTCATCACATTCCCAGTGGGTCAGAAGTTTTACACACACTCAATTAGTATTTGGTAGCATTGCCTTTAAATGTTTAACTTGGGTCAAATGTTTCGGGTAGCCTTCCACAAGCTTCCCACAATAAGTTGGGTGAATTTTGGCCCATTCCTCCTGACAGAGCTGGTGTAACTGAGTCAGGTTTGTAGGCCTCCTTGCTCGTACACGCTTTTTCAGTTCTGCCCACAAATGTTCTATAGGTTGAGGTCAGGGCTTTGTGATGGTCACTCCAATACCTTGAACTTGTTGTTCTTAAGCCATTTTGCCATAACTTTGGAAGTATGCTTGGAGCCGTGGCCCATTTGGAAGACCCATTTGCGACCAAGCTTTAATCTTCCTGACTGATGTCTTGAGATGTTGCTTCAATATATCCACATATTTTTCCTACCTCATGCAGCCATCTATTTTGTGAAGTGCACCAGTCCCTCTTGCAGCAAAGTACCCCCACAACATGATGCTGCCACCCCCGTGCTTCACAGTTGGGATGGTGTTCTTTGGCTTGCAAGCCTCCCTATTTTCCTCCAAACATAACGATGGTCATTATGGCCAAACGGTTCTGTTTTTGTTTCATCAGACCAGAGGACATTTCTCTAAAAAGTACGATCTTTGTCGCCATGTGCAGTTGCAAACCGTAGTCTGGCTTTTTATGTTGGTTTTGGAGCAGTGGCTTCTTCCTTGCTAAGCGGCCTTTCAGGTTATGTCAATATAGGACTCGTTTTACTCTGGATATAGATACTTTTGCACCTGTTTCCTCCAGCATCTTCACAAGGTCCTTTGCTGTTGTTCTGGGATTGATCTGCACTTTTCGCACCTAAGTACGTTCATCTCTAGGAGACAGAACGCGTCTCCTTCCTGAGCGGTAAGACGGCTGCGTGGTCCCATGGTGTTTATACTTGCGTACTATTGTTTGTAACGATGAACGTGGTACCTTCAGGCGTTTGGAAATTGCTCCCAAGGATGAACCAGACTTGTGGAGGTCTCCAATTTTTTTTCTGAGGTCTTGGCTGATTTCTTTTGATTTTCCCATGATGTCAAGCAAAGAGTCCTTGAGTTTGAAGGTAGGCCTTGAAATACATCCACAGGTACACCTCCAATTGACTCAAATGATGTCAATTAGCCCATCAGAAGCTTCTAAAGCCATGACATCATTTTCTGGAATTTTCTGGGTGTTTAAAGGCACAGTCAACTTAGTGCATATAAACTTCTGACCCACTGGAATTGTGATAGTGAAATAATCTGTCTGTAAACTATTTGCAAAAATGCACTAAGTAGATATCCTAACCGACTTGCCAAAACTATAGTTTGTCAACAAGACATTTGTGGAGTGGTTGGAAAATGAGTTTTAATGACTCCAACCTATGTTAATGTAAACTGTCAGACTTCGTATGTATGTATTAAATGGGTTTCCATTGCATTTAACTATTTTGGTTCTCTCACAAAAAGTGTTTTATATAGCGAGTGTGCCCACTCTGGTAATGGCACGTCCGTTCCAGTCAACAGCGCACAGATACACGTATAGCCCACATGAGATTTATTATGGACGAAAGAGCGCAATAATTTTTGTTTGCCAAACTGCAGCCAAGCATCGATGATCATGTTACCAGAATAACACCCTCAATATTTATTGGAAAGGAACATCAAGCTCATCACCTTGCACTTTCACCACCCTGTGAAGTTCACCATAACTTAATCTGTAGCCTAATAAACTGCATGCTTTCCCGACGAGCCGTAGTGGGAGGACCACACATGTCATCTCCTGACTCCAAGTTTACTCTGATATGATGTTTATTATATCAATATTTGCACAGAAGTTTATTGAAAAATGCATTTTCCACCAGGCCTGTCATGACATTTATGTGCTTTACTCTCAAAAAGGTTGGCTGGAAACCTGGTTAAGGACTCTATTCGTAGACTGAGATTAATTGAAGAGTTATGTATAATTCTGAAGGAACTTTTGTTTTACGACTTGGCTCTGGGTGTGTATTACAGAAACATAACTTATGTTTTTGCAATTTAAGACACCATATACTGTAGATAAGGGCCCATATTCATAAACCGTCTCAGGAGGCTGCTGAGTGGAGGACGGCTCCTAATAATGGCCGGAGTGAATGGAATGCCATCAAACGCATGGTTTCCATGTGTTTGCTGTATTTGATACCATTCTATTCCGCTCCAGCCATTACCACGAGCCCGTCCTCCCCAATTAAGGTGCCACAAACCTCCTGTGGGCTCAGCAGGCCTCTTTGTGAATACCAGCCTCGATTTTTGGTGACCGCAAAACAAGGGCTCTTAACTCAGGAATTTGAAATAATGTTATTGTTGCCCCTTAGGCGGTGTGCTGCGACGACCATGAGCACTGCTGCCCTAAAGGCTACACGTGTAACATGGCCGAGCAGACCTGTGACAAAGCCGGGACCCTCAGCTTGCCCTGGATCCCCAGGGTGCCAGCCCTGCTCCTGCACAGAGTGCTTCCTCAGGCCATTGCCCCCTCCTTCCCCCTAGCCAAGAACATGTGTGACCCCCACACCAGCTGTCCCAAATATACCACCTGCTGCTTCATGAACAAGGCTGGCAAGTGGGGATGCTGCCCCCTGCCAAAGGTAAGTAGGCTACACTGGGGACTTAGGCCGTGGCAACTTTTCAAGATATTATTATGATGATGATGAACAAAGCAGTGGCAATGTAACAGAATTTGCAGCTGAAATTATAGTGATTATACACTAGTCATCTCTGTATGACCTCTATGTAAATGGTCTGCTCCTCCCCAGGCGGTGTGCTGTGCCAACGGAGACCACTGCTGCCCCAGCGGCTACAGCTGTGATGGCCACAAGACCTCCTGCACTAAGGGCCCCCTGACCATTCCCTGGTACCGCAAAGTGAAGGCCCTGACTGAGGGAGCCATGTTGAAAGACGTAAAGTGTGACGACAAGAGCAGCTGTGCCTCGGGGGCCACCTGCTGCAAGCTGCCCACAGGCGAATGGGGCTGCTGTCCCCTGGTCAAGGTGTGTCTCCATTGAGAATGGATTGGATTTATATACAGTGCATTCGTTCAGTATTCGGACCCCTTGAGTTTTTCCACATTGTTACGTTAGCCTTATTCTAAAATGGATTAAATTGTTTTTTCCCCCTCTCAATCTACAGACATTATTATTATTATTATTATTATTGTCTGTAGTGACGAAGCAAAAAGTATATTTTTTTTAAATTGAACTTTTAGCAAATGTATAAAAAATATGTTTATCACAAGTATTCAGACCCTTTACTCAGTACTTTGTTGAAGCAGCGATTAAATCCTTGAGTCTTTTTGGTTGTGACGCTACAAGCTTGGCACACCTGTATTTGGAGAGTTTCTCCCATTCTTCCCTGCAGATCCTTTCAAGCTCTGTCAGGTTGGATGGGGAGTTTCGCTGCACAGCTATTTTCCGGCCTCTCCAGAGATGTTAGATCAGGTTCAAGTCCAGGCTCTGGCTGGGCCACTCAAGGACATTCATAGATTTGTCCCGAAGCCACTCCTGCGTTGTCTAGGCTGTGTGCTTAGGGTCATTGTCCTGTTGGAAGGTGAACCTTCGCCCCAGTCTGAGGTCCTGAGCGCTCTGAACCAGATTTTCATCAAGGATCTCTCTGTACTTTGCTCCCTGTTCATCTTTGCCTCGATCCTGACTAGTCTCGCAGTCCCTGCTGCTGAAAAACATACCCAACAACAGTCCAATCAATTGAATTTACCACATGTGGACTAATGAAGTTGTAGAAACATCTTAAGAATGGTTCATGGAAACCGGATGCACCTGAGATCAATTTTGAGTCTCATAGCAAAGACAATACTTACCGTAAATAAGTTATCAGTTTTAAAAATATATATTTTTGCAAAAAAATCTAAACCTGTCGTCATTATGGGGTATTGTGTGTACCGTAGATTGATGAGGAAAAATGGAATCCATTTTGGAGTAAGGCTGTAATGTAACAAAATGTGGAAAAGGGGAAGGGGTCTGACTACTTTCCCGTTTCGCCTCACAGATACATCTTGTTGACTCTCTCCTTATCGTCCCCAATCTGCAGGCTGTTTGCTGTACAGACCATGAGCACTGCTGCCCCCAAGGCTACAGCTGCAACATGCAGACTGGGACCTGTGAGAAACTGGTAGAGGCTATACTCCTCCGTACGGTGCCCCTGACAAAGGTAGCAGAGTCCCAGCAGAGGGCAGCAGAGATGAGTATAGATGTGACTTGTGACAGCACTGGAGAGTACAGCTGTCCCAAACTGGAAACCTGCTGCAAGACTTCACCCACGGAATGGTCCTGCTGCCCTGCACCAAAGGTAGTGAAACGGCTACTTGGAATGAAAATCCTAACTTGAAATAATGAACTTTGACTTTGGATGTAGATGAGAAATGTGTGTACATTTGACAAGTTGAGATGTTCTTTAATCAACTCCATATTTGGTACATAAAGGAAATGTAGCCTTTTATTTTTTTGTAAGGATGCGCGACCAGATCGAACTGCCCTGTCCCCCAGGACACCTCTTCCCCATATATAAACAACCTTAAAACGTTCTGTACATTTGTTACTTTACCCACTTTTTATTATTTTGTTTAACATAGCAGCTGCTTCCCCCCCTTCATGATGTAGAAGTACTATTTCGTGAGTGACTTAGAGCCGATGGTGTGAATAAGCTAGCAAATCTGTATTTTGTTTCAATCAAACCACATAGTGGTGTGCACTGAGTTTTGGCTGCATGAAAGAGAAATCGGCACATGACCACAGTCCTCCTAAAATCGCATAAGGAATCGCCTGATGTCTGTCTAACATAAGCGTTATGCTATGCTGTTATATTGGTATTTGATATTAATTAGTCATCAAGTGATCTCGTGAGACATTGATTCAACTTTTCTCCCAATTTATTGAAACTTTGCTCCGACTTATTGAAACCAGTAACATTCTGAGAAGTGGCATGGCGTCGTTCCGTACGCTCCAGCTGCACTACACTCCTGCCTATATGTCAACATACTTAGTCTACATGTAACGTGTAGCCTACACTGTCTACACGATGCATTGAGGCAAAGCCATCGGCATTTCAACCATAACTAACATTCAATTTACTGCGCATCTCAATGATCATGCAACACTGCACGATTTGATGGTCAGCACATCATTTGAAATTCATTCAAATGACTGCCCCTAAGACACAAGTTCAAGGCCAACTGTGGTACTGCAGACATTGTTAGCAGAAAAAAGGATCCCTGTTATAGTGAATGGAAAAACGTCAATCTTCGTGGTCAATTGTATGAATAAAAAATATCCACCAGATGCATGAACGGATTATTTTAAAATCACACACAGAAAAGGTGTTATACCATTTGGTATTCAAACTTTTTCAGCAGGGATACTTTCTTTCCCATCAGAATTGCTCAGAACCCAATTTGTTTTTCATCACCCCACACCAAATATGACAATCTTAAAATCATTACATTTCTATTGTTACGTCAACAAATACTTCAATTCATTACATCTCTTATCCAAATGAAAAGAAACCAATTAATACATTTACTCTAACATATTTTTCTTATTATTTTTCAAACAAAATTATTCCCATACAATCTGTACTCAATTTTTGGGTTAAAAAAACATTTGTTGTATTTTTTTGGGTGATCCCACTGCAGTTCCCCCGACTTTGAATACAAGGGTGTTATACCGATAATTGAGTTGCTCATGGCATCCTGCAGTACTCTAGTCTGCCTTCAATTTAAGTTACTCAATGAGGGGGCAGGACTGAGCTAGCCTGCAACTTCTCTTCCTGGAGTAGCTCAAACTGCGCATGTTAGGTTTCCATGAGACATCATCTTAACCAACTTTATGGGGTTAGTGAGAACGGTGGGGTTAGTGAGAACAGGAAAGGAGGGGGAAGCGGCAGCTACAGTGCCTTCCGAAAGTATTCGGCCCCCTTGAACTTTGCGACCTTTTGCCACATTTCAGGCTTCAAACATAAAGATATAAAACTGTATTTTTTTGTGAAGAATCAACAACAAGTGGGACACAATCATGAAGTGGAACGACATTTATTGGATATTTCAAACTTTTTTAACAAATCAAAAACTGAAAAATTGGGCGTGCAAAATTATTCAGCCCCCTTAAGTTAATACTTTGTAGCGCCACCTTTTGCTGCGATTACAGCTGTAAGTCGCTTGGGGTATGTCTCTATCAGTTTTGCACATCGAGAGACTGAAATTTTTTCCCATTCCTCCTTGCAAAACAGCTCGAGCTCAGTGAGGTTGGATGGAGACCATTTGTGAACAGCAGTTTTCAGTTCTTTCCACAGATTCTCAATTGTATTCAGGTCTGGACTTTGACTTGGCCATTCTAACACCTGGATATGTTTATTTTTGAACCATTCCATTGTATATTTTGCTTTATGTTTTGGATCATTGTCTTGTTGGAAGACAAATCTCCGTCCTAGTCTCAGGTCTTTTGCAGACTCCATCAGGTTTTCTTCCAGAATGGTCCTGTATTTGGCTCCATCCATCTTCCCATCAATTTTAACCATCTTCCCTGTCCCTGCTGAAGAAAAGCAGGCCCAAACCATGATGCTGCCACCACCATGTTTGACAGTGGGGATGGTGTGTTCAGGGGGATGAGCTGTGTTGCTTTTACGCCAAACATGACGTCTTGCGTTGTTGCCAAAAAGTTCAATTTTGGTTTCATCTGACCAGAGCACCTTCTTCCACATGTTTGGTGTGTCTCCCAGGTGGCTTGTGGCAAACTTTAAACAATACTTTTTATGGATATCTTTAAGAAATGGCTTTCTTCTTGCCACTCTTCCATAAAGGCCAGATTTGTGCAATATATGACTGATTGTTGTCCTATGGACAGAGTCTCCCACCTCAGCTGTAGATCTCTGCAGTTCATCCAGAGTGATCATGGGCCTCTTGGCTGCATCTCTGATCAGTCTTCTCCTTGTATGAGCTGAAAGTTTAGAGGGACGGCCAGGTCTTGGTAGATTTGCAGTGGTCTCATACTCCTTCCATTTCAATATTATCGCTTGCACAGTGCTCATTGGGATGTTTAAAGCTTGGGAAATCTTTTTGTATCCAAATCCGGCTTTAAACTTCTTCACAACAGTATCTCGGACCTGCCTGGTGTGTTCCTTGTTCTTCATGATGCTCTCTGCGCTTTTAACGGACCTCTGAGACTATCACAGTGCAGGTGCATTTATACAGAGACTTGATTACACACAGGTGGATTGTATTTATCATCATTAGTCATTTAGGTCAACATTGGATCATTCAGAGATCCTCACTGAACTTCTGGAGAGAGTTTGCTGCACTGAAAGTAAAGGGGCTGAATAATTTTGCACGTCCAATTTTTCAGTTTTTGATTTGTTAAAAACGTTTGAAATATCCAATAAATGTCGTTCCACTTCATGATTGTGTCCCACTTGATGTTGATTCTTCACAAAAAAATACAGTTTTATATCTTTATGTTTGAAGCCTGAAATGTGGCAAAAGGTCGCAAAGTTCAAGGGGGCCGAATACTTTCGCAAGGCACTGTATGTAAAATAATTGTGCATAAAGTAGCAAATGCACGGAAGGTTGTTTAGCCATCAGAAAGAGACGTCAGAGTCTGGTGATGCTGTATTTTTTTTTTTATATATTCAAATGACCCCATCACTTCCATTGATTGTTAGGTTGGGGTGGCTAAAGTTAGTTGAAGTTTGGTGGCTGTTTTAAAGAACATAACCATGGATTATTTTCTACTGATCCATCAATTTGTAAAATCCTGAACTAATCCTTTAAACTCGCTTTCTCTTCACAGGCCATATGCTGCGCGGACACCAGGCACTGCTGCCCCGTGGGATACACATGTGACCTGGAGCGGGGAGGCTGCTCCCAGCAGGCTGAGTTGACCTGGGACATGTTCTACAGCCACGACAAAAAGAGGGACTTTGTTCCGTTTTGACTGAGCTAAAATCGGGAAGCACTGATTTGGACTCTGAGCCAATCAGGATGCAGCACTGATCTGATGTCCCTCACTCCAGCACACAACCTAACCTGCAGCACATTCCATAAGAGGAACAAACAACCTAATGGAAACTGGACAAGGGACAGGAGATTTATTTTGTATGTTTTTTTTTGTTGTAAGTGATTTAATTTGGTTCAATTGGGGTAGAACAGGAAATAGAAATGGTTGGAAGTAGAGAATTCAGCATCTCCACCCAATGGCCATCCCAAAGTTTTTTTTTTTTTTTAAGCAGCTAGCTTGTAGGTTTGTTTCAATGTCTTTACGCTTAGTTACTACTGCCCCATATGCCATTTTCTCTATGCAAATGAGAAACATGAATGTATTATAGTCTCTTGGAACAAGAATTATTATTCTCCAGAATAAACCTGCTTTAAGATGTATCAAAAATGTGGTATATTACAAACTCTTTCAAGAACACAGCTACATAGTATAATAAAGCTTATTATCATGTTTCATTGCTGCAGGCACAACCTAGCATTAGTAAGTGAGCGTTAGTATATCGTTCTTTCTCGAAGCACTACAGAGCCATTGATCAGCCGACTGAGTGTTACTTTGATAGACATTTTTGCTCGATTTTTATGTATGTTTTGCCCTCTGGCCTGGGTTCATCACTTTCTGTGAACATCAAAATGGTCCAGCCTCTGACAGTTTTCTGTCATTAAAATAAAAATACTGTCACTCAAACCCCTTAAGTCAAAGCCATTTTTTTTCTTGATGTCATAATACCCATTGTTGATCATCTTGATTTTCAGTATAGGAATTGTGGTGCTTGAACAGGTGATGGGGAAGTGAATCCAGTACATAGGAATTGTAAGATTGGTTAGTACAATGTTAGTTGATATCAAAATTGATACTAAGCACTCTGTTCTACCAGCCGTAGTAATGGTAACCAGTAGTAATACTTTGAAAGTCAATGCAAACAATACCAGTTAGCACATAACTCTCATCCCATTCCCGACTAACGTCCAAAATTTGTATCTGTACTCTAGTTTTGGATTTGTTTTTTTTTACATGAATGTCATGTTAAATGAAGGACATGTTTTTTGGTTAATTATAGTTTCCTTATCAAATATTTTATCTTATGAAGGGGAGTTGTGTGTCACTGAGGTGAAATAAAATTGTTTCAAATATTTCAGTTTTCGTTCTTCGGTAGGGAAAACCATTTTGTGTTGAGCTGCACTATAGTACAATAATAAATAATGGATGAGTCATGTTTTTGTCTGACTCTGGGCGGCTATGGTTTATGGATATACCCTAGGGGAGGATGCTGAACTTTCTATGCACTTCTGCCCCCCCCTCGATTCCAGGCTGTATCACAACCGGACGTGATTGGGAGTCCCATAGGGCGGCTCACAATTGGCCCAGCATAGTTAGGGTTTGGCCGGGGTAGGCCGTCATTGTAAATAAGAATTTGTTCTTAACTGACTTGCCTAGTTAAAATATTAGTGTGTATCCCAAACTGTTTGGATGCTACAGACATAAGTTGGCAGATTTTTGGGATGTTTTGGTCTGCCAAACACCACTTTTAGCTCTGCTATCCTTCACCGCAAATGAGGATGGCCAAAATCGGCAGGTGCGGTGGATTGAGCCGCAGCCCATGCAACAACAAAAAAACATCTAGCTTATTAAAGAGCCACCGAACCCGCCAATTGGCATGCGTTTCTTTTGCTAATAACATCTTTAAATCTCAGGTTTGGTGCAGTATTTCGCAAGTGAAAAATGTGCAACGTGTTTTATGTAAACAGGCTGCTGGCCAGGTCTATCAGTCTATGCTATTGGATAGAGAGCAATCACTGCAGCTGTTCACACCATATTATTGGGGATATGTACAGTGCCCTCAAAGTATTCAAAGCCATTGACTTTTTCCACATTATGTTAGGTTACAGCCTTGTTCTAAAATGGAGTAAAATGTTTATTTTCCTCAATATACAGATAATACCCCGTAATGACAAAGCAAAAAGTTTATTTTTGCTCATTTATAAAAATACATTTACATAAGTATTCACACCCTTTACTCAGTACTTTGTTGTGGTACCTTTGGCAGCAATTACACCCAAGAAGACTCAAGGCTATGACGTTACAAGCTTGGCACACATGTATTTGGGGAGTTTCTCCCTTTCTCTGCAGATCCTCTCAAGCTCTGTCAGGTTGGATGGGAAGCGTCGCTGCACCGCTATTTTCAGGTCTCGCCAGAGATGTTCAATCGGGTTCAAGTCTGGGCTCTGGCTGGGCCACTCAAGGATATTCAGACTTGTCCCGAAGCTACTCCTGCATTGTCTTGGCTGTGTGCTTAGGGTCATTGTCCTGTTGGAAGGTGAAGCGTCTCCCCAGTCTGAGGTCCTGAGCGCTCTGGAGCAGGTTTTCATCTTTGCCTCAATGCTGACGAGTCTCCCAGTCCCTGCCGCTGAAAAACATCCCCACAGCATGATGCTGCCACCACCATAGGGATTGGTGACACGTTTCCTCCAGACATGACACTTAGCATTTAGGCCAAAAAAAGTTACATCTTGGTTTCATCAGACCAGAGAATCTTGTTTTTCATGGTCTGAGAGTCTTTAGGTGCCTTTTGGCAAACTCCAAAATGGGCTTTCATGTCCATTTTACTGAGCAGTAGCTTCCGTCTGGCCACTACCATAAAGGCCTGATTGGTGGAGTGCTGCAGAGATGGTTGTCTTTCTGGACGGTTCTCCCATCTCCACAGAGGAACTCTAGAGCTCTGTCAGAGTGACCATCGGGTTCTTGGTCACCTCCCTGACAAAGGTCCTTCTCCCCCGATTGCTCAGTTTGGCTGGGCAGCCAGCTCTAGGAAGAGTCTTGATGGTTCCAAACTTCTTCCATTTAAGAGTGATGGAGTTCTTGGGGAACTTCAATACTGCAGACATTTGTTGGTACCCTTCCCCAGATCTGCGCCTCAACACAATCCTGTCTCGGAGCTCTACGGACAATTCCTTCGACCTCATGGCTTTGTTTTGCTATGACATGCACTGTCAACTGTGGGACCTTATATAGACAGGTGTGTGCCTTTCCAAATCATGTCCAATCAATTGACTTTACCACAGGTGGTTTCAATTGAAGTTGTAGAAACAGGATGCACCTGAGCTCAATTTAGAGTCTCAGAGCAAAGGGTCTGAATGCTTAAGGTATTTTTCTATTTTTAAACATTTGCAAAAATGTCTAAACCTGTTTTCATTTTGTGATTATGGGGTATTGTGTGTAGATTGCTAAGGATGTTTATGTATTTTATCAATTTTAGAATAAAGCTGTAATGTAACAATGTGGGAAAATAAAGGGGTCTGAATACTTTCTGAAGGCACTGTACATCCTCAGATAAAAACCCAACCCTTTGTGACGCTCGGATGTTCCAAACTTCGTTTTAGACTAAATGTACTTTGTAGTACATTTTGACACTAGAATAACTGTTTCTGACTCATATCGATCCCGGCATAGGCCGTTATCGAAGGGATTCGTTGCTTTTTTAAAGGCAGTTGCTCTTTTTGTATTATGCTAATTAGATTTCTACAGGGAGCGGACATCGACTCTAGGGGTTTTAACAATGTGGCACGTCAGCACTGTAATTCTCTGGCCCATGGGCCCTTTGACTTTTACAACCCTCTGTTGTATTCTGCCACATGGCACCATTGTAAAAAGCCACAGTCTGTAAGGTTTCCAGCCATTTCAATTCATGATTTTTAAAGTGAAAAATATGATTGATACATTTTGTACCTTAATGAGAGAAGTACAACTGTACAACCTTATCCTGAATGGCTAGAAACATTAATTAATTTGACTGCCACGGAGATGGACTTCTGATAACGGACATTTTCCAAGTGTTAACAAAGCCTGCAAGTACATAGACAGATCCCAGGGCACTCGAACAGTACACGGATGAAACTCGTTGACCTGTTTGTGTGCTCCTCCCGAGCGCCTCTTCATTGGTTTGTTTCCGTTCAGATGTTGCCAGAGAAAATGTCTCATGGGTAGTCTGTGCTTTATCATGACACCCCCTCTGGCATGTTGCTAACTCACGTGGGAATTCTGAGGATCAGAATGTGTTGGATGGGATGGGAAGCTTTAATGAACCAGTGCCAACTCCCCGATTTGTATGAAAAGCTTATCTTCACTCTACCATAACTTTTACCAGCCTCACTTACTCCGCTTAAACGTTTTAGTGGACTAAATTGCACGTTTTGATCAATCAGTCTCAATACTGCTATTCTACCTTCATTGAGTTACGCTACATTGTGATTCTTTGTTTATTTATTGATGTTATATCCATGTTATACCTACGTATTTCATGCCATAGGTGTCAATACAACATCTCTTTGAAGGTGATTGTACAACAGAATGAAATGAGGACAGAGATTGGGAGGCCAGTTTGATATAGGGAGGTGCATGTTTGCGTTTATGTATTTAACCCCAAAATAAAAACAGACTACCTGCTTAGTCAAAAGACACATGGAAGAAAATACTATTATAACAGTAAAACTGCTAGACTCAAGACAGTACTGAGCCTAGAGTAGTACAGTAACAGTAGTGTGTTTCTGGGGTTCGGGGACAGAAGTTCTCATAACTCTCACATATGGCCTGTCAGCAGAATGCTGGTTGGTTACACTTGGAACACAGCACACACACACAAACATACACAGAAACCCACACACATTCACAGAACACACATTCACAGAACAGACAAGTCCAACTGGACAAAGTACTCTGTCTCTACTAATACAAAGACAACTTCTCATAGAATTTTACCCAAAGAAATATTGGGGATTGGAAATGATGCAGTCAACTACTTAATGGAAGCTACAATAATTACATTAATGGAACTGCAATATTACCCACGAAAAAAAAAAAAAGAGTACTTCTCACAGAAAAGGAGCAGCTGTTTTGTCTTTCCAGTAGGTTGGATTACTACCTATTTTTTTATTGTCATTAAAACCTATAACGACACAAGACGAGACCCAAATGCAGACACGGGAGGCAGATGGTTCGAGTCTCTGATATTTATTAATAGACAAGGGGCAGGTCGAGGACAGGCAGAAGTTTGTAAACCAGGTCAGAGTCAGATGGCTACAGGACGGCAGGCAGGCTCGAGGTCAGGGAAGGCAGAAAAGGTTGGAACCGGGAGGACTAGAAAACAGGGACTAGAAAAACAGGATTACGGAAAAACACACTGGTAGACTTGACGTGACAAGACGAACTGGCAACAGACAAACAGGCATCTCCAAACTCTGCTGCTGCTGATGGTTATTAGCAGGGCCGCAACTTTCACTGTCCCCCCCCAGTTTTATCATTGGAATGTAATACAAAACAAGGCAATGAAGTGCTTTTGCTTGACAATCACTGGCTGACAAAATTTAATGACAGGTATAGCTCTAGTTAAAGGTTTAATTTATATTAGGGCTAGGGAGGGTGTGTTGGTGTTGGTCAACAATGAAGATAACATGAAGTGGACATTGTAGATGGGCCATTATTTTACCTTAGGGGTACAGAGGGCTTAGATGTCAAGGTTCTCACACAGTAAGATTCTAGATTTGAAGGTTGAGGGTTTTAGCTGAATGCCTAACTTTACACGGAATGGGAACTTTACAGTGGTGCATGTACAAGAATCAGGATTACTTTCTGAAAATTCCTACAACTTTGCACTGGAACCACACATAATAGTGAACAAATATGAAAATGGAGAACTTTACAAGTTGTACTTTGGGATAGGGTTTATTTGTTTTCCAAAACAGACGAACTAAGACACATTGGAAACCCGTAAACCTATGAAACATAGTTTAGATACGGTACCTGTGGTTAAGTTAGTTCAAGTGGTTCATTTCAGTTATGAGAGTACACAGACACAGATAACAAGGGGTCACAACAAGCCATAAAATAACTACAGAGGTAGGTTTTTATACTCTTATGTAGGTGTCATAACCAGCCATAAAATAGTGCAATATAAAGCACAACAGGTCTAAATATGTGTCATGACAGTGTTATGACCATATTATAAAAGGTTATGTCAGCTGTTATGACATGCTATGACCGTGTTATGATACTGGGTGTTAAGTAAAGTGTTACTGAATTTTCTTTCACCGGTCAAAACTATGAAATAACACATATGGAATCATGTAGTAACTGAAAAAGTGTTAAACAAATCAAAATATATTTTATATTTGAGATTCTTCAAAGTAGCCACCCTTGATGACAGCTTTGCACATTCTTGGCATTCTCTCAACCAGCTTCACCTGGAATGCTTTTCCAACAGTCTTGAAGGAGTTCCCACACATGCTGAGCACTTGTTGGCAGCTTTTCCTTCACTCTGCGGTCCGACTCATACCAAACCATCTCAATTTTGTTGAGTTCGGGGGATTCTGGAGGCCAGGTCATCTGATGCACCACTCCACCGCTCTCATTCTTGGTAAAATAGCCCTTAAACAGCCTGTAGGTGTGTTGGGTCATTGTCCTGTTGAAAAACAAATGATAGTCCCACTAAGCCAAAACCAGATGGGATGGCGTATCGCTGCAGAATACTGTGGTAGCCATGCTGGTTAAGTGTGCCTTGAATTCTAAATAAATCACAGACAGTGTCACCAGCAAAGCACCCCCACACCATTAACACCTCCTCCTCCATGCTTCACAGTGGGAAATACACATGCGGAGATCATCCGTTCACCCACATCACGTCAAACAAAGACATCGCGGTTGGAACTAAAAATCTCCAATTTGGACTCCAGACCAAAGGACAAATTTCAACTGGTCTAATTGCTCGTGTTTCTTGGCCCAAGCAAGTCTCTTCTTATTGGTGTCCTTTAGTA
This sequence comes from Oncorhynchus mykiss, assembly GCF_013265735.2. Classification (NCBI taxonomy): domain Eukaryota; kingdom Metazoa; phylum Chordata; class Actinopteri; order Salmoniformes; family Salmonidae; genus Oncorhynchus; species Oncorhynchus mykiss. The sequence goes on from NC_048584.1 coordinate 16,598,321, forward strand.
GTGGTTTCTTTGCAGCAATTCGACCATGAAGGTCTGTTTCACAGTCTCCACTGAACAGTTCATGTTGAGATGAGTCTGTTACTTGAAGTCTGTGAAGCATTTATTTGGGGTGCAATTTCTGAGGCTGGTAACTTTAATGAACTTATCATCTGCAGCAGAGGTAACTCTGGGTCTTCCTTTCCTGTGGCGGTCCTCATGAGAGCCAGTTTCATCATAGCGCTTGTGACTGAAATTTTCCGTGTTGACTGACCTTCATGTCTTCAAGAAATTATGGACTGTCGTTTCTCTTTGCTTATTTGAACTGTTCTTGCCATAATATGGACTTGGTCCTTTACCAAATAGGGCTATCTTCTGTATACCATCCATACCTTGTCACAACACAACTGACTGGCTCAAACACATTAAGAAAATGCATTCCACAAATTTACTTTTAACAAGGCACACCTGTTAATTGATATGCATTCCAGGTGACTACCTCATGAATCTGGTTGAGAGAATGCCAAGAGTGTACAAAGCTGTCATCAAGGCAAAGGGTGGCTATTTGAAGAATCTCAAATATAAAATATATTTTGATTTGTTTAACACTTTTTGGGGGGTTTCTACATGATTCCATAAGTGTTATTTTATACTTTTGATGTCTTTACTACTATTCTACAATGTAGAAAATAGCAAAAATAAATTAAAACCCTTGAATGAGTAGGTGTCCAAACTTTTGACTGGTACTGTATGTATGCATGCATGCATGTATGTATGTACAGTGGGGCAAAAAAATATTTAGTCAGCCACAAATTGTGCAAGTTCTCCCACTTAAAAAGATGAGAGGCCTGTAATTTTCATCATAGGTACACTTCAACTACGACAGACAAAATGAGAGATAAAAATCCAGAAAATCACATTGTAGGATTTTTTATGATTTTATTTGCAAATTATGGTGGAAAAATAAGTATTTGGTCACCGACAAACAAGCAAGATTTCTGGCTCTCACAGACCTGTAGCTTCTTCTTTAAGAGGCTCCTCTGTCCTCCACTCGTTACCTGTATTAATGCACCTGTTTGAACTTGTTATCAGTATAAAAGACACCTGTCCACATCCTCAAACAGTCACACTCCAAACTCCACTATGGCCAAGACCAAAGAGCTGTCAAAGGACACCAGAAACAAAATTGTAGACCTGCACCAGGCTGGGAAGGCTGAATCTGCAATAGGTAAGCAGCTTGGTTTGAAGAAATCAACTAGCAATTATTAGGAAATGGAAGACATACAAGACCACTGATAATCTCCCTCGATCTGGGGCTCCGAGCAAGATCTCACCCCGTGGGATCAAAATGATCACAAGAACGGTGAGCAAAAATCCCTGAACCACATGGGGGGACCTAGTTAATGACCTGCAGAGAGCTGGGACCAAAGTAACAAAGCCTACAATCAGTAACACACTACGCCACCAGGGACTCAAATCCTGCAGTGCCAGACATGTCCCCCTGCTTAAGCCAGTACATGTCCGGGCCCGTCTGAAGTTTGCTAGAGAGCATTTGGATGATCCAGAAGAAGATTGGGAGAATGTCATATGGTCAGATGAAACCCAAATATAATTTTTTGGTAAAAACTCATGACAATGATCCCGAACACACCGCAACGAAGGAGTGGCTCCGTAAGAAGCATGTCAAGGTCCTGGAGTGACCTAGCCAGTCTCCAGATCTCAACCCCATAGAACATCTTTGGAGGCAGTTGAAAGTCTGTGTTGCCCAGCAACAGCCCCAAAACATCACTGCTCTAGAGGAGATCTGCATGGAGGAATGGGCCAAAAAACCAGCAACAGTGTGTGAAAACCCTGTGAAGACTTACAGAAAACGTTTGACGTCTGTCATTGCCAACAAAGGGTATATAACAAAGTATTGAGATAAACTTTTGTTATTGACCAAATACTTATTTTCCACCATAATTTGCAAATAAATTCATAAAAAATCTTACAATGTGATTTTCTGGATTTTTTTTGCTCATTTTGTCTGTCATAGTTGAAGTGTACCTATGATGAAAATTACAGGCCTCTCATCTTTTTAAGTGGGAGAACTTGCACAATTGGTGGCTGACTAAATACTTTTTTGCCCCACTGTATATGTGTGGTACCTGTTAGATATTGGGGGCTTCCTGGGATATGCTTTTGTATGTTATTGCTGTAAGAGCGAGTTAGCTAGCATGCTAAATTGTAATGGTCGCATTAGCTCCCTGCTCATTCACAGTTATTTCCATGCTAACAGACAAATCATGAATCTACAGCCTTCAACATACTGTCCTGCCCATCTAATTTGCTTCCTTGTGTGTATCGTCAAGTAATTACATTTATTGTATTTTGTACTATTTTTGTCATTGTTATGTTTGATGACAAAATACCCAATCAGATATTGATGAGTGATGAATCATGAATCTACCACCAGGCTTTGCCCTTCTATCCTGCCCCCCACCACCAGGCTTTGCCTTTCTATCCTGCCCCCCCACCACCAGGCTTTGCCCAGGCATCCTGTCTCCAAATCACTAAGAAGTTCTATTAAAACGGTCCATATACAGTGCCTTGCGAAAGTATTCGGCCCCCTTGAACTTTGCGACCTTTTGCCACATTTCAGGCTTCAAACATAAAGATATAAAACTGTATTTTTTTGTGAAGAATCAACAACAAGTGGGACACAATCATGAAGTGGAACGACATTTATTGGATATTTCAAACTTTTTTAACAAATCAAAAACTGAAAAATTGGGCGTGCAAAATTATTCAGCCCCTTAAGTTAATACTTTGTAGCGCCACCTTTTGCTGCGATTACAGCTGTAAGTCGCTTGGGGTATGTCTCTATCAGTTTTGCACATCGAGAGACTGACATTTTTTCCCATTCCTCCTTGCAAAACAGCTCGAGCTCAGTGAGGTTGGATGGAGAGCATTTGTGAACAGCAGTTTTCAGTTCTTTCCACAGATTCTCAATTGGATTCAGGTCTGGACTTTGACTTGGCCATTCTAACACCTGGATATGTTTATTTTTGAACCATTCCATTGTAGATTTTGCTTTATGTTTTGGATCATTGTCTTGTTGGAAGACAAATCTCCGTCCCAGTCTCAGGTCTTTTGCAGACTCCATCAGGTTTTCTTCCAGAATGGTCCTGTATTTGGCTCCATCCATCTTCCCATCAATTTTACCATCTTCCCTGTCCCTGCTGAAGAAAAGCAGGCCCAAACCATGATGCTGCCACCACCATGTTTGACAGTGGGGATGGTGTGTTCAGGGTGATGAGCTGTGTTGCTTTTACGCCAAACATAACGTTTTGCATTGTTGCCAAAAAGTTCAATTTTGGTTTCATCTGACCAGAGCACCTTCTTCCACATGTTTGGTGTGTCTCCCAGGTGGCTTGTGGCAAACTTTAAACAACACTTTTTATGGATATCTTTAAGAAATGGCTTTCTTCTTGCCACTCTTCCATAAAGGCCAGATTTGTGCAATATACGACTGATTGTTGTCCTATGGACAGAGTCTCCCACCTCAGCTGTAGATCTCTGCAGTTCATCCAGAGTGATCATGGGCCTCTTGGCTGCATCTCTGATCAGTCTTCTCCTTGTATGAGCTGAAAGTTTAGAGGGACGGCCAGGTCTTGGTAGATTTGCAGTGGTCCGATACTCCTTCCATTTCAATATTATCGCTTGCACAGTGCTCCTTGGGATTTTTAAAGCTTGGGAAATCTTTTTGTATCCAAATCCGGCTTTAAACTTCTTCACAACAGTATCTCGGACCTTCCTGGTGTGTTCCTTGTTCTTCATGATGCTCTCTGCGCTTTTAACGGACCTCTGAGACTATCACAGTGCAGGTGCATTTATACGGAGACTTGATTACACACAGGTGGATTGTATTTATCATCATTAGTCATTTAGGTCAACATTGGATCATTCAGAGATCCTCACTGAACTTCTGGAGAGAGTTTGCTGCACTGAAAGTAAAGGGGCTGAATAGTTTTGCACGCCCAATTTTTCAGGTTTTGATTTGTTAAAAAAGTTTGAAATATCCAATAAATGTCGTTCCACTTCATGATTGTGTCCCACTTGTTGTTGATTCTTCACAAAAAAATACAGTTTTATATCTTTATGTTCGAAGCCTGAAATGTGGCAAAAGGTCGCAAAGTTCAAGGGGGCCGAATACTTTTGCAAGGCACTGTAATTGTGCACAGTTGTAAAGGTGCGACAGTCAGGAGGTTGAAAAGGTTTAGCAGACAGCCCAGTACAGTCGTGGCAAAAAGTTGAGAATGACACAAATATAAATTTTCACAAAGTGCTGCCTGAGTTTGTGTGATGGCAATTTGCATATACTCCAGAATATTATGAAGAGTGATCAGATGAATTGCAATTAATTGCAAAGTCCATGCAAATGAACTGAATCCCCCAAACATATTTCCACTGCATTTCAGCCCTGTCACAAAAGGACTGTTTGTTGACAAGGGCGAGGCTGACAAGGCTGGAGATCACTCTATCATGCTGATTGAGTTTTTTTTTTATTTTTTAATTTTACCCCTTTTTCTCCCCAATTTCGTGGTATCCAATTGTTGTACTATCTTGTCTCATCGCTACAACTCCCGTATGGGCTCGGGAGAGACGAAGGTTGAAAGTCATGCGTCCTCCGATACACAACCCAACCAAGCCTAACCCTGCTTCTTAACACAGCACGCATCCAACCCGGAAACACCGTTGCACCTGGCCACCTTGGTTAGCGCACACTGCGCCCAGCCCGCCACAGGAGTCGCTGGTGCGTGATGAGACAAGGACACCCCTACCGACCAAGCCCTCCCTAACAAGGGCGACGCTAGGCCAATTGTGCGTCGCCCCACGGACCTCCCGGTCGCGGCCGGTTACGACAGAGCCTGGGCGCGAACCCAGGGACTCTGATGGCACAGCTGGCGCTGCAGTACAGCGCCCTTTACCACTGCGCCACCCGGGAGGCCCTGCTGATTGAGTTTGAATAAAAGACTGGAAGCTTCAAAAGGAGGGCGGTGCTTGGAATCATTGTTCTTCCTCTGTCAACGATGGTTACCTGCAAGGAAACACATGCCATCATCATTGCTTTGCACAAAACGGGCTTCACAGGCAAGGATATTGCTGCCGGTAAGATTGCACCTAAATCAACCATTTATCGGATCATCAAGAACTTCAAGGAGAGTGTTTCAATTGTTGTGAAGAAGGCTTCAGGGCGCCCAAGAAAGTCCAGCAAGCGTCAGAAGTGTCTCCTAAAGTTGATTCAGCTGCGGGATCAGGGCACCACCAGTACAGAGCTTGCTCAGGAATGGCAGCAGGAAGGTGTGAGTGCAACGTGTGAGTGCAACGTGTGGTCAATCTTCAAGAGGCGGGTGGACAAACAAAAAAAACACTAATTCTGACAAACTCCAAGCATTGATTATGCAAGAATCTGCTGCCATCAGTGGCCCAGAAGTTAATTGACAGCATGCCAGGGCGGATTGCAGAGGTCTTAAAAAATAAGGGTCAACACTGCAAATATTGACTCTTTGCTTCATGTAACTTCATGTAATTGTCAATAAAAGCCTTTGACACTTATGAAATGCTTGTAATTATACTTCAGTATTCCATAGTAACTTCTGACAAAAATATCTAAAGACACTGAAGCTGCAAACTTTGTGGAAATTAATATTTGTGTCATTCTCAAAACTTTTGGCCACGACTGTACATCACTGCGACCGAGCTGCCTGCCATCCAGGACCTCTATATAAAAGGAAGGCCCGGAAAATCATTAAAGACTCCAACCACCAAAGCCATAGACTGTTCTCTCTGCTTCCGCATGGCAAGTGGTACCGCTCCATCAAGTCTGACACCAACAGGCTCCTTAACAGCTTCTATCCCCATGCCATAAGACTGCTAAATAACGAACTACATTATACATGTAACCATTTTGGTAGCGATCTGAGTTGACCCTTATATTTTATTCTTATTTTTGCACTGTCTCGATGCACACTCACAGGACCTTACACACTGACATACACTGACACTCCAACACACAAAACACTCACTCCATAATTTGCTCACACACACATAATATGCACATACATTTATACTGACTCTATACACACACACACCCACCCACTCACATACAATCATCATATACGCTGCTACTACTCTGTTTATCATATACTGATGCCTAGTCACCTTATCCCTATACATATCTACCTCCTTTCTTTAAAAACAGAATGCAAAGGTGTAATGAAGTAAGATCACATTGGTTACAGATCCATAGACCTTTTCTCTGACAGATGTTTTGCCTATAATATGTCTATAGCTACTCATAACGATAGATGGTCTGTGTCCCTCAACAATTCTGCCTTTTACCTGTGTGATGTAAGCATGGTGCATACCACTCATGTTTTGAAGACACTCAATCATGTTTGTAATAATTCATCACGAGTCCACTAACATCTGTTATTTTGAGTTGGAATACTTCAGAAAAGTTCAGAAAAGTTTGGGAAAGAAGACACCCTGATATATGGATAGTCAGTGCACAATGAGTTGAATGACAGAAGATTCTACTACTTACTGCATTGAACCGAATCTATTATCTGCCACTGCACACCTTGCATTGACAATGAGAATCAAAAGTAGTTGGCTAAAATGTGTAGCTAGTTTCACTTCCTTGTCTACAAATCCTTTCGGCCCCGTGATTGGATAACATGGTATAACAGGAGGGGTCTTTAAATACAATGGGTGATATGATTGGATAAGATTAATAGTAGGAATTGCCCACACACCGGTGTCTCATGAGTTGCGCAAAACGCCATTTTGGAGTGACTGAAAGAGACGAAAGATCGAGAAGCCGTGTTCTAAGGTGAATATATCATACATACATAACAGCGTACATGACGTTATGTTAACATACAATAATGTATATGTTAGAGTTAACTAAAATCGGACAAAAATGTCCCGTTTCCGCTTGCTCCAATGACGTCATCATTTCCTCTACATCTGACGCGTCATTAGCTAGCTACATAGGCTATTGCTAAGTTAACTAACATTGCCTCGTCCTTCAGGCCATTTGCTGACCATAGTTTTGGCATACGATTAGTACCAAATATGTGTAAAACGACACGTTCGGTAAACGTATGAAATACCTGAGATCCTCAGTTTGTTGTGTTATGGTTGTCTGTTAACTAGCACCCGCCCATGCTGGCTAGCTAGCTAAGCTTCTTCGTTTAGCTTTATCTAGCTAGGATAACAATGTCGGCCGTCCAGTTCACTGTCTACCAGGTACGATTGTTGCGAATTAAATGTTTATATTTTAATCACAGTTGTATGTTGCTTTCAACATCTGATGGGAAGCATTCAGGCTTAGCTAAGCGGGAGGCCTTCCTCGGCCAGTACTAATCGTGCTCTGTTTGGATAGCATGGCTAACGTAGGTGCATTCATAATTGCATAGAGTATTGAAGCTAGGACGGAGGAGCAATCACAACTTGGCAAAATAATTACTACATTATGGTGATGATTATTGTCCCAGAACTCCAGCTTTCGAGCTCATACCCCTGATAGGCTCAAAGCAGCTTGCAGTGGCGTGTCAGCTGACATCAATTGTACTGCAGGTTGTATGCAGCGATGAAGGAAACTCGGGACATTTTCGACTTGGAAAGTCGTTGTAGCCAGAGGTCGGAGTTTTCCAGTTGGAAAGTATCAGCCGATAGGAAGCTCCACGAATAAAAGCGTACGCAAATTTTATCTCGTAGGTTCCGAATTGTGTTAAACAAGGCAGTAGTTTATGCCATGTGCACTAAACGTGGGTGGTGCAATAATTTCGTGGGCCACACTGATTTTTTTTTCTGGACTGATTTGTTAGTCAAAAGCAATTTGCGGGGCTGATAAAGTGCAGTTATTTTAAAATGTATAGGTTCATTATAATTTCTACGTACTTTGTCTAGTTTTAGAAGTTCAGGAGTGGCCTGGAGTTTTTTTTTTTTACCCCCCAACCCCTTTATTTATATATATATATATATATATATATAAGTACAATACCAGTCAAAGGTTTAGACACGTACTCATTCCATGGTTTTTCTTTATTTGTACTTTTTTTTTTTTTTTACATTGTAGAATAATAGTGAAGACATCAAAACCATGAAATCAAATCAATAAAATGTCTTTATAAAGCCCTTCTTACATCAGCTGATGTCACAAAGTGCTATACAGAAACTCAGCCTAAAATAAAACGTGTGGAATCATGTAGTAACCAACAAAGTGTTAAACAAATCAAAACAAATTGTATATTCTTCAAAGTAGCCACCCTTTGCCAGGGTAGGCCGTCATTGTAAATAAGAATTTGTTCTAAACTGACTTGCCTAGTTACATAAAATAAAATAAATAATCATTTGAGGTAGTCACCGGGAATATATTTCAATTAAAAGGTGTGCCTTGTTAAAAGTTAATTTGTGGAATTCCTTTCCTTAATGTATTTCAGCCAATCAGTTGTGTTGTGACAAGGTAGGGGTAGTATACAGAAGATAGCCCTATTTGGTAAAAGACCAAGTCTATTATGGCAAGAACAGCTCAAATAAGCAAAGAGAAATGACAGTCCATCATTACTTTAAAACATGAAGGTAAGTCAATCTGGAACATGTATAGAACTTTGAAAGTTTCTTCAAGTGCAGTCGCAAAAACCATCAAGCACTATGATGAAACTGGCTCGCATGAAAGGAATACCCAGAGTTACCTCTGCTGCAGACGATAAGATCATCAGTTTACTACACCTAAGAAATTGCAGCCCAAATAAATTCTTCAGACTTCAAGTAACAGACTCATCTCAACATGAACTATTCAGAGGAGACTGAGCGACTCAGGCCTTCATGGTAGAATTGCTGCAAAGAAACCACTACTAAATGACACCAATAAGAAGAAGAGACTTACTTGGGCCAAGAAAAGCGAGCAATGGACATTAGACCGGTGGAAATCTGTCCAAATTTGAGATTTTTGGTTCCAACCGCAGTGAGTAGGTGAACGGATGATCTCCGCATGGGTGGTTCCCACCGTTAAGCATGAAGAGGTGTGGGGGTGCTTTGCTGGTGACACTGTCAGTGGTTTATTTAGAATTCAAGGCACACTTAACCAGCATGGCTACCACAGCATTCTGCAGCAAAACACCATCCCATCTGGTTTCAACTTAGTCCCACTATCATTTGTTTTTCAACAGGACAATGACCCAAAACACATCTAGGCTGTGTAAGGGCTATTTGAACAAGAAGGAGAGTGATGGAGTGCTGCATCAGAACCTGGCCTCCACAATCACTCGACCTCAACACAATTGAGATGGTTTGGAATGAGTCGGACCGCAAAGTGAAGGAAACGCAGCCAACGAGTCCTCAGGATATGTGGGAACTCCTTCAAGACTGTTGGAAAAGCCTTCCTCATGAAGCTGGTTAAGAGAATGCCAAGAGTGTGCAAAGCTGTCATCAAGGCAAAGGGTGGCTACTTTGAAGAATCTCAAATGTATAATATATTTTGATTTAACACTTTTTTGGTTACTACATGATTCCATATGTGTTATATTTTATTATGTCTTCACTCTTATTCTACAATGTAGAAAATAGTAAAATAAAGAAAACCCCTTTTAATGAGTAGGTGTGTCCAAACTTTTGACTGGTACTGTATGTAGACACCCCTTAAAATGAATGGATTTGGCTATTTCAGCCACACCTGTTGCTGACAGGTGTATAAAATCGAGCACACCACAATGCAATCTCCATAGACAAACATTGGCAGTAGAATGACCTTACTGAAGAGCTCAGTGACTTTCAACATGGCACCATCATAGGATACCACCTTTGAGCTGCCACGGTCAACTGTAAGTGCTGTTGTTGTGAAGTGGAAACCTCTAGGAGCAACAACTGCTCAGCCGCAAAGTGGTAGGCCACACAAGCTCACAGAACGGGATCACCGAGTGCTCTGAACCTTATTTACGTTGAGCTTCCTATTGGTCGATTCTGGTGGGGAAACTCATCTTTCTGCAATGAGTTTCCAAATCGGAAATGTCTACGTTTCGACTAGTCAGTGAAAGCAGCATTAGCTCTGACATGCTAAATGAACTGAATGCATGCACAGTCATACAGCTAACTAAAGCTGTAGGCTACATAACAGGCTGTTGGGTTTGGGGAATATGTTGGTGGTTGGGAGTTCATTTCTGCAGACTTATCTGCCCCCTTGAATTTACATAGCTAATACCATTCTGTTAGAAATGTAAACATGTACCATTACTGATTACCTCAGTTCACCTTGCATTCCTCTTTCTCCTCACATAAGTTACCATGGGGAATATGTTTGGAAGCCTGTTCAAGGGCCTATTTGGCAAGAAGGAGATGAGGATTCTCATGGTTGGACTCGATGCTGCCGGAAAAACAACCATCCTGTACAAACTCAAACTAGGAGAGATTGTCACCACCATTCCTACAATTGGTAAGGACAATTTTCCTTGAATGCATTAGCCTATCACCAAAAGTCATTCCACTGCCAGATTAGGCTGCGTATGAAATATGTGCCTCACTAATGCCTCTGTAACATTCTGTGTTCTTTGTCCAGGTTTTAATGTTGAAACGGTAGAATACAAGAACATCAGCTTCACAGTGTGGGACGTTGGCGGTCAAGACAAAATCAGGCCGTTATGGCGCCACTACTTCCAGAACACTCAAGGTAAGATCCAATGGCGCTTTGAAGAGCGCTGGCAACGGTGGTCCATAGATAGCTCCACCATTACGAGAGCAAGGCTTGCTCGTCGGAGAACCCGTGTCACATTCTCAATATCTAACTGTGTGCCTCTTTGCAGGGCTTATCTTTGTGGTGGACAGCAACGACAGGGAGCGAGTGAACGAGGCGAGGGAGGAGTTGCAGAGAATGCTTGCAGAGGATGAGCTGAGAGATGCCGTGCTGCTCGTTTTTGCAAACAAACAGGTGAGCTTGTTTACTTTGTGCGAAGGAGGGTGTTCATATCTGAATTCTGACTGCCTTACCTCCTTCTAGTGCTCTTTGCTCCTGCTAAACATTATGTGGGTGGACGGTGCTCATTGATCATGCACACGTAACATTATTTGCATTGCCAACCCCTTGCGCTATCACTGGGCTTGAGTAGGATATCGTAATTGCAAAGTGTGTTAGAGGATAAATCTTTTGAACCCCCTTTCTCAGGACCTTCCCAATGCAATGAATGCTGCGGAGATCACAGACAAGCTGGGGCTCCACGCTCTCCGCCAGCGCAGCTGGTACATCCAAGCCACCTGTGCTACTAGTGGGGACGGCCTCTACGAGGGCCTCGACTGGCTCTCCAACCAGCTCAAGAACCAGAAATGATCCATTCCACCATTGTTTTCCCCTTCTTTCTGTCTGACAAGATGGCAGCACCGGTTCCAAGCCCCTGGCCCCTCGGAACTCCTCCCTCCACAGTCTTTCTCCAAAAACCTCATCCTCCATCTCTTTTTCTGTATCAATCCTTACTCCTGGGGCTCTAGCCTGTGCTGCTTGTGTGTGTGTGTGTACTGTGTGTTTGCAGTCGAGGGTGTGAAGGCGTCTCTGTGTCTGTTAGCTGGGATTGGGAGTAACCCTGTCGTGCCTTTAACACACCTCCGGTGGAAATGGTGGTCTGGCTCCTCAAGCGCCACCCCACCACATCCCGCCCAAGCCAACTCTGTCTTGCACGACCCCCTCTCCCCCATGCCAAGCATGGTTTTTACAAGGCAAAGAAAGAGCAAGAGTGCAAACGGTTCTCCTCTCCCTCCTTGGTAGATATTTAACTTTATTTGTCCCACCAGTGTTGTGACTGAATAATAGGCCTTGCATTTTAACGTGTTTTGTTTTGAAACCTTACCTAGCCCCCACCTGTGATAAAAAAACATTGTGACCTGTATCAGGTTGAAACAAATCAAAAAGTTCTCCTTCCACTCTTGGTCGTTCTTTGCATCATTTGAAAACCATGCTTTTCTTTTTATATTATTATATTACCAACATCTCTTAGCAATGGTTCTCTAGCGAACACTACCTTTTTCCCAGCAAGAGAGGGAGAGACCATGAAGCACAAACCAACAACCATAGGGAAATATTCTCCCTCTAAGGTTAAAATTCGTTCTGAATTTAAAAACGGTAAATGTTACATGACTTCCTTTTGGTCATTTTTGAATTGTGAAAACTTGACACATTTTGACAATGTATTGACTGAATTTAAAGCAAATCTGTTCCTGCATTTTCAATTTGTCACCTATTTATTCAACTGAGCATTTCAATACATGGTTGTTTTCATAGGCTGCATTGGGCTGGTCGACTGTTGACATTCAGAAGCTTCAAACTTTATTCCTTGAAATGTTCCATGTCCGTTGTCTCTAGTTCTAGCATTTCTGTTTGTTCAACTGCTGAACCAAATGCAATTGAGCAGTATGACAAATCTTGTATATTAAACGTAGTGTACCCTCAAGGGTGTAAACGCTCTACATTTTGTGTTCTACCTGGAAATGTTCAAGAGATTATTATTCTTGTCTCAGAGGTTGGCTGTACCCAGCTTCTCGCTAATTTTGTCGATGTGATGAAGGAAAAGCACCAAATATGCTAGGGCTAGGCTAATGAAGAAAATAAGCCTAGCTCAAGGGTCTGAGTGCTAACATTGGCTACATTTAGCAACTTTGTGCTTCATACTTGAGTTACTAAGACCAACAGGTACCAGTACCTTCATTCCAAGAGCTGTAAGAATGACTACAGAGGGCATGGGCCGGGGGGAAAACCGCCCTCTTAAATTGTGTGACTGGAGGTTATGCTGGCACTTCTGTTAAGAATGATTGTAAATCTGTAAGTTTTCCCCTACAACTGTTTCTGTGGGGTTTTCCTGAACACATTAAATGATATGATTTGATCTGAACATCTTGTGTTGACAATGAGATTATTTGTGTGACAGTGGGAAGAGTAGAATTTAGCTTTAAAGAAAAAATGTATAGATCCCACAAAGCATTTACCAACTGCAACGTATCTTTTTTGGTGCAGTCCGGACCGGACTTGATTTCAACATCCACAGACATTTTTGGCCCAAACATAGACGTCTATAATTGGTTCAGATTTGGTCTGGACCGGACCAAATCTGAACCAATCATAGACATCTGTTTCACAAGTTTGGACAGTACATTACAATGCAGTACAGTAGAGTATAGTACAATACAGTAGAGTACAGTAAAGCTATTGTACCCTACTTTACTGACTTAAACTACTGTACTTTACTGAATAAAGCTCTGCTGTACTATTCTCTACTGTAGTAAACTGCCGCACTATAATAAACAATAAGCCCAGAGGCAGAGTGGTATATGGCCAATAGACCACGGCTAAAGGCTGTTCTTATGCGCAACGCAGAGTGCCTGGACACGGCCCTTAGCTGTGGTATATTGGCCATACACTGCTCAAAAAAATAAAGGGAACACTTAAACAACACAATGTAACTCCAAGTCAATCACGCTTCTGTGAAATCAAACTGTCCACTTAGGAAGCAACACTGATTGAAAATAAATTTCACATGCTGTTGTGCAAATGGAATAGACAACAGGTGGAAATAATAGGCAATTAGCAAGACACCCCCAATAAAGGAGTGGTTCTGCAGGTGGTGACCACAGACCACTTTTCAGTTCCTATGCTTCCTGGCTGATGTTTTGGTCACTTTTGAACGCTGGCGGTGCTTTCACTCTAGTGGTAGCATGAGACGGAGTCTACAACCCACACAAGTGGCTCAGGTAGTGCAGCTCATCCAGGATGGCACATCAATGCGAGCTGTGGCAAGAAGGTTTGCTGTGTCTGTCAGCGTAGTGTCCAGAGCATGGAGGCGCTACCAGGAGACAAGCCAGTACAGAGGTAGCCTGACTGCCATTAGGTACCGAGATGAGATCCTCAGACCCCTTGTGAGACCATATGCTGGTGCGGTTGGCCCTGGGTTCCTCCTAATGCAAGACAATGCTAGACCTCATGTGGCTGGAGTGTGTCAGCAGTTCCTGCAAGAGGAAGGCATTGATGCTATGGACTGGCCCGCCCGTTCCCCAGACCTGAATCCAATTGAGCACATCTGGGACATCATGTCTCGCTCCATCCACCAATGCCACATTGCACCACAGACTGTCCAGGAGTTGGCGGATGCTTTAGTCCAGGTCTGGGAGGAGATCCCTCAGGAGACCATCCGCCACCTCATCAGGAGCATGCCCAGGCGTTGTAGGGAGGTCATACAGGCACACGGAGGCCACACACACTACTGAGCCTCATTTTGACTTGTTTTAAGGACATTACATCAAACTTGGATCAGCCTGTAGTGCGGTTTTCCACTTTAATTTTGAGTGTGACTCCAAATCCAGACCTCCATGGGTTGATAAATTTGATTTCCATTGATAATTTTTGTGTGATTTTGTTGTCAGCACGTAAAGAAAAAAGTATTTAATAAGAATATTTAATTCATTCAGATCTAGGATGTGTTATTTTAGTGTTCCCTTTATTTTTTTGAGCAGTGTATATCACAAACCCCAGAGGTGCTTTATTGCTATTATAAACTGGTTACCAACGTAATTTAAGCAGTACAAATAAATTATTTGTCATGCCAATCACCATTCAGGCCTTGAACCACCCCGTTTATAATGTGATGTTCAACTAGTGAAACAGCCGAGATGTCTATGATTAGTTCAGATTTGGATCTGATCCGTACCGACCAAATTTGTACGTGTTCAGGGCCGGAGCTCAAGTGTTTCTTTTTCATTGACATGTTGGTCACTCAGCAAATGCTCTTATCTAGAGCGACTTAGTCGGTGCATCCATATAAAGATCGATAAACAACCCCTTATCATAGTCATAGCAAGAAGAAAAATATATGTAATCGTTACTGAGAATGTTATTGTAGTTGAAGCGAATTGTTGTTTTATTCTGTCAGTTGGAATACTTTGACCATCTTCGCTCCCCGTTTTAAAGCTTTTGACATAAGTGCGTGTCACAGATGGGACCAATGATACAGTTGAAATCAAAAGTTTACATACACTTAGGTTGGAGTCATTAAAACTTGTTTTCAACCACTCCACAAATTTCTTGTTAACAAACTATACTTTTGTCAAGTCGTTTAGGACATCTACTTTGTGCATGACACAAGTCATTTTTCCAACAATTGTTTACAGACAGATTATTTCACTTATAATACACTGTATCACAATTCCAGTGGGTCAGAAGTTTACATACACTAAGTTAACTGTGCCTTTACACAGCTTGGAGAATTCCAGAAAATGTTCATGGCTTTAGAAGCTTCTGACATCATTTGAGTCAATTGGAGGTGTACTTGTGGATGTATTTCAAGGCCTACCTTCAAACTCAGTGCCTCTTTGCTTGACATCATGGGATAATCAAAAGAAATCAGCCAAGACCTCAGAAACAAATTGTAGACCTCCATAAGACTGGTTCATCCTTGGGAGCAATTTCCAAACGCCTGAAGGTACCACATTCATCTGTACAAAATAGTACGCAAGTATAAACACCATGAGCTGTCATACCGCTCAGGAAGAAGACACGTTCTGTCTCCTAGAGATGAATGTACTTAGGTTCGAAAAGTGCAAATCAATCCCAGAACAACAGCAAAGGACCTTGTGAAGATGCTGTAGGAAACAGGTACAAAAGTATTTATAGCCACAGTGAAACGAGTCCTATATCAACATGACCTGAAAGGCCGCTCAGCAAGGAAGAAGCCACTGCTCCAAAAGCCAGACTACGGTTTGCAACTGCACATGGGGACAAAGATTGTACTTTTTGGAGAAATGTCCTCTGGTCGGATGAAATATAAATAGAACTGTTTGGCCATAATGACCATCGTTATGTTTGGAGGAAAAAGGGGGAGGCTTGCAAGCCGAATAACACCATCCCAATCATGAAGCACGGGGGTGGCAGCATCATGTTGTGAGGGTGCTTTGCTGCAGGAGGGACTGGTGCACCTCACAAAATAGATGGCATCATGAGGTAGGGAAATTACGTGGATAAATTGAAGCAACATCTCAAGACATCTGTCAGGAAGTTAAAGCTTGGTCGCAAATGGGCCTTCCAAATGGACAATAACCCCAAGCATAATACCAAAGTTGTGGAAAAATGTCTTAAGGACAACAAAGTCAAGATATTGGAGTGGCCATCACAAAGCCTGACCTCAATCCCATAGATAATTTGTGGGCAGAACTGAAAAAGCGTGTGCGAGCAAGGAGGCCTACAAACCTGATTCCGTTACACCAGCTCTGCCAGGAGGAATGGACCAAAATTCACCCAACTTGTGGGAAGCCTGTGGAATGCTTCCCGAAACGTTTGACACAAGTTAAACAATTTAAAGGCAATGCGACCAAATAGTAATTGTAATATATCATTCTCTCTAGTATTATTATTCTGTATAGTAGTATTATTCTGACATTTCACATTCTTAAAATAAAGTGGTGATCCTAACTGACCTAAAACAGGGAATTTTTACTTGGATTAAATGTCAGGAATTGTGAAAAACTGAGTTTAAACGTATTTGGCTAAGGTGTATGTAAACTTCCGACTTCAACTGTATATGAGAGGGCCATTGATCCTGATACAGAACTCGCTCTCTTTGGCTGCTCTCTTTGGCTGCTCAGAGGCTGTTCTAAGATAGACCTATGAGGAACAACAGGCTCTGATGTTTGGAATGGTGGCTGCAAAAAACAAATTGCCTCAGAACGGAAGTCACCCACCCCCTCCCTGTGCAGTAGATGGCTAGCAGAAATTATTAACACCATTATCTTGGAAAATATTTGTTTTTTTAGGACCAACTCCTCCAGTAGATTTCTCAAGGTTTGGGGTCTGTTTCTGGACCGTCTGGACAGAGACTGACTGTGAAAACGGACTAGGAACACTTACTGTTGTTGTAGCTGTCATTGTTGCTCTACTTCATTTCATATGTCTGGCAGCTGTGTTCTTTTCTTTTTTTTGTGCTTTTGTTTTGTACTAAATTGCAAAAGAAAATAATTTAAAATAAATATATATATATATTTTTAAGTGGTCAGATGACGCAGTTGCTATGCTACAGGACTGTTTTGCTTGCACAGACTGAAATATGTTCTGGGATTCTTCCAATGGCAATGAAGTACACCACATCAGTCACTGGCTTCATCAATAAGTGCATCGATGACGTCGTCCCCACAGGGACCGTATGTACATACCCCAACCAGAAGCCATGGATTACGGGCAACATCCGCACTGTGCTAAAGGGTAAAGGGTAGAGCAGACTCTTCTTCACCTTATTCCGGATGCTTATAAGAAATCCTGTTATGCCCTCAGACGAACCATCAAACAGGCAAAGTGTCAATACAGGACTAAGACTGAATCGTACTACACCGGCTCTGACACTCCCCGGAAGTGGCAGGGCTTGCAAACAATTACAGACAACAAAGGTAATCACAGCCAAGGGCTGCCCAGAGACACAAGCCTACCAGATGAGCTAAATTACCTTTATGCTCGCTTCGAGGCAAGCAACACTGAATCAGCTGTCCCGGATGACTTTGTGATCACACTCTCCATTGCCGATGTGTGTAAGACCTTTAAACAGGTCAACATTCACAAGGTCGCAGGGCCAGACGGATTACCAGGACGTGTACTCCGAGCATGTGCTGACCAACTTGCAAGTGTCTTCACTGACATTTTCAACCTGTCCCTGGCTGAGTCTGTAATACCACCATAGTTCCTGTGCCCAAGAACACTAAGGTAACCTGCCTAAATGACTACCGACCCGTAGCACTCACGTCTGTAGCCATGAAATGCTTTGAAAGGCTGGTCATGGCTCACATCAACAACATTATCCCAGACACCCTAGACCCACTCCAATTTAAATAACGCCCCAAAAGATCCACAGATGATGCAATCTCTATTGCACTCCACACTGCCCTTTCCCACCTGGACAAAAGGAACTCCTATGTGAGAATGCTATTCATTGATTACAGCTCAGCTTTTAACACCATAGTGCCCTCAAAGCTCATCACTAAGCTAAGGACCCTGGGACTAAACACCTCCCTCTGCAACTGGATCCTGGACTTCCTGATGGGCCGCCCCCAGGTGGTAAGGGTAGGTAATAACACATCTGCCACACTGATCCTCAACACAGAGTTCCCTCAGGGGTGCGTGCTCAGTCCCCTCCTGTACTCCCTGTTCACACATGACACATGGCCAGGCACAACTCCAACACCATCATTAAGTTTGCTGATGACACAACGGTTGTGGGCCTGATCACCGACAACAATGAGACAGCCTATAGGGAGGAGGTCAGAGACCTGACCGTGTGGTGCCAGGATAACAACCTCTCCCTCAATGTGATCAACACAAAGGAGATGATTTAAGACTACAGGAAAAGGAGGACCGAGCACGCCCCCATTCTCATCGATGGGGCTCTAGTGGAGCATGTTGAGAGCTTCAAGTCCACATCACCAACAAACTATCATGGTCCAAACACACCAAGACAGTCGTGAGGAGGACACAACAAAGCCTATTCCCTCTCTGGAGACTGAAAAGATTTGGCATGGGTCCTCAGATCCTCAAAAAGTTCTACAGCTGCACCTTTGAGAATATCCTGACAGGTTGCATCAATGCCTGGTATGGCAACTGCTCGTCCTCCAGCCACAAGGCACTACAGAGGTTAGTGTGGGGCCAAGCTTCCTGCCATCCAGGACCACTATACCAGGCTGTGTCAGAGGAAGGCCCTAAAAATTGACTCCTGAACAGCTAATCAAATGGCAACCCAGACTATTTACATTGTCCTCCTCCACCATATTTTAAGCTCTGATACTTTCTGGTTATTATCTATGCATAGTCACTTTAACTCTACCTAAATGTACATATTACCTAAATTACCTCGACTAACCTGTGCCACCGCACATTGACTCTGTACCGGTACCCCCTGTATATAGCCTCGCTACTGTTATTTTACTGCTGCTCTTTAATTATTTGTTATTTACACTTTCTCTGTATCTATTTTTTTCTTAACACTTATTTTTCTTAAAACTGTATTGTTGGTTAAGGGCATGTAAGTAAGCATTACACCTGTTGTATTCGGCGCATGTGACAAATACAATTTGATTTGAAACATTTCACTGCTTTACAAGTTGGCTGCTACTGGGGTGTGTTTCATGATTAACGACTCATTGTGAAATTCTAGGAACATTCAGGAACTCAAGTAATTTTGTTCACCCGACCTAGAATACCTCACAATTAAATACTGACGATGTTATCTCCCAAGAGAATTCTCCTCCGTCATCGCCACGGCCATTTACATCCCACTTCAAGCCAAAATCTTAACGGCCCTCAAAGAACTTCACTGGACTTTATGCAAACTGAAAACAACATATCCTGAGGCTGCATTTATTGTAGCTGGGGATTTTAACAAAGCAAAT
Organism: Oncorhynchus mykiss; assembly: GCF_013265735.2. Lineage (NCBI taxonomy): Eukaryota > Metazoa > Chordata > Actinopteri > Salmoniformes > Salmonidae > Oncorhynchus > Oncorhynchus mykiss. The sequence goes on from NC_048584.1 coordinate 16,617,740, forward strand.
TTGAGGATTAAGCTGCCAAAGTTATATCAACATATCGACTGTACTACTCGTGCTGCTAAGACTCTCGACCAATGCTATTTATACTTCCGGAATGCTTACAAGGCCCTCCCCCGCCCTCCGTTCGGCAAATCTGACCACGACTCCATCTTGCTCCTCCCGTCCTATAGGCAGAAACTCAAACAGGAAGTGCCCATGCTTCGTACTATTCAATGCTGGTCTGACCAATCGGAATCCACGTTTCAGGATTGTTTTGATCACGTGGACTGGAATATGTTCTGGTTAGCTTGCGAAAAAATAATCTAGACGCATACACAGATACGGTGACTGAGTTTATAAGGAAGTGTATAGGAGATGTAGTACACACTGTGACTATTAAAACCTACCCTAACCAGAAACTGGATAGATGGTAGCATTCACGCAAACTGAAAGCGTGAACCACCACATTAAACCATGGAAGGTAATATGGCAGAATATAAACAGTGTAGTTATTCACTCCGCGAGGCAATGTAACAAGCTAAACGTCAGTATAGAGATAAAGTGGAGTCACAATTCAATGGCTCAGACACGAGACATTTGTGGCAGGGACTATAGACAATCACGGACTACAAAAGGAAAACCAGTCCGAGTTTAAAAGTCAAACATTTGCCGCCATCCACTTCCTTATGTCTGAAACACAGGCTTCCAAGGGAGGGCAATTTTGGGGCTTCATCATGTTTCATCGAAATGTACAGCTGTGTATCGTCCGCATAAAAGTGAAAGTTAACATTATGTTTCCGAATGACATCACCAAGAGGTAAAATATATAGTGAAAACAATATTGGTCCTAAAATGGAACCTTGAGGAACACCGAAATTTACAGTTGATTTGTCAGAAGACAAACCATCCACAGAGACAAACGGATATCTTTCCGACAGATAAGATCTAAACCAGGCCAGAACTGTCCGTGTATACCAATTTGGGTTTCCATCAACTCCAAAAGAATGTGGTGATCGATGGTATCAAAAGCAGCACTAAGGTCTAGGAGCAGGAGGACAAATGCAGTGCCTTGGTCTGACGCCATTAAAATGTAATTTACAGAGCAGCTGTGAAGGCTCTTCGATACTGCACAGTAGTGTCTTTCCAAGCTAGTTGGAAGATTTCCAGTTTGGTATAGCGCCATTTCCGTTCCAATTTTCTGTAAGCTTGCTTCAGGCCTCTGGTATTATCTTTATACCAGCGATCTAGTTTCGTATGACAAATGTTTTTTTGTTTTTAGGGGTGCTACAGCATCTAGGGTATTCTGCAAGGTTCAATTTAGTTCCTCAGGTGGTTAACCGATTTTTGTACTCTGACATCCTTGGGTAGGTGGAGGGAGTCTGGAAGGCATCTAGGAATCTTTGGGTTGTACGAGAATTCATAGCACGGCTTTTGATGATCCTCGGTTGGGGTCTGAGCAGATTATTTGTTGCAAACATAATAAAATGGTGGTCCGATAGTCCAAGATTATGAGGAAAAACATACAATATTTATTCCACAGGACAAAACTAGGTCCAGAGTATGACTGGCAGTGAGTAGGTCCGGAGACGTGTTGGACAAAACCCACTGAGTCAATGATGGCTCCAAAAGCCTTTTGGAGTGGGTCTGTGGACTTTTCCATGTGAATATTAAAGTCACCAAAAATGTGAATATTATCTGCCATGACTACAAGGTCCGATAGGAATTCAGGGAACTCAGTGTAGAACGCTGTATATGGCCCAGGAGGCCTGTAAACAGTAGCTATGAAAAGTGATTGAGTAGGCTGCATAGATTTCATGACTAGAAGCTCAAAAGATGAAAACGCAGTCATTTTTTGGTGTAAATTTATATTTGCTATCGTAAATGTTAGCAACACCTCCGCCTTTGCGGGATGCGCAGGGGATATGGTCACTAGTGTAACCAGGAGGAGAGGCCTCATTTAACACAGTAAATTAATCAGGCTAAAGTCATGTTTCAGTCAGGCCAATCACATCATATGTCAAGATTATGATCAGTGATTAGTTCATTGACTATAATTGCCTTGGAAGTGAGGGATCTAACATTAAGTAGCACTATTTTGAGATGTGAGATATCACTGTCTCTTTCAATAATGACAGGAATGGAGGAGGTCTTTATTCCAGTGAGATTGCTAAGGCAAACACCGCCATGTTTAGATTTGCCCAACCTAGATCGAGGCACAGACACGGTCCCAATGGGGATAGCTGAGCTGAATACACTGACTATGCTATGGCAGGGTGGCTAACAGTGTGCCAGGCAAGTTAAGGATCATATCACCTCTACCTTACCTGCCATCCTAGACCCACTTCAATTTGCTTAACACCTCAATAGATCCACAGACAATGCAACTGCCATCACTCTGCACACAGTCCTATCCCATCTGGACAAGAGGAATACCTATGTGAGAATGCTGTTGATTGACTACAGCTCAACATTCAACACTATAGTACCCTCCAAGCTCACCATTAAGCTCAAGGCCCTGGGTCTGAACCCTGTCCTGTGAAACTGGATCCTGGACTTCCTGACGGGCCGCCACCAGGTGGTGAAGGTAGGAAACATCACTTCCACTCCGCTGATCCTCAACACTGGGACCCAACATGGGTGCATGCTCAGCCCCCTCCTGTACTCCCTGTTCACCCATGACGGCATGGCCACGCACGCCTCCAACTCAATCATCAAGTTTGCTGACGACACAACAGTAGTAGGCTTGATTACCAACGATGACGAGACAGCCTACAGGAAGGAAGAGAGGGCTCTGGGACTGTGGTGCCTAAAAACAACCTCTCACTCAAGGTCAACAAAACAAAGGAGATTGTGGACTTCAGGAAACAGCAGAGGGATCACCCCCTATCTACATAGATGGGACCGCAGTACAGAAGATGGAAAGCTTCAAGTTCCTTGGCGTACACATCACTGACAAACTGAAATGGACCACCTACACAGACAGTGTGGTGAAGAAGGTGCAACAGAGCCTTTTCAACCTCAGGAGGCTAAAGCAATTTGTCTTGTCACCTAAAACCCTCACAAACCTTTATATATACACTGAAAGCATCCTGCCGGGCTGTATCACCGCCTGGTACGGCAACTGCAATGCCCGCAACCACAAGGCATTATCGGGGGCAAACTACCGCCCTCCAGGACACCTACAGCACCCGATATCACAGGAAGGCCAAAAAGATCTTCAAGGACACCGCCTGAGGCACTGCCTGTTCACCCAGATGTCATCCAGAAGGCGAGGTCAGTACAGGTGCATCAAAGCTGGGACCGAGAGACTGAAAAACAGCTTCTACCTCAAGGCCATTAGACTATTAAACAGCCATCACTAGCACATTAGAGGCAGCTGCCTATAGGCATAGACTAGACATCACTGGCCACTTTAAGGAATGGAACACTAGTCACTTTAATAATGTTTACATATCTGGCATTACTCATCTCATATGTATATACTGTATTCTATACTATTCTACGGTATCTTAGTCAATAATGTTTACATATCTTGCATTACTCATCTCATATGTATATACTATTTTCTATACTATTCTACGGTATCTTAGTCACTTAATGTTTACATATCTGGCATTACTCATCTCATATGCATATATTGCATTCTATACTATTCTACTGTATCCTAGTCCGTTCTGCTTTGACATCGCTCATCCATGTGTATATAGTTTTAATTAATTCCTTCCTAGATGTGTGTGTATTAGGTATATGTTGTGTAATTTGTTAGATATTACTTGTTAGATATTACTGCACTGCTGGAGCTAGAAGCACAAGCCTTTCGCTACACCTCGATAACATCTGCTAATCACGTGTATGTGACCAATCAAATTTGATTTGGTTTGAAATAATTGTGAAGGGTTACACACAAGGTTACATTTACACACCTTGAAAAAAATATCAATATTCAATGTGACCAATCCTATCTGTGAATCGGTCATTATTTGAACAATATGTCCTACTTTCTGGAACTGTTCCCAATAGGTGAGGAAGGACATTTAGCCTACTTTACCTTAGAAGAAAGGGGTGTGTGTAGTTTACCTACCACCTTGCACTGCACGCTCCTCCCAAGTGTGTGTGTGGTAAACGCACAAGTGAAGTTACGGTTGAGGGGAAGCTGAAAACATTACTACGTCCGAAGGAAGAGGTAGCTGAAATTCTCTGGTGGTGGTTGTTCAATATGACCCGGCAGCTGACATCTCGCCAAACCAAATTATAAGGTAAATGTATTGGATTGAAATGGCGCAGTATCTGGACCTGATATAGCGAGGAAGCGCTTCATATTAGAATATACAGAATTTGCGAGCGATGCGTGATCTAAAGTTGCACTGGTAACACATAGCCCTGTTCTTAACGGCTGAGGTGCAAATGATATATAGTTTGACAGTAGTGTTCTCAAAATGAAAGACAACAACCTGTTTTTCTCCACCGTGCAATGAAATTCTTAGTAGGATAGGAAAATGTATCCCAGTACAGCTTTATTTGAGGTTGAGCATAAACTATTTTACATATGCTTTAAATGTTGGTATTTAGTTGCGTTGTCAACCAAACACAATTACATGACTTTTGTCATACAGTAAATAGCCTTAGCCTAAAGTTATCTTGCAAACGAATGTAACAGTATTTAGTCAACCTTAAAATGAGTAACACATCTGTGTCTACATTTTGAGGTTAGCCTAATGCAACTATACATGTCTTATGTAATCATAAAAAGCGGGTATGTTCAAGATAGCATGCAAAAGTCACAGGTCTTAACAATTACTATAAAAATCTGCCAGAATCTCGAACAGCATTGATCACTTGCGATATGTAATTTTAGAAGTGAACTCAACTGCAATCCAGGACATTTGGTTGTGCTATTAGATGAGGCACAGTGATTACGCATGAAGTTATTGCATATATACAAAACATCTAACGTTCTCATTTTTAAATGGTTGAACGCGCAGTGATCACACACTTAGATGACAACTAAACCAAAACTCTGACATTGTTTTTCCATTAGAATTTGGTTGTGCTTTTATACTTAACAAAAATATAAACGCAACAATTTCTAAGATTTTACTGAGTTACGGTTCATATAAGGAAGTCAGGCAATTGAAATAAATTCATTGGGTCCTAATCTATGGATTTAACATGACTGCAGCCATGGATGGGCCTGGGAGTGCATAGGCTGACCAACTGGGCAGCCAGGCCCAAACAATCAGAATGAGCTATTCCCACAAAAGGGCAGTATTACAGACAAATACTCCTCAGCACCCCCCACTACCCCTCAGACAATCCCGCAGGTGAAGAAGCCAGATGTGGAAATCCTGGGCTAGCGTGCTTACACGTGGTCTGCGTTTGTGAGGCCGGTTGGACAAACCTCCAAATTCTCTAAAACAACATTGGAGGCAGCTTATAGTAGAGAAATTAACATTACATTATCTGAAAACAGCTCTGTTGGACATTCCAGCAGTCAGCATGCCAATTGCATGCTCCTTCAACTTTAGACATCTGTGGCGTTGTGTGACACAACTGCACATTTTAGTGGCATTTTATTGTCCCCAGCACAAGGTGCACCTGTGTAATGAGCATGCTGTTTAATCAGATTCTTGATATGCCACACCTGTCAGTTGGATGGGTTATCTTGGCAAATGATAAATGCTCAGTAACAGCACAAAATTTGAGAGAAATAAGCTTTAATAAGAAATAAGTATGGAACATTTCTGGCAGATTTTAATTCAGCTCATGAAACATGGGACCAACACTTATATGTTGTGTTTTATATTTTTGTTCAGTGTAGAGGGTTGTAAGCATAGTGATATTACATTGGGAATTCAACAAACTTCTGACACATTTTGAGTGAGTGAATAAAGGTTGATCAATGAGATTTCCACGTCAACCAAATATTACCCACCTTTTTTATTTTTTTATTTTACCCCCGTTTTCTCCCCAATTTCGTAGTATCTAATTATTAGTAGTTACTATCTTGTCTCATCGCTACAACTCCCGTACAGGCTCGGGAGAGACGAAGGTTGAAAGTCATGCGTCCTCCGAAACACAACCCAACTAAGCCGCACTGCTTCTTAACACAGCACGCATTCAACGCGGAAGCCAGCCGCATCAATGTGTCGGAGGAAACACGTGCACTGCGCCCGGCCTGCCACAGGAGTCGCTGGTGCGCGATAAGACCGGCCAAACCCTCCCTAACCCGGACGACGCTAGGCCAATTGTGCATCGCCCCACAGACCTCCCGGTCGCAGCCGGCTGCGACAGAGCCTGGGCGTGAACCCAGAGTCTCTGGTGGCACAGCTAGCGCTGCGATACCCACATTTCTATGTTGAAATGGCGTGGTGTTCCCAGTGGGATATTCATTTGGCCTAGGGGTAGTGGTGGGAAAAAGTACTCAATTGTCATACTTGAGTTAAAGTGAAGATACCTTGATAGAAAATGAATCAAGTAAAAGTGAAAGTCACCCAGTAAAATACTACTTGAGTAAAAGTCTAAAAGTATTTGGTTTTAAATATACTTAAGTATCAAAAGTAAATGGATTTGTGAAAAAGTATCAAATGTAAAACTATAAACCATTTCAAATTCCTTATATTACGCAAACCAGACGGCACAATTCTCCTGTTTTAAATGTTTTTTTTATTGAAGAATAGCCAAATGGCACACCAACACTCAGACATAATTTACAAATGAATTATTTGTGTTTAGTGAGTCTGCCAGATCAGACGTTGTAGGGATGACCAGGGATGTTCTCTTGATAAGTGTGTGAATTGGACCATTTTCCTGTCCAAATGTAGGAGTACTTTTGTCAGGGATAATATATGGAGTAAAAAGTACATTTTCTTTAGGAATATAATGAAGTAAAAGTTGGCAAAAATATAAATGGTAGAGTACAGATACCTCTTGGCAGTGGTGTAAAAATACTTTAAAGTACTACTTAAGTCTGTTTTTGGGGTAGTCAAACAAATTTAGAGGGTACAATAATATGCAACGTAATAGTACAATAGGCTACCCTTCGATGCTCGATGCACGCCAGGGCCTGGGCGGCTTACGGATCCACATTACTCCATCAATGATCCAGTATTCAACTCGATACGTGTATTCCCTAAACAAAAATATGTTTTACACTGTCATTTAAGATTTAAACTGCAAAATGTTCTCTCTGTCCAGCCATGCGCTGCAGCAGTCGTAGTAAAATAAGTTGTATGCTATTTTTATTGCACTCTAAAGTCATAGTTGTGTTCTGATTTTGACGCTGTCTCTGAATTCGCTATCTCAAAAGGAATCGCTGGGCTAGCCTACCTGCCTACTGATTTTACATCCAAATTTTGCCTAGAACAATTTCTCTTTCTTTCTCTCTCGGTCTTTTACATTTTTTAGACTGGATGAGGACAGGTGTCTGAGTATCAGTATGTGTTGTTGACACACAGTCAGGACATGCCAGTGCCACAGATAATTGTCTGGAGTTTCTGTCTGTCTGGACACTATGTACCTTTCTGGCAGGGTGCACGGGTGAAGTGGCAGCTCACTCTATTGCTCTCTTGCGTGGGTGACCTCATCACTGTTTGCTTATCTCTTTTGTTGATTGATGGCCAACTAATCAGTTTCCAAATATTTGTCCACCCTTGAGTCAGTATCAGGAGTAACAGTATGTTTTTTGAAGGTTTAAGTCTTGTGACCTAATTATGTAATACTATTTGCTGATGTATTTAAGAACATACACACACACTCACAAACAAACACACCGTCACACTGCCCTATCCCATCTGGACAAGAGGAATACCAATGTTAGAATACTGTTCATTGACTATAGTTAAGCATTCAACCTCATAGTACCCTCCATTCTCATCATTAAGCTCGAGGCCCTGGGTCTGAAGCACACCCTGTGCAACTGGGTCCTGTACTTCCTGACGGGTTGTCCCCAGGTGGTGAAGGTAGGAAACAACACCTCCCCTCCGCTGATCCTCAACACTGGGGCCCCACAAGGGTGCGTGCTTAGCCCCCTCCTGTACTCCCTGTTCACCCATGACTGCGTGGCCACGCACGCCTCCAACTCAATCATCAAGTTTGCCGATGACACAACAGTAGTAGGCTTGTTTACCAACAATGACGAGACAGCCTACAGGGCTCTGGGAGTGTGGTGCCAGGAGATGCCAAGGAGATGATTGTGGACTTCAGGAAACAGCAGAGGGAGCACCCCCCTATGCACATCAACGGGACCGTAGTGGAGAGGCGGTGGAAAGCTTCAAGTTCCTCTGTGTACACATCACTGACAAACTGAAATGGTCCATCCACACAGACAATGTGGTGAAGAAGGCGTAACAGCGCCTCTTCAACCTCAGGAGGCTGAAGAAATTTGGCTTGTCAAGTAAAACCCTCACTAACTTTTACAGATGCACAATTGAGAGCATCCTGTCGGGCTGTATCACCGCCTGGTACGGCAACTGCACCACCCGCAACCGCAGGGCTCTCCAGAGGGTGGTGCGGTCTGCTCAACTCATCACCGGGGGCAAACTACCTGCCCTCCAGGACACTTATGGTACCCGATGTCACAGGAAGGCCGAAAAGATCATTAAGGACAAAAACCACCCGAGCCACGGCCTGTTCACCCGGCTATTATCCAGAAGGCGAGGTCAGTACAGATGCATCAAAGCTGGGACTGAGACTGAAAAACAACTTCTCAAGGCCATCAGACTGTTAAACAGCCATCAGTAGCTTATTAGAGGCTGCCTATGAACATAGACTTGAAATCACTGGCCATTTTAATAAATGGAACACTAGTCACTTTAATGTTTACATATTTTGCATTACTCATCTCATTTGTTTTTACGGTATTCTATTCTACTGTATCTTAGTCTATGCCGCTCTGACATTGCTTGTCCATATATTTATATATTTTTAATTCCATTCCTTTGCTTAGATTTGTGTGTATTGTTGTGAAATTGTTAGATACTAATACAATGTTGGAGTTAGAAACACAAGCATTTCGCTACACCCGCAATAACATCTGCTAAAACGTGTATGTGACCAATAAAATTTGATTTGATAATTGCTGCTCAAATAAAGAGAAGCAGCAGGCTTCACCTGATACACATTGTACGTCTTGTATTAAGATTAAGAATCTTAAAAACAGACAAGATGTTAAGTGGTCTTCCAGGCTCGAGCAGTCGTCTGAGGTGAGTGAGTAGGAAGTAATAGTAGTAATTACTTTTGTTTATGTGAGTTTACAGTAACTTATTGTATTGATTACTGTACTGTAAAAAAACAAACAATTTAAACCTGCAATGGCAAATAATTTATTTCTGAAGCCTTTCTATTTTTGTTTATTAGTTTTAGCCGAGAAGAGACGCATGTAAGATCAAGGGCTCAATTCAGCCAAGCCTACATTATTATGATTATTATGATGTAATTGGCTATGCAAAACATCCTGGCTTACTTTACAGTGCCGAGTATCAAGTTACAAAATAAAAATGGTCAAAATTTAAGGGAACAGTTTCATGAAACAAGTTGTCTACCCAGAACCTTGCTTGTGGATATTCTGATTGTTTAAATATCCTAACATACAATGGCCCCTTTGTACACTCAGCGGGAGACCCATAACTCTGCCATCCACTGAAACAAGTACTGCACCTCACCCAGTCTAGTCTGCCTGCCTGATTCAGACAATTTTTTTCTTTCAAAACTGTTGTCTGCCAGCATTCCTCTGCTCATTATAAGTGCTATGTTCTGCCTAGCAACACTAAGCAAAGGATATAGCTTGTCAATTTGAACGAGAGAGAGGGCTTTGATGTCTTGTTGGGCCGGCATTGTGGTTGAGGATGCCACGGAGTTGGGAGCAGGTGTGACGTTTTCATTCTCAACTGTTGCTTCTGTGACTAATACGTTGTCATAACACTGAAACCGAGCAAGAAGGTGTTAGACATTAGTACATGTTGTGAAATCTGTCACTATGGAAATACTGGTTTCCTTGTTTATTTTAGGCACATTGGCTGTAAATGTATACATTTTTTTGTCACAAAACTCTTGAAAATACTGCATGTGATAACTAAAACACTTTCTCACTCACATACTGAGCCAGGTCATTTTTAATGGAGGTCCAAGGGCAATGGGCGGAGGTCTTCGAGGGCTCTGACAGACAAGAGGACTCTGGTGGGGAGAGTGAGCTGCTGGGTAGCTCCACAATCACCTTGGCTCCTCTGGTGGTCAACACTCCTCCCCCTCCCGTTCGCCGCTCCCAGCCCCTCGTCATCCGCAGAAGCAGGTAGGCCTACCTGACTTGACTTACACAATGGCCATGACTCCATTGGTTGACAGTGAATGACTCAATAGCATTTGACACGTCTTATACTTGCTACCTGCACAGAAGTCAATGAGTCATGTTCGGATATTGAGTCATATGTCACATCCTGTTGTTCATGACGGTTACAAAAGACTCCTAAAAATAGACAGACTCTTTTTAATTGAAATGTATTGGTTATATTGTGTGACATTTTATTTTCCTTCATTGTTGTATCCAGTTGTATTGTATTTGCTATTCACTTATTCCGTTTAAAAAAAAAAAAAATTGTATTTTTTTTCACATTTTTCCAGAATGAATAGCGTGGAACTGTCCTCAGTTCCTTCTATACCCAATCCCTTTCCAGAGCTGTGCAGCCCATCTCAATCCCCAGTCCTGATTGGCTCTCTCTCACCGCCGAGAAGTGACACGCATGTAAGATCAAGGGCTCAATTCAGCCAAGCCTACATTATTATGATTATTATGATGTAATTGGCTATGCAATCTTCAGGGACATTGTTCTGAATTAATTTGATTGGCATTGGGTAGGTAGAATTGTCACATTGATAACATTGCCTCTTTGGAATACAGAATACAGTACAAGTTAATTTGACTGGTCTGGCAGAGGAGCCTCCAGAGGGAATTGTATGGATTCATGTTGTTGACTGAGTGGTTCGCAGGGGTTAATTTGATTGGCAGAGGCCCCTGGGTATGCTTGTGCGTATTTAACGCCCGGCGACAGACTGTCACTATGCCATAGATACTCCTGGGCATGACACTCACCACATACAAGCGTGCCACAAGCACATTCTAATACACACACACACATAAAGACAAACAAAAACACACCTTTTTCCTCCAGTTACTGCCACGGTATCTTTACTTGTGGTATAGTTGCACAGACAAATTCCATCATGTTGTGACACCATCCATCATTGTCTGGATTAACATAGATGTATTAGTTTGTTTAAAATGCCATACATATGTCTTTAATGTTCTGTATGTACCTAGCTACTAGGTACAGATTGGTTTTGTTTTGCCCCATGGCTATTGGAAACATCAGAGCAAAAATGTTCAACATTTTAACTAAGCTATTTTGCTGAAAGGATGAATTCAGCGGATATTGATACCTTGCCCGGAAAGAATGTGCAAACATCCCCCACGAGCAGTGTTGGAGAACATCATTTAAAAAAAGAACTTATGCTACAACGTTACCGACTATGAAAAGTAAAATGCTACTTTACTTTTGCGTTACCAAAAACAGAAAACCCTCTGAAGATGCCTTACGCGTTTAGTCATTTATTCCTATCCCCAGTAAAAGGTGCACACTACCTTTTGAATGGCTTGCGTAGTCTAAACCAGGGGTGCAACTTTCACTGGGGACGGGGACATGTTCCCCACATTCTGAAATTGTTTTTTTGTCCCCCATTGTATCACATTCCAATGATAATACTAACGAGGCAACGGTGTGCTTTAAGACCATGCGGCCGCCTTCAAGTGGTTGGGTAGGCTGTTTGGAGTGTTTATCTAACAGAAAAAAATTATAAATAATAATTATGTCCCCCCCCACTTCTAAAACCAAAGTTGCCCCCCTGGCCTAAACCATCCACAGCCTAATCTATAGCTCTGGACTATACCAACTCGACTAATAATGGCAGACGCAATATCTCCTTTACTATACTTTAAATAAATGATTTTGTTTAATTATTTATACATAAGTAAATACATATATTGTATAAAACCAACTGGGCGAAGTAAAATGAGAGTTCAAATACAAGAACAACTGGCTACCACTCTGTTTTTACCCACCAATATGAACTGGCTGTGAACAATGTAATTGTTGTTTCCTTTCTGTTTATGGCGACCAACGGAGCAGGAGAAATTTAACTTCTTATCAACTGAGCCTAACTTGATTCTCTAGCTACATTGTTTGCTTTATTACCAGGCAATAAATGGGGCAGTCTCCCGAACCCGATGATCCTGTGTTTGCGTGTGAATCCTGCAAGTAGTGTCAGTCAAGATTTGAGGGGTCACCTCTGTCCTTCTACCAATTCAAAGTAATGTGAATACTGCTGCGATAACGGCTATTGTCTCTGCCATCTCGCTAGCTATCTGCCGGCTACCATGCCAGCAACCCACCTCAACGTTTGTGCAGAAACAGGAAGATTGTGATGAACATAGCCTAGGTAGAGGGATTTCATTTTTTATTTTATTTGCGCCAACAAAGAAAAAAGGAAATATTGTAAAAGTAACTGATTACTTAAATTAAAAAAATTGCGCTTTAGGTTACTTGTTACCACCAAAAAGTAATCTGAGTACGCATTAGCGTTACTTAACACTGCCCACGAGACTCCAAGCATTTGTTCATTATTTGGCCTGTTGTCTCTTGCGGGAACGAGTCTGCTTTCGCTAAATAACAGGTGAAGTTTAAATCTGGTTGTACTGGTTTTGGAGTTGGCTGAGGAGAGAGACTGCGCTAGAGGTTGCGTCGGAGGTGTCACAAGTCCTCAATTTAACTTGTACCTGGCTCTCCTCTCAGGCCTTGGGGGCTCGGGCTAGGCCGTGTGCCAATCCCATCAGACCGGTTCTGGAACAAGATGGGAGGAGGTGTGAGTTCTTGTAAATAACAGAGAGGGAGCGGGAGAGATTGAATAAGACAAGTTCAAGGGGAGGGTGAGGTGTCAAGGAAGTTAAATAAAGGAGTCTTTTTGGCTGTCACTATAAAAGCTGTTGACTGATTCTGGTCATCAGAAACCCAGTCTCTCACCCTGGTTAAGCTTTATAATGTGACAGTTCCAGAATTGGCCTATTGCTGTTCATTCATATAGTTCATCTATGATCTCCTTTTAATCCTTTTAATATATTTTCATTATGTAATTTTTTTGCCTTTATTTTGGATTTGTTTTCTTTTGGATTTGTCTTTATGTATTTGGATTTTCTTTTGGATTTGTCTTGGTATGCATGTGTTATGTTGGTTGAATATTACGCAATGTACTCTGTTTTCTCAATGTAGTGTCTCTGTCTGCTTCTCTGGTCTAGCTGATCAAGGTGTTCGGCGAGGACAGTCACAGTCGGTCCCTGTGGGTGATACCCAGGGCCACAGCCAGGGACGTGTGCCATTTGTTGGTGCAGACAGCCCACTGTAGCGACCAGGAGAACTGGGCTCTGATCGAGCTGCATTCAGCCTTGGGCCTGGGTAAGACTGAACTGCACACTGTCCAAACATTGCCCAGCAAATGCCATTGGCATTCCAATTATTTGCAATTGTTTTTGGAATGTTTGTGGGTTGTCTAAAGGCAAGTCTACATCAAAAAGTTTCGACGAGATGAGACAACTGGAGTACGGTGTCCATATTAGGACAGCCTCAGAGTTGGTTTGGTTTCAGACTCACTCTGGCTTGAGAGAGCCTGCATACCAAGTAGCTCTCCAGGAGGGTTGGTCACCCCCTGTCCTACACTGTGTGAAGTATTTCTCCCTGCCCCCCCACAGAGCGAGTTCTGGAGGACCACGAGGTGGTGGTGGAGGTGCAGGCTGCCTGGCCCTCCGTGAGCGACACCAAGCTTCTGTTCCGCAAGAACTACGCCAAATATGAGTTCTTCAGGACACCTGTGGTAGGCCTGCTGAGCTCTTCTGCATCCTCCACCAGAGCAGCTTAGATGGCTGGAAGGAAATGGTGATGAATAGTATAACATACAAGATGCTCTAACATGTATTCTGTCCAAGGATTCTGATAGGATCTTATGTTATGCCAGATTTGTCAGACGTGTCCCCAACGGGTTAGTATGTTAATAATCACCGTCATCTGGATGTCCTGGTGGAATCAGTGTTAACATTGTGTTCCTATCACATTTATGTTGCGCATCCTGTTCATTAAAACGTCTGACTTCATGCACACACACACAGTGTGTAAATATATATATATATATATAAATTTTTTTTTTTTTTTTGTTAAAAAAACTTTACTTATAAGGATGGTAATGCAGGTTGATTCACACAAAATAAACCTTTTTTTGTCAGGTTTTAAACATTTGCTTCGATTTGCGTGACGTCTTGCCTTAACCCCCTTGAAACACTGCTATCAGACTCAAGCCATTGCTCATAACCCTCCATACAGGCACAAGAGAGACGTTATGTTATTGAAATAGCCCTTTGGTTTACAACTGTAGCTTCCTGTTACAGCTGTTCTTCCCCAAGCACATGATCTCAGACAGTGCTGATGTCACCAAGGGAATGACCTCGGCAGAACTCATCCAGGTAAGCAGCCAATTGGAGGGAAATGGCGCAAGGCCATCTGCTCTGCTATAGCTTCTCCTTTGTGGTGTTATGTTAGGTTTCACTCTAGCTGAGGAGAAACTATAAATATAAACTATATCAGGTTGCCAGGAAAGTGTATCAGGAAACAAATTGAATTGGCAGATATTGAGAATGACATTTCAATCATGTCAGAGGACGTACAGAAACAGTCTTTTGGAATGGTTTTTAGTTCAGTAGTTGAATTGATTACATTTTGAACCTTGTCGATTTTTCTATGCTTCTCTTCGGTTTAGACAAAGATCCATTGGATTTGACCCAGATGTTGTTTCTTTGCCTCTATCCAGAATCTGCTGCAGTCGGGGACATGTCCTGAGATCCAGGGCTTCCTCCACGTCAGAGAGCCCAGCCGCAAAGCCTGGAAGAAGGTGTACTTCTTCCTCCGACGTTCAGGCCTCTACTGCTCCACCAAAGGCTCATCAAAGGTCAGCCATGGGGCACCAGATTTTGATAGAAATAGAACATCCAGAACTGAAAGTAATTTACAGGAAATGGCAAAGGTACATGAAGATGGTGGATTTCAGAAATTACTTAATTGTTTTAGCACTACGCCCAGTTCCTAAACTACGGTGTGTGTGCTTATTTATCGAACCATGTCACAATCTACTTTTTTCAAATTGGTGACGTCTTGGAGCTAAAATTGGGATCATGTATACTGTGCTAATGACGACACCAAAAAAAGGGTGATGGAGAGTAATGTACAATACGTTAAACTTAGCACACGAGGCCTTTGTGGTAAGCGAATTGGATCCACCATTTTTATTAACCTCCACTATTTAACGGCCATTTAATTTAGTTTTACGCTTTCCATTTCAAATCAATGGTTAAATACAGGTATGAAGATATTTGTAGTATATTGTTTCGATATGCCCCATCGACGGATAGCCTGGTCAGTGTGACGGTCTGATGGTCTGTGTGTCCTAGGAGCCCCGTCACCTCCAGTACGTGGCTGACCTGGAAGACCTGAACGTCTACAGTATCACCAACAGCCGCAAGCTCTACGGTGCCCCTGTGGACTTCACCTTCTGCGTCAAGGTAACCACCACAACCGTCCAGGGCTTCATTTAAGAGAGCAATGTTTCGAAATTGTTCTGAAATAAGATGCTTACACGTTTCTGTGTGTGTAGCCCAGCAAAGACCGTATTCGTGCGCAGGACTTGAAGCTGCTGTGTGCGGAGAACGAACAAACGCGCACATGCTGGACCTCTGCATTTCGACTATTCAAGGTGAGGAGAACCCAATACTCGGATATCATTACATCGTCACCTGAACTTTATTATGGAAGCAGATTCATGCCCAAAACAAACACAAATAAAAACATCCAAAATGTGGCAAACCCATACTGGATAAGATGGTGGATAAATAATCAAAATGTGATCAATACGCGTGCTTACCCTTTTACTTTTTCCTCCTGTGTCTGCCGGAGCAGTATGGGAGGCAGCTGCATTGTAACTACCAGCTGTCCCAGTCGGCACCTCGTCTACAGGAGGTTGTGTCTCAACGGTGTGAGTCGGAGGCCAGCCTGGTCGCCATGGACTTTTCAGGGAAGGCGGGGGGCCGGGTCATCCAGAATGCCTGGGAGGCCCAGAGCGCAGAGAGGGAGGAGGGACAGGCATGGAGGGTGAGGATAACTGGGTCGGATGGTGGGGTGGAGAATGCGACTGGACAAGGATACAGATGGGTGAAAAATAGGCAATGGGCTAAGAGGGTCAGGAATAACAACAAGCCAAACAGTCTGGAGTTACTAGTGACTATGACCTCTCTCTTGTCTCTCAGAGGAGAGAAGCCTTGAGGTGCAGCCTACCCAACCTTAACCCGGGATCTCAGCCCTCTTGTGAGTCCAGTCAAACAAGTACCGTGTCAAAGTGTTTCACATTCACAGTTTTCCCCCAAACAGAATGTATTTGTTCAGTACATTGATCTAAATGGTAAATGAGTGTGTGTGTTTGTGTGTATTACACAGCCATACATCGGACCCAGCTCTGGTTCCACGGTGGTGTGTCGCGAAAGCAGGCCCAGAGGCTGATCGAGGAACAGGGATTGGTGGATGGGTATGTATGCATGTGTGCTTGTTGTGGGCACATCTTTGCATGCAGCTCCTTTGAATGTAGCTCCTTTGCATGTAGTTTAGTAGCTTTAGTTTGTAAACAACATGCTCACCTTGGGTGACATCTACCGCATTGTGTGTCTGTGTGTAGGATGTTCCTGATTCGTGAGAGCCAGCAGCATGCCCAGTGTTTTGTCCTCTCGTTGTGTTACAAGCTGAAGACCAAACACTACCTCGTCATCCCTGTGAGTGGACTTTCCTCTCCCCCATCATGTGAACCTTGCCCTTTCATTATGAGATAGCAAGGCTATAAAGACAGTCTAGTCATAATTATACTAGGTAGATATGAAAAACAAGTGACTCTGAACTTACAATGGCTAGCCCCATGTCGTACATTTTTTTTTATTGTGCTTTATGCTATTTGCCTCATAACTCCTGCGTGCTTTGTTGACTATGAACTCACATGTTTACCCGATCGTGGGACAGACTGTTTGTTCCCACACTCGGGACTCTGACTCTCTATTGGTTACACAGACTCTTGGCCTCCTATCCTATTATAACCAGTGGTGAAAAAAGTACCCAATTGTCATACTTGAGTAGAACTTTACTTAAGTGAAAGTCACCCAAAAGTCACAAGTCACCTTGTCGTGATGTGTGTTTTTGTCCTGTATTTTTAATCCCAGTCCCCGTCCCCGCAGGAGGCCTTTTGGTAGGCTGTCCATTTGTAAAACATAATTTGCCTAGTTTTTTTTAGTACAGACAGGTATGCAGATTACAGCTAGTTATCTAGCTCGTATGTTTTTGCGTGAATTGTTTGATCCTGACAGATGAGCATGTAGATTATTTTATTGTGAAACCCTTGTTTCTCTGTGCAGTGTGAGGAGGGCGGTAGGAAGTACTACACCATGGACGATGGCCTCACCCTCTTCATTGACCTACTGCAGCTGGTGGAGTTTCACCAGATCAACAGAGGCATCCTCCCTGTCTGCCTCAAACACCCCTGTGTCTGTGTCGCCCTCTGACCACTTGGTTAGGGACACCTCATATGACCCTAGGGACACCTCATATGACCACTGGGCTAGGTATATATGCAAAGTAGTTCAAACGCTGTCAGTTTCACTGTAGCTAGCCGTACACCGGTAGACTGTGTCTTTCGCCCCTGTGTTTCGGGCACTGTTTTCCAGATGGCGAGGGCAGGTGTTTGGCAGGCGAGAGCGAGCGACACTGTGTGCTAGCTTAGCCAGCTCATCCTGAGGACTACTCCGGTACACGGGAGGCGGGAGCAACACTGTTTGCTAGCTAACTAACAAGCTAGCTAATACACTGTGTCGTTAACTATCGAGTTAGCTAGTACACGGTATTGCTCTAGCAGCCCGTCTGCTGTGCTGGCAGGAGGTGGGGGGCGACCGGTAGACAGTGTCCTTCGCCCCCGCCTGTCGGGCATTCATGCAGGAACTATTGGTGTGGCATTCATGAAAGAACCAATGGGATGCTCGAGGTGGGAACACCCTTAATTGTGAGCTGCAGTTGCACACTTTGAAAAGTTACAAATTGCAGCTTGAAGTCACATGCAGTAACTAGTGTGTAGGGGTCTAGACATGGGTGGTCACAGCTATACTCCCCTAGCAGTAGCTTTTAAATCATGTATTTTTAATTGAACCTAACTCATTTGTAGTTTCAGACATCCCTCCCATTTTTTTTATGTTTTAATTAATTACTTGCAATCCCTGTGAGGGTAAGTTTAATTACGCATTTTGCACAGCTTTAGGATCTTAGCGCGCCATCGTTCGTGGTAGGATTTTGTGCTGAAACCTAAAGAATTTGACTTGCTAAAGGGCTTGTTCACTCCCTTGTGAAGCAATACGTCTGTGGATAGTTGGCTGGGTGGCTATAACTGATATCACTGAGTAGGTTCTTCAATTTGAGAAAAAAAACATTGTTTTCGCACATCCTTTAGGGGCTTGGTGATTTACCTGTGGAATAGAGCCCCTTTCAATGTGTGGAATGTACAGTGTGCAAGTTCCTGAGTGTACCACTAGAGAGCACTCTTCGTACACCGGACAGAAGAGCCAAAGACGTGAGAGCTGATTTGTCATTGAGGAATTCATCAGGGGCTTACCCAGCGAGGTGCAATGTTTAGACTCAGTTAGAAATAAACTCCATAGAGCTATTGAAAATCAATATTCTTCACATCAGGAATTATCAAGCCTTTTCAGCACAATACATTTCTATCTGAATGTTCTGTAAAATTGCACAATCTTGAATAAGCCCCAGGATTGGTGAAATACTGTAGCTACTCGGCATGCCTTCTGAATGTGCATATGTATGTTTTTAATTATTATTTTATAGTTCACTGTGTATGGTTTTCATACTAGGACACACTACTAGTAAGTGCCTTGTAAATTCATATAACACTAAGCACTCTTAAATGCATATTTTTTGCACAATGTTGGTTGAGGAAGAACTATTCTGATGTCTTGTTTTTGTAGTTAGCTGTAAAAAGAGATGCGGGCTGTTCATTCCTACCCTGCATGTTCATAGTGTATACTTGTATGGGCTTTCAATCAATGACATCTCAGACTTATTTGAACTCTTGCAATTGCTCCATAGCGTTTATATGAATTAAGTGGTGTGCAACGTATACATCTCAAGTTATTCAATGCCCAGGGCCAGTTTACTTTTGTTCCACGTTTTATGTTTTTTTCTCCATTGAATTCAGTTGTATTGTGTGATATGCAACATGGCAAATATCTATATCTCTTTCATAACTGTTTAATAAATAATAGATTTTCTTATATGGTTTGTTGAATTGGATCTGATTTTTAAATTTTTGCACTGTAATCATGGTCGGGATCAGATGGATTTGGTCTCATCGCTATGGTTACAGTATCTGCATTTACTGTAAATATCTTCCCATCGAAGCACTTTTACAACGACAAAAATAACAAGAATGGACCTTAATACCAACGTGTACCGTGCCTTCAGAAAATATTTACACTCCTTTTTTTCACATTTTGTTACAAAGTGTGATTTAAAAAAATGTATTTAGTTGTCTAACACAAGTCAGCGGAATAACTTTGATTAATGGGAAATTAAACACTGTTGATTTCGATAAGTATTCAACACCCTAAGTCAATACATGTTAGAATCACCCTTTGGCATTGGTTACAGCTGTGAGTGTTTCTGGGTAAGACTTTGAGCTTTGCACACCTAGATTTAAGAATAATTGACAAATATTCAACCCACAATTCTTCAAGCTCTATCAAGTTGGCTGTTGATCATTGCTAAAAACAGCCATTTTCAAGTGCTGACTATGATTTTCATGCCATTTTAAGTAAACTGTAACTAGGTCACTTCAATGCTGACTTGGTAAGTAACTCCAGTGCATTAGTAACGTATTCAGACCCCTTGACTTTTTCCACATTTTGTTACGTAACAGCTTTATTCTAAAATGGATTAAATTCTATTTTTTCCATCAATCGACAAACAATACCCCCATAATGAGAAAGCAAAAACAGTTTTTAGAAATTTGTGCAAATTTATTAGAAAAGCTGATCACATTTACATAAATATTCAGACCCTTTATTCAGTACTTTGTTGATGCACTTTTGGCAGCGATTACAGCCTTGAGTCTTCTTTTGGTATGACGCTACAAGCTTGGCACACCTGTATTTGGGGAGTTTCTCTGCAGATACCCTCAAGCTCTGTCAGGTTGGATGGGGAGTGTCGCTGCACAGTAGATCAGTGACACAAAATCCCAATTCAATCTACACTGCTCAAAAAAATAAAGGGAACACTTAAACAACACAATGTGACTCCAAGTCAATCACACTTCTGTGAAATCAAACTGTCCACTTAGGAAGAAACACTGACAAATTTCACATGCTGTTGTGCAAATGGAATAGACAACAGGTGGAAATTATAGGCAATTAGCAAGACACCCCCAATAAAGGAGTGGTTCAGCAGGTGGTGACAACAGACCACTTCCCAGTTCCTATGCTTCCTGGCTGATGTTTTGGTCACTTTTGAATGCTGGAGGTGCTTTCACTCTAGTGGTAGCATAAGATGGAGTCTACAACCCACACAAGTGGCTCAGGTAGTGCAGCTCATCCAGGATGGCACATCAATGCGAGCTGTGGCAAGAAAGTTTGCTGTGTCTGTCAGCGTAGTGTCCAGAGCATGGAGGCGCTACTAGGAGACAGGCCAGTACATCAGGAGACGTGGAGGAGGCCGTAGGAGGGCAACAACCCAGCAGCAGGACCCCTACCTCCACCTTTGTGCAAGGAGGAGCAGGAGGAGCACTGCCAGAATGACCTCCAGCAGGCCACAAATGTGCATGTGTCTGCTCAAACGGTCAGAAACAGACTCCATGAGGGTGGTATGAGGGTCCGACGTCCACAGGTGGGGGTTGTGCTTACAGCCCAACACCGTGCAGGACGTTTGGCATTTGCCAGAGAACACCAAGATTGGCAAATTCGCCACTGGCGCCCTGTGCTCTTCACAGATGAAAGCTGGTTCACACTGAGCACATGTGACAGTCTGGAGACGCCGTGGAGAACGTTCTGCTGCCTGCAACATCTTCCAGCATGACCGGTTTGGTGGTGGGTCAGTCATGGTGTGGGGTGGCATTTCTTTGGGGGGCCGCACAGCCCTCCATGTGCTCGCCAGAGGTAGCCTGACTGCCATTAGGTACCGAGATGAGATCCTCAGACCCCTTGTGAGACCATATGCTTGTGCGGTTGGCCCTGGGTTCCTCCTAATGCAAGACAATGCTAGACCTCATGTGGCTGGAGTGTGTCAGCAGTTCCTGCAAGAGTAATTGATGCATTGATGCTATGGACTGGCCCGCCCGTTCCCCAGACCTGAATCCAATTGAGCACATCTGGGACATCATGTCTCGCTCCATCCACCAATGCCACGTTGCACCACAGACTGTCCAGGAGTTGGCGGATGCTTTAGTCCAGGTCTGGGAGGAGATCCCTCAGGAGACCATCCGCCACCTCATCAGGAGCATGCCCAGGCGTTGTAGGGAGGTCATACAGGCACGTGGAGGCCACACACACTACTGAGCCTCATTTTTACTTGTTTTAAGGACATTACATCAAAGTTGGATCAGCCTGTCGTGTGGTTTTCCACTTTAATTTTGAGTGTGGCTCCAAATCCAGACCTCCATTGGTTGATAAATTTGATTTCCATTGATAATTTTTGTGTTATTTTGTTGTCAGCACATTCAACTATGTAAAGAAAAAAGTTTTTAATAAGAATATTTCATTCATTCAGATCTAGGATGTGTTATTTTAGTGTTCCCTTTATTTTTTTGAGCAGTGTATTTTAAATTCAGGCTGTAACACAAAATGTGGTAAAAGTTGAGGGGTGGGAATACTTTCTGAAGGCACTGCATGTGCCGTTTGACAGCAGAGTGCACAGACAGACCATGCTGTATAGCTTCGTGTAGGTTATAAAGCTTAAAACTTGATTTCGCTGGTGGTCTAGAACTGTGTGTGGTTAAATAAATAGCTTCGCTAACCCTTCAGATCCACTCGGGCAAGCTTCACCAGCCCTACACCAAGGGGTTGCCACAGCAACAGTTTTTTTTCCCATAGGCCTTTAGATGGGCAGGTAAATTAATTGCTTGAAGAAGAGGAAGTGTCAGATGATCGTGAAAGGCTAGGTTCTAATGAATGGCGGATATGGAGAGAAGTGGACCAAGACTGTAGCAGTATAAGAGGGTTAAATATCCTATACATATATTTGACAGATTGTCACCGTAAAAGACAATGTGTTGATATCCTGCATAAATACATCTGTTCATGTTTGATTTCTCATCTCCCATCTATTTCCCTCCCTCCCTCCCTCTCTCTGTGTGGGGATTGTTGCTGGGTCAGCCTAATGAATGTAGCATTACTGAATCATTCTGCAGCGTTGCCTGGAACCAGATTCATTATTCAGCTGCTGTGCCTAGACAGTGCAAGAGGAACTGCACTTGCTGTCAAAGGGCAGCAATGAATCTGTCACTATAGTCTCTCTCTCTCTCTCGCTCTCTCTGTCTCTCTCTCCCTTCTCCTCTCACAGTCACCCTCCCTGTCCTCTCTCTCTCCCTCCACTCTGTCTTTTTCCTTTAACTCCCTCCTCTCCCTTTTCTTCCACCTCTACATTCCCTTTTTCCCTTCTGGTCACTCTTTGCCTGCTCTTCCCCTCTTCTCTGCAGATCTCATTAACCTCTCACTCTTTTGTAGGTGTGATTAACTCTCCATGTCTCCATTTCTTAATTATACTCTGACATAATTCAAGTGTTTTGAACCGCAAGGAATTCAGTGGAAACTAACATGAATCTTGCAGTATCTTCCCATCTCGTCCTCTCTTCTCGATCTCGACCTGTCCTGAAAGTGACGTGCCGTTAGAGAGAAGCGCTCCTCGCGAATACAGTAGCTCGCTCAAGGGCAAAGTGAAGGCCTCACTCCAACTTGGCCCAGTGAGAGCATCGCCCACTCACAGGACTCAAGGCCAGGCCCGTCCATCTTTAATTTATCGCTATGTTTTATTAACCAGCCAACAAACAAATCAGACCACTAGACGGGCGTTGTGGCACATCATGACTACACACAGAATATACAGTACACAAACATGTTCTCTCTTTTTCATTTATTTTATTTAACCTTTATTTAACTAGGCAAGTCAGTAAAGAACAAATTCTTATTTACAATGACGGCCTACCAACAGTCAAAAGATCTCCTGCGGGGACGGGGGCTGGGATTCAAAATTAAAAAGAAATGAAAAAGAAATAACATATGAATATAGGACAAAACACACATCACGACAAAAGAGACAACACAACACTACATAAAGAGAGACCTAAGACAACACAGCAAGGCAGCAACACATGACAACACAACACGGTAGCAAAACTTGGTAGCATCACAAAACATGGTACAAACATTATTGGGCACAGACAACAGCACAAAGGGCAAGAAGGTAGAGACAACAATACATCATGCAAAGCAGCCACCACTGTCAGTAAGAGTGTCCATGATTGAGTCTTTGAATGAAGAGATTGAGAAAAAACTGTCCAATTTGAGTGGTTTTTGCAGCTCGTTCCAGTCCCTAGCTGCAGTGAACTGAAAAGACGAGCGACCCAGGGATGTGTGTGCTTTGGGGACCTTTAACAGAATGTGACTGGCAGAACGGTGTTGTATGTGGAGGATGAGGGCTACAGTAGGTATCTCAGATAGAGGGGAGTGAGGCCTAAGAGGGTTTTTATAAATAAACATCAACCAGTTGGTCTTGAGACGGGTATACAGAGATGATGATCAGTTTACCGAGGAGTATAGAGTGCAGTGATGTGTCCTGTAAGGAGCATTGGTGGCAAATCTGATCTAACTGCTCGAGAGCACCCTTACCTGCTGATCTAGAAATTATGCCTCCATAATCTAGCATGGGTAGGATGGTCATTTGAATCAGGGTTAGTTTGGCAGCTGGGGTGAAAAAGGAGTGATTACGATAGAGGTAACTAAGTCTAGATTTAACTTTAGCCTGCAGCTTTGATATGTGCTGAGAGAAGGACAGTGTACCTTCAAGCCATACTCCCAAGTACTTGTATGAGGTGACTACCTCTAGCTCTAAAGTAGTAATCACACCTGCTGGGAGAGGGGCATTCTTCTTACCAAACCACATGACCTTTGTTTTGGAGGTGTTCAGAACAAGGTTAAGGGTAGAGAAAGCTTGTTGGACACTAAGAAAGCTTTGTTGTAGAGCATTTAACACAACATTCGGGGAGGAGCCAGCTGAGTATAAGATTGTATCATCTGCATATAAATGAATGAGAGAACTTCCTACTGCCTGGGCTATCTTGTTGATGTAAATTGAGAAGAGTGTGAGGCTCTTGCATGACACACACCCAGACATAAACCTACACACACACTCACACTCACACACACACAAGCATGCATTTCTTAAAAAAGTAATATGCATCAATTTCTGTGCAACAAACAAACTAAATGGGACTTTGTGGTGAATGGACGGTAGCCTTCATGTTGTGTGTGTTATCTTGTGTCAAACAGCATTTGATGTATACCAGTCCTGGACTCCTCACCCTGAAAACACACAGCTACCTTCTCATTAATTCATGGCCTTTAATACTGGATTGAATTACAGCCTAAGGTGACACAGGATTTACTCTGACTGTGTCTGTCCTGTGTCCATTATCGCACACTAGCGCATGCACACACAGATACACACAAAACACACACTGCTTATAGATCATCTGTGTCCACTTCGTATCATGTACACCCATACAAAATACTAGACGCTAACCCACACATGGGACACTTTTTAGGTCTCTTGTCGAGACACATCATCTTTGTTCATTATTTATTGCAACCGTCAGTAAGTTTGGTTGAAGCGTCGGCCACATCTCTAAAAAGAAAAGTATGAGATGACTCCGCACACTGTCCAAAATGTCACACCTTCAACCAATGGTAAACATAGTGGTCGTGATAAATACATGTTATCATTGGTTGAAAATCATTTCTCATAAGAACATAATTCCCTTACAAGTCGCACTTCCTGAAGAGTATCCAATTAAATAACATGCCTAGATTAAATCTAGCGTCCCTGGTCATTTGGACCAGATACCAGTCCCTGATTTTAAGACCACTGTGCCTTTAAGCAGAATGTGTAGGGGGGAGGGGTCTACATTTATAAAACATGAGTTTATTCAGTGGACATGCAAAGACATTGGGGAGAGGCTCTCCTGCTCTGTAGCATGCTGGCTTTCACATACACACCCACCCACCCACCCTTGCCAACCCACCGAAAACAGACACACTCACAACCATACCTAACACACTCTCCCGTGCAGTGTGGATGCAGAGAAAACAGAAGAATGAAGATAAGCGCAGAAGAGGGTTGAAAGAAAGACATAATAGTAGAAGAAGAAGAAATACTATGACGAGAGCAGAAACCAGAGGGAAATTATAAAAAGCAGAGCTGTGAAGAGAGGGATCCTGTACTAACACGGCACAGGACAGTATAGAAGTGCGACTGTCGTGGTGCAGAATGGGCAATTCTTCATCCCCAGGCATGTCAACTCTATCTCCGTGCATACTGTAGTTACTGCAGGTATTTTTTTTGTTTTAAACTTGAGTGGCTTTCTCTCAAACGCTGGGGGCTGGAAGTTCTCTTTGATCTGTTTACCTGGGGGATGGAAGCTGATTTGGCTATTTCTTTGGAGCATTTTCATGTTCTCATTGATATGCTAACGTTTAATTTCCTGGTTTGAAGTCTTATTTGTGCACGTGTTTCATCGCTTCGAGATGATGGTTATTGATAAATGTTTTCAAATGTACAGTATTGTATTGACATGCTGTATTTCAAATACGGTTGCAGGTGGGATGTCAGTGACTTGGACTATCAGTTGGTTGAATTGTGTTTTTTTAAGAATGGGACAGTTTATGTATAAAGTCTTACAGCGGTTTGAAAGGATATTTTACAGGCAAAATGGGAATAAAATTAGGTGTTGATGATATTGATTTAGTATAGAGAGAGAGAGAGAGAGAGAGAGAGAGAGAGAGGATGAAATAAGAGGATAGAGGTATGGGATGCACATGCTGTGCTCTCTGGTTAAGATGTTGATATTATCCCCACTGTGACATTAAATTGGTATTACTGAACTCCACGTGGATATGTTGCCTTGGGCTGTACATCAAGGTAGCCCTCACTTTATCTACAATTGATATTGATTAATATACAGGAAGTTTATATACAATTGATATTGACTTTTAAACAGGAAGCTGTCTCATGCTGGCCTGAGTGGAAAGGACGTCAGAGTAAATTTAAGATGAAATATATGGGTTGTGTATTAGGTTTAACGTTTTCTGTGCATAAAAATGTCATCGTGACGCACTGTGGGCAAACAATTATTCCCTGTCTGGGAAGAAGGTTTGCCTTATACATGAGTTGAGATTTTTTACTGAATGAAGAGATTGCCCTGTGTTGTTCCATAAATGTCTGTAATACGTTATGTGTTTGTATTTAGAATATTTCTTTGACCCTGTACAGAGGTTTTCTAGGTACTGTTGCGTTTTCTCAGACTTGAATGCCTGAAATTGGCCTCTTCATGTGTAGTGACAATGAGTCAAGTTCTTCTCGGAATGAGTCAAGCTCATGCTTCCAAAAGCCTCGCGGAACAAACAAACATGATATCAGATACATGGAAAGTGCAAGTGACTGACTGAGGAAGAAAAGGGATACAGGAAAGGGTCTGTCTCGCGGAAATGGAGAAAATAAGGTTTTCCTGTGCAGTGGTGGAAGAAGTACCCAATTGTCATACTTGAGTAAAAGTAAGATACCATAATAGAAAATGACTCAAGTCAAAGTCCTGGTTTTAAATATACTTAAGTATCAAAAGTAAATGTAATTGCTAAAATATGCTTAAGTATCAAAAGTAAATGTAATTGCTAAAATATGCTTAAGTATCAAAAGTAAAAGTATAAATCTTTTCGAATTCCTTACAATAAGCGAACCAAACAGCATTTTCTTGTTTTTATTTTATTTAAGGAGCCAGGGGTACTTAAGGAGCCAGAGGTACACTCCAACACTCAGACATCATTTACAAATGAAGCTTGGGTGTTTAGTGAGTCTGCCAGATCAGACGTTGTAGAAATGACCAGGGATATCCTCTTGATAAGTGTGTGAATTGAACCATTTTCCTGTCCTGCTAAGCATTCAAAATGTAACAAATCATTTTGGGTGTCATGGAAATGTAAAGAGTAAAACGTACATTATTTTCTTTTGGAATGTCGTGAAGTAAAATAAGTACTTTAAACCACTGTTTGTGCGTCATTTGATCTAGCTTGATGACAGTGGGAGAGATGACAGAGGCAAGGAGACACAGAGAGATACAGAGAGCACTAGGAAGGGCATTGAAGCATAGACCTGAAAGAGCTTGTTCACTCCAAGCACACACAGCAGGTGAGATGACTTTGAGTCCTGATGATTACTCAGGCCAGTCAACTGTAGGAGAGATGAGATTGAATAATATAGGAGAGAAAGCCTGTTACTCCCTGTGTCCAGGGTTAAAGTAACATATATGTAGCCCTGAAGTGAGATATAGGGTTCTTTATATTCATATACAGTACCAGTTTGGACACACCTACTAATTCCAGGGTTTTTCTTTATTTTTACTATTTTCTACATTGTAGAACAATAGTGAAGACATCAAAACTATGAAATAACGTATGGAATCATGTAGTAACCAAAAAACACACCTCCAGGCTGTGTAAGGGCTCCACAATCTCTCAAGGAGAGTGATGGAGTGCTGGCTTCCACAATCACCTGACCTCAACCCAATTGGAATGGTTTGGGATGAGTTGGACTGCAAAGTGAAGGAAAAGCAGCCAGCAGGTGCTCAGCTCATGTGGGAACTCCGTCAAGACTTTTGGAAAAGCATTCCAGCTGAAGCTGGTTGAGAGAATGCCCAGAGTGTGCATCAAGGGAAAGGGTGGCTACTTTGAAGAATCTCAAATATAAAAAATACTGTATTTATATATTTGTTATTGTTGTTGAAATTTACTCCCTTTTCTCCCCAATTTCGTGGTATCCAATTGTTAGTAGTTACTATCTTGTCTCATCGCTACAACTCCCTTACAGGCTCGGGAGAGACGAAGGTCGAAATCCATGCATCCTCCGAAACACAACTCAACCAAGCCGCACCGCTTCTTAACACAGCGCGCATCCACCCCGGCAGCCAGCCGCAACAATGTGTCAGAGGAAACACCGTCGTGGACGGCTGCGACAGAGCCTGGGCTCGAACCCAGAGTCTCTGGTGGCACAGGGCACTGTGATGCAGTGTATCAAAAGGCATTCAGCTAAGAACCCTTTTCACAAGTCAAAATGTAGCAATTTTCCCTGAGAGTTTCACTTTGGGAACTGTCCCTCCCTCCAGCGGTATTGGTTGTTGTGGGTTATATGTTTAAAGGTGATGTACTGTATGTGATATATGTGCATATGTAAAAGTTTGGTAGACCACTGCGCCACCCGGGAGGCCCCAAATATAAAATATATTTTGATTTGTTTAACACTTTTTTTTGGTTACTACATGATTCCATATGTGTTATTTCATAGTTTTGATGTCTTCACTATTATTCTACAATGTAGAAAATAGTAAAAATATATTTAAAACCAAACTTTTGACTGGTACTGTATACCTACATACAGTATGCACATATATCACATATATCACCTTTAAACATATAACCCACAACAACCAATACCGCTGGAGAGAGTGAGAGTTCCCAAAGTGAAACTCTCAGGGAAAATTGATACATTTTGACTTGTGAAAAGGGTTCTTAGCTGAATGCCTTTGGATACAACAGTATTGAATTTCCATACCGATTTGGCCCAAATCCATTTCCAGGGCGTAAACTATAGGGTTGAAAGCTTTATGGCCGAAGCTCCCATAATTTACGTCCAGTGGAAGGCTAGGTTGAGCCTTGACTGCCAAGACATAGGGGGCAAGGGGTTATTTCCACACTGGTCTTACTGACAGTGGATTGTCATGGAGGAAATTGAGCCATGATTGCTGTCCGAGTTCAGAAATAGACATCCGTCTTCAGGGTTCCCTCTCCGGCATTTTGTATGTGACAGATGTGGCATTTCCCCACCTTTCTTTACTCCTAAGCAGGTTTGATGATTTGACTTGTGTTGACTGAGAGCAAACAAACCCGAGACTGACGTCTGATTACTAAATTGCAGTGTGGATGTGTAACTACCCGTTTGTTGATTATACACTCGGCCCATCTGAAAAACCTGATATCTGACAGTGAAATGTCATGTTTAGTCCTGCATCACAAGCAGACGTAGCACTTCTTATTTCTGTTCCTTATCTGTTCTGGTCTTTAGGCATTGGTTCATTATTGGGTGGCATGGATCAAAAACTGATTGACAATGTCAATCTCCTATCAGCAATCCTTTGACGAGATGAAAAAAACAACAACCTGAAAGGTAGGTAAGAAAGAGTATGGAAGAGAAAGAGAGAGGCAGAGAGGGCGTGGAGAGGAAGAGCAAGAAAGTGCTTGCTGATTAGATCGCGCTTAACTTGGGTTTTTGCTCACAAATACGCAAACGAATATGCAAGTGCGCCTGCGCACACACACATGCGCGCATGCTTATGTGCACACACACACACACACACTGCAAAAGCTTGTTCCTTACCCTGCCCATACTCTTTACAAGTGAGTCTGTCCCTCTACATTTCTGCCACACAGACTTCAGCCTGAATCCCAAACCAGTCTGCACTAATCAGCCCAGTTGCGTTGTTCCTTACTGCACCTTACATCAGTGGGAATTTGGTTTTAATATAGAATAGGGGATATCATTACTACCCACACTTTCTCCTTTTTGTTTAACAAGCACAACGTGAGTCCAAATACAGCACCGTTATCTATTGCCAATATCTACATAGGTAAAAATGTAACCTTTGATTGACACAGTGCTAATACCTTCTGCCAGTTTGATTCTGTTACAACCTTGAGGCTCTATCGCTCCCCCATAATCATGATCAACTACAAATTAGATGTGGTTGTCTATCAACATCACAAGACATTATTAGTGTGTCATAATGTGTTGTGTTATGTATTGTTTTATTGTATGTAATTGTGATTGGACCTCAGGAAGAGTAGCTGCTGCCTTGGAAGGAACTAATGGGGATCCAGAATAAATACAAACTATGTAAAAATAAAAAAATGTCCCACTACTTAGCTGTGTAACCGCACTACAATAGTGGGTGGGCAAATACCATTCTTAAATCTATTAGCATTATATTTGAGTCGACGACCAAGACAAACAAACGCAATATTGACAGTAAACCAACATCCCCAAAAATATGCTCTCATCAACAGTGACTGGATGTGTATGTACGAAGTAAACATCCCTTTCGTAAATGTGGACTTACAAACAATCTCTGACTACATAAACATCCCTAATTGAACGGGCATGTGTGTTTCACCTTGGACTGGATGTGTAAACAACATGCATGCATAAATCCGACAAAAGAGTGGATGTCTAATCGAGTACACGAGGTTACACGAGGGTACACGAGGCATTTGCGGCACCGACAGCGAGGGGGACACCGAGACGCATTGAAAACCAAAAAGAAAAGTGGCAGAGAAAGAACGATACAGTTATAGTCATTAATAGAGAGAGAGAGAGAGAGACAGCTCTCTGCATCCTGTGTTATCTGGCGAAAGGTGGAGGCATGGGAGGATCATTGTACTGGAGGCTCATGTGCGAGTCTGAGATACAGTGAGAGAAGAGAGGGAGAGGGGAGAAAAAAAGAGGCTGATTTGCAGCTTGTCCCTGAAGACGGGGAAAGGATTATACTCACAGAGAGAGAGAGAGAGAGAGAGAGAGAGAGAGACACACACACACACACACACACACACACACACACACACACACACACACACACACACACACACACACACACACATCTCAGCAGCACAGTCACAAACCCTGCCTACCTCCAATCTCCAGCACTGCACTTTGCACTCCTCCTTAGCTCTTCATTGGCGCTCAATACACACACACACACACCACACACACACTCCACTGCCATGTAGAGTCTCTGCAAAGAATACACCGGCACAGGACCAGTCAGGTACGATCCATCCATTCCTGCTGCTCTATAATTGACAAATTCCGCATCAGTGGACTGGATGAGTGGTGCTGAAATGAGCCATGCAGGGCAGTCAGCTCAGCTGCGTACAGTAGCAGACCTTCTTCTTGCAAGCTGCATGCACCAAGATTATCTGGCTTTTGCATAACCCAGGAAGAGAAGCAGAGGGAGAGGGGCTGGATGCTCGAAGTGTGGTGGAGCCCAAATCCTTCAGTGCTCCGCTCTGCTGCCCAGGGAGAGAAGTATGCGGCAGCCAGGCAAGGCACATCAGCCTTAACCCGGATTGACCTTGATAAGTTAATGGACTATTAGACACCATGTGGAGCACTAGACAAAGTCTTGCCTTCTTAAACGGAACAGTTAGCCTATTGCCAGTCCATTTCTCAAGTGGCTGGGGCAGCCACGAATATGAATGAGGTTGTAAACTAATAGACATGTCAGAGCAAGATGCAAATGGTCATGTCATTTGCATGATCTATTAATCTTGTATGTTGTTGTGAAATAGCCGTGTAGACAATTTTTGAAGGGGGGGGGGGGGGGGGGGGGTTCTGATGAGCATGTTGGATGATGCCCTCTGGCTTTTTACGCTGATGGCTTCTGATAATATCTTACTTTATTTTTAGCATACTTCGAGGTTTTGCTTCGTATATCGGAAAGAGCTGCAGCTTTGGTGATATATAAGGGGTTGTCTATACAGCCCAGAGAGAGTATTGCTGACTCCAAATCAATTTGATGCTTTTGAAGTTGATGTATTTTCCAAATTCCCCGACTTACAGAATCTGAGACTTCCGAATCCTTTTGATATCAGTTTGTAAATCCCCAGATATCTAGAGCTTTCTTTTCTTGAAAACAACTTTCAATGAAGTGGCGGTGTACTATTGCAGCAGAGAATGTCAGCTCCAAATTGAGGGGGAATTTGCGTTTCGTTGTCATTCCTTTGATCCAGCTTTAAATTTTTTTTAAAGAATTGTGTATCTTTTATATAATGTCACCCATCTCGCAGAGCACTTAATTATGTTTTCGCTATGATGGCTTAATTTCTCAGTACATGTGTTCATCATCTAGTATGTTTATAGCCAGGTTCCCATCAGAATACTCATAAACACTGCAGTTAAGGTCAACTTGACAGACATAGACCACCCTTTTGATACACTCTCAAAGCTGTAATTTCCCTATTACAAGATTCTGTATTTTTTCAAAGCTGATGAGAGAGGGGTAGGGCTGGTCTGATTGTTGTCTGTCTGGTCTGGCTGTGGTCTGACTGCGGTCTGTCTGTGGTCTGGTTGTCGTCTGGCTGTGGTCTGACTGGGGTCTGTCTTTGGTCTGGTTGTGGTCTCTGGACTGGTTATGATATGGTTGTGGTCAGTGGCTGTGGTCTGGCTGCGGTCTCACTATGTTCTAGCTGTGGTCTGGCTGTATGGTCTAACCGTGTGGTCTGGTTGTGGTCTGGCTCAGTGGTCTTGCTGTGGTCAGACTGTGGTCAGTATTTATGGTCAGACTGTGGTCTGTATTTATGGTCTGGTCGTGGTAGGGCTATGGTCTGGTTGTGGTCTTTCGGCGGTCTGACCGTGAGGCTACAGCAGGTTGGTTGTGATGGAAACTCTGACACCCAGAGCTGACCCAGCGGACCACACACACACACACACACATTTCTTTCTGTTTAATTGTCTGCTAGACTGAATCAATTTCACATTAGCCTTCCTTTTCCACTGCGCATCAGTCTTTTTAATTGCTTAGCCTACTTCACTTTCCATGAAGCAGTTGACTTATGACCATTGTTGAATATTTATGTAAAATGTTGCCAGTTATGAACTGCTGGCGTGTGAATTGCCTCAGAGTGCATCCCATTTGCAGTCAAAGCAATTATACTTAAGCAAAATGAGTGTATTCAGCAAATTGCTAAAGATTAACCAAAGAAGTGCCGTCATGCAGTGATCTTTAGGGTACATATGCTATCCATAGAAAATGTTTCCCTTGGTTGGCATAGTGTAGTATACTGATGTAGTATGCTTGTGTTATGACTCCAAAAACAGGGCTATTCGATTAGGGTCTTGCAGGACTGAAACTCTCCTGGTCGCGATCCAATCAGGGACCGTGAATGAACTTTGTAGCTAACGAATGACATCCATTTATCAATTAACTGGCAAGCAGTGAAGAAGCCAGCAATACTTCAGTCCTACAGGGCTGGTAATTAAATAGCCCATCTGCTCCAAAATAATGCACGTTCCTCACTCCAAGGATGCAATAATATTACGTTATTTGTGTACCATAAGGTATTGTATGCCCTAAGTAGGCCTCTCTCATCACGCCTACTACTCGTATTTGTGTTATTGAACCTATAGTAAACCCTTTTTCATGACATTGTGTACACGCTCCACCCTAATGCTGCTTGGTTGCCCCTCATTCACAGAGCTAGCTGCCTGGCTGAATCCCAGTCTTAATTAGTCTGCATTAATAATTAGTCTGCGTTAATAGCTCACAGACTATGACTCATCCAGCCCGGGCTTTCAGACAATGACACTCATCACTCAGCAAGAACCTGTGTCTGAACCCAGAGGGAGAGAAAGCCTCCTCACTTCCAAGCATAGATCCTAGCCTGGGACAATGTTCGCAATAGCAAATGACTGTGGCCATGGTTAACACAGTCTGCATTGTCAAAACCTAAAAATGACACGCACCAGCTGTCATAGTAGTTATGCACAGGTACTGTATAAAACATATTCCAAAACATAATCCAAGGTATGATCAATCATAAAGTGAATTGAGGTCCATACGATATGCAATGGAATATCGTCATCATTATGTGATTACCATTTCAACCTTTCTATCTGAAGTGGGAGGTGGGGTTGTTATTTGGCCCCCCATGTTTTCTTGGCAAAAACACAAACACCCAAAAATCTGCCTAAACTGATTTTAATTAGGAAAATCGGTTCCCATGTATTCCCATGCATAATAAGAGATGTGATCGTGTAAGCAAGGTTTAAAACAATTATGTTTTAGTCAAATATTATGAAACTCTTTGAATTGGGGTCAATTCGCAGTCTACAATTGATCTGGAATTATGTTCCAGCCCCCTCGACCATCCGCTCAAGAAAAAATTGGCCTGCGGCTGAATCTAGATGATGATCACTGATGTACAGTTTCCGCTGACAAACGGTCACAAATTTGTCTCAGGTCCTCCCAGTGACACTTCACTGAACAATCTGTTCTTGATTGTAATGACAGGGTGTCATGTGCTTAGCTCTGTGACAGGCTGTCGGCTGATGGACCGTGGTAAACTGTGGTACCGTACTGTAAGATGTGGGTGGGATCTTTAGTAGAGAAAGCGGTATATGCTATGAATGTACGGTTTGGGCCAGAGGCCATTGGAATATGAATGAATTGTGGTGGAGAGAGAAGGAATAGAATGAGAGGAGGAGAGAGCACAGTAATGAGAATCTGCAGTAGTGTTTGTTTGTTTGTGTGTGTGTGTTTGTGTGTGTGTGTGTGTGTGTGTGTGTGTGTGTGTGTGTGTGTGTGTGTGTGTGTGTGTGTGTGTGTGTGTGTGTGTGTGTGTGTGTGTGTGTGTGTGTGCGTGCGTGCGTGCGTGCGCGCGCGTGCGTGCGTGCGTACGTGCGCATATATATGTGTTGAGGACATTGAGTTTTCATGGTGAGATGTTTATCTCTGGCAGAACCAATTCCCCCTGCTGGGAGCACAGGGACACACTCAAATAATATATTTTTCATAGAGCACCAATATATTTCAATATTTTGTCCCTGAATGGATGCACACAATTTTCGTGCTCTTCATAATTCTGAATAATACATGCAGACAAACACGACTGTCTGTACTTGATGACAGATTTGTTTCAATATCATATACTCTGGACCCAGCACCCAAAACATTGATAATCTATTATTTTCCTATTTGCATTACTAATGGTTAACATGTCAAACCCTCCATTCACATTGACTAGAATTAAACAGTGGAGTCGGTAGGGTTCAATCCCCTATGTTTCCAGTGCTATTCTGAGGGGTCAGTCATGCTCTTCCAGTAACCAAGCTCTTCAAAAACAGGAAGAGCTAACTGAATTCTAACTGTCTGCAGTCCAGCTGTTGGGTGGAAGGAAGCAGTGTGTCGAAGCCTGGTCCCAGATCTGTTTGTGCTGCCTTGCAAACATTTGACAAGACAGCACAGACAGATCTGGGACCAGGCTAGTATGTCCATGGTTCAGCAAGAAAATGTTTGAGCCGGAGGCTGTCAGAAAGCGGAGATAGCTGTGTGATATCAAGTTGTGAAAGTAATATGGCTGACATCAGTGACCGTCGACCAACTTAGGGAGGGAGTAAATGAAGGAAGGAAGGTTGGTGAGGGTAGGTAACAACATCTCCACCCCACTGATCCTCAACACTGTGGCCCCACAAGGGTGCGTTCTGAGCCCTCTCCTGTACTCCTTGTTCACCCACGACTGTGTGGCCATGCACGCCTCCAACTCAGTCATCAAGTGTGCGGACGACACTACAGTGGTAGGCTTGATTACCAACAACGACGAGACGGCCTACAGGGAGGAGGTGAGGGCCCTCGGAGTGTGGTGTCAGGAAAATAACCTCACACTCAACGTCAACAAAACAAAAGAGGTGATTGTGGACTTCAGGAAACAGCAGAGGGAGCACCCCCCTACCCACATCGACGGGACAGTAGTGGAGAGGGTAGTAAGTTTTAAGTTCCTCGGCTTACACATCACGGACAAACTGAATTGGTCCACCCATACAGACAGCGTTGTGAAGAAGGCGCAGCAGAGCCTCTTCAACCTCAGGAGGCTGAAGAAATTTGGCTTGTCACCAAAAGCACTCATAAACTTCTACAGATGCACAATCGAGAGCATCCTGTCGGGCTGTATCACCGACTGGTACAGCAACTGCTCCGCCCACAACCGTAAGGCTCTCCAGAGGGTAGTGAGGTCTGCACAACGCATCACCGGGGGCAAACTACCTGCCCTCCAGGACACCTTCACCACCCGATGTCACAGGAAGGCCATAAAGATCATCAAGGACAACAACCACCCGAGCCACTGCCTGTTCACCCCACTATCATCCATAAGGCGAGGTCAGTACAGGTGCATCAAAGCAGTTACCAAGAGACTGAAAAACAGCTTCTATCTCAAGGCCATCACTAACATTGAGTGGCTGCTGCCAACATACTGACCCAACTCCAACCACTTTAATAATGGAAATTGATGTAAAAAATGTATCACTAGCCACTTTATACAATGCC